>NC_064446.1:5281121-5893621 GCF_023343835.1 Lagopus muta | reverse complement strand
TAGTTTCCCTTCTCTCACTTAAACTGACTCTAGAGCATTTTCTTTCTTCTTCTAAACACAGTACAGTCACATTTTAAATGGAATTACTGTTTTTGCTTGCTTGATAAGCATCCCTGTGATGATGTATACAACAGAAACCATTAGGAAATTAAATGCATACCATCTTTTACTGTTGTTTGAAGTCCCACTCAACCAGTAATGATATTGGAGAATTTACATCCATAATGGTACAAATGAAAACCAGCAAATTGCTTAATTTGCTCCTGTTGCCATTACTGAAATAAGCTCTTGTCTAAACTGAGCATTCAGTACATGAGAGACACAGAACTGCTGCAGCAGTAATCTTTTTTTATTAGTTTGACTCCAACATAATTGTTTTTTGTTTTACCTGAGAGCAGAATTTAAGCATCTTGTATGTGACTTTAATTTCCTTTTGCATTAGATAAAACGTTTCAGGAAATAATAATAAGGTTAATGGGATTAAGAATTTTAAAATATTTTTTGCCACGATAGTGTATAGTATGTCTGAACTTACTATTGAAATCTGTAGGACCAACTACAGGAAAAAAAAAAAAAAAGTAGTAGAACCAGGATTTATTTGTTGGTCAAAATTGGAGAATGAGGATATAGGGAGACAGTTGAGCTCAGAATAATCTTGTATTAATCCATTCAGCTGAGCTACAGGAGAGTCCTAAACACTGTTTGCTCTTCCTGAGAGGAGTGAGGACACCACTGGAGCTAAGCTCCTGGAGATAAACTGCTTCTGTGGAACGGCCGCCAGGACAGCATGCATCCTCAGCTGCTATCTGGTAACCAGGGGTGGTCAGCAATGCCATCAGTTGCCCTCACTGGATCCAGCAGGTTTCTGACACATGCAGCTTGGGCACTTTGGGATCTCAGCTTCTCCTCTCCACTTACTGTCCATGTGTGTCCATATCTTAATGTCTGTGCTCCTTTGTCTGCTGCAGGAACATTCCTTGCAGGAGAATAAGGGTATGAACAAACCTGCTAAAGGTGCTGCACAGTAGAGATATCCTGCTTGAACTGATGTAGGTGAACATGAAATTACATTACATGTAATTTTAAAAGATTAAATTACATGAATTTTCAAAGATTAAACCACCTGTATTTGGTTTAAATTCTTGAAGTTGCATACATTAAACATATGTCATACTGAAAAAAATTAATTCAATTTCACAGGATTTATGAGTATGGAATTGTTAATTTTTTATTTCTTACCTGCACTGCAATAAAATGCATTTCATTGGATTTTTAAAATATGTATCAATTACTGTATTTTTAATTTATCAGTTTCTCCATTAAATTTAAGTTACTTGTTGTCTGTGCTTCCACTTATGAAAGTTGACTGCTCTTCCATAATAGCTTGTGGGAAGATTGAACAGAAAACCAAACTAATGCCAGCCATTTTTCAGCCATTTTTCAGTCTCATAAAATGATTAAAACTGATTTAAAATGACTCATTAAAACTGAAAACATTAGGATCATTAAAAAGCCATTAAGCCACCTCACTCTTCTGATTTATTTTACAATAACCTTATTTGGCCAGTTTTTTAAAGTCACAGAATCCAATCTTTCTAATTATTGGCTGTACATCCACCACGCAGTAGGAAGATGTGTTCATTATGATTCCATTCTTTGTGAGCCTTTTCAGCTAATTCTTCAACCTTTGCAGATCCTACTACAGCAGTCACTTTGGCCTTGTGCGTAAGTTTAGACATGAATAGATCAATTGTAATCTGCACAACTGGTTGCCTACTTAAAGACTATGTTCAGAGTATCTGGACCTGCTCAAATAAGCTGCACTGAATTCTATTATTACTGTAATGGATCATGTTTAGTTCCAAGTGCTTTGCTTACAAATGGCATCAGAATTTTAAACAGTGTTGTCTGAAAAAGCTAAAATTGAGATGTTTTGAAGCCTATGCAGTTCTTACAAAAAGAACAGATTTTCCTTAACCGAGTGTAACACTGAAAATCTGAAACACTGAAAAAATGAAAAAGGCCATGAGGAAAAAAATCACCTTTATCCCAATTTTCATTTGATCTTGACCCCAGATACTTAATGGCTCCTACATACGATTATAGAGCTGTTGGCCCAGGGATTTTATTCCAGCTATTCATGTTCTTAATAAACAAGCATGTTTATAATTTTTATGTGGAGAACTAGACTTTTCAAAAGACCTTTTATCTTTCTAAGTAGGCTTTGATTTCAGCAAACAGGAATTAGGAGAAATTCTTGTTTCCTTTTCTCAAGGGATACTACTAGTATTTTTTAAAAAATTCTGAAAACTAGTGAAAATTAATTATTTTGAAAAGACTGCACTCAAATTAAAAACAGCTTTCTGACATACCAAGAATAAAGCCAATCTTTTTAATAAGCTTTTTCTGATGGACTTGTAAATCAATTATCAATTCTGAAAAGCGTACCTTTAAAAAAAAAAGAAAAGAAAAAATGACTCAAGGAAAGCAAGAGAATTTTCACTAAATACTCTCTTGAAGACAAAACACCTTATGAAAACATATTTAATGTAAACTTGCAATTAAATAAGCCATAAGTAAAATTGTTCATTTCCAAGAATCTGTGTGGCTGGAAAGCTGTGTGGAGGAAAAGGATCTCGGGATGTTGACTGACACTTGACTGAACATGAGCCAGCAGTGTGCCCAGGTGGCCAAGAAGATCCATGGGATCTGGGTGTATCAGAATTAGTGCAGCCAGCAGGAGGAGGGAGGTGATCACTCCTGTGTACTCAGCTCTGGTGAGGAGGCACCTTGTGTACTGTGTTCAGGTTTGGGCCCTTTTCTACAAGAAAGGCATTGAGGCCCTGGAGTGTGTCCAGAGAAGAGCGGCGAAACTGCGAATGATCTGGAGCACAAGTCTTACGGGAGTTGGCTGAGGGAATTGAGATCGTTTAGTTTGGAGAAGAGGAGGCTCAGGGGAGAACTTAGTGCTCTCCACAGCTCCATGAAAAAAAATTGGGTTGGGGATCAGCCTATTCTCCCACGTATCAGGAATAGCACAAGAGATAATGGCCTCGAGTCCCGGCAGTGGAGGTTCAGGCTGGATATTAGGAAAAATTTCTTCTCAGAAAGGATCTTGAGGCATTTCAACAGGTTGTCCAGGGAAGTGGTGTAGTCACCATTCCTGGAGGTGTTTAAGGAAAGGGTAGAACACAGAAAGAGGCAATTGAGCCCAACCCTCCCGCTAAAGCAGGTGCCTTATAATAGGTTGCACAGGTAGGCATTCAGATGGGTATTGAGTATCTCTATGGAAAGACACTCCACAACCTCTCTGGGCAGCCTGTTCCAATGCTCTGTCACCCTTACCATAAAGTTCTTCTGCGTATTAGTATGGAACTTCCTATGTTCAAGTTTTAGGCATTACTCCTTGTCCTATTGCAAACACCACCGAGAAGAACCTGGCCTCATCCATTTGCCTCCCACCTCCCTTTAGATATTTATAAACATTTATCAGATCCCCCCTCAGTCTTCTTTTCCCCAAATGTAGATGTAGTAGTTAGGGACATAGTTCACTGGGCAATATTGATGGTAAGTGGACTAGATGATCTTAGAGTCTTTTCTAAACTTCTGTAATTCTATGATCTCCATTTTGCCTTTTAGCCTATTCTGTTGAAAGCACTGGACTGTTTTTCTTGTTAGTATAATTTTAATTCTGGACAGCCACACATAAGGTTTCTTACTTCAGCGTGTCAGGGGACCACTGTGTTGTTTGTGTATCGGTGATGCTTCTGTAGTTTATGACAGGCTTAATTGAAGTGAAAGGCACACAGGAACATAATTCACCTTAATGGTTCAATTTTGTAGGTTTCTAACTTCTAACTCTTAGGAAGACAATTATTATGTGTGTTATATTTGATGCTGATTATCAGTGCTTTCTTTAATACCTTTTTTTTTTTTTTTCTTTTTTAAACCAACAATGTGCACTCTTGCTTTGAGACTGCTTCCAAAGTTTCTTGCTTTGTGACAGTGTTAAAGCATCCAAATGGATCAGTTATATTAAAACTAATTCAATATTCTGAATGATATAATTTTTTCATGGACTGTACTTTATATTCTAAATGTTTCCTTATAAATTCTCCTGTCACAACTATCAAGAAGAGGATTGAATGTAGTAATGTTTTTAATTAAGGAATTCAACGAAAGCTAGGAGCTTGTCCAAAGCTGTTGAAAGAAGTGCATAATACATCTCACAAAAGAGTGTATGACAAGCCAGCAAACAGCTATTAACTGTAATTTTAAATATAAATATCTCCATTTTTTGATATAAATATCTCCAGATGTCTGTTCCTTAGAGTATATTTGGAAATCTGAAGGTCGCTGATTATCTGTAACTCCATTCAATAGCAGGAGTCTTGAGTCTTTTGTCTTTTGAAATGGAATGTGTCAGAGGAGTTGTGTTTGGTAATGACATAGCCTGGGTTTAATATTGTTTTTAGTGCTTCATGTTCTTCACAAACACCATGACTCTGAAATGATGTAAGATATCAGTCTTTTGTGCTTCTCTAAAATTCCTCAATTCTGGCAGAAAAGCTAGATGAAAAAATTAAGGCTTGGGGCTCATTTAAAATTGTAACTTAACGAATAATTCACCTATGTAAAGATCTAACACTGAGGGACTGTACAAGATGACTTATCAAGCCTTCTAACTGATCCCTGATAGTTTCCTGTACAATTTTTCTGCTTTACTTTCTGTAAAACTGTTGAGCACCCTACTGCTTTTCCTTCCTGATGTTATACCTTGTGCATATTTCTGCTCTTTTCCTGCAGGTCATTTGACTTGACCCGTAAATCTACTGCTAGCAATAACATGGGAAGATAACTGCCATTGGTAAGTGCTTCTTAAAACAAAAGCTTCATGTCGATCATTTCCTAACAGGGAATTGAACAGAATCTTTCTTCCTAGTGCCACTATAGGTAGAATTCATGCCATACTACTGATAAAGCTGTCATTTCTCTATGAAGTGCTCTTGGCTGAAGTGATTGAAACATGGTTCATTAAAATATAGAATATATATTTTATTACCACTTCTTTCATATGTTCACATATTCTAGCTACTGAAGAACCAAGTACCGTAATTAATGTCCCAATTAACTAAATGCCAACTGCTGGCTGGACTTGTTGTGCTGAGATCACAACACAAATCCTCTTCTAGGTGTCATTGTCCTCTTGACAGTGTGCTAAGAATTGGGATGGCCTGTGGCCAAACACTTGTTCATTAAAAGAAATTCTTCAACATTCATATCTGAGATTTGCAGGGGCAGAAATTAAACCAGAATACATAACAAGTGAAGACTGTAAAGCTGAGCCAACCTGAGCAGTGCTCAGTTTTGTCCTTATTTAAAGATACTGATGTTCTAAAATGTGAGGATGATTGAGAAAAAAAACCTTAGTGTAGTGACACCCTGGTAACATCCACATTTATGTGTCAAAGATGCTGTGGAAAAGACAGGTAACTTCATAAATATTAAAGTCTATAAAGATTGAGCCTAGTAAAAAGAAGCATTATGACCTTCAGAAAGCCTGGCTGAATCTCCTTTCAGCTGGTGACCCAGGATTATAATAGCATTCAGCCTCTTAGATAGATCTTGGAAAGAAGGGTTCCTTTTCAGAAAGCAATCAGCAAATGCAGTGCTCCTTTTTAAGACTGCTTCCAGGTATCCAGAGATACTCAGTTTTGAGTTGGCAAACCTGATCTAAGAGTCCGTTTTTCCCTATGGATGAGAATAATCCATAATCTTTTGTTACAGTATTTTAGTATATTATCAGATAATGGTATTTAAGTTTGAGAAGAATGCTACAATAGAGTGGCTGCGAAAGTGTTTAGTGCTTCTTCTCTGTTCTGAAGTATAGTCCCTGGTCTCATCACTAATGGTGTTTGTTATAATAAATTGGAAAAAAAAAAAAAAAAAAGAATGAGTGATGAAAGAATATCTTTGAATTGGGCATGTTAGTTGTACACTGGACTGATAAGGCTAATGCAGCATATTTTTGCAAGAGTGCCATATGAAAAATTGATGCACTTTGTAGCCATTGATGTTAAGCACATCTTCTGCCTTTCTTGAAAATTAAAGTAGCTGCATTTTCTGTACCCACCACAGCACAAAGTGGACAAATTAAAAGATTTATTTTTATGCCAACTTGTGACAGTGTACTGCAGGAACAGATGAAGTTTTTTTTAAAGGATGGTCACAAAAGTGAGGTCCTAATTTGCTTTGCAGCTTTATTTTAGTTTAGTTCTCTATTGCCATGAGGCATAAAAGTTACCGACTTATACTATATTCACCTCACGCTGGCTTCCTATCAAACAGAGTATTGGTGGAACACCTCCACTGAGTTCTCTACATGAAATTGTCCTTTTGTACGTCTCATAATCGGCTGCAATGTGACCAAGCATCTGGTGGTGACAAGCAGACGTCTTTGATTTATTGGCTAATATCACTGCTTGTTAGTGGATGGTTGAGCAGGAGACTAAAAGAGCATAAAATCAGAGAGAATAAATTATGAAGGCACCGAACTGTGGCATTATAAATCCCCCCTTGTCACAGCTGTGACATCTCCCAGGAAATGTGGGATGAGAGAAACATTCACTCTTCAAAGACAGTGGCCACTGCCATATGATTTCAAATAAAATAAAGAAAGGAACATCCCAAATCCACCAACATCTTTCCTAAAGAGATGGTGTTTTCTCCTGTTGAAGCGCTCCCCATGAAACATAACATCTGCTTGGAAATTGAGTTGATTAGCATCTCATTCAGAGATGTGGGGAATTTGAAGGATGATAGGGGGAAGAAGGATATCTCTAAGGCAGTTATAGGCCTATGGTTTCCATTAAACGCTACCCAAAAATTGAATCAGAACCCACACGAAGCCTAGCTGAAGATGTTCTGCTTCTCACTTTCAATGTTAGTATTCACACTGAGCCTGAAAATACGCATGGTCCCTGGAGAGCCAAGTGGTTATCCTGGCCTTATCCCATGTAATACATGGATAACAGGAATTAGCTTCCTGTTGGTGTGTTGCAGTGTGTTCTGTTTTATAAACGGCATATAAATAACTAAGATGTTTAGGTATACTTGGAATTGCAGAGATTCTTTGTGGACTTGCCAGGAGGATTTTATTAGGGTAGATGTGCAAACACATGATGAAAAAAATAGTCCCAGCATTTAAGAGATGCATGCGGCATTTTATATCTCCTTTTAAATAGTAGGTAACAAATTTAACAATGCATATGACTGAACACAGTGTTTCTGGCTCCCTCAGGACAGAAATACAACAGAGCTCAACTATTACTCAGTGATGACAATTACTGTGAGCTGCAGAGCAGTGATAATTGTTACTACTCATAATGTCAAATAAACATTATGCATATGTTTATTCAATAAATTAGCTTCAAGGGTGAAAGAAGATGATATTCACTATTTCACTCCTGTGCAGTAAAGAGATGTTTAATTAAATAATGGCAACAAGTCGTGCTATGGTTTAGAAGCTTAACAGATTTAATATCTTCAGAAATAATGCAGACAAAAAATATATGTAGTTGATGGTTTTGTGCTAAAACCAAATAGTGTCCACAAGTGCAATAATGCAAATAGTGTCCACAAGTGAAAGACTGGGAACTGATTCAAAGGCGAAAATTTATGAAAGTTGTGTATGTTTTCTGTGAAAAATTTAATTTTACTATTTCAATTAAAATCCAGTGGGAGTTCTTGCAAAGTTTCCTTTCACCTATTCAGTGTTAGATAAGCTGTAGCCATAACGAGGAGATATTCCTAGTACATTTAATGAGCAACACCAGTAACTGGTTCTGACTGACTGAGAAGTAAAAGGAAACTTTTAAGGGTGCCCAGTGGAATTATTTTCCTACTGCGGTTATCTGAGGGTATTAGCCTTGAGCAGATTCTGGGAACTGCAGAAAGCAGCTGCACAATTAAAAAGACAGGAACAAGACAAGTAGTAGCTCTTAGTAGAAGAGAAGAGGAGCACGAGCTAATGACATGAGACCCCAGGCAGAAGTAAGCCTGTATGGTACTGCATAGCAGTTACATCAGAATACCCTAAAACCATTTGTTCAGGGTTTTCAGTTTATTGGGGAAAAAAATGGGAATTTCCCAAAGAAAGAGTCTGTGGGCTTTTGTTGTTGTTGTTTTGTTTTTTTGTTCTTGTAATTTTCTTGGCTATCTTCATTGTTTTGGTTTTCGTTTTTTGACAATTTCATGATAGTCGTAATCAGAAACTGTAGTCTAAAGATTTTTAATATATGCTATCACAGATAATAAAATTTATTTTCCACTGAGAATTTTAGACTAAGAACTTGACAAGAAACAGTAGCAGAGGGTGAAGTCATGGTGTTTATTGTTTCAGTATATTTCCCTGAGTAGTCTTTTTTAGTTTAAATTCTTTTTTCAAGGGAGAGCTGTTCCATCTAATGGATTTGAATGTATTGAATAGATTTGAAAGGATTTCCTTCATGTTCACTTTATTTCTTAAGCATTTCATCCTGTTTCTGCTTAGAGTTACAAAATGGAACAATGAGAAAATCTCCATAAAATTTGCATACAGTTTTTAATAACGAGTCCCAAAAATCTGTCCTTATTTATATAAGAACTACTGATCAAATCCTTGTGTGGATTTTCTATAAGAAGAAAAGCATAACACCTGGAGACAGAATTCTGTTGTTAGATAGTGGCCATATGTCAGTCAAAATGTTTCTGACAGTGGAAGACATTCACAAGCCATAATGGTGCAGAATCTTGAAAGGTAAGTTAAATAGAAGATAGTTCATTAGTAGAAAACAGAAAAATAAAAACAAGCCAAAACAAGAGCTTCTTTCACAGTGTTTGAAAAAAATCAACCTGTCAAAATTGTCACTGACATCAGAAACTTAGTAAATAGATTTTACTTTCTCTGAAACATTTCTTCTCTTAAGAACAAAAATAAGAAAGGAAAATCAAGAACCTCAAATTAGGAGAAGGAAATACCTAATAAATTGGACAAATTTTCAAGATGCACGGATGCAAAAAATAAGAAAGCAAGGTCTTTCATTTCAGAATATGAAACTTAGGAGATCTGAACTTAGTTTGAAATCTCACCAAAGACTACATGTAACTTGGCAGCAAACATTGATATTGTTCAGTATCCCAGGCATACGATGGGATTGCTACCAATTTAGCCCTTGAAACAAATTTATCTTGGTTTTATCTGTTTGCTGTTTGATGAAGATATGATTCACCCGATGAAGATATGATTCACCCAAAAGACCTGTATCTCCACTTGTATTCTTCAACTTATTTAGGTCTTATAATTGCAACTTTGTGATTTAGCAGTTTAAAGAATCCATGGTTTGAAATGCCCATGCATGGGAAGGTCTTCAAACAATTCAAAGGAGTAGTAGTTATTTAAAAATATGTATATACTTTAATAAACTATCGATTTATTTTTTCTACACAGTAGAAAGAATTTTGCTTATTTATAGAAAATAAATAAAATCGCACATTTCTGAAGATCAGAGCCAATATTTTATTCTAAAACTTGATTTTTGATCAGGGAATAATCATTTAGTTTTACCCAGACAGTTAGTTATCATTATCTTTTTCTCATTAGAGAATGTTTTCTGAAGGTGTCCACAAAGGAGGTAGGTATGATACAAGTAGTTAAAGCAATGGTTAGTATAGAAATTTTGGTTAAGTCATCTGGATTTTGTTGGAGTGCATGAGCTGAAAATAAGATCTGAACATAGGCTCCCAGTGTCCCAGGTCAGATTCCATTTTCATGTTCAGCAGATTGTCAGTTCACATAAAACCTTAAAGTTTCATTGAATCAGAAAGGAACTGGATACGTGTATTAATATGTATAATGAGAAGGTGGAAAACTGATAAAATCCTTGCCTAGATGCATTTCTAGTCAAAACCCAAAAGCAATTGATGCCACATTAGTCAGTATTTTCATCATTGAGTTATTTGCAGGAATCATCAGAAATGCATTCTTGCTTCATATTACATTAGTTTAGAGAGGGATATCCCATGAGAGAAGGGATGGGGAAACATTCAGTAGCTGTGTGCATTTTTTTTTCTATTTTATTATTTATCTCGTAAATTGTTATTTAAAAACAACAACAAAACTAGAATGATCAGGGTGTAGTTAATGGAGAGATACACTTCCAGTGGGCAGTTCAAAGCAGAAATCTGTGTCAGGATACTGTGAATTGTCTTCTAATTGAGTTGATCTCTGCTGAGCACTGCAGGGGACAAGTGATACTCTGACACGATACTTCAGTGTGCACCACAGTTAATACACACTCGATAAGCTGTAGGATCATAATTGCTCTTCACAGTTGCTCAAAGTGAATGCAACATCCTACGCATTAAGAATGGCAACATTTTATGGTGATGTAGTGCTGAAGTGGCTGCTCTTTCACTTAATAATTATAGTTTTGGAGAAAGTATTTTGACTCAGACTGTCCCAACAAATTAGTCGGCATAACTGCAGTTGTACCTCCTTCATAAATTGCAAGCTCTCCTCTGAAGTGCAGTTAGATCTAGATATGATTAGTAGTTCAGCACCCATCACACTGTACATACAAGCAGAATCAAATGCCGGGAGTGCAAGGACTTACACAAAAGGGGACAAGTATTTTTTGATGCCTAGCTCTTTATACTGTACAGGATTGTTGGAGAGACTGTTCAAATACACTGTAAGATTCCAGCTTGTTTTTCAAATCAGATAAAAAGCTTCATACCATGAGAGAGCTTTCACCATCAGGTATTAGTCACTCTTCAGCATCTTTGCAATTAAAACATTACTATTGCAAAGCCACAGAGGCTAAGGAATAGGCATTTCTGGTATACTTGAGTGAATGCGAGTGTAACCATGTGCAGCCATGTGTGGTGAATCTGTCAGAACTAACAGCAGGAACTTTGATAAGAGTTCTCCATCAGTAAACCTGTTTGATAGCTCAAGGTCTTTGAATTGTTATTAGAAGTGGCATCCAGTAGTGCTGCCGCAGTTAAGGGTCTATCAGATTTCCCCACACGCATGCTTCCCTAGGGATTTATTATACCTCAGCTTTTTCTAGTTCTGCTGGGGCTAAAACTGCAGCCAACAACTTGTCAGGACAGACATTATTTTATTTTTCTCCCTTGAATGATCAAACAAGTTAGCTTAAGATTTGGAGAGGGTGAGGAACAAGCTGCTGAGTGTCCTTTGTTTATTGGAGTGCACTGGGGTGAGAATCATTAACAGCAATTAATAGGAATAAACACTGCTCTTCTCGGAGAAGGGAAGCCTTTCACCATGAAAAGATCTGCAGCAGAAGAAGGTGAGTGGGGGAGAGAAGAATGAAAGCAGACTACTTGAAGTAACTAATTTCTTAGGGACAGTGACACTACTCATCGGTCATTGCTGTATGACTCAATATTTTGAAGGTGGAAGAAGCACTATGTTTAAGCACTGTTTCAGCTTTTGTCTGTATAAAAAAAAAATAAAAATAGACTATTAACATAGTTCACTGATAATAAGCTGGTATCCAAAGCAAAGATGGGAGAAGGCAGATGTGGATATTTCGGATTTAGGTTTGTAATTTAAAAGCCACACACCAGTAATGTTCAAGGCTTTCTGTCCTTAAGGACAATCACAAAGGGAGACATTAAAGGGGCATGAAGAGCACGCATCCCAAAATGGAGAGGTGAGTAGGGTGCTGAGCTGATACCTGACTGGGGAGGGGAGATATGGATCCCCTTTAGTGACAGCTGAAATAGTAGCAAATTAATATTTATGTCCTGTATGTACAGCATAAAACTATTTAAACTTCCCTTGCACTTGGCACGGCAGATTTATGAATGTTTTCACTGTAACTGCAGAATTACATTTTTGAAGATGTAGAGAAATTAAGACAAAAAATATATAAAATTCTTGTAATTGTTCTGCTTGAAGACTCTCTAGGTTGTAGGGTATGTCAATACAGAGAGCCATGTGACATTAGATGAAATAAGGAACTGGTTACTGGTTCACTAGGTTAAAATAATGTTGCTGCTTTGGGAACAATGACATACAAAAGGGTTTTCATTTGTTTGACATCCTTTTCATCTGCAAATAAGTTTTACATACCAATTTCTATATGCTGCAAACTGCACTCAGAAAATAACAATTACACCTAGGAAAGCATAAATGTTGGTGTATATACACACATTGTTGTATTATGTAAAAAGCGTGTCCTGAGTCTGCAATGTACTGTATGTTCTGTTCAGCATACAGAGCTTTAGTTCCGCTTTAGTTATATTTCAGTTTAGTTACACACTTTTATTTTAGGATGGCAATTGATGAAAAGCATTCCTCCTAGTGGCAATAGGATCAGATGCTCCTTAAGAAATCTTATGTTGAACACAAATTCCCCCTTCATAGCCCTACCTATCCATTCAGCCCAGAGTTTCTAGTACTTCTTCAGCAATTGTTTGCTTCTTTTTTTAAATTTGTCGTTCATTTTTTCTTTTCCTATCGGTTTTACTAGTCTGACTGTAACTGCTTCAACTATGGATGCCTACCCTGCATGCTTTCTCAAGAGAGGGAAATGTGGGAGGACAAGGGTGTCTGTACAGGAATTTGGCTTATTTCTATCAGGATAGCATGGTAAAGAGGCCCTAATCTTGAGATGCTCCCTACATCAAATTAAGCCAGTGACAGGGTAGAGATACAGTCCTTACAGATCAAAGGTCTGCATTCGACCTTCCCTGCCCAAGGCAAGCTCTTGCCACACAAATAAATCCCAGATGAAAGCATTTATTCAGCTGCTTAAATCAGGCTTCTTTAAATCCATATTTCCAAAGCCTAAATAGTGCAACCTTTTTTTATCTTATTGCAAGAGTTAGAACTTGTATTTCAACACAGCTATAGAAAATATAGACAGTTTGATGGCAGCTTGCATGGGAAGGTTGTGATTCAGCAACTGTGTCTTCTGTTGGTCTTCGTTGTTTTTGTTTGTTTTGAGTACATTTTGTTTGTTTGTTTCTGGTATGGATTGGTGTTTAAAATATGAGGGCAGCTCTGAACATACTGCCTTCCCTATTTTATCATGTTGGCCCACAATGTCAGAGGCAGATGTTGGTGGGATGGCTCTAGATGGTGAACCTTCCCACCAATATTCAACTACATTTTGTGACTGTGAAGTACACAGAAGCAGAGGGACAGTCGGACATAATGGTGTCTGTTATTGTACTGCTATTCTCTTTCTTTTGCTGGGCCTAAGATAAAGGTCACTTCAGTTGCTTCTGTCCCCAGTTTTGTGCATAATCTTTCTCCATATTTCCATATTTTTTGCCTAGGATTAGAACTGGCAAAATAAAAGTGCCAGCAGAGACACTGTCTTTTATTGAGCCAATAAAGAAAGAAATCTCGTGTGAGAGGTGAAAGAGATTTTTTTTTCATCAGAAGTGAAGTGTTGTGTGAAGTTGGTTTAATTCTTATGAAGATTCTGTGGAAAGGGAAAAGGTTTTAGCTACAACCCTGTCTGATTATTAGCCAGCTCTTCTGCTGAGCCCTTCAGCGTTCCATTAAGCTGGAAGCCATATGAGAGCCAATACTCCTGGGCTCTCAGTTCTCTGTTAGTCAGCTGAGAGACAGACATGTGTGGCTCTGAATCTTGGAAGGCGCTCCTGCTGTGGTGCTGGTGATGCTGTGAGCTTTAGCAAGCTGCAGGTTGAAGTCAGATGAAGTCTCTCAGGTTCAGCACTGCTCCTTGCGTGGAAATGCTAAAAGTGACCAGACTGGATGTAACTGCTGGGTGACAACCCTGTTTGATTATTTTTTTGTGAGCAGCTGCCTGGGCTGTGCACAACTCTGTAAGCAGGCAGCAGGGGTGCATGGAAGGAGCCATCATTTTTAGAAGACTATGCTGTGGTGCATTCAAAGCAAAAGACCTCAGATTTCATTGCTGAAAAATTTTATTTTCATGTTATCTTAATTCAGTCCCCAAAAAATACTTGTGAAAACAAAATTTTGAATGGAACTAAGACGCAGATTCTCAAACAGTTGAGGCATTTCTGTTGTGGTTATGCCAGTGAATGTGAACTTTGTCCTCTACCTTCTGCACAGAAGTCCAGAATTGGACTTGGAGAATGTATGCTATATTGATTAAAAATAAAGAAAAATTAACAGAGCTCTTCAGAGTATTATGTGAATTTGGGCTTTTTTTTTTTCTTTTTTTTTTTTTTCCTCCAAATTATTGATTTGGGATCCTCAATTCACTTCTAAGAATTTATGTTAAGAATTAATGTAGAAGTACTTTTTTTTTTAATTTGCTTTTTTTTCCCCAGCTATTATAATGTGTTACCAAATCGTTATCAGCTACAGCTGAACAGTACATTTTGTATCTACTTAAAAGCATAGGATGGGCAGTGTGCAATGGCTAGAGAATCTTCAGCTTTATTTAATCACTTCACTTTACATTTGAAAAGTAATTCATCATTGAAAGTCAGTGGGGTATAGAGAGCGCTAATTGCAGCAAAATATCAAGGACAGTTTTCCTCTGTCTTAATTAAACATTAATGAGTAAAGTTATTTGCAAATGCATGCTGCAGGGATGGACTTGTCTATCCAAGTTTTGTAAATACTGACACCAGGTGTCAAAATAAAACACCTTAATTGATTTATACAGAAATAGTTTAAAAAGAGTGCACCTGGAGTGACATTTCTCTAGCTTTTTATAGAGTAGTTTCCTTATGAATTATTTATGAGGAAACTTGGCCTGACCTATCTTAATTACAAAAGTGATTGTTTCCAAACTAATCAATTTTGTAAGTGAAGTGAATTCTCTCCACTGTCAGTCCTTACCACTTTAAAAAGGAAAAAAGTAAGAAATGCATTTTTTAACAAAAGTTTCTACTGTATCTGTCAGTGGACTGCCAGTAGCATGCTTGAAGTTACTTGTGAGCTAAACAGAATGCTACTTCTAATCTCAAATTATCCATTTATTAATGAGGATTGTAAGTGAGAAAGCAATACGAAAGGCTGTGAAAAATCCAGTATCAGTACCTAATTCTTAGAGCCTAGCCATAGGACATATAGAGTAAATAAAGATAACAAAGAAGAAAGAGGCCAGATTGGTATTAGAAAGCAGTTGGAATTGAAACATTCATAGTAAGTTTTCAGTGTTTTTAAAACATGCTAATGAGACAAGAAATATTCAAATAACTTCTTCTTCCTGTATCCCCATTTATTTCTAGACTATTCATATATATATTATAGACATAGTTATATAAATAAAATATTTTGATCAATTTTTAAAACTAAAATGAGCCAAAAAGAAAAAAAAAAAGAAAAAAAAAACTCAACCATATACAAACAAACAAAACAAAAACAAAGAAAACCAACCACACCTGAAACTTGTGAATTAGGAGTAAGGTATAATGAAAGATAACAACTGTTGTGTGAAAGGAAGAAGGAAGAACGCACATATGTGACTCTGCTTTTGCTGAGAACGGTAGTAGAGAGAAATGTTCAATAGAAGAACTCCAGAAATATCCATTCTGAATGTCTGCTCAATTATATATTCTGAGAGAAAACATGCTGAGAAGAGAGATGTAAGGAAAGAAATGATTCAGGCAAGAAGGAAAAAAAATAAAAAGATAGATAATGCCAGGACAAGGGGAAATGGTTTTAAGTTGAAGGAAGGAAGATTCAGGTTGGATGCCAGGGTGAAGTGCTTTGCCAAGAGAGTGGTGAGGTGCTGGCACAGGCTGCCCAGAGAGGCTGTGGATGCCCCATCTCTGGAGGTGTTCAAGGCCAGATTGGATGGAGCCTTGGGTAGCCTGGTCTAATATTAGATATGATGGTGGGCGGCCCTGCCTGTAGCAGGGGGGCTGGAGCTTGATGATCCTTGAGGTCCTTTTCAACACAAGCCATTCTATGATTTTATGATTCTATGAAAAAAAAAAAGAAATGTAAGTTCTAATTGAGGAAGGCTCTGCAATCTATGCAGCTTTCTATTAAGTTTTTTATACTAGGTAATCCTTTTGCTGTATCAGAGATATATTGCTTTTATATATTCCTGAAGTTAATATTGCTGCAATGTTTTTCATGTGTGTACTACATTCACTGCATTCATCACATGCAATTTAATTCTTAAAACGTCCAATTATATTTGGAAATCTTCCCCAACTTTGGAAAAGGAACCACTGTGATCAACAAAGGGTTTGATGAAACACTTCTCAGAGTGATTTTCAGTGGTTCTCTGTCAGATCAGAAAAATGTATCAGGTATATTTCTAAAGAGATTTGTGACACAACTGAACATTTCCGTTAGACACAGGCAAAAGAATAATGAGTGACTATATTACACTTTTGTGCGATAGCAGATGTATACTTAGCAAGATGATTAGAATGTGTGGTGATGCTGAGATGCTTGGAAACAGTTCTCCCAAATGATTCTGAATTCCTCTTCTAAAATATTATGTTCTATCAAGCAAGGTGAATAGACTACACAGATGAATGATGCAGAAGAACAAGCTAAGGAATGGGTCTGTAATAAAGGATAAGTGTTGATTATGAAGTAGCAAATGAAGATGTTGCATTTATGTGAACTAAGTTCATAGTTCATGTGTTTTTTTTAATTGTTTGTTTTCTATAAAGACAGTTTTTGCAGTATCATTGCTAGTAAAGTCGCAGGAAGAATACAAAGCTGATTTGGGGCAACGCATTTGAGAACAAATATGTGGATCAGAGTAAGAGTTCAGATAAGAGCAAAAGAGGAAACAGTATTGATAGGAAGCTTGGAAAGACTGAAAATAAGATTCTGGAAAAAAAAAAAAGTTTTTTTTTAAATTTTGGTATACACTAAGTGGGTACTTAAGGTGCACAATGGACTGATGTGAAAGGAAAGGCAGTAATATCTTCTTTGTGACTATAATAAAATAGCAAAAGAAATACTGAACTGAAAATGCCATAAAAGATGTTTGGAACTTTAGATGCAACAGAACATTTTTTGTACCGCTTGTAAAATTTCTACTGCTACAGCAAATAATATCAGGTGTTATTTAGATATGCTTGGCTTTATGGCTTTGCACAATGTCTATTTCTGCCTTGTTTCCTGTTTATTTTTCTGAGAAGTACATTCGTAGACATTATATTCTCTCAGAGAACTCAGACTCTTTTAAGTATCTGCTGAAGAACCTTTGATTCTATTTATTTAGATATGGACTTGAAGGATGGACTGTTCGATGGATTAGGAATTGGTTGGCTGGAGCCAAAGGGTTGTAATTAATGGTTCTATGTCAGGGTGGAGGCCAGTCTTGGGACCAGTGCTCTTCAACATCTTCATCAATGATACAGACAATGACATTGAGTGCACCCTCAGCAAATCTGCAGGTGACACCAAGCTGAGCAGTGCAATCAATACAATGGAAGGAAGGGAAGCCATTCAGAGGGACCTGGACAGGCTGGAGAAGTGAGGCCATGAAAATCTAATGAGATTCAATAAGGCCAAGTGCTGGGTGCTGCACTTGGGTCGGGGCGATCCCAAGTGTTGATACAAACTGGGGGAAGATCTCCTTGAGAGCAGACCTGTGTCAAAGGACTTCGGGGTCCTGGTGGACGAGAAGCTGAACATGAGCCAGCAGTGAGTGCTGCAGCCTGGGAGGCCAACTGTGTTCTGGGCTGCATTAAAAAAGGGGTGGCCAGCAGGGACAGGGAGGTGATTGTCCCCCTCTACTCGGCTCTTCTGAGGCCCCATCTGCAGTGCTGTGTCCAGGCCTGGGGCCCCCAGTACAGGAAGGATGTGGAGCTCTTAGACGGGTCCAGAGGAGGGCACTCAGATGATCAAAGGGCTGGAGCACCTCTGTTATGAGGAAAGGTTGAGGGAACTAGAATTGTTTAGCTTGGGGAAGAGAAGGCTCTGAGAAGACCTCATTTCTGCCTTCCATTATTTAAAGGGAGTGTATAAACAGGAGGGGGAACGGCATTTTACGAGAGTGGATAGTGACAGGACAAGGGAGAATGTTGGTCTGGATATGAAGACGGAATGTTAACGGAACTTAGCAACAAATTCCACAATGATAGCCCACAAGAGAGATTAAAAAATAATTCTGAAAGTTTATGAATGTTTGGGTTAATACATACATTCAAACCTGCAAAATACTGGGTGCAAAAAGTCATTTAACCAGTCTAAAAAATAGAAATATTGCTGAAGATTTGCCTTCCTTTACAAAAGAAAACAATGCTTGATGTTGAAGAAAAAAGTTATGAGATTTATTTTCTTAGTGATATCTTGGCTGAATACTAAACAGTATTCCTTTTGATGGGTTGTAAGTCATTTAAATCTGAATTATCTCAAGTTCTTCTTACTGGAACTATTTACATGACTTCAAAATGTGAATAAACCTCACAGTATGGTCTATGGTGATCAGCTAAACAGGAGCAAAATGTGGAGAATAAGTATCTGTACTGCCTGAGCTAGTAAGTTTCTAACCTCAGGTTTTATTCTGTTTTAGGCGAGAGAGAACAAAGAGTACAAGCTGTCCTACCATTAGAAAAACCTCACTGCACATAATACTTGTATGTCCTGGGGTTTGTGCTTCTGTTCTAGCTGTACGCATTTGGTTCACAATGAACTAATCTAAGTCATATTTATGCCACAGGCCTTGAAGGTTGCTGAGTCTTGCAACTTTTTGTTTTGTTTTCAGGAATAAGAGTAAAGGCCTGCCCCTTTATCACTGATGTAACAATTACCAATTTCACTCAAGAAACCCAAAATGAGATATGGTCTTTTGTGTCATACTGAAATTCTTCCTAAAATTAAAAAAGCAAAATGTCCCAATTGTTTTCATTGGATATTTCTATAAACAAAATCATCTTATGCTCCTGTGGGGTCCAAACTTAATCAGTTTGTCTGAGTATAGCCCAAGGAACCATACAAAATATTGAACAGAAGAATTAAAAATAATGAAGAGATAAAGGCCTGTTCAAATGTTTGTTTACTGTGCACTCGAGCAAGCCAAACCATTGCTTATGGGCAAAGTGGCAGTGTTTATTCTGTTGTTTTGCTTACAGTGCTACTGGTTTCTTGTCTCACTAGATTAGTAAAAAAAAAAAAAAAAAGCTTTATGAGAACTGTCATTGTCCATTGATGTGGGGGGTGTGAACAGGCATTTACCACTCTGACACTGTGAAAAGACTTCATCATCCTCCACGGGCTGCAATCACTCAGCCTGTTTTTACTTCTTACTGGAGCTGTCATCATGTCCAATACCTATTTGCCTTCTGTGTTACAAATACTTGCGTAATTTAATCAGAAGGGAATGTGGGGGGTACTGCTGGTGCTTGGGTACGAAGGAGAAAAGGCAGAGCTTGGTCTTCTCTCTGTGCTATACTTGTAGCATCCAGAACTAGATTGCACAGAGAAGTGGAAGTGGAAGAGGAAGGAACCACAAGAAAAGGTTCAAAGATTTAAGAGTGCTACAGGTCCCTTTCCCTTTTTGTTTGTACCAGCTCACATTGCTACACTTCTTAAAACAGAGCAATTTCTAATTCACTGCTATAATTTGCCCAGACAAAGGTTTAGAGACTATTCAGTATTTCTGTCCATGTGCCAGAGCCTTCATTTACCAATTTTGAACACATCATGGCATTTTCTATTGTAGTCAGACTTGAGGTGATATGCATGCAACGGAGGTATGTTTGATTATAAAAGCAAGTGTTAATTGAACAATGAGCTTCTGATCACTTACACTGCATTTCTGAAAATTTAAATCCAGATGGGAATAACTGCAGGAAAAAACAACAACTATATTTTCAAAAACTACGGAAGGAAGTCTAAGTTATTTCCCTATATATTATGCAAATATTAGACCATGGTGACGTTTATCCTTCAGGAGAATGGTTCACAGACATTACCTAATCTCTCTGAGAGCTATGTCATTCAAGAGTATTGTCTCTGTAAATACTAATAGAATAATAGTGGGTTTGGTTGGTTTTTTTTGTTTGTTTGTTTGTTTTTGAGAGTAGTGGGATTAAAGCTGAAATTTATCAGATTTGATCTTCTCACTTAACCATGCAAAACCTGAACTTTGGAGTTTGTTTATTCCCAGTTATCCATTGTATTTTTAGTTCTACTTAGTACTCAGCTCTGCAGTTCGTGTTTTTCAGATGCATGATAATCCCATTAGAAAGAGGAAGTGTAACTTGAAGAAATAGCCACTTGAGAGACTTGAGAATCTGAATATCTATTAACTGTTCTTGTAGCTTCTACTAGAGCTAGAGCTTTTGTTCATACTGGATATATTAGATATATTAGATATATTGAAAGTAGTTTGTCTATACTAAATATCTTTTTTTTTTAATAATAAAGAATAAATTATTTTCTTTTTAATGGCATAGGTTTTCTGTAGTTATGGCCATCACTTCTGTACTTAATATTCTCATTTCTGTCCAAAGTGTTTGTAGATGTAGATAGATTCAGAATTAAGATTTTATTTGAAATTTCTTGCCAATGCTATCTACAGAGATGTCTTTTTGGTGAAATGAAGTCCAGAGATTCCCCAAGATATCAGAGGTCTTAGCTGTTAGATCCATTTTACATGACACAGCATCATTCAGACTTCCTCGGGTCAAGTTGCAGCATATCAACATTCTCGACATGTTTCAATTCAGTTAATGCATCGTACCAGGGAACACAGCATAAATAAACTACTGCTTATTACCAGTCAGCATAGGGACTTCTGCTGTTTCTCATCTCCACTTGCAGATCCTTCCAAGTCCTGATTAGTCACTCTCCAACACAAGTGTAAGTTGTTATATTTCAGGGGCGAGCCATCCTTACAGCATTTTCATCAAAGTTTTTCATCACACCTGCTAGGGTTACCATTTTTTTTCACAGTGGTCTCGTGGAATTTGCCTGCAGCCATACTGTCTTGTGTTAAGAGTCTTGGCCTCACTCCCTCCTCAGTTCCTTAACTACAGAAAAATCAAAAGGAGGAATTAAAAACTACACAATTTCCAAACAAAGACCCTGATTAACTGATGTTTGACTTCAGGGACATCGGAAAATTCCTCAGTATGAATAAAATTTATATGTATGGAAGGAGTGATTACTTAGTAATCTGAAAATATGGAATAAGCTCTCCCACCAGCTAAATCCAATGGCTAATCTTACTGTTGTTTACTTCTTTTTACTTTGTGTCCAATAGTTATATGAATTTTTAAAATACCAAAATTGGACACTGTAATCGATTCATAGATCCAAGGTGTTTTAAGAATCAAATAGAGGGGCTTTTCATAGGCATGAATAGAAAATCAACCCTACTCCATGTTTCAGGAGTTAAAGTGGAGAAGCATAACTATAATGATTAAAAAGGTTCCAAGAAGCCATTTGCAAGATAAAAGCTGTGAATCACAGAACATGATTCAAATTCAACATTTGGCCTATTTTTTGTGTGCCTTCAGTTCCTTTTGCACTGTCATTGGATGGTGGTGTTAACATAATTGGCACATTGAACTGAAAACCAAGGGCTGTACCATTTTCTCAGCTTGCAGGCTGGAGATGCATTTATGTGTTTTCAAAGTCAGCTGTATCTATGGATAATTTCCCATATGGGTTATGGGATCAGGGCTCCAGTAAAGTCAGTTTTTTTAAGAGTCAGTCTTTTTGTGTATTCATTTCTGGCCTCAAGCTGTAGCTCCTGAGCTAGGACCAGAGGGGCACAGTATTTGCATTGCTTGTTCAAACATATTGAGCTGTGGTTTTTCTTTCCATCTCCTATCAGTGCAGGGAAAGTGAGGACAGTGCACTTCATTTTGGAATTCCTTGGGTCACAGGTACAGTGCAGCATTTAAAACCACGGGCTATCCATGCAGCAACAGAGTGCATAAGAAGTTTAAGAATTACTGGTAATTCATTTAGAAGACCAGAAGGCATTTTTTAATATTTGTGTTATAAAAATGTTTGGAACTTTAAATGCAACAGAACAGTTGTAACCAAGTAAAATATGTAATTCAGGCTCTGACTTTGTGTATGTCAGCTATTTTGTGTGTTATACACATAGAAATATGAGGAATGTGTAGAAACCAATGATTGAACAAAACACAAAAAATCTCAGATTATTTCAATTAAATCCACTTGAATGTTTTCTTGGAACAGAAATGTACAAGTCCTTCTTCTATGACAGTGAAGCCAAAAAGTGGTAGAGGAAATAAATGAAAACAAAATCACCTTCATTAAAGTGGTCAAATTAGCTGGGAAGCAATAAAACACAATATGGTGTCTTGAGCGTAAAGCAAAGGTGATAAAATGGTAGCTATAAATTAGAAATCATTATAGAGTATTAGAAGGGGGAAACTGCTGGTAGTGCAAAGCATGGAAACATAGTGTTTAAAAGAGCACAGGCATCCGAAGTCCAAATAAAGCACCAACCCTCTCCACAAAAAATAAATAAATATATAAATAAAATCCTAAACTGATCAGTGCAGATAAATTTTGAGAAAAGGAAGAATATTAAGGAAAGTGTAAACTACGACCGTTAGTCCACGGCAGAGATTCTGACCTAATCAACCCAGTTCCTAAAATCTATTGCAAACACAGCAGTGCGGGCATATATAATTCACATAGTATTAAGTGTCTCAGTGGACTGATGATACAAGATAGAGACTACCCATACAAGCCACGCTGTTGAGAGTGCTGCAAAGGCTACTCCACACTGTTCATCTGTCTCCCTTGCCAGTGTCTGGGGAAAGCAGCTGAGGGTGACTCCTGTTGCACCAATAGACACGGGCAGGACTTGATGAAGTCCGGGAAAACGCCAGGAGTGAGTCTTGCTGCCCCCTTTGGAAGCAACTTTTGGCTTTCACGTGTATGTTGTGACTCAGCAAGTGCTGCTGAGCAGTCCTATTGAGGGCTGATGCTGATGCTCTACTTCCTGTTTCCCGGTCCTTTGCTCCAACTCCTTGCTTTTCTGTGGCATATCACATGGCATTCCTTACCTGCCATCCTCCTGCTGGTCACCTTATAACTTAGCCAACAAATATAAGGGCTAAATCTTCAGAAACAAAGAAATGAGACTAGCTTTACGTTCTCTGTGGATCTCGATTCATTATTTTCTTAAAGCAACAACAACAACAAGAGCAATTGCTAGCACTGGAACAGGTTGTTCAAGGAGGTTGTGGATGCCCCACCTGTGGAAACGTTCAAGGCTAGGCTGTATGTGGCTCTGGGCAGCCTGGTCTGGTGGTTGGTGACCCTGCACATAAAAGGGGGGGGCGAAACTAGATGATCATTGTGGTCCTTTTCAACCCAAGCCATTCTATGATTCTATGATTCGCTGTAAGTCAGGTGACAATAATGATGTTAACTGCTTTAAGTCTAAGACATTTGAATGTTTGCTATGAGCATATTCAATTTTTTCAATTATAAAATGGTCATTTTTATTTTAAACGTTCCCCTAAAATATTGGAACTGTAAGTAGGAAGCTGTCAGAAATGGCAATGTGCTCTTTAGCTAGCATTCCCAGTCTCACATGTTCACGTTTTCTAGCAGGGCATGTATTTTTTGTCATGTTAAATGGATTCTTCTGAATAGAAATCTGTGGTTTAATGGAATTCAGGAAAAGGATGATTCTGACTTCTTGGTATTACAGTTTTTATTTATTGATAGTATTTATGTTTCATTTTGTGTAGAATTGCACTTTCAGTTTTTTTCTGTTTGCATATGTACTGTGTGGTGATACCGAACCTGCTGTTAAAAATACAGGAGAATGAGCTTCATCTCCTAGACAACTGCACTTCAAAGGCAGGATGTCTTTATGCCAAGCTGTCCAATTTAAAGCTCCTTCCCAATGCCCCCTTGAGAGACTTGTTGTAAGCACTAACCTCTTACATGACTGATGGTTTAATGAGAGAGCTGGAGGTTAGGGTGTGGGAACAAGACAGAGGTAGGAAATGATCTCTTCCTCTGTTATCAATATTTATAGATTAAAGTGTGTTTCTATTGCTTATACAGTAACTTATCAGGACAGAGCACTTGCTGCTGAGGCTGTAATACTGATATGAGCTACTGTCCACAGTAGCTCGCACAACCATTGCTCTCCAGTCAGTTTTGTACTGCAGGTGTACTCAGTGACTGGTGTCAATTGTATTTTATTTGCATGACAGTCTAGTCATAGAAAGCTGTTCTGCTGCCTTTGCTCCTGTTCTGATTCCATAATTGTATTATCTTGACTTTGAGGGCTTAAATGAGCAATAGCTTACTAAAAGATTATGAAGATAAGGTGTTAGATGAGGTCCTTCCACTATACAGAAAACACATGCTAGGCACCAAAGAAATTGAGTTTCTTGAATGAGTGGATAAATTAGCTTCCGAAACATGCCTTTTCAACTTCTAGTTTTACAGGTTTTGTACAGCCTCTAATCTCCACAGTGTTTTGATAATGTAATACTGTAATAAATTGTAATGCCCATGGTAAGCTTATGTGAAAAACTTTCTGTTAAAATCCTTGTGTTTTTCTTGTAAAGCTAATGTTAAAAATTAGTTTAGCTAAAGTGGTTTGCAGTTTGTCTGACGCCCCAATTCAGATTTCTTTTTCTTGCAATAAGTCTGAACAGTTTCTATTACCTTCCAGTCTCAAATGAATAAATCAGCATCTGACACAGCCTTGTAGATCCTCAGCCCTGTTTGCCCAAGGCAATGGAAATGAAATCAAAAGCTACCTCTATGAGTAGAGAGTTGTAACTTGGCATAGCAGAATAATGTTGTATTCTGTTGAATAAAATAAAATACACCAGGAATTAATTGGACTATTTCTACTTCTATTGGTTGTGAATTTGGATCTTTTGAGCTTTTGGAGGGATTGAATCTATCCAGTCCATTAGGAAATAGTTTTTAAAGTTGCCTTTCATAATGATCCGAAAGGATTTTTGTCCCTTTCAGTTTTATAGCCCAAAGTTTATACTCTTAATTGAAATTTAATATATTAACCCTGTCTGTGATAACTCATATAGTTTCTGTACCCTAGCTTTTCACGTTCCAGAGGATAAAAGAAAAAATAGAATGAAAAAAAAATTCAATGTCCTTCATTTTGAGGTAAATATTGTACACCAACTAAGAACATTTTAGAAAATGCTAATGGCTTTAAAAATGCATTGTGTTCATAATACAGTTTTTATTCATTTACATTTAAAATAACCACTGACAGTTGTATCTGACCAGTGTATATTTCTGGATGCCTAATTTGCCCTTGATTATCACAAATACTGAAAAAATGATTATGTTGTCACCTAGTTAAATAGATGAAGGCAAAAGGACTGTTCAGTGATCGTACCCCAGGGCATAAATCTGCCCAAGTTACTGAAACTTTGAAGAAAAGCAAACATTTTGAGAGCTTGCTGTACAGTTGACAGATAAAGTTGCTATAATGAAAATGGTGGAGCCTCAGCTGAACAGGAGAATTAGCAATTTAAAAGGCAGCAGCCTTGTGTTGTGCCTGAAATCAGTCACTTAGCTTTAGCTTTACCTCTGTAGCATGCTAGGGCACTGAGGGATCTAGCATCCTGCGTAACAGTGCTGCTGTGTGCACTGGCTCTCTAGTGGAGAACTGTCTGAATCCTGTTACACACAACCCTGAGGTATTGGAGACTTGGCTGTATATATCTGAGTGATAGTGTCATAGGCAGGAACAGAAAGGCCCAGCAAAAACTCTCCTGGCAAAGTTCCAACCAAGGGATAACAAAGGGGGAAATGCTTACGGTGAGGCTGCGGTTGCATTCAGTCCCTTCAAGGACTGCCATTTACAAGCTGTTACAGGCACATTAGCCACTTCGTATTATTGTTCCTATGAGAGTTTGTATGGAACAATTAAAATGGTGGGTTTTTTGTTTTGTTTTGTTGTTGTTTTTACATAACTATTATCGGTATTATATCACTTGAAGTAGTGGAAGAACTGAAGAAAGTGACTTAAAAATAAATAGGACCTATAAAGAATGATCAGACTAATAATGTGTATGAAAAGTTTCCCAAGTTTGTGTCAACTCCAGGCCAGCTTACACATCAGAAAAATAAGTCATGAAAGTGGTTCCCTGCTGAGTAGGTAGCATATATGTTGTATTTACTGTTCTCCCTTTACAAGCCATAGATTTCAGTTGCTAAGAATTCTGTAATGAGAACACATTCTATGATTACAACACAGTGATTTCAAAAGGCTTGTCCTTTTCCTATAGTTACTTGACAGAAAAGCCTGTAGTTAATACCTGAAGCATGCTTATTTGGCTTCTGTGTAGACAACTTGTATTTTTTTTATTCATAAACTGGAAATAAATCTCTGAATATAATTTGATTTTGAGTTCAGAAATATTTCAGAAGTGTCCACAGTAATGTAGATTCATTGCCACTTACTGAAATGTATATATGTATATATATTGTGTATATGTATATATATATATTTATAGTTTATTGTTACTTTTCTTGTATTTGAAAATGTGAAGAATATAATAGAACTGTGGAAAAAGTACCGCAGGGCAGATGTGTAAGTAATGGCAGGGTGGTTTGTAAATGCTGTGTTTTCCCATTCCTGAGTCTCTGCTGGAAAGGGTGAAGCATCAAAACGCCATAAATGTAAACTATGTGGCATACAAATAAAGCATTTCTGAATTAGTTCTGGTGTTTCTGGGACAAGAGCTATATGTGGGCACTTTTTGCTCAGGGAGTGCCAGCCAGCAAAGAGCATCATCCCGTTTAAGCCAGCAGCTAGCACAGTGCCCAGCTCCCCTCAGGAGCACTCTGAGCTGATTCAGAGTTGTTCAGCAAGCCCCAAGTTACAAGAGGGGAAATAACATATTCAGCTTCCTGTTAACAATACAGCTGAGATCTCTAGTATCTTTCAGTACTCTAAGTTATCATCAACTCTAAAATCACACATGAATGGAATGACATGGGCAGGGAGCAGTGGAGAGGAGAGTGGAGAGCTGTAGATGAGAAGCAGTGCAGTCTGCCACACGTACCTCAGCGTTTTCCTCCACGTATCTTGCAGTGAGGTCTCAGAGAGAACTCCTGGAGTCTCTTCTCCCGCTGAGCTTCACTTTCTTCCTAACAGGATCTGCCAAGGTGACAATAAATTCTGCATGTGATAGGGTGTAATATGAGCAAATGGGAATGGCCTTTTGAAATTCATTTCCCAGACAAATGAGAAGGCTCTATATTCTGTTACTGATCAAGTCTTTCAGAGATTAAACATGTCGATTAACACATTTTAATTAGTATTTAGGGGCTAATGTTGCCAAATCCAATTACAGGTTTGCATAATTATGGAGGTTAAATATTTGCTATAAGAAACAAGGTGCGTGTGAAGCAAGGGAGACATGTTGCCAAAGGAAAGTATCTGAGGGATGCTATCGAATACTGCATAGAGAGCACAGCCAGGGTACCATAATTCATCAGCATTTGTCAAATGGCAGTTAGTCAGATGTGCAAGTCATCATAGATTAAGATCACATGTATGTAAGAGGCTGCTTTAGCTGTTTTGTGCACTCATCAAGAATATCAGGCATCTGAAAGGAAGGGAGCTTCCACTGAAATTCTTGGTAGTATCTCTAGTGAAAAAAGGGACTTAAGTTGTATCGCTCATTTTTGCAGTCCACTTGAAGTCTGAGTTTCAATTCTACCTGGGGATTTTATAACTCACAAAGCCACAGATATAGCAGATTATAAATGGCAAAATTGACAATTCACAAGCCACTGCTTTTCCACTGCAGTGGATGGCAAAGCTGTTTGTTGTGTGGCACCTTGTATCTACCTGTTGAGTATTCTTCTTTGTTCAAGAGTTTAACAGGACAGCTCTTGCACTGAGCCTGCTTTGGCTCTACACCAGCAGCCCAGCAGGAGAGAGGCAGGCACAGAGGAACAGAGGGACAGAGAGAACATATGTGGTGAAGTACTGGCAGAGTGTGAGCCCAGCAGAGGTCAGGTCAGGCTCCAGGTGCAGGGTGGTCAGCACCCAGAAACTCACAATACCTCCTGTGGGATTAATTTCACCACGGTATCACTGAGCTTTGGAACTGCAGAGCAGGGCTGGAGGAAGGGTGCAGCCTGGAGGGCAGCAGGTTACAGCAGTCCTTAGGAAGGATCTCTGTGAGAAGTACTGATTCTGCTTTGATTTTTCTTCAGGATTCTCAATGTTGAAAGCATCAAATAGAAAACCAAACTTTTGGGTAGCTCTGTTATATATATTTATTATAGTTTACTGTGTACATCTGAGAGGAATCTGTCACGGTGAATATTAGACCGCTTATGGTACTTAATCCCCAGAAATATGCTTCTGGATGCAGTGCTGCAGTGACTTGGGAGTGAGGGGGCTACCTAAACTTTCACACTCACCTCCTGTAATGTGGAAGTTGTAGGAATAACAAGAAGTTAAGGCCACCATCCTGAGCCTCCTACAAGTGCTGAAATGTTCAGCACAAATGGAGATTTGACAAAGAAGTTGTAAGAAGTGAAAAACAGAATGAAAACCAGAGGGCATCAGAAGCAGAGATATCAGCTCTCTTTTCAGCTGAGCTGAGGTGGTTGTGGTACGCACAGATGGTTGTCACCAGCCATTTGTCTCTCAGCTCTGGCACTGCTCTGTTTGTGACTCTTTAGTTTGGAGTGTGTGCATGTTTGTCTCTTTTTAAGATCTGTGTACAGGATCTGTTTAGGTATATATAAGGAAGGTAGCTGACAAATAAGAACCTGGCGATCAAGGCTCTAAACAAGAGCAGTACTGTGTGGGAGTCACACGTGGTGTCTCAGTGGACTGATGATACAAGATAGAGACTATCCATACAAGCCACGCTGTTGAGAGTGCTGCAAAGGCTACTCCACACTGTTCATCTGTCTCCCTTGCCAGTGTCTGGGGAAAGCAGCTGAGGGTGACTCCTGTTCCACCAATAGACATGGGCAGGACTTGATGAAGTCCAATGGGCACCGGGAAACGCCAGGAGTGAGTCTTGCTGCCCCCTTTGGAAGCAACTTTTGGCTTTCACGTGTATGTTGTGACTCAGCAAGTGCTGCTGAGCAGTCCTATTGAGGGCTGATGCTGATGCTCTACTTTCTGTTTCCCGGTCCTTTGCTCCAACTCCTTGCTCTTCTGTGGCATAACACATGGCATTCCTTACCTGCCATCCTCCTGCTGGTCACCTTATAACTTAGCCAACAAATATAAGGGCTAAATCTTCAGAAACAAAGAAATGAGACTAGCTTTATGTTCTCTGTGGATCTCGATGCATTATTTTCTTAAAGCAACAACAACAACAATTGCAGGTTTTCAGCAAGTTATTATTTATGCCATGAAGCCGGCAGTATGAGAGGATTGTGATGACTGAATTTTTCCTAGAAGAACATGAGGTCCATCTTCTCTGTGTTGGGGCCCATTCTTGTTTTATTAGGGCGCATAACTGGCTGGCTTCTGATGGTGGTCACAACAGTGATGTCAGCTGATGTCAGTCACAACCCTTTGGGCATTGACCTCCCCACCCGTGGCTGCATGTATTTGGGCACCAGCCTGTGCCTCCATCACCCTGCATCCTTCCGTGATTTTCCTTTTCAATGGGGATACATTTGGGAAAAGTTGCAAGTTTACTGTCTCTGTAAAAATCAATCTTCTGTGATCTCTTCGTTCTTTCTGAAACTAGAGAGTTGCTTTTTTTGGCTGTTCTGCTTTGGATGCAGTGCGAATTGATGGTTGACTCTATGTCGGGCTTGGTTTTTAAGAAGTATTGGTCAGGTTTGCCAGCCCCAGGTTGCTGTTCAACCTCAACTTGGGATCTCCCATGATGTGGCATTAACTGTAGCTCTGTGCAGCCTGTGCCTCCCTGTCCTATTCAGGCAGTTCCTCTTCAGTCTAAGCAAGATCAGCTCTTTGCCTGCTACTTGCACTCCAACATTTTAAAATAATATTTTGTAAATGCGTTTGTGTCCTTAATAGAATATTTGGATGTCTTCTGAAATATTTATTTCCCCAGCCTCCAAGAATTTCCTTATGACAACAGCATGAAAGGGATTGTAAATTGATTCTGCTTTTTTTCTGCAGCTTTTCTAAATGTAGTGAGTGTGATTTTAACAGGCCAGGGCTCTTCAAAATGCTCTCAGAGTGAGGAGAGAATATATAGTGAGAATATCCTTTACCAAAATGCTTGATCCTCCTGAATAGCAGGGATATTAACTTAACTAATGATCCTTTAAATGGGTATGTAAAATATAATTTAAGCTACTTGCAACATGCAAAAGAGAGGTATCATTTGTTACTGCCAAGCTCACTGGCATGTGGAAATCAGAAAATCATTAGCCTCAATAGAAATAGTTTAATACAGCAGGGAAGAGAACACATTATTTAGAGCAGTTAAATGGCAATTGATGTAACTGCTGGGAGAATGCAGAAAAATGAGTGTGATATAGCAAATGATAAATACTGCACTTAGAACTTATGCATGCAAAAAATGAAAATCTTTCCTCATTATGCTGCATTTTTAGCCCAGGAGACTAACTTTTCTAGAATATAACATTCAGAATTCCTAATTTTTGTGAATTTATTTCTAGACAAGCCTCATCCTTTTTGTGTGCATGGAATGCCTTATGTTGCATAGAGAGTATCTTAGAGATCACATCTCTCATTCTGTAATTGCAAAAATACATTAGCGAAAGACATTTTCGCATACTTTAACATTTACTAATAGCATTCAGCAATCCTGTTCTTGATGACGTCAGCTGGCTCTGAAGTGAGTTTTACCAGTGAACAAACCAGATCCTGTTCTTAGGTATGTGAAAATGATTTTATGAATCTTGAGAAGGGGTTTGACAGGGAATGTAAATGTAATTTCAGCTTTCTGTTTGGCCTTTGAGTGGTGTAAAGTGACAAAGATAACTGAGAAGCAACTGGATTCTGTTTCCCTAGAGCAAAGATTTATGTACCGCTCAGGGCAAGCTGAAGCAACAAACAGCTTGTTCAGTACAGGGAAAATGTAGCTGCATAAAAAATTATATTAGAAAGGGAAAAATTATGTCAGCATATAGTCCTCCACCATACGTATGTTAAAAAAAAAAAAAAGAACAAAATAAAAAGCAAATAAAACGAGAGAAATAACCTCAGACACCACCACGTCCACCCCCACATAAAACTATGCATTTCTCAGCAGAGCTCACTGTGTACTTGTCAAGCATGCTTTTCTGTGTCACTGAATTTCCTCTCAAAGCAGGTTGCAATGTCAGGTTTCTGACTGTGGCTGTCTCCTTTGAAACTTGTAATGGACGCAGCTATGTGATTTTAGGAACCACTGCATAGACATCCTCCTGAACTTGCAAAAGCTTTATACCTGCTGTTGTTTTGGAGTGGTATTCCTGCATTGTACCAAAACAAGAGATCAAAATGTAGCCTGTTGCTTCCAATATCCATTCTTATCTTTAATTATTAAGTGGCAAGTTTTCTTTAGAGAGGAAGAAATAATCAAAGTATTTGTCTGAGGATCTATAGAAGCTAATGTAGCATATGATCTTTTGTCAGCTCTGATAGTAAGTGAAATGTGACAAGTAATATTTGACTGACTGGAAAGTTTGTACTTAAGAAGTAGTTGTCCTGTATAATCTGCTATTTTACTGCAATAATACAGCATGGTAATTATCTTAAATATTACAAATTAGCACCAGAATTACAGTGCTCAGAATTCTGTTATACATGAAGACTGCTTAGGACATAGTAAAGTGAGAAGTATTTACTTCAGTGCAACAGAATACTGTTTATGACTGAAAGTATCTCCTCCACTATGAAATTGCTCGAAGTAATCAAGCTGAATTGATTTTAACAACAAAAACAAAAGTATCAAGTGAGTTAACCTGTTATCGGTTTATTATTTATTTATTCTTGCCATTATACACTTAAAAAAAAAAAAACTATCATTTTTTCCCCCTAATTGTATGCATTTGAGATCTTTGAAGTCTTTGGAGAAAGCAAATTAAATTTCCTTCACAGATACTATAGGAGTGTGTAAGTGAGCTCAGTTTTTGTCCCTACTCCTTTCTCTGCCACATATTTTTTGAAATGTATGACAAAAAAATATCCCTCTACATGGTGATTTGTGTTGTGGAAAACAAGAGACCGTTGAACAAAATTCTTAATTCAAAGATTTTTCTGGAAATCAAGGAAGAACTAAATCAATGCACACAATGGATAAAAATATGTTTGGTGTTTTAAAGCATTTAAATGGATATTGTAATTCCAAGCCAAGGGCATGCAAAGTATCCAGTGCTCTTCACATCTGTCTGACTCATTCTAGCCATGCTAGGATCTGTTTAATGGATATAATCAAGACAGATTAAAAAAAAGACTCTCGACCAATACGTTTTTAATCTATGAATATTTGCCATCCTGTAACAGACCAAATTTCAAGGATGCATCATTAAGATTCTTATCACTGTTTATGCAGTTGTTTGTAATCAAGATGCATATCATTTTGTTTAGAAATCTGAGTACTTATCACAATTTGGAAGCTCTAGGCAAGAGCCCATAAATCAGGTATCTCATGCTAAAGATTTTTTTGAACGTTTATGTAGCTTAGAAGCTCAAGTAATGTTAGATGATAACATACTGCTGGAGCACCTGTTTCAAAAAGCCTTCCCTCGCTGTCTGAACCTATTGTGATTTTTTTTTCATGTGCAAGTATTACCAGCCAGTATTTTCTGCAGCCACTCTGACTATGGATTTATATTATCCAGAATAATATAACTTCATATAGCATAACTTATCTCTCTCTGTAAATCTGGGAAAATTGAGAAATGAGCAGTGGTCCAGCTAAAAATGTGCTAATCGAATAGTTGTTATAAGCAAAGCAATATAGAAACCTAACAAACCTCAGGGACAAATGATGATTGTCAGAGAAGTTTAAGGTTTTTTGTCCTGCCTGCGCAGTGCTGTTCATTTTATAAGTCCAATCTAAAAAAGAGTGAAATCTTAAGGTGTTTGGTGCATTCATGTCCATCTGCAGATACAAAGCTGTGCTGCTGATTTTTGGGGGATGTTGCCCTGCACTGCAGCTTTTTGTATCATTTGGATCAAACCAAAAAGAATTGAAAGTAGCCTGTGTCTGATTGTACCATGCCATAAATTTGCAAGAAACAGTTTTCAGAAACACTGTACCCGTGTTTTCACCTCTCCTTACATGGTTAGTGCTAGCATTGATGACAGTATTTACATTAAGAGCATATATCTGGATTCTGTTTCTTCTTCCCATAAACCCTCCCGATTAATTTTCAACTTACTCTTGCAAGTTTCCTGAAAATAAATTCCAGCCAGGAGAATGCTGTATGCCAGTGCTGAGGAAGAGGCTGCATTTCAACCATGCAAGTTAGCTGTCATTGAAGCATAAGCCAGTCAGATGGTTCTTTCTTGGATAATAGTAATAAACCAGTGTAGAAAAAAAAGGATGAATAAAGGGGGAAAATGTGCTGAGAAGAAAAGTGCAGGATTGTGCATGATCCCACAGTTCACCCTCATAATTTCTATTTTGTTGTGTTCTTTTCTTTGAAGACATTTTGCATCTCAGAAGTATTGTGACCCACAGCTTGAAAAAAATGTCAAATGATTTTATAATTATGATCCTTTTCTTTTCATAACAATGCTTTTATCAAAACATCCCTGCTAGAAGTCTTGGTTCTATTCTTTCCTATTGTTATGTAGAAATAATATGGATGTTTCCTTAAAAAAGCAGTAGTCTGATTGTGGTTTAGATGTCAGAACTAGTACAAACACTGCAATTAAAACAATATTCATTTTGAGATTGATTTTTTTCTTCCTTGTAAGATTCTATTCCATTTTCCCTTTTTTGATCAAATTTACTTTTCTCTCTTCCCAAGTGAAAAGAGATACTTAGGTCACACCAAAGGTAATGCCTCCAAATTATTTCCATGGAAACTACAACATACACAAAGAGCACAATAACAGTTTCACAGAGGAAATTCTAAGCTACAGAACACTATTTCTCAACATAGTCACCACCATTAGCCATGCACTTTCACTGTGCATCTTCACAAAAGCCTGCATTCCACTATTGCAGAAATCTGCACCAGAAGAGGTGACCCACTCTCTCAATTACCACTGCATCCACTGTCTTTCCTGCCATCAACACAATGACTATTCATTATTTACTAAATATTACTTACTAAATATTGATACTCCTTATTTCAGTAAGAGTTCCTTACAAAAACCTGAATTTATAGGACAAGACACTGAAAACATTTAAGTGCTGTCTTTGCTATTAATACAGTTTTCCACTTTACTCAATTTATTTAACATTTCCTTTTGATTCAGTATATTGCAGAGGAACCAGCATAGTGAATTCTCTTGCCTATGAAGATAAATAGAATGTACTTGCACATTACTTGCAATTAAAAAGATAAGTGTGGATTTTCTACATGGAAAACATTGTATATCATCTACTATGACATATATTATCTACAGAATTGGTCTTTATTAGTTCTGGTACTTATGAAACTACTCTTAAGAGTAGGAAATGGAAGTTACTAAATCAAAGTATGTTAGTTAACTGCTAAAAAAAAAAAATGGAAAGAAATGATGGGGAAATTCTATATGCTCAATCAAAATAGAAAATTTAATGGCAAATGAAAAATGCTCTTAAAATATTATACATACTATGGAGATGCTTGAAACTTAGTTAGGCTAACATTTCCCATTTTTAGTACTGTGTTTCAAGGTGTTAAGGTGTTTCTTTTTTTCCTGCTGATGTGACTCTTTGAAGCATGTATTAATATGAGCAAATTCCTGATCCTTTGGGGTTTCAGCTATGGCACAGAAAGTACACAGAAAGATAAGTAGTATTTGGTTTCACACACCATAGAGATTTCTCAGAAGTTTTCTATAAAATGTTTAGTAATGATCATAAAAATGTATCACACAAATCAGATTGTGAAAATTGAGAGTAAGACAATCATAAATGATATTTCTAAGTTTCATTTAGTAGCACCCCACATTGGACAATGAAAGAAATTTTTGTGAACAAGCTAAATTGTAAATTTTATGTTTAGTTGTGCAAAGTGTCATGTTTTTTCATTGGCATTTTCCTAGGTATCATATACATCTTCTGTTGCAGAATATGATGTGAAAATTAAATAACATTAGAAATATAAGGGAGAATATTTTCTCTCTAAAATGTTTGTATTGAAAATCCTATGTTGTTCTAGGAAAATATAATTTTTGAAAAAAGGAAGAACACCAAAGTATTGCATCAGTATACTCCAAGTTCTTTTAATCTCTTCCATTGGTGAGAATGAAAACAAATGCTTATACTATTTACTGAAGGCATCATAGATAAGGATTCAGTTAAAAGAATAATCAGCATGAGCCTATGGCAGAGTATAATCATTATTTAAAAATGTGGGGTTATTTTCATAAAAGAAGAGAGAGAAAGAATAAACTGTGACTTTCACTCTCCTGTTTTCTCTTGCTTCTGCAGCTTTAGGGTGTTTATTTTGTGTGGTCCTCCACTGACATGAATAGGATTTGCCTACAAAGGAAGTACAAATAGCAATTTTTTGCAATAACATTCTTAATAAATAGTGTTGCTGTTGAACAGTCTCATTGAAAATACATCTACTGTCAGGATGGACTCAAAATCCTTTTGGATTGATCCTTTAATTAAGTCAAGAGTGTCCAACCTTTTGGCTTGCTTGGATTGCAGTAATTGAAGAGGAATTGCTTAGGGCTGCATCTGTGAAGGATGCTCCAAAAGTAATGCCTTATTAATTATTAATTCCATGGAAACAATAACAGCTACGAACAGCACAATAACAATATTTACTAGAGCAAATTCTCAGCTACAAAACACTGTTTTCCAACACAGCCACTGCCATTAGTTATTCATTTTCTCTAGCAGTGAACTGCATGCTGCTGTTATCAAAATCTATACCAGCTGTCACCACTGCTGAAATGCAGCACCCACCACCTCCCTGTGTTGACATCCACTATTGGGTCTCCATAAACATTCAGCAAGCATCGATGAATAGCAGTGTGCAATTTTTTCTGTGTGAAGAAATTCAGTTTCACATCTTTGCTTCATACACACTTCCATGTCAGAAGCCATTGTGTCAGGTTGCCCCTCTGCTGCCATCTGTCACACAGCAACACAATGCAATGGAGTGTTGGTGGGAAGGTTCATCTTCTACTGCCATCCCACCTGCAGTGGCTGCAATTCTCAGTGAGTTCTCAAGGGGATCATCAGAGATTTTTGATGAAATTTTACTCTTCTTGTGCTTCATCCTTGAAAATAGTTGTTCACAAATGTATTTACTACCAGAAAGTGGTGACATGGATAAGTTGCGGCTGTGAAGTGAGAGATATTTCTCTCTGGTAAGATGGGGTTTATAAAAGTCTGGTGAAGAGACGTTTACTTTTTGATTTCAACTCCATACTTTCATTTGAAAGTTCCCAGGTATTGTATTTATGCTTACTGAACATGGAGTTGTAAATAAACCAAAAAAAATTACGATTTTTTGGCAATCTTGAAACCTGTTCTCAAAATCCTTTATCAAAACAGAAAGCACAGCTATATCAAAATCCATAAATTTTTTTCACATAACTCAAGTTAGAACTTCACTGCGTCCTCTCCATGCCCGGCTTTCAGCCCAGACACTGTTAATAGCGCATGCTCAGTTGGTGCTGTGTGATGGCTGTGTGCCATCACTCAGGCCACAGGTTGGGCATTCCTGAGTTAACTAATAGTAGAAGTGTGGGAAAACCTTGTTAAGTAGCAGTCCTGAAAGTCTGAAGCCAAAGAATAATCATAAAAAAAACATAGCAAGGAAAAAGCTTAGCTCAGTGTTTGAGAAAGAGTGAAAACAAGAAAACTGTTGGTAAAACTGGAGCTGCTGCTGCCTGCTGCAGTAAGCTGTTCAGCTCTTCTGGCTTCTGCGAGTCCCAGTAGGATTTTGTAGACGTCCGACTGGAGGTTGGAAGGTGATACAGAATGACAGTACAAGAATATAAAAAAATTACTACTGGTTTTCTGAGAACTTCTTTAAACCACATAAGTCATTTCTGAATCTTGGTTTGTGGTTTTTGGTTTTTGTTTTTTGTCTTTTTTTTTTTTTCTTTATGAACAGGTGACAGAATTTTTTTTGAAGGATTCAAAATATGCCCATCCGGTCAATACATTTTTACACATCTTTATGTGGGCAGTGTGAGATCTCCACCTTTTACAGTTGGAGAGCTACTCTCACAGCTCTTATGGGCAAGAATATTAACACAAAACATATTCTTATTGCTCCCAGAAAACATTTTTTGTTGAGAATTAAAAAATTGACACACTGGATCTGTCCCAGGAGTCTGGCTTTACTACCACTTTTATTCTGATCAAAATTGTCTGCTTCAGGGAAGATCAATTAAGAGTCACCTTCCTCCAAGAGTCTGGAGGCAGTTTTTATAAATTAATCAAGTTCCCAAACACAGCTGTGAAATAGGTAGAATAATACTTCTTTTAGGAACGAGGAAAGTGACACACTGTAGTGTCATGCCTTTCTTACAGTCACCTGGTGAAATCATTGGCACAGCTCATTAGGAATGTTCCTGTCCTGTGTTATTGCATCCTTTGGATTACACTCTCCAACAATTTCTTCAGCATCCAGTCAAATCAAATGTTCCTTCTTTGACGTCTGTTTCTCTATGTAGCCAACGGTTCCATCAATATCAAGATCTGTTTTCAAACTTCTTTCTAGTTCACTCCTTCTGCTTGACCATTAACATTTTAAAGGTCTGCTTTGAGAGTCCACCCAACCAGCTTCTACTGGTTCTGCAAAATATTTTGCTTCTTTGAATGACTGTCAGTTAGTAATTCACATGTGAAATGCTTCAGAGAGTTTTCCCAGCAAAATGATAGATAATAAGATTTTGTTTTATTTATTTTTTTTTATTCCTGGAATTATTCTTTATATCCTTTATGCTTAGCAAATTATGCCTGCTGAAAATCTGTACTTTGAGTTTGCAAATGTAAAGTAGAGAAATTGCAGGTCATGCTTGTCTTCTACTGTTTATAGTTGATGCTACCTTCATTTCAGCACCCCTTATTAGTGATTTTTTTTGCTTTTCCTTACTTTTGTCATCCTTTCATGTCTTTGCTTGATGCTCTTTCAAAACTGTGACACCCTGTCTCTGGCTGACAGGACAGGTGAGTGTCATTCCTTGAGGAATATTCCCCCTTGCCTCGACAGAGGAGGATGGATAGAAATCCTCCTCCAGAGAGACTAAACATATCATTTCTTTGACATGCTTAGCCTTTGCTGACCAGACAGAATCCCATGAGCCAAGGCCTGTATAAGGGTGATCGCGTATTACCCTCTCATTGCTCTCTCCCCAGCTCCATTATGTTGTTCCTTTTTAGGGAAGGAGTTAACATTTCATTGCAAGAAAAACTAGAAAAGCAGAGAATTGTGTCTTGGATTTTTTTAGTGAAAGGATTAATTATTTAAAATGTCTTTTGTGCTTAATTTTAATAGTACCTTTCATAAATTTTGGAATATTACCTATTCTAACTGAAATTATTGCATAGAGATTTATGAAAATGAAGCTCAGTCCTTGTCTGCACCTACTTTCTGTAGATTGATTGGCCATATTGTTATTTAGCATCTGACAGAGCACGGAAGAATATTAGGCATGAAACATTAATCAGGAAATTATGCATTGCTTTCACAATTAATGTGCAACTGGACTTCACTTTGTAATATTGTATTAGCTTTTAACATGCAAATTATTGTAGGTAATTACCTCATTTTTCAGTGGCCATTTGATGGATTGAAGTTTCATACAGAATGTTCTGTGTAATTTAAAATCTTGCAATGATTTGCTTCTTTCCTTTTTGGTAATAATTTTAGTTTTCTTTATCATACGCCAGGCATGAGGAGCCTACAGCACTGTAAAGCCTAATGTATGAAATTCAATTTTTCAATTCTTTTAACTGTAACTGGAGTTGACAATTTGGTCAAGATTTGTAGTGAAGATGTCTCTTACTGCAGTATGTTCAAAACAATAAATAAATTAATAAATAGCCCATGGTGCTATTTATAACATATTCCTTTTATTCTGTGATATATATTAATGTACTATGTTCAGTACTCTGCGATCAATCAAGTAATATGTTTCAATTGGAATGATACAGTTATATGATTAAATGTTAAAATGCTTCAGTAGATTTAAATTTAACAGTCCTGGGCTTTTCTCTCTTTTTCTTTTTTTCATTTTCTTCTTGGTGTAATGTTCACATTGCTACATGTCAGGAAGTCATTATCTTAACATATACAGTCTATTAGCAGGTCTCTGACCTGTGGCAATATTTTGACATATGTGAATACCCCTGAAAATTTAGATATTCTTTCTTCATGTTTTCTGATCCAACATGTCAAATAGTCACAAGAATTTGTTGTGATCTAGTCTAATCAAAAGCCTGCTCCTGTAAAATAGCTCCTCCATAAAAGACAAGCAATACAATATTGAATGTCTATATTTAAATAGATTTTAACAGATAATAAAACTCTGGAGATTAAAATAGTTTCATTCCCTGAGACAGTTTGCTCTGCAGCATGCAATTTGTGTCACATTATGTAAAATACATTTAAAAAAATGATTTGAAATAAAAGCACAAATAAAAAGTAACTTATAAAATGAAACCAAGTCAAGAATGAAAGCGGGATACGATATCCTGCCTTTAAATAGTGTCTTTCTATGGCTTTATTTATGTTCTATCCTGTCTGTGTGACTGTGACACTCAAATTTCAAGCCCTGCTACCAGAATTTCTCTTTTCCAACATCTTCTATACTTTTCCATTTTAAAAGAAAGCTAAAGAATTAGAGTATGTCAAGTATGAGAGAATTGCTTTTGCCTTGGTAGGCAACAGTTTGGCATTTCACACTATATGGCTTACATCACACAGTTGGCTTAACAGCACAAACTTGTTTATTGTGTCTGTTGTGATAAGAGCTACTGTCTGTCATTTTCTCAGAAAATATTTAAATGGGTATGAATCATTTTTTTCTTCCATCTAATGCTGTAGCAAAAATGCTAAGTCATGTCCTGAAGCTGTGATTGAGCACCTGGTGGGAAGGTAGGGCCAACCCAGGGGAGCTCAGTGCAAGCAATGCACCTGGGTGACCAGAAGGGCTGGAGCCAGGATCTGCCCCTTCCCAGACCTCATTTAAGGATTGGCAGTGGAGACAAGCATATCTTGCCGGAGGTCCCTGCATACCTGAGGTCTTCTGAAGGTAAGCAGTTTCTTTGCTTTGTTGTTGTGCCCGTGGCTGTTGCATTTGAGCATATCCTCACTGCAATCTGTGACCTTGCTCTTACACTGTTATTGCTGTGCTTTCTAGCACGCTACAAACGCAGATGTCAAATCTGCTATTACGTGGTTTTTAGTGCCTTGCAAGTGATTTTTATACACAAGGTATGAGATAGTGAACTGCTTTAAGTACTGTTTCTTTCCCAGTGCTTAATAAGCAATAGCAAGAAAATAGATGAGAGTAGTGATCTCTGAATGACATGCTAATTAACAATGCATGATAATTAGCACATGAAGATGGTTGATTTTCATTGATGGATGTATCTTGTAGAGTTAGATAGTTGGGTAACTTCTTCATAAGCCAATGCTTACAAGAAAGCTGGACATCTGTGCTAACTACAGCTGTGTTTATATTGTAAGAAAGAGGCACGCCTCATGTCAGTGAGTAAGGAGCTGGAGGGTATCTACTGAAAAAAAAAATGGGAAGAGCTCATTAAAGTTAACTTTTCTCTGTCTTCCTTCTTTGCCCAGCACTAAGTCAAGCACTGGAACATGTTGCCTAGAGAAGATGAGATGTCTGTCCCAGGAGATGGTCAAGATATGTGTGAATGTGGCACTTAGGGACATAATTTAGTGGGCATGGTGATGGTTGAACGTGATGATCTTAAAGGTCTTTTTCACCCCTAATGACTCAGACTTACTGCTTTTTTCTAGCAGTAAGGATAGTTGAAATAGGTAGCCAGCTGTTCAAAGTACTTTACTAGTATTGACAGATTGTGACATATTTTGTAAGTTATCACTAAATGTTTCAGAACTGGTTTAAATGCCTATGTGCTGGTTTAAATGTGAATGGAAATTCAAATGGGAGATGAGTTGTGATATATATTATGACTATGTGCTGATACCTGTGCATATAGCAGAGAAGTGCCTTATGAAAATACTTTCCAGATCTAGAAAGTGGCACTGAGTGGTAGTTCATGCTTCTTCTCAGGTAGGCAGATCTCCAACTTTATAGAGTTTAATAGCTTAATAGAAAGTACCATAATCTCTGTCCTGAAATAAAAAAAAATAAACTATTTCAATTGTTGTTATTACTTAAGCTTCAGGTATATGACTTGATAATTGCTTGTTCATATGCTAACTGTATAAGAGACTGAATTCTGAAATATATCTTCATAAATATACATTGACTGCTTCACCCAAGCAATGATTTGCTCACAGGTAGAAAATATTTATTGCAACTTCTATTTGAATAGTTAAATAGGTGGGATTTCACTCAAAATATAGAAAACAAGGAGTTTGATGAATATTGTCTCTGCTGTTTGTGCTCTCTTTGGGATCTTAGTAGGTATCTGTAGCCTAAGCATGTACAAGCAGTATGTTTCTCTGTAAGACTATTTCAGTATCAAGTTGTGGAGGATCAGCATGAGATGTCTCCCGCCTCCCATTTGCCACACTTTTCCACAAGTATGGTTTTCACCCTGGCCTTACGTTATATGCAATGTGAAGTCATATATAATGTCAACTTGTTGCTAAGACTGGGGAAACAATAGTTATCAGCATAGCTAATACTTCAGCAACAAGATATGAGAAACAAGTAAAAAAAAAAGAGGGGAAATAAATCATTACAGAAGTAAGAACAATCCAAACATTTCTTCTTTTTAAGTCACATTCTTAATTAAACTCCTTTCTAACTTGTTCTAATCCCCAAAGTAATATTACCTTCAGAATGTGAAGCATTCTCTGAATCTGAGGCATTATGCTTCTTCTTAATTATATTTTTTATTGCTAATTTAACTGCTCTACTTGTAATATTTCATTTAAAATTAATGACAGCCAACCTATCAGAAAGAGATTTTTTGAAATAAAAAATATAGGCCAAGAAGCTTTATGTTGTCTTATCAATTAAGGTTTTTCACAGGGACTGATTGCCTCAATTCCCAGAAACATTTGAACTGACACATATTCCATTTTGTCAGCATTAGAAATGCAGATTCATTAAAGTACTTTAATTATTTTTTTTTCTTCCTGGAGTCATTCTGAAGACAAAATAGATAGAATGTTTTGTATTAGATATAAATGTGATAGCATCTCATGAATCTGTCTTCTATCTGCATAGACCTATGGTATGCTGAACCTCTAACAAAAAACACAAATAATATACACTGTAGTTCACTCTACCCAAATTTAAAGCAGATTGCTACAATATGGATGGAAAAGGTACTGCAAGGGTTCACTGGAAACTGAACAGTTGGACACAGGACACTTATAATAGGTTCTAGTATAAGTAACTGGTTTCGAAGACCATGAAAGTTACCACGTTCAGTCACAGAATGCCTTTCAGAATCATTGTCATTGTTTTGCCTGTCTGGTCAGATGTAATTCAGTCTTGTGTTTTGAATCATATAAGAAGTTACACTTCATTATGCATCTTTCATTGCCACATCTACTCTATCCACAGTTTGGTTTTGGTTTACTAATATTTCTCCTTCTCTTGTGATGTTCAGAACTGTCAAAAATGAAACAAACTGCTGTGGCAGTATTGTGAGAGAATAGTCAAGTAATTTATGCTCAGCAGGAACTTGTCCCTAGTGAGGCTATTTGGTAACTCCAGAGAATTGTCATTGCAGTGAGGAAGGCCAACTTCTTACTGTGCAGCATCACTGAAAGCGCGACCAAAAAACTACAGGGAAGCTATCCTCCCTTTTCGCTGGCAGTTGTGACACCATACACAGAATCACAGAACGGCCTGGGTAGAAAAGGACCACAAGATCATCTAGTTCCAACCCCCTGCTATGTGCAGGGTCACGAACCAGCAGACCAGGCTGCCCGGAGCCACATCCAGCCTGGCCTTGAATGTTTCCAGGGGTGGGGCATCCACAGCCTCCTTGGGCAACCTGATCCTGTATGCAGCTTGGGGTCCTTAGTAAGCGAAAGGTATGGATGTACCAAAGAGTCAAGTGGAGTGCTGTTTCTGATTAATATGGCTTCATGGGAAAGCCTATTGAAGCCCTATTTTTTGCTTAGTTATTTCAACCATATTCAGACTGGTTAAGTTGGTGGCACAGATAGAAAATTCTCTGAGCTTAAAGGACTCAAGCAGTAAAACTGATGGCCACTTAAAATCACTGCAACTCAGAGATCAGTGCTGTCTAAAGTCTTGTTAATAAGGTGGAGTACAAGTGGCTGAGAATGTGAAGTTTAAAGCTGAAGCCTTAGAAGGAGAAGGGAAAGGAGGGATACTGTTGCTGTTCACAGCTCTTTGATATGAGGATATAGAGAAGAAGAAATTACAGTCTTGGAGACCCTAAGTGAAAGGAGAAGTAGCAACAGTCATAAATTGCAACATGAACACTAGTTAGATGCAAGAAGATTGTTTTCACAATGAGTGTGGCTAAAACTAAATCTGTTTGATAGTACTGTTGACTCTCCAAAATGTGACTGAATGAAACTCTGAGTAACCCAATCTACCGAAAATCATCTAGGTTGCAAAAGACCTTCAAAATCATCAGGTCCAACTTTCAGCCCTGAAAGGACTTCGGGCTGGAGGTCCCTTCTAACCTGAATTGTTCTATGATTCTGTGAAATTATATGTTACCTTCAGTTATGAATAGAAATTCAAATCCATTATCAATAATGACATTTCTTATAAAAAGAAGTATATGGATATTTTTGTAGATTTTTATTGAGACATTGAATAATCTGCTGATTTCACCATATTTTCAGTGCGGCTGAATTCAATTCCTTCTGTTTGAAAACAGTTAAGATATGCAAGTCATGTCCGTCATTCAGAGCGCTTATTCCAGTACAAATTAATTTTATGGCAAATGAACAAACCCAAGCAAAATAAAGGCAAAAGAAAATGAAGTAAATTTCTCTCTACCAGGATCTTTCACCCTCTACTCCTCTTCCTTCCTCTGCTTGACCCTCTGTCCAAACAACTCTCATAAGTGTTGACAGGATTGTCAAGTTTAGTTAGCTTTTCAAGTCTCCTGGCATCCTTTCCCTTGTCAGCAAGTGTATGAGGGAGTGCTAAGCTACTATGAAGCTCATTGTAATCCATCAGATGTTCTGGAGCATATGAGACTTACAGCAGTGTCTGAGTCCAACAGAAGCTTTCAGTTCAAGTGATATGTATGATTATGTGAACAAGGGAACATACTTTGTTAAATCACTACAGAAATATGACTTTTAGCTAGCTAACGTCAGGCATTGAAGGAAAAAAAGGTATCTTTAAGAATGTGTAGGGGTCACTATGGAAGAAGGATGCAGTAGAAAGTTTAAAGCAGTATATAAATAGTGAAGAGAAGTTAGTGTTTTTAATATCCATGAAAACATATTGTTGAGTACTCTTGAGCTGATACAAAATTATATTTAGTTGAAAGATGGCATAGAACTGGCAAGAAGTTTTTTACAATCAGTAAAAGCTTTCCAAGTTTAATTTTGTGTATTTATTTTAAATTAGCATGAAATCTGGAAATGACATGAACTTGTCAATTGCCAACCACTAATAGCTTTCATTCCTACTTCTTGTTTAACTGAGAATATTAGATAGTCAGAATATTGAGTTCTAGATTTAATCGGATCAAGATGTCAGCTCCCATTGTGCACTTGTTAAATTTTCAGTCGAGCACCTTCACACTTCTACATGCATGGAAAAAGACTTGCATAAATTATGAAAAATGTACTCCTCTGAGGAAGGGGTGGGCGGTATAGGTTGCACAAAGAGAGAGAGAACCTGAGGTTTCTAATCTGTAGGAAGTTTAGCATTCAAGGCCAGTTTTGAGTAAAACTTGAAGGTTAGTTCTCTCTCTTCTGGGCTGCTGGTTCTTTGAGTGATAGAAGAGAGGTGATGTGTCAGGGTGTCTTCTTCTGCTCAAGTGTATTGTTAAATGAAGTATGTGTAATATGCATGTGGTGACTGGAGGTCAAATTCAAGAGCCTGGATTCTCTGCCTTTATTCATGTAATCCAGGTTCATTTCTTCTCCCTACTCCCCATGAAGTCACAGTTAAACCTACCTCAGTCAGATAAAATAATGGTTAGATCAGATGTGTGAGTCTCAGCTGATGTCATTTTCTGTAGGTTCTGCGGTTCTGTGTATTTTATACATTTCTGCTGGTTGCTTGCTTAAGTCCTAGCTAATGCTTTTCAGAGGTATATTGTTCTTCTTTTATTAGGTTCCATCAGCAGAAGTTTCTATATCTTGTGCTGCATTTATAAGACTAGGGAGCATAAGGTCTTGTAGAAAAGTAAGAAAGAAAGAAATAGTTTGTGGAACTGTAGATTGAGCTAAGATACAGTGGATAATATCTGCAGCACACAAACTTCCCTTGAAGGCAAGTATTGTGTGTATACTTAGGAAACTTTTAATGTTCCCAATTAAGAATTCTCTTATTTCATAGTTATTTTACCACTGCAGTCTGCATGGAGAATGATGTCCCACATTACTTTGTTCATAATTTAAGACATTACTCCTCCATTCATGGGCTGTTTCAGGAAATTAAGTGCCCATGTCTGAGAATATTTATTCAGTTGGTTTGTGCATTGTCTTCCTATCTTCTCTGTAGAAGGGAGGATTTAATTGTTACAGAAATATGTTGAGAAATAAAGACTACAGCCCAAATTATAATTATTTTTTCTGCATCTTTTCCAGTTGCTTACATGGTTTATGCTTGTAAATTAAGTGTTAATGAAATCCAAGTGAGGTAACAGTGTGGAACATCAGAACTGCAATTGACTGGAGAAGGTTGAATATCTCCAAGGAAATCACTTCACTTGAGCAGTAACTGTAGGGTGTTATATGACATGCACAGAAACACCACTCAATTACAGAATGTATCTCAAATACAAAAAGAACAGAAAATTTATCACATAATAAATTGAGCTTATTGTATTTTTCTTTAGGATGACTGCTTTTGAAGTTTTTTTCCTTGTAGTATCTTTACTTAGTATTTACTTTTCAGATGAGCAGCTGTTGCATCTATTACAGTTTATGTTCCCTTTACAAATGTTTTGTACTGCAACTGCCTGAAATCACCAAATTGAAATTTCGGGTATATTTTGATTTAGAGGGATTCTATGCTCTGAATATATGCTGTGAATGTTATAAAATACTACTTTAAAGTTTAGTAACTTTAGAAGAGTGATAAGTTATTTGTAGAACTTGAGGGAACCTTGACATGATTTTAAATTTCATACACTGTTAAGTTCTTGGTGGTGTTTGCCAGAAACACATAGGTGTTTATGGTATGTTTATACCATACTATCTAGAATGCAAATGCAGTATAATGCCTTAGCTCTGAAGTTACATATCTGTGATATTTTTACATATACCTGCCCTTCTGTTATTTCTTACTGGCAGTGGCATTCAAATTTTTTAGAGAGTAGCCATCACCTTACAATGATGAAAGAATAAATTAGAGCTGATTCGTTATGTGTAAGGTAGCTTTAGCATAGGTATCTCTTTAAGTCATGTTGTCACTGCGATATTCTCTCTACACTGTGCTTCTGGTCTTTTTCCAACTAGGATTTTCCAGAGTGGAATGAGAACAGAAACAGGTGAATTTCAGCCCTCTCATGAAACAGTCTGGAGAATGTTAAAAAGTTGATGTATACTGACAAATTAGGTAGTTCTTTCATAGTTCTAATGCTCCTGATTTGACATGTATAAGAGCATTTACAAAGCTCTTGCACTGAACTGCCTGGGTTTGAATTAAGAATAAATGCAAAATGAATAGTGACTTAAATAAAGAAATTAATACAGTTAGCACATAAATTAATTTTTCTCAGAGTGAGTCTGTGAAGCTAAATCAGACTTTTTTTTTATCTTCTGGTGTTGGCTGTTCCAAAAGAAGAGCAGCCTTGTTCTTAACTGTGCAATGTGTATGTAGATTGTTCCTATAAGCATGAGGAACTGACTACCTCTCACCCAAGGAAAAACAATAAGGCAAGTTGCATATTGAAGTCTGTATGGGAACTGCTGAGTCATGGCCTGAACCAGTGATTGAGAACCTGGGGAGAGGACCAGGTCAGCCGTGGGAGCACAGGTGAGGGCAGTTCAGCCACGTGATAGGAAGGGCTGCAGTCTGGCTGCACCTCTCTTAGACCTCATTTAAGGGCTGACTGCCACGGGGGAAGGATTTCTGGTTGGAGATCCCTCCTTCTTGAAGCCTTTTCCTGTGAACATAGAATCTTCTTATACAAGTGAGCAATCTTCCTTTCCCTTATAGCAACTTCCTATAATACTAATCCTTCAATTATTCCATCTCTTTTGTAACATCTTTCCCATCATATTAGTCTGTGCAAATGCTACAAAGGTAATCGTTTTTTCTTCTTTATTAGGATTCTCTGTGACTCCTATTACGTAACTGTCATTAAACATGTAAAGAGCATATCTATTAATATAAATCTATTAGAATCATGGGCTAGAACACTTACATGATAAGAGCTGAGTGTTACAGTAGTACCGGATATTCATATCTTGTACTAGGGATTCATGTTTGACTCTATAAAAGCAATGTTTCTTCTTATATATTTGAATATTGGACACAATCTGCATAATAATAATGCCTTTAATAAATTTGTTATGGCCTAAACTATAGAATGAAAAAAGATAACGTAGGTACTTGTAGAAAAGAAGTTGTAGGACTGAAATTAGAAATTCAGGTTCTACAATTTAATAACATTCATTACCTGAGAACATTAATTCAGATGACAAAGCATTTAATTTTAAAGGAGAATTACATGCCCTAAAATGAAGCAAATACAAAACTAGAAACATAAATGTAATGTCTGTTGCAGTTATGGTTATTTTAGTGCATAATATTTCCAATCATGTTTAGCAGTGCTAGATGGGTACATTAGAGGATGGGTGTAAAACCAGTACACAACAACTGCAGTTTATGGCAGGAGATGGTTGATGGATTTGCTGAGTCTGATCTGCTGAGTCTTCTAGTAGCCTCTGTGTTCCTTAAGTCTGTAAATTTGTGTTGGTTTTAGAGCATGTTAACTTCTAGCATCTTTGAACAGGACTGAATGCAATATCCAGCGTACCAACTCTGATATGTTAGAAAGAGACCAAAAGGTAGAGTGCCTTTTCTAACATTTTGTTTTTGGTCTCCTTGCAAGAAGTGTTTTTTCTAGATCTCCACTTTATTTTTTTTAATTTCAATGGCCAGAATGTGTTGTTCTTACTATGTCTGTCACCTGAGCATGTGAATCCTGTTTTCCCTTTCTCTTCACACAACCTCTCTTCCTGAGCTACTTGGCTTGCTGATGACATTTTGGTCAAGTCTTTCAAAGGCTGTCCAATCTTTCTGAATGGAAAGTGGTTTTTCCCAAAACTGTGGGAAAATATCCTTTGTTAATATCATCTTTATCTCTTTATAAATAATCCCTGTCAATTGGAGTGCAATCAGATAAGAATTTCAGTTGAAATGAGTGGTTTTAATTTAAATGGATGGATTACATGAAGCAAAGGTTCACAAACTAGATGGAAATAGAACAGAAGTTTATCTAGAATATCATTGTACAGTTGTCGTGTATAAGGTCACATTGTGGTTTCTGTGCATTTTGGATTTAAATAATCAAATCTATGGATGCCTGAGGGCAATAACTCTGTACAAATTTCAAACAAAAGTATTTTACCAAGATTAACATCATTATCTTAAGTAGTATCATGTTGATCTATTGGAGGGTAGGGCAAATTCACAGTAAAATATTTTAAATTTTCATGTCAGCAACTTTGTGTTAAAATACAATTAAATGCAATTGAAAGTTAAATTAAAACTAGCTAATATAAATGCATTCTGGTATGAATATTTAAAACAAAACAAAGGCACTGGTGAATGAAAAAAAAGTATTTCTTGCTATCTTCCTCCCAGGGTTTGGAGGAGTTGTATAGATCTTGGCTTTGCTGGGAGAACAAACAAACTATTCATGTTTCTGGAGTATTAAAATATTTAACTTGTTGATTTACTTAGGGTCTGTCTGTGGTATTCTCTCTAATTCAAAGCAGATGCTTGCCTGGTAAAACTATACAGAGTATGTCATAGGAGACAGTGGATTACTCTTTGCTTATTGTCATGGAAGGATTTTAAAGAATGTTAGCTCATCATTTGCAAAATAAGTAAACAAAATGTTTCTAGAAGTGGAGGCTGGTCACTTTATTCTAATTCTTACGGATATCAGATATTACCCTGGAAAATGCTGGTGAAAATAATTCTTTCCGAACTCAAAATAATTTTTGATAAACTTAGTTAATCACTTCACTTAAAAGACTTCAAATTCTGTATAACGTTCCCTTTTCATCTTAAGCATGTATTGTACAATGCATTGAACATGAACTCATTTAGAAACCTTAATGAAAAAAAGATTATCACTTAGAATTTTGCATAAGATCTGGGAAATCTTTAAATCTCCATGATTGTTTAATTTGTTGAACTGCTTGTGGAAAAATTCATCCCTGGAAATTTATATTGTATATCTCTCTGGACATATCAAAGCAATGGAAGGTAATAAGGGAATACATTGTAATATTTTTCTTTTTCCTCTTTAAACCATATGCTATGACAGGTACATAGGTTAAACAATCCTGTTTTGCTCCTTTGAGCATTTTCTCAAATGATGAATATAAATCAAGTCTTGTTTGTTGACATAGATTACTTTTTCTCATGTTCTCCTTCCCTCAGCAACCTGTTTTCCCCCCCTTTCTATATGCTCAAAAAGAAACACTTGGCTTTATTTCTATTTACTTTGCGGTAAGTGTTAGAAATTTTATGAAGCATTTTGTGTATGATATCATAACTAAAGCATATCTGATTATTCAAGAATATTTTTCTAATACTGAAGTGCTTCTTTATCAAACTCATGTTTTAAAGACTAATTAGTTTCTAATTACAACTTGAATGTAGTTGTTCAGTTTGGAAGATAATAATTGTAATGATCTGTTTCATTTAAATATGAAGAGCTGTATGATAGTTGGAGGGGGGTGGGGGGGGGGGAGGGAGTAGAGGAATGAGAAGGAATTCCTTGGCCAGATATTATACAGCATTTTTCCTTGTTCAAGAAGTACGCCTAGAATCAGTGTCTCTAAACAGTGAATTAAGTAGGCTATCTATATGGCTAAAAATTATTTTGTTCATGAAATGACAATTTCAGTGATGATTTTTGTAACTGTGTTTGAAAAGATAAGAAGTCCAGTATTTGAAGAATACATCTTCAGTAAGAAGACACTCTTACACTGCAGGGCCAGTCTCTGTGTTTACAAGGATTTTAGTTACAGATGCCAGGGCTCTCTTGGCAGTGTTGTTTTAAGCAGCACAGTTTTGAGTGCAAACCAATGAAATGATATAGAAGTAACTGGTAAATCAAAACAAACAAGAAAACAAATGAAGTTATTCCCCTTGCCTGCTCCTGTTTGTCTGCAGTAATGTTTTTATTGGAGTTTAAGTAAAGGCCAGGGACAGAAACAGCTGACTTACAGCCATGTGTTACATTTCGCCGATGCTTTGCAGAGAGATGAGATATATTCTGAATGCACTGTTGCTGAATTTACCGAAGTTGGTACTTTTAAATGTGCTTTTTGAATTCCAGGAGTCCAGCATGGTCTGAAATGATTGTGAAGTTTGAATTTCTGGCAGCCCATTTGAATAAAGTCTGACACATTATTGAGAGTACTAAGGTGGCTCTTGGTCATTTTTATGTAACCAGAAGTCATTTAGGTTCATCATGCTTACTATTTGTAAGTATTATTTCTAGCATTCTGCATGCAGAAGCTTTGCAGGGCTGAGAACTGTCAGGAAGACCATGTTGACTGCTTGATTGCAGCCAGCATCCTCCTCCTGCTCTCCTTGTGAGACAGTAAATTTGTATTGTTGCAACAAGCTGCGACTTTCTTACTTTCTTACTTTCTTTGTGATGTTTGCTTTTAATATTGTTTATAGAAAGTCTTGAATATACTTCTGTCCTAGGAAATTCCTTTTCTACTCAACTCTAGGTTGATACAGGTCATGTAACACAGTATATAGATTGTCTGAACCATGCATGGATAGGAAACGACAGGATAATTTTAAATGTAGTTCATTTAACGCTGATGGATAATACACACAGTGAGAACAGCCATCCATGGCTTCATGTGGTTTTTAATGCTGTTAATTTTCTTTTAGAAGGGCAAGTGGCTTTCCCTTAATTCGTTATGTTGCATATAAATGAAAAGCGGGCAACAGATAAATATCTGTTGTCATGACGAAGAAAGCAGTTGTAGCATTTACAGGGAAGAATGCTAACTTGTTTACTATTTTATTATTGCTTTCACATCCTGAACTAAGCAGAATTATTCATTGTGGATTATATTGTTTGTTTCTATTAGCACATGAATCAAAGGAAGTTTGGCTCAGTCAAACAATGGGAAAAAATGGATGTCAGTGTCCATGATTAATTTAAACAATAAGTTGTTGAGTGTCCAAAAATAGACTGTAATGTCAAACATGAAAAGTGGTACTGTCTAATATAAAAATTTTCAGTGGCAGTAGCTCTGAGGTTGCTCATAACATTAAATGAAAATTTTGCACCTGTTTGAAAAGAGATCAGGGTTTAAGTCTCAGGGTTTCAGGGAAGAAAATGGTATGTGCTAAGGGCACATGAAATCAGATCTCCCAGGGATCAGTTTGTGACTCCATTATTTTTCTTTTTTTAACAACTTAATCACAGATAATCAAACAGTGTTTAGAATAATGCAACTTAAGCTAGCTGCATTTCAAATCTGCTGTGGATGCAGAGGAATCAGGGAGCAAAGCCACAGTACTGATGGAAGTGCTTATCAGTACTGTGGAAAGCTCTGTGGAAACACATCTCCTGGACTAGGCTCACTTGCACAGGATGTCACTTATATTTGCTTGGTCTTCTATGCAAGCTAATATGTTTCTGTAAAAATCATAATTCTGGAGACCCTTCTATAGGTAAATTCAAGCATCTGTGAAGCTTTGCAGACAAACCATTTTGTCTGGCTACAGACTGAGCATGTGGACCTACTGGAATAAAGGTACACTGTGCTATCTGTTATGATCTGCACCTGTATTTTATTGGAGATTTACTGCAGGCATTGGAGGATGACACCCCTCATCTTGTGCTCATAGGGAGGAAAATTCATTCAGTGTATTTCAGTTTCTGAAGAAACAGAACTTTTCGATTGCTTGTTTTCTTGTCCTATTCATGGCATCTTCCAATAACTATGCTTGTAGGGGAGGAAGATTTTCCAATTAGTAATAAGGTTGAGCTTGTTATTTGGATTCAGTTCATTTCCTCATTCTTACTTATGTTTTGATCCTCCTTTTAAATCACCGGAAAAATTTCCTGCTGCCTCTAGTAAAGAAAAAGGTTACTTTAGATCATGTAATTATGGCATGGAAGTGAATAATTACTGCTTCCAAGTCTGATTGATCAGGAATGTCTCTTTTTAAAGGCGAGTTGAAGTGTGCTGCAGTATGCAGATGAATTGCCAGGACCTCTGTACTTGGCCCAAGCTAATACGGTAACGTGCTGATAGAGGATGAATGCTTTAAAGGCAACAGGCTGCTCTTTGAGCCTACGGTTGTCTTAAGGAGATATCCATCCCACGGTCAGTTCAATTCTTGGCACGGTGCTCACTGTTGGAGCTGTGATTAGTATATTTGAAAGGAATGGGTTTCCTTCAGCTTTGTCACTTGACAAGTTGGGCTCAGTGAACAGCCTGGTGGGTCTGTTATTTCAGGTGTTTGGAGGATGGACCATCAGGGTACTAAAGAGGTTAAACTGAATCCGCACCCAGCAAGTGGATAAGCCATGAAAATAATCTGTCTGATTGTATCCTCTTAATTTCAGTAATTTATATTTGTTCACATGTTTGCATTGTATAATCCATCTCTTCGTTGCTTATGTTCTATGTATGCCTTGTGTAAAACAAACAGTGGATATAATTTTAGGTACTTCTTCACCTCAAGCCACAGCTTAGAAAAGCATCGTATCTAATTGCAATACTGATCTCCAAAGTGGAATTTTAATTCAGGTTAGTTCCAGTATTTTTAATACCTAGTGAAGCCCAAGGTAAAATATATCCAAATGGCCTCTGGGTAATCTGCGCTCACAACGTGTTTTGTTTTGCTTAAGTGAGTAAACAGAACACCAACTACTGGAATGCTGTAAAGAGAGTGACTTGACTTGTTTCTGCCTCTTGAATGATTGATTTTTTTTGAGTGATAAATATGTAGATATGACATGCTCCTGAATCAGGTTAGTAGAATACTACATTCAACCGTGATATTGGGTATGCTTTTGAAAGATGGAGCCCTAAAGAGAATAGTTGCATCCTTTAAATTATTATTTAAAAATAGTTTCATTCAGAACACTTATTGAAGTGTTTGTTTTAAAAAAGTGTAAAATTGCTAAAATGTATTTCTACTTCTCTAAATGTGAAAATTAACATGTATACTGACATAACTGATGGAGAACAGGGATTTTTTTGTTATCTTCAAATTTTGAGTTATGCTCTACAGAGAATTTTATCAGTAAATCTGTAGCCTTTGGCTGTGATCTTATCTCTATTTCCTTTCTAAGTAGTAATATCATCTTTAGCTTTGTAGAATATGATCATAACAGGGGAAAAATAAATTCCTGCTATTCTGATTCAAGCTGATACTTCACAGGCTTTTGAAATAGAAGCTGTTGTATTTCACTTCATACTATCTAAAGAGTGTTGAGGATCTAGAACACTTCCAGGTGGAGAATCAGTTACTTAGAAGGTGTCCAGCAGAAAGCAGTTGTCTTCTGTTAACTTAATTTTAATTAATAATAACTTTAATAACATTTTCAATTTATTCTGAAGTTTTTATTGAAAATACAGTAACACATACAAAGAAACTTGAAATTACCATATCCAACTATCATTTTTCGCCTGGACACTAATGGACTATACCTACATTTTACAAACTACTTGTAGTCTGAGACTGAAGTGTTTCTGGTTGTTGAGGATCCGCATTAACTGATGCATGTATGAGCAACTTCATATATTAGTTCTTTCTTTGCCCTTTTACTTGTTGGGAAAAAAATAATATCTCAGTGAATGGAAACTAGCTTCAGATATTCTAAATATTTAAATTCATACCAGGAAAGGTGTGTGTGCTTTGGTAAATTTAAAATGCCATATGGGCAGTAATAAGAGGTCTTAGTCTGTTCAGTAGGGATTTAGCAAAACATTATGCAAATATGTATTTGAAGTGGTGGCTGGGAATCTCACATATTTATTCCCACAGTTGTATTTAAAGTACTGTGGCTATTTTACAGCATGATCAAGAAAAAGCAGAGAACTGCAAGGACGTTAGCTAATTTTCCTATGCAGAAAATGTAATACAGAATAATCCTTGAAAACAGTTGGATGTAAAATTCAAAAGCAGTGCCTAAGCTTAGGAAACTGTACATGTTTTGAAATTGACTAATTTCTAGCTAATTTGAAAATCAAGATACCTTAAACAAAAAACAAACAAACAAAAAAAGATGGGTACAGGGAAGAGAATTGTCTGCTGTGTCATTCACAGTGATTTTTTTTTTTTTAATCAGCACTCAAAATAAATGTTTTGTGTGTGTGTTTTTTTGGTTATTGTTGTGTTTGAGTGGTAGTCAAATTCCAATTAAATTCTAGAAAGTTTTCTTAGCATCATAAAATAATCCCAGTAGGTAGAAAATTTGCTTGTGTGTTGCTTGCCTTAACACATGTACTATACAGTGAAGAACATGTAGCAGGTGAACAATTAATTGTTCTGTGTGCTATGGCATGATAAGTCAACATGTAAGGCTGCATCTCTGGTTGGAGAGCTCTAATACAAAACTTCTTGGCAAACCTAGTGCTTCACATGCTTATCTTTTTGTTTTCTAACTTCTAGCAACTGAGTTAGGTGGGTGGCTTGTGTTTCCAGTGAAGAACTCCTTTCTTCATTGTCCTTTCACATCTTCTCTGTGGGTATTCTGTTTTTTTCTCTAAAATCAGTTGGAAACTTCTTAATTACAGAGTGACTTCTGTAGATGATGGGCAGATTTAACTCATCACCTGATGTATTCATTCCCCATCGCTTGCCTTCTTTTTGTTAAATTAAACAGGTAAGTATTTGAGTCAAAGGAAGCTTCAAGCTTCCTTTATTTTCTTGAAATGAGGGAGTGTCACTTCCTGTCTCTGTAGACTTCTTCTCATTTTGACCAGTTAACCTCTTCAGAGTTGCAGTATCAGTGGTGAACAAAACCTCATAAGCTGAAGTGTTGAGAGCATGATATCACCATTTTCTAGATACGGAATATTTTAAAACGTAAAAGAGTTAACAAATCATTTTAGGCTCGAGCTTTTTATCTGCAGTTACCCTCCTGCATGTTTGACAAGGTGAATGCTGTTTTCAGGGTATTTTTTGTTAAAGCATCACCCCAAAAGAACATCCACTTACTGGAAAGGGTGAGATCATTTAAACTGGGAAGATATTGAAAGTCAGAGACTAAAAGTCTTTTTTGACCAACTGACCACATGGGAAGATAAAGCGTCAATAAATTTTCCTGTTGTTTCGATTAAGTGAGAAGGTACTTCAAATATGGTTTACTTACATTATTGTTAAATTTAAAAATGTATGTTTGGAGATGCGTGAGATAGGGCTTAATTTTCCCTACTACAATTACCTTGTGAAACAGTGTATCTGTTTATTTATATATGCAGTTTCTTTTTCTGGGTTGTAGAGGATGGCAAACAGTGAAGCTACATGAATTTTAACGTATAATGTAAGTTGCAGTCTTGGTTGTACTCTAAGAAAAAGTGCTCCTATAGTAGACGTTTTTGTTTTCTGTATTGAAACTACTTCTCAGTACAAAGGACTTGAGTGTTATGGGTCAAGGTCAGAATACAAAAACAATGGAATAATTCAGTTTATCATTTGATGAAGAAATGGATTTGTTTCTTTTTAGTTTGACAGAGCCACCAGTTTTTTTTTTTCTTTAACTATTAGCAGATACAATTTTCAGTGACAATATAACCATACTGTAATACTATATTGATGCTAATTTATCAAAGTGCTTAGCGTGGACTTACTTTAAAGGCAGTGTATAATTTTGTGGCAAACCTTTTAGCAGGTCTGTAAATTGACATCTCCTGTAATCAGCATCTCAGAAACAATAGTTTTCAATCAATCAGTGAGGAAAAAAAAAGTCTCTGTAATACACAGAATTCTCCAGAGAATCACTGTGCTTCATAATTCAACCATGTACTTTTCCCTTATGAGTCATAATAGAACGGCGACCATTTGGAGCCCTTTAAAATGACAAAACAAAAGGAGTTCAACAACAAAAAGAAAGAAATGCCAGTTAAAAGCTGAAAACAATTTCAAAGTGATGCTTTTTCCATGCAATAAATACTCAAACCTCAGCTTAGACTTTTCTATGAAGCAGCTATTGTTATTGGCATGGATTTCTACTTCTCTGTTAAGAGAATTAGTGCACTTAGAACGAGATTTTTACCTTTTAACTGTAGAAAGTGCGTAGGTGAGGAAAGATAGAATTTGTCGTGTCCAAAATATATTTTTACTGTGTTGTCCTACATTTTTATATATCCTTTTGGAGGGGTATTTCCTCCAAAGGCAGCGTACATATTTGTTTTATTTCTGTTAGCATGTTTATTTCCTTCCAGTGTTCTTCAGTTAGGTTTTGGCACACAGTGCTGTTTTTGTATTGTTCTTGTAAACTCTGGAAGAAGAATTGGATATCAGATTAATGAGACTTAAGATAACAAGAAAAAAACACCCAAATATTCTTTTTACTATCTGACTAACATGTGTCTGTCTTCCACCGTTAGTGAAGAAGTACCTTGGGCTCTATGAAGTCACTTAGGCAATAGCTGAAGCAGAAAAGACTGACCTTTTCATCTGTTGTTAGCATACAGAAGTTAATTTAAGAGATTAAATCATATTGCTTGAGGAATGGGCATGCTTAACAAACCAATATGTGCATAGGTGTACTTGGATTATACAGTTATTTTACTTTTTATCTCTTTCACTGACAGAGTAAATTTTCTTGAACAGAAGAGTAGAACAGTTAATCTTCCTGATTTGAACAGAGGATGACTTGAAAACAATACATTTTCATTGTAATATGTGATAACTATTAACTCGGATTTTCCAGTATGCAGTCTTAAATGTTACGTACACAGTTTAGGAGCAATTAGATTTTGGTTTATCATGTCTAGAACTGCTGAATATTTTTTGCAGGGTGCTTGGTGATCTCACTATCTTGAAAATGAGGCCCAAACCACTTATCAGAAATGTCATCTCTACACTTTTATTCCTGGAATGATCAGCTATTAAGGGCTGGTTGAGAGTGAGGAATGTGCTTGTTAAATACATAGGGCTTGAGCTATTCAAGCCAATGAAAAGGTATTTTTTATCCTTAGAAGCCTTCTCCAAGTTACATTATGATGCTCTCTCAACCTTAGTACAGCTTGATGAGTAAAGCTGCTCAGACAACAACCTTTTTTCTCTGGCTTTAAAACTTGCCTTGTGGCAACACCAAAAGAATAAATAGAAAGTCAATGAGGTGAGAAGTAAATATTTATAGATTTGAACTGTTGGCTTGTCTTGGTAGAATTCATCACGTGAATGGTGGTATGGTATGATTCACATGAAGCATTAATACCTCTATTTGTTTAATCGTGGACAAGTAAAGTGGGAGTGAAATCTGACACAACAGAAGTTTGAATGTATAATCATGAATGCCATTCATGTATGTGTTCATTTTATCTTGGCCTTAGCAACAGCGTTCTCTACAACATAAACCAAGGATGTGGGTGAACTACTGATGTGCCTGATAGTGTATATTCTAAGAATAAATTTGGCTAGCAACCATGATATTAAGAAAGCAAACATAGCAGTGTCAGTTGGAATTACTCCAAAGATTGTCCCAGTACTCCTAAAGCAGCACATGCATGTTAAGTCTGCAGGGAGGATTGTTGACCCTCGTTTAAACAGACTGAGCTGAACAACCTATTGTATTAGGATTTTCTCTATTTATTGTTTAGGCTGTAAACCTTGAAAGATGACAAATGTTTTCTCTTATGATGGCATATCAGGTTTTTTGGCAGTATTTTTTCTGATTGTGTGTTCTGTGGCTTACATTAAAAAAAGCAAAAGCATCTTAGTATCGTGTATGTATTTTAGTTTCCAGTATTAAAGAAGTGTTCTTTCATGTTCTAAATACTGCAACAAACCTTTTTTCATTTCTTTTTCTGGTATGTGTACCAGCTTCAGGGTTTGATTGCAGTAACTTTTAAATGACTGTTTCTACATTCTGCTCTGCTGGAAATATTGCAGTTCTTGGAGAAGTATCTTAATGTTACTACATTATGAGTTTATTTATATTGACTAGGAGAGGGATTGTGAGCATTCGTCCTGATTTATACCTTTCAGTATATGATGATTAATACCTTTTGGCATACTGATAGCAGTAAAATACTTATTTTCATTCCAGTAAAAAGAGAAAATTGTGAGGAACTGGTTCCAGAGGATTCAAAGTATCAGATATCTAAGAAAACTTGATCACTGATTTTAAAATGAAACACTACAGCCTAGAAAGTGAACCATATAGTAGAGGGTGGCCAGCAGATCAGGGATGTGACTGTCCCCTTCTGCTCTGCTCTTGTGAGCCCCCCCCCTTAGAATAGTGTATCCAAGCCTGGGACCCCCAGCACCCGAAGGATGAGGAGCAATTATTTTGAAATGGGAGGATCTACATGACCAAATTAACCTATCTTTGTACTGCATGCCTATGAGCCACTTGTAACGTTTCCCATATCTTCCTTTGACTTAACAGTAAAAGATAACTTTGAATAAATGAAGGCATGTGTTCCACTATGTCTCTAGAACAGCAATCTGCCGTAGTGCATAGAAGCAGTAAAAAGCTCTGAGCTTTACAGAGTATCTGCAGAGTATCTTGTAGGCGGTGCTGCCTGTAAGAATTAGGAAGCTGATAAAACCATGTTGACATTATACTGGCTAGACATCAGGCTAGACATCATGTGTTCAGGTTACATTACTTGGTATTTATTTTTACTACTCTCCTCTGTAGAATAGGATATCGTGAAGATTATCTGGTCATCTATTTAATAACTTATATTTATTTTTTCCTGATAGGAATAATAAAGTAGGCAAGATACTCTGTCCTTGCGCTCCCTGCATAGTAGTGTAACTGCAGTTCTGCCAGAGGAATCAATTATGATTTGGAAAATAGCAAGCCCTGGGGCTCTGCCAATCTGCAGATGGAGTGGGCAGTTTGCTATTTCTGATCATGTCTGCAATTTTAAATGACCAAAAGTCAGGATTTCTTCCTCAGTGTTTCTTTTTTCTTTTGCAATGGCAGGTGACCTGGCATTAGGAATAGTCATGTTGCATGATTATAGTCTGGAATACTAGGAAACTTCTCAATCATCAGTGTTAAAAGATCTCTTATGTAATATTTGTACATTTTTCACTAACATTTCTACATCAGACTGGGTAGGTGATATTTTGAGTATCAAATGTCCATATTTTTCTACTATCAGTTGAAGTGTTTATAATATTAATCAGTGGCGATAAACTGTGCAACAACGGTGGTGATGAAGTGCAACAAGCTGTGCAAAGCCAAGTGCACCTCCCTAGAAGTGGGTAACTACATTTAGATATGCAACACTTCAAAAGCTTCTGTTGAATGTTTTTTTTTTTTTTTCCTAGTTGTCTCAGAAGACAAGATAATTAGTTAATTTACTTCTTGAGACTTAACATGGATCAAGAATAAGATCTGCAGAGGTCATTCAGACTAAATGGCGGGCTCAAGTTGCTCAACAAAGTATCTGACATGTCTGGAAGGAATGAATAAAAATGTCAGGTGCTGAAGGTGGGGGAGCAGAGGGTCCTGGTCTCAAGCTTTCCAGAAGCAATCGCTATTACTGTACACAGCACTGCTCTGCACTGCCTCCAGGTGTGGTACGTGCACTCCAGGCTGGTGGCTGTGAGCTAGCATGAGGATTCGTGAGGGGTTTCTGTTGCTCGTGCCGGGAGCTGGGGCTGAGTGCCACAGAGGGCTGGGTCACTGGAAGTTGGTGTTCTGTAACCTGTGCTTCCACCTCTTGCTGAATCCTCTGAGTGAGAGGCCACTGCACTGAAAACAATAGGAAAGAGATGAAATGAATACCTGGCTATCAGAAGTCCATAAGCAAGTTCTCAATCTGCTTTATGACGTGTAATTCATGCCTACAAATGCAGTATGTTCCTGTCATTGTTTACTTATGAGAGAGATACCACAACCTGCAATTTCATTAATGCTTGCCAAAAGTTTTATGTACTGTGCGTGTGTTCAGGCAGTGACCGCTCTAGTTGTTTCATCCTGGCTGTCTGTAAAGGAAAATTGAAGGGAAAAGAATCATACAATGGAATACTTATCTTTTCTGGGGTTAGTGAATATCCTAACTGAGCAAAGCAGTTCCTGTTTCTGATCTGAGCAAGTATCCTTCTAGAATAAAATAATTTATACCTCTTTAATTGCAAGAAGTTTACATTAGGCAATGGCATCTAATAGCTCAGCAAGGTAAAAACAAAATCATCTGAAGGCCTGGCAGACATTCGTTGATATTAGAGGCAGCTTTCTGTTTGGTGTACTTTAAGTTTCATTGCAATTATATAAATGACAGCAATTTTGTCTGGAAAAAATTAGTTGTATGAACAGTGATTTCTGAGTTTATGGGCTATTAAGTATTCCTCAGCACTTTGTACTTTAAATAGCTTCTTAATTTAATATGCTATAGATTTACAGATAAAAACTTGATCAGTACTAGTTTTTAGTCTACAATCTATTCAGTGTATCAAACAATATATGTAGATTTATTTACTTTTTGAGGAGTTAATTGGATAAATATAGTTTTTATTACTAGGAAACCTTAAAGTTTCAGTATTATGTATTTTTTGTGGATGTCCTGAATGCCTTAGTGTTTTCTTATGTATCATAACGTGAAGTTCGAATATTCCTCATGAGGTCATACTCCTGCTCCACAACAGACCAGCTGTGCACAGTGGATATTTGTCCTGCCTGTTGTTTATCTGGGAATACATTTAATCAGTTCAATTGCAAAAAATGTTCCTATACTTTAGAACCTGGATTCTCAGATCCCTCAAGTTAATGCTCTTGAAGCACAGTGGAAGTGCTTTCTGTGCTTTTCTTCAGTAAAGAGTGATCTTCTATCTTAATATTTTAATAAATATCTGTGCTGGTTAGAACTAAAGCACAATGCCTATTCCCTTGGAGTGTTCTAGATAACTTTTTCTAAATTGTACGTTTTTTGTTGTTTTTTTTTTTTTACTTGGGGAATTATTTCATGCACGTTTGGCTCTTTTTACTGGTGGATACTTGAGTGTCTAAAGCAAATAAGAATGATGTTTCAGACATTCTTAGGACGTGTCTAGATGCATTTTGACTTTGCAGAGTGTTGGTCTCTGTTGATGGCACTACTGGTTCATTTGCTCTTGCACTGGTCCATGAGGAATTCACAGACAATCCAAACAGTACAGATAAGAGAATGCTGCTGTTTGATCTCAATGCGTGTGGTTCAAAAGCTCTTTTTCCCCCCCCGTGCATATCAAAACAATCTTCAAATTGTATTTGCAGTGGCGGTAGTTCAAATACATCTAAATGACTTAGGTGCATAAACTTCACTGCCATCAAATTCTAAATTCTGGAATATAGATTATTTTTTTTTTCAAGTTACTTTTCTAAGGAAAGGTAACTTAATAATGTTACCAGTGTGAAATGACACTGGAATTACATTTTAATACAATACATTTTTAGTAAGTTGTTTTCAGAAGTAGTCAGAATCCAGGAAATTCAGTTGGCAGTAATGCAGTCTTCTCTATAGCTCTTAATTCTGAATACTTCAGCACTTCTTTCTGCCCATACACCTTTGCGCTGGGTCACACAAACCATTTCCTTTTTTGGAAGGAAGAATTTTACTTCAGAACTACCTAAAATTATGCTAAATAAATTTCATTAATGGCAAAGTCAGCTATTATACTGTTGTTATTAATCACTAGATATGATGTAGACAATACTTGGCAGACACCTACCAGGTCCTTATGCATTGGAATTCTTTGGCCACTGAAACTGTCTTAAGCTCTCTTAAGAGGAAATGCTGTCATCAGTCTGTGAGTGAGGCTCACATGAGCTATATTAAGTAAAGCTTGGCCTAACTGTGAATAACAGCAGATGAATGCTAACCTAGTATTCAACATTTTTGTTGTAGCTGAGATTCAAAGCTGGTAAAGTCTATGGTAGTCTTCCATAGGACTGAAACATTAATTAATCTATAAAAGCTCAAACTTTTTATGTGCACATCTATACACAAATACTGGAAGAATACTACAAAACTATGAAAACTTCAAATTTGGGAAATGCACGTACAATATTATTTAAGCTACCCTGTGTATATTCATGATATAATTAGAAACTGATGGTAATATTTTCTATTCCATTTCTGGGATTAAAGTAACATGTGATACAGTGACTCTTAACAGTAGGATGCAGCCTTCAGGCATCATGAAAATTAAACAGTGAAGATCAGACATCAGAAAAATGAGATGGTGAGGACAGAGTAAGGCAGGAGTTTGTAAACAGCAAGTAAATACTTTTGTTCAGGCAGGAGAATGCTCTGTCTTGAAATAAGAGTTTCTACACATTGTTTAATTCACTTAAAAACAAGTTATCCCCAAGCATCCTTTATTTTTTTTTTCATTGTTTATTTTTTATCTCTGTGGTTTGAAAACTTTGGATGTGATTTGTGAAGGTACTCCAGTTTTGAAAGACCAGATCTATTCATTTGAAGTTGTACTTTGAAAATACAGGAGACCAAGTATTCAAATAAACTGCTGAGCCAGACTGGTCAACCAGCTTTTGAGAATGGGGGAGGTCAGAAAATACAGGGGGCAAATCATAAAGGGAAACGTGAGAAGAGTATGAGTGAGTGTCTTGGAAGAAATCAGACTGAACTCTTTGAATCAGAGGTTTGTATCAGTTGGAAAAGCAGTGAGCATAAACGAGAGGCAGAATCTCAGATCTGACTGCTGACATCATCTTGGAGAAAGGCTGCGTTAATCACCACAGGGGTGATGTGTGAGTGGTGTTGGTGCTTTGAAGAACCTGCAGGGATGAAGACTGAACATATGATGCAAACCTCAGAGTTGTGAGGCACCAACCTGAGTAATAGATACATTAACCTAATACTGTCACATGCTCTGTAGGCTGACAAAGCCTGATGTGATTTTCATAATGGATGCAACGCAAAGTCTTTGTGCCGCTTCAAAATGCAGATTTCTTTTTTAATTTGTCACTTTTGTCAGTAAATCACCTTATGTCTTTCCTTCATTTTTGAAAAGGCCGATCTTATGGACACCATTCGGCCTAGAAAGCTTTATCTGTTGTGGAAAACAGGAGGTCTCTTTAATTGATGTATCCATTTGAAAGCAGCACTTCTTTCTCTGTAACTCCCTATTTTGTTAGTCTCTTTTAAGTAGTCTGTTGGATGAGGATTCTCCTTTTTAATTCTTTGTGGTCTGGAAACATATATAAAGAAACGCTATCTTTTCAAAGTTTCCTACACTCAAGATGTACATACATCAAATACTATCTTCACTGTATTGCAGTCAATTTGCAAAGAGAGAGGACGTTTTGATACCCTTCCTAGCTCTGTTGTCTGTTCTTTTTGTAAAAGAAAGTCTGAATTAATGTAAGCCAGACACCTTCCCTGATATTATTGTTCCCCTTTGATTTGCATTGAATGCAAAGTTGTAACAATAGCTGCTACATTCACTAATGGTATTCTAATCTGTGAAACCTAATTATAAAAACTTAAAACCTCCAACTCTAAAAGACTTCAAGAAGAGTTACAAGTCACAGCTTACTTTTAATTTGCATTGTAGTGAAAAATATCATTAACATTCACCTGCTGCAATTCACGTGTCATTGTAGTTGGGTGGCTGGGCACATATTTCATCAGAAGTAAACCAACAATTTGGTTTGCTCTTGTCCAAGGTTGAAGCGTTATTTCGAACTCTCAGCAACATTCAGGGTTAAACAAGCAGCATACTGATTACTGTCAGACCAGGTATCGTGATGGGTTATCTGGAGAAAAAAAATTGCAAGATGAAAGCAGTTGCTGTTATTGAATATGCAATTTACAAATAAGACAAATAGGGGACAACTATTACTGCATGTAGTATATTGTAGTCATAATTGAAAAGAAGGAAACAAACTGTTCTAATGCTGACTTAGAAATTGTTACGGAGTGTCTTCTTTTAAAGAAAGTGACAGTTTGAATTATATCTTAACATCTGCTGTGAATACTGTGTGTATGTGATTATTTACTGTGTGCTGGTGAGGGTTTTTGGGGACTCTTTGTTCCTTATTGGAAAGTTGTTCTCCCCCTCTGCTCTGATGAGGCAACATCTGGAATATTTTTTCCAGCTCTGGGCTCCTTCGAAAAGAGAAGATAAAGTAGGGATCTTATAAATGCTTATATAAATGCTTATAAACATCAAGTGGATGAGGCCAGGCTTTTTTTAATGTTGCCCAGCAATGAGACAAGAGGAAACAGACAAAAAATGGAAATTCTTTACTTTATTCTAGTGCTCTGTCATTGAAACAAACTACCCAGAGAGGTTGTAGAGTCTCCTTCTCTGAAGCTGCTCAAAACTCATCCGTATGTATACCTGTGCAACCTACTGCTTTAGCAGGGGTTGGACTTCATGATGATCTTCATATGTTTCTTTCAACCCTTATCATTCAGTGATTCTGAACAGTGATTCTGCCAGTTTACTGCAAGATGCAGAGTATTGGCTTACATGGACAATCGGTTTTTCCTGTGACACAATTGAGTGCAGGTGTTCCTATAGGATGATGTTTCATTAGGAGATTTAGCTGAGTCCAGTTCTATGATGTTTGTACCAGATATTGCATGACTTTAAGCCAAATTCATGTATGCTGTATTTTTCTACACTATAACTGCAACCTAATCTGTGGTAATAATTTTATTTGTAATAGACTGTATGGAACTCTATTTCTACATCTTTGAGGTAGAGATAAATAATGATCAAGTAGTAAATAGTAGGAGTGTTTGCGCTGTGAGAAATCATGGTAGAAAGGTTTCTTAAAAGGACAGTTTTACACTGCTTACAGGATATACTTTGATTTTTTTCTAGAAAAGCATTCTCTAGCTACATCCTCAGCATAAAGAATCCCTTCTAAGTTCTTTCCCTAACACAAAGATTCCGTCCTAATATAAAATTTCTGATGAATCCAGGTTGGATTTAAAAGCTCTTTTCAGAGTTGAAATCAAGCCTTTGACTGGCATCAAGTAAGTCAAGCTCCAGTGGAACACATGTTCTTGCCGCAGCCTAATCCACGAAGACAAACGCAGATTCTTTGTTAACAGGCACTTTGTCTTGTGTCTATGTTCAGCAAATAACTTAAGCCTAGAGATAGGACCATTCTTGTATAAAGAAAGCAAATAGAAGTAAGCATAAAACTAGAATAATTTTGGTTTGTTTTTTTTTTGTAATTTGACGTTTAGTACTTGATCAGACTTTTTTCACTTATAATACCTATTTTATATGTGCATTTATATTGTATTTAATTTATCTCCTGCTTCCACGAATGTGGTAGTCTAGCACTTAGTGACAGCGTGACCTAGTTGTTATTAGCAGGAGGTAAAATAAAAGCAGAGCAAACAAACCCTCATGTTTCGAAATAGATTAATAAGAGCCACAGTTCTGCAATTGGTTGTAAAGTAATTAACATCAGGTGAAATTGCAGAGAGTATAGCGAAGTATGAGCCTGCAGCTGATGAGAATGTGGCTGTCTTTGGGTTAAAGAATCAAAGAGAATTTTGAGATGTTGTATGCTTAGTTTGCTTCTTTGCGCTACATTTTCCAAAATCATGCTGTCAGATTTTCAGAAAGTATTATTACATACATTTTTTTAAGGATGGTAGATGGTACTGTGAGGTGTGATCTTAGAAAGGGGAAGGAAAGCAGTTGGCTTGCTGTGTAACTGCTTTGCTTTTTGCCTGTTACAATATGCCACTCTGGAAGGACCACATAGTGTTGACAAATACGAGAATTTCTATTTGAATCACCATAAAAACAGCAGCAGCTTCTGGTTAGAAGTGATATGCTAGTTGTTCCATGAAATAGGCTTTATTTGTTCTAAACAATGAAGTGGCTGTCGTTGGTAATGCTGGATTTTCAGTTATCGAGGACCTGGGTTGTTCTGTATCAGTGGTAAAACATCAGCTGTTAGTAACAGTAGTGTTTTCAAGGTCTTCCATTAATTTTCATGTCTATTAAGAAGTTTGCTGTGAGTCATTGCCATTGTTTGGTGGTGTTCTGGAACTGCTAATCATAGCAAATTAGCACAGTTTTTATCTTAGTGAGTACTAGTAAGCAGTACCATTTTTATGGTGATTTACCCTTACAGCTGAATTTTTTAGTTTACTCTCAGGGAAGGTAATAGCAAAAAATATTTTTATAGTTCCTACAAATTCCTACAAAAGGCCTTCACCTTCTGACTTTTTTTTTTTTGAAGGTAAGCAGTAGTATTATCTGAGTGTGAGAGTTCAACAAGCTGAACAGTTTAATCATTTGAGGTCAATTTAGCATAAGTCTATGCATTAGAAAGCAGAACTTGTATTGCATTCTCCTGTACAAATCATGCTAATAAAATGGCCAATGCTATTGAGCTGAAGTTGAAATAAAGGGATAAGAAAAGTAAGAATCTTGGTATCTTTTATTTTACATGCCTTTGATCTGGAAATATCTCTGCTTTAACAAGATCGTGTGCTTAGGGGCATGAAACTAAGCATGTGGCATCAATGTTGTAGTAATTATCCATTGGTTATGAGCTCAGACAAGGTTCTATTCTTAGCTGTGACACTGAATTGCTATGCATTCATTAACTCATCTCCTTGTTTTTATACCTCTTTCTTTTAGAATATCATAAATATATACCTATATTTTACCTAGATATACCTAGGTATTTTCTATTTACCTGTAACAAAATATTCTGAGAATATTTAGGAAATGGAATGTATAATGTGCTAAGTACTGGTACAGTGCTCAGTAAACTGGATCTGCAGCAAACAGTACAAAATGTGCCTTAAAGAATCCCAATTAATTTAGAACCACAGTAAACAAATTGTTTGTTGCTTTTAGTTTATATAAGTGTGAAGAAATGTGGATGTTGGGGTTAGAAACACTCACGAGAGCATATGCTCAACAAACCACAGCAAGCAGAACAAGCCAGGGAAAGTCTAAGCAGCAGCAGAGATAACCCTGGCACCATCAGTAGATTGTATGGCTATGATCCAGAATACAAACCAGAAGATTGTCCATACAAGTCCTTCTTATATTTAATTAACTATGGCAGAGTGTTCCGATAGTGAGAGTGTATTTTAATATTGTGCAAACGCCACACTAACTGCATGCTCACCCCTGTTCTGGAGATAGCAGTAAAACTTCTCTGACTTAAACAGTAATGAGACAGAATGGTGAATATTGAAAACTGGGTTATATTGTGTACCATTAAATCTGCAAACGTGTGAAAACAGCAGACTGAGGAGAGTAGAATATGCACTATTTTACTATAAATCTTGGCAGTTTCTTATTTTTTTTGGCACCTTGGATTCTTAATTAGTTACCATTTCTGTAATTATTTCTGTATTTTACATCATTAGATGTGTGTGCATGCATAATTCTATATATTATAATACGTGTATGTATGCCTGTATGTACACAAATATAAAAATGTTTATGTGGAGGGGAAGGTCAATGAGGACATTTTGTCGCTGTTCTGGCCATCAGGAAGTTTGGAACCAAGGCTGTTTTTTGTACTGTCCTTGCAACTGTGTGCTAGCTAGCAAGTGACTTGGTGCACTTGGAGGGAAAAGAGAAGCTGGTTTCTGTCTTTTGTTTTCAGTGTGAAGCGGAGGTGGGATTTGAGAAGAGGACAACCTGTGGTGCCCCAGTGGAAGGCATGGGGCCCCAGCAGACGCAGCCAGGGCCAAAATGGTTCACTATGTGCTCATCTGTCACTAGAAGCACTGGGAAGGCCAGGTTGGACAGCAAGCCAAACCTGCTTAGTACAAGGTGAAGCTTCACAACCTATTACAGCTGGTGTCCACCCCCCATGGAAGGGCTCTTGCCCAGGAGGGCTGTGCTGCCTTTTTCCCAGTGCCAGCCATGCTGCTCCTGCAGCTGCTCAGATGGTTTGGTGCAAAAGGAAGGTGAAAAGCCAACTCACCAAACATATTCATTTCTGAATGCTGTGAGTTCAATTGGCCAGCTAGTTTCAGAGCCGCTTGAAAGGACAGGAAGGAATGTGGCACAGCAGCACCAGTGCAGTTGTGGGCTGTATGGCTGAATCCAGCTTTTACACCGTGCTACCAGCCCCACAGTGGAGAAGGGAGTCAGCCTGAGTGCAGACGGAAGCAGCTGAAGGAGAGGGAGCCCAGGGGTGAGACCAAGGGCTGGGCAAGGAAAGCCAAATGCTGAGTTTTGTGATTTGTGAAACACTGCCCGTTTTCTAAAAATAAAGATGTCACTGCGGGTATTTTGGAAGTGGTTCATCTAAATAGTTCCTGTGCATCATCAGGCTAAATGTCACTTGCCTAATCGTGTCAACAAGGAAGTCTAAGACAGATTTGAAAATCTTATTCCTGCTTAGCTGTTGTATACCATGTAAGTATGGATTCAGTTGCCTAATTTAAGTTACTTAAATTTCTCAACAGCGATAAAAACTTCTTTAAATACGGAAGATGTTGTCATACTTCTTTTTCTACTGAAAAACTTCACTGTCAGACTTTTTTCCTTAATCAGTTATAGCTAGCTTATTTGAATAGTGTTTTTTTTTTTTTCCAAAGGTGAAAAAATTAATTTGAGGGAAAAATTATGTGAAGTATTTAAACCACTCCCTGCTTTCAAATAATTGTAGCAATAAGCTCACTTTTCAAGATTAATGCATACTTGAGTGCTGTGGCCCACTAGAGGCAAGAATCTGTATGTGTAGATGTGTATATATATATTTGTGTGTGTGTGTGTGTAGAAATTATTGTTATTAAAACTAGTAGTGAATAACTCCAGGGCAGAGGGCAGGGGGAGCACCATATCCAGAAGATGGGTTGATAGGATGATCTGAGAAGAAGGATGCTTCTGGAACCCTGGCAGACTCAAAGAATTCTGTTTGGTTAAGGGAACACATGAAGGGTTGAGATGGAGAGTAATTTCTTAAAACTAGGTGGAATAAAAATATAAGGGAAGAAACACAGTGAATACAGAAGACCTGTGTAAGCAAAATGGTGATGATGGCACAGCAGCAACTAGCTAGCATCGGACTTGATGAAATGCAGTGCAGAAATTTGAACATTTCTTGCCATAGATGTAGTACAATCTGGAACAACCTTTAGGTATAGTGAGGGCAAGCAGACAGGCAAGTATTATGATGAACATTGATAAATTGTTAATAATCTTATGGAATATGAATATTTGTGATAATCTAAGATTGAACTCCATAACCATGATGCCTGCTTTATTCCTTTATTTTTGCATCAAATCTTGAAATTTAAGTAAAATAAATGTGTATGTTCTGGATACTCTATTGCCTAGATGTGCACAATGTGTTTATATCCAGACTCTCATGTTACTGTATTCTTACACAATGTAATTCTGCACTGTTTTCTCTAAATCAACAGTTTTGCCATATTTTCCTGAGCAAATGCTGTATATTGTAATACACTGTAACAGAGTCATCTTTGCAGACTTCCTTTGGCTGCAACTGTTTTAAATACTACACATTTCTCAAACTTTTGTATCCCTGACCTTATGTAGTTCATCCACGATTATGCTAGAAATGAATATGTACTGTAATCTTCCCCAGGCATAACAAATGATTGATGGGAGTCAGAAGGACTCATGCCCTCTGAAGATATTAGCATGTTATCTGAAGATACAAGAATGGAGATTTTTCTCAAAATCAGTGTGTATATTTAAGGATTAAAATAATCCAGATATCCTAAATTAGTCATAGCTTTATTAAACAGTGATAAGCAAAATAGCTTTTCATGGTCATTACTAGGGTACTGCTACATAGATTCTTCTCCAGGTCCTTTGGAAGTGACTGTGTACATTCCAGGTGCAGATAAAATGACTGATGGGTTTCTAACCCCAGGCAAAGTTTCAGGGACAAATCCAGTGTGTTACCCAGGATAATCTGCTCACTTGTTAACTTTGTAAATCAGAAATTATGGGATTACTTTCCATCTGTTCAGCAGGGTGTTGTCTGCTTGTGCCTATTGGAATTTACTTTTGTAGCTTAAGATCATTGTTGATTTATATTGGAATGATATTTATCTTATATTCTCGGACAGCAGAAATTATCATAATTCTCAATACCTGCCCTATGTATGCTAAAGAGCCAGATCTTTCTATATGCCAGAAAAATCATTAACTTAGAACAGACAGGCACACACTCGTTTCTGTGCCTTATGTAGAATTATTGGACAATACATTTTTGAAGAGAACAGCAAAGCACAGTATGAGAGGACACATTGTTTATATGTATTTAAAGGTTATCACATTCTATTCACTATATGAATAGCCCCAACTGACATTTTCTTGCTCTTCTCAAGCGATGCATGTCTTGTTCATTGTGCTATGCCGAGTCAGCTGTCAGGCACTGCATCAGGGGACCAAAAGCTATTTTCTTTCACTGTTTTGTTTGCACTTCAACTAAAAAGCTTTGAATCTCACTATTTCTTTGCAATACAAAAAGTAATATACAACCAGGGATAGCAACTTCTAGCAGACAAAAAAATTCTGTAGTGCTTCGTTTCATGTTTCAGCCATACCTAACAGAATATTAAATATAAAAGGAAATTTGATTGGGAAAAAGGCGCCTGTTTAAAAAGCATCCTGTCAGCAAACAATGTCTACATTATACAAACCTTGATGAACTTAATTAAAGTTTACAAAGAAATTGAGCCAGATGTAAGTTTTTTTTATACTTACATTATTGCTATAAGATACCTTTTCAACTTGCTGCCTTGTTATTCTGTTTGCAGATGACATACTTAGGAGTGACAAAGAAACCTAACTAACTCTGTGTCCATGTAGACCTGGAGTATGAGCAATGTTTCAAGGTATACGGCAACTGGAGCAAGAATTGTCCCTTGATTACAATTTGGGGAGATGTAGGTTAGATGTTAGGCAGAAATTCTTTGCTCTTGTGATGGTGAGATGCTGACACAGGCTGCCCAGAGAAGCTGTGGGTGCCCCATCCTTGGAAGCATTTAGGGCCAGGTTATGGGGCCCTCGGCAGTCGGAACTGGTGGGAGCAGGCAGCCCTCAGAAGCACTTACAACAGGATGGGGTTTAAAGTCCCCTCCAACCTGTTCTGCGCTGTTCTGTGATTGATAAGAATTTCCTTATGAATCAAAAATTTCAGTTTTTTAGAAATTCCATCTAGGAAACAGAAGTGTCCCTTAAATGTCTGTTCAACAGCTGAAGAAAGCTGGTTTAATAAAAAGATTTAATGTTGCTACTGTAGTGCAGTTACAAGGTATTCCTTTAGGTAAAGCAAAACAGAAGGTGATAGTTAAAAGCTATTTGCAGAACAATTACACTTGTTTTTCAACTAATATTGCTTTTTGTAACTACTGATCATTTAATTTTGCATAGGAAAACAATGTAAGAATTTTTGCTAGTATGAACTACATTATAAGTAATAAATATTAGAACATCTGTGTTACCGAAGAAGTTTTCCTAGTCTAGACTAGAATGGGACAGCAGTGGTTCTGACACCTTTTTGCTTTTCTCAAAGCTGGAACTAAATTAAAATATATATTTCCCTTTCTTTCTGTAGCCAGAGTTGAGCTCTGCATATGTAGTTGTGAACACACAGAATATTCTGTTTCAGCTAGACATCCTAATGTAGCAGCTGAATTTTCAATGCCTTCCCTCGTTTCACCAGCTTTGGTTTCAAATCCTTCAGATTTTTATCTACCACCAGCCTGGCAGCTTTTAACTGTTTGTCTAATGAGAACATCGAGGCTAGGCAGCATACATCAGATTAAGCAACTATAAAATAACTAAGTAACTGCCTTGTCAAAATGGTGAATTTTTGTGTAGTATTTCCATTCAAACAAAAAGGGAGTGGATAGGAATCCCCAGTTTTGATGAATAGCAGGGAGATATAAGGTTTCTTTAGAATAGTAATAATAAATAAATAAAAAGAAGGCACTGCAAAAGAACTTTGGCAGAAGTCCTCCAAAGCTTTTATTGTAGTAAAATATAGCATGTTCATTGCTATCAAATGAGGTATATGCATTTGCAGCTCTTTTATTTTTGTAGATTGTTAGCTACTGAGTAAAAATCAAACTTATTTGCTGCAAGCAGGATGTCTAAACAAGAGAGTGTCTTATAAATAAATTATCTTGGTGAGAAGAAGAATCTCATTTAAACATATTTTAAAGATGTTTTTCAAACATTTTATTAAGTGAATGCTGAAGAATTCTAATCATACCTAAATTAATCAGATGAGAAGGGAAGGTCACCTCAGTCCTTAATGGCTTTTCCAGGGGGTACTCTTGCAATCATTGTTTTCTCTGAGGGATGCAGAATCCTCCTAAAACATTTACTGCAATGTTATTGTATGATGCTGTAGAATTGCAACATATGGCTATTATCACATTTGATTATTAGAGCACAAAAGGCTCCCTCACGTGATTCAGCTTACGTTCCAAAAAGGTGCTTGTTCATCTCTACTTCCGAAATCATCTTAGACAATGAGGGTACTTCTTACTGTGACATGGATGCAGCACAGACACACAGTTATCACTTCAGAATAGATGGTCTCATTCCTTGAGCTATAAAGCTGGATTGCAGAATAAGTACTGTTGTTCAGCAGCATGAAAGGAAAATGCGATCGATGGTTCCGATTAAGCAGCCTTTTGAATTCTATTTTTCTAATGGGGATGAAGAAAGCACATTTTGTGTAGAGTTTTGTTTCGACTCAGTCTGGCATAAAGCTGTTTGAATCTAGGATTATGCCCGCGTTATTCATATTGCCAAAAACATCAAAACAGGAACAAAGGGAAAGCTAACCTTGAATTTTCAGCATGCATTTCAGTCCTTGTAAACAAGTTACCATGGAGATGGAACCCATGTGAACTGCTGCCTTCCTTGTTACTGCTGTAGACTTTGGACTGGCAAGTAAATGTGACGTGGAATTGGAGCCATTTGTGACAAAAAATGTATTTCAAATGCTTAAACATTCCCCTGCAATGCTATGAAGTGAAGGCTTAGAAATTTTGAGCACTGAATTGCTTAAAAAGTAGGCAACGTAGATGAGAATCAAACTTCTACCTGTTTCACTTTTCCAAATTAAATCGTATTCTAGAAGATAAAATGATGCAAGGTTACTCTGCCTGCCTTGCTAGCAAGTTGAAAGTCAGCAAAGACAGCCTGATTGCAATTTTAAATAATATTCACTAGGAAATGGTTTCCAGGAAGCTAAAGTTGTGACACAAAAGGAGTTTTATAGCAAAAAGGAACATAAATATCCCTGTCATTGATTTTCTTGTTGTTCTTATGTTTTGAATGGAGCTGCAATTGTCGTGTCAGAAATAAGGTAGTAAGTATGATGTCTGTTTTTTATTTTCCATAGACAGAAAAGGAAAAAATGTACAAGTTTCATTTTTCTTCATCATTTTGATTTATGGGTTATAAAATCTTTTATTTGCTGGTTGGGTCAGCTTCTTGTTAAAACCAAGAGTTCTCATCATCATGATCAGTAATCCTCTGTCCAAACGGCTTCTAATAGCTTAAATCACTTGTTTGTATCCCGTAGATGAAAGGAAAAAAAACAACAACCTCTCATCTCAAGAGGAATAGTTGCGACACAAGAAGGTTGTGACTCAGACCACATTGCAGGTGTCAAATATGTGCTGGATTCTGCTGTTGTAGTCAAGTCAGTGGAAGTAAATAGCAATACTATGAAAGCTGTGATACATGCTCTAATTTTCCCTTTTACTCAAGTTTGGAAGTGTTGTTTCCTTTCACAGCATTAAGAAGTGGAAATTAATACTTAGTTGGCATGCCCTGTGGTTTTGTTGGTTAGCCTGGTAACATATACAGTTGAGGAGTAGAACTTTCTCTTAATCTATACTGCTTTTCCAGTAGACTTTGTTCTTTTGTAAGTACTTTGTAACGTAATGCTATTATTAACCACTTCTCTTTTTTCTTTGAGTCTCATTTTTCCTTTCCTGATTTAGCTCTTGCAATTCCTTCTTTTTCCCTTTAGTTCTTTTTCAGAAGTTCTGATTTTTTGTTATCTTTCTTTAACAATTTTTTTCCATAATGTCATCCATTTTTATTAGCCTGGTTCTTATCTCTTGCCATAAGTCCAAATTCAAAAGCCACTGAAATCCATGGCAACATTCCCTGATTACAGTCACCGTTGGCCCTTTTTCTTTTATTTGATGGCACTTTCAGAAGTTATCAGTTCTGCTTGAATAGTTTAGGCAGTGTAACCAAATTGTCACTGTGAGATGAACCAGTGGGAAAATATTCTATTACAGATGCACACATTTTATCATAGGAAAGTATCAAACAGACATACAGCAGAACATCAGGTGCAGTCAGAGTAGTTTCTTATAAAATAAAAAGATACTACATTCAAATTGAATGTTTTCATAAGGACAATACACTGGGAAAAAAAACCACAACTAAATTATTCATATATATATTAATATATGTTATGGTTATATTAATAGTGTAATATATTAATATAATTTAATTATATATTAATAACACCAGATAATTTCCTTCTAGCACACTGAGGATCTGACTGCCAAAGAAATGTCCAGCCATCTATACTGACAGCATTCCTGTGTTAGAATGCAAACAAGATTTCTGCTACCCAAAACAAAGTGGTTAAAATTATATTCTCCCAAGCTGCCTGGAGATACACTAATTTGAAACTTTCTAAAGCTAACACATTTATGCTTCACAGATACATAATTTAGCAACAAACATCAGACTGAATTTTGATCAGGCTTAAAAATGGATACAATAGCCTTCAGACTTCAAATGAGCTAGCAAGGTTCTCTGGGTATTTTCTTATATCTGAAATGTAAGGGGTAACTTTTCTTCTTGAAGATTCCTTTTAAAAAGTAATGAACAATACAAAGAGGCCTGTTTATTAGTGCCAGTATGCGAATGGCTTGTTAATGAAGCTTTCTGTTAGTCCAGGCAATACCTTTCACGATAGTTTCTTGTGTAAGTGATAGAAACTGTTCTGCTTGTCACCCTGTTCTTGTTAAAATAATGGAGTAACGGAATAGATTAAAAGCATACCTCAATCAATAATGCTATAAAATTCTATCAACTTCATTGTTAAGAAATCACTGCAGTATTTCTAAGTCTGGGACAAATGTGGAAGTTATGATTCAAAACACTAAAAAGCCTTGAAAGTAATGGATTACAGTCAAAGTGAAGCAGGTAATTGCATAAATGTCAGCCTGATGACCAGATTTAATTACATACATTTTAGGTATCAAAAGCATCCATACTGTGAGATTTTTTTTTAATGTACAAGTTCAGACTTTGAGAATCTTACACCTTCTGATGCTGTAATGTAAAGATAGTAATACATTTACATGTGCTGTGCAATAAACAAGGCATGTTGTGGAAATTTCACTGTGAACAAGAAATTTTACCTGAAGGTGCCTGGCCGTACTGGGGCTGCCTGGATCAAGCCTGAGTTCTGGAAACCCTTAGCATAGTTAGCACTAGCTGTCAAAGCAGGCATTTCTAGTCAGTCTGTTTGATAGCTAATGCTGTCAGGACAGCGGTGGCTGTTAGAGATGCCTCAATTGAAGAATGGGATCTGCATATCCTGCCCAGGTCAGACTGCTTGAAGTTTGACTGCTCTTTCCAACCCTCACATTCTACTGTAGAATTTTGGTCTGTTTTTAATCCTGTGCAGGTAATTTGGTTACCTTAATAATAGTAGTGATTACTTTGTATGCACTTTTGTCATTTGTCGGCTTGGTTAACTCATGAAGATCAGGAGTCTGTTGTTCAACCTGGTAGCACTGCCATGATGTGCAAGTGCTCACGGAGGCAGAGAAATGACAGTCTGTCATACTTGTTCAAACTACAGAGATTTCTATAGGTACTGATATACTTCTTTTGTAAATGAATTAATTTTATGAAGAAGTTAATTTCTAAATGATTCCTCTCTAGTTTCTTCTGTTGTTCCTTTCCTTCATTCTTCCTTGACCTGTTGACTCGTCCTGATTCTGAAGTTAGAATCTTCAGTGCTTGTCACTCATCACGTGAAGTTTAGGGAGCAGTGAAGTGAACAAACAAGTTAAGTGGTAGGAATTGAAGCAGTGTGTATTCTGCAAGTGTGTAGTCTTGCTCTAAACTCACACTAGTCTAGACACAACCATACTGCTGAAGTCAGGTGACAGCTTTCTAACCAGCTGTAGTCACTGAGGAAAATGCTTCCTCCATTTTTCTGCGAGAAGCAGCACTTTCCATCACTGACATCTATGACTTCCAAAGAGAACTATTAGTAATCAAAGAAGAAGCTACAGCTAGTTTGGAAGGCAGTTTTACAGCACAAAAATAGTGTTTTGTGAATACCTTGTAGGAAATAATATTTTCAATACTTCTTTTCAGAAGAATACAGCAGAATTGAAAACTTCAGGATTGTTAGAAACTTTGAATTTCATGTTCTGGACCAAATGCTTCATTCTTAGGGTACCATAATCAGCATTATTGGTTTTATAATCTTATGGTAGAACTGGGCTGGGGACTGATGATAGGATCTCCCTTTTTCCTTTAGATCACTCTTGTAGGAGTCTGCTGCACTAGGCTTCATTTTATGAAAATCTCCTTTATTGCCATTAACATAGCTGATTTTTTTTAAACTTATTAAAAACTTTAAAAATTTATTTTTAAGATTCAAGTACTCATGTTTATTTTTTCCTTTCTACAAGCCTAGAGCACACAGAACGTGTAGGGTTTGATGTTTCAAATCTGGGTGAGTAATTAGGTAGGCAGTGCAATCTTTCATTTCTTGCCATGCTGCATAAACATGCCTACATTTCTTAGTAATTCAAACACTAGTACAATAAATAACAAATAAACGATTTTCTCAGAGTTCTATTTCTATGCTTCCCTTTATAGTCAATCAGTCCATTTTCACATAGCAAGTGCAGGCTAATTGTGGAATTGATCTCTCTTTTCATCTATTTTTTAGTATGTTTTTATGTATTTCTTATGTGCATGCACCAGCATCAATGCTATGTTGCGCTGCTATGCTTTAGTGACCTTTCCTACAGAATGTAAGGAGATCTAGATGAGGTACATTCAGAGCTCTATTTGGAAATTCTCTCTGAGCATCAGCTTGTTGAAATTATGATGTTACACGATAGTGCTTTATTTGGATGAGAAGAAACAGCACAGTTCAACCAAGTTTGGGTCTACTTAGCTGACTTAATGTGTCCCTCTGTCATAGTGGTGTGAAGTCTCACTCTGGCCTCAGTTTCTAGCTGGAAAGGTCAGTGAAGGGGCCAAGAATATGTAGGGCTGGCAGGCCCCTGCTGTGCCTGTCATCCAGTTCTGTGGCAATAAGCCCCAAGATTGAAGCTCAGAGGAGGCCTAGTAATGAGAAGCTGGGAGTTTCCCAGATTTGTTTCTGACTAAAAATTGTAGAAATAACAAACTTGGAATTTGCTGAATGGGGGATTCTTTTGTCTATGCGTTTCTGACGTTTTAATGCTGCTGTCCAACTTCTGTACACTATTAGGGTAAATAAATTGTTTTAAATCTGATAATGGAAAGCAAAGAAATTTTAAATGCTTCCAGTTTCCATTTTTTTTGTAAGGATAGATAGAATATGCCAATCTGAACTTTTCTTTGTAAATAACATCACTACACATCTAATCTTCCCCCTTAACAAAGGTTGGTATGCTACCTTTGCAAAACATTTGGAAATAATTTAATGAGACGAGTGTTTCTTTGTATTTTTCTTAAAGAATGTTTTTGCTACCTGCCTACAGCAAGAGGGCTAATATAACTCAGACACTGAATCTGGAATATTGTCTGTCTTCTGGCAGTAAATACTAAAGTACAGTGTGTTTTATGGTCAGATATGTGCACACACACATATCTGGCCATAAATCAGTGCCTCAAGCTTCCCTCAAGGAAAGTTGAAAGAGTGCATCTCACAAGAGAGGAAAATGCATTTAAAATTACTGCAGCTATAAAACAAACTGACATAACCCAAAGCAACATATATGGGGAAGGAAACCTTCTGGGGCCACATCAGTGCTCTGAGAAGATTTCCACTTTTTTGTTTTATTTGCTAACAGGGATCCAATGCGGTTTACAAATGAAATAAAATCTATTCGTTATGCCCCCTAATATTCAGGCAGCAATATCCCATCTTTGGAGTCATTCCTTTACAGAAGCAGTGTAACATGGCTCAAAGAAAATGATACTTGATCTTTTTCCTTGAAGATTTTCTCGTCCGTAGTCATCTTTATCCAGTTCAGCTTGTTATATCTATGTGCTCCTTTGCAGAGGTTTCATCACGTTTGAGAGCATGTGGAAAGAGGTGGAAGAAAGAACTTTATCATAAATTAAAATAGGCTCATAACTGCTCATTTCAGGAAAAAGAACTGAGAGCGTTTCATCTGGTTTCTGCCAAAAGTCTCTTCCAGCACCATTTTCTCATTTTGAGGTTTCATCCTCGAAGGTTCACACTGCTCAGATTACATTATGATATGGCTTATTTCATTATAACTGCATCTAATTGATGGTACTCACTTAAGATTTTATCGCTTGTACTGATTCTCAGTGGCATTTAGAGAGAAGACTGGGCAATTTGGATGGAATTCAATTTTTGCGTATGAGTTCAACCCATTTATCATTTAATGCTGTTATCAAGGTGGTGGCATTCATAACTGAAGAGGGTAATTCATGAATAAAGGAGAAATGCTCTGAATTTGATTTAAAATATATTTATATGATACTGAAGTTAATTGATGCTAACTCATGGCCATATGTAATGGTTTAATTTGTTTTTTTTTTTTTAATCACCACTGAAATTTTGGAACATGGCAATTAACATTTTGTATTGAGGGTATTGCTTCCTAGCAGAGCCAGTATTCTAGAAGGAATTATCAAGAAACTTTTTTGTAAAGTTCTCCTTAGAGCAAAAGATTTAAAAGCACTCACAAAACTGTTAGATGTAAAGTGAGAAATGGCAAACAATGCTTCCATTAATTAAATCATGCCACATCACAGTGGCTGATTGAATGAAGCTATAAAAAAACTGTATACTGTATTGTCTTGATATTGTCTTTTAACCTGTCTGTGAAATGGATATTTTAGACCTTAGTGAGCTGTTTTTGCCACACGCTGGAATTTCAGCTGAATTTCAGGACATTTATTTTTCTAAGACATTCAGGTTACTCTACCACTTGAAAACTGATGTTTCTGCTGTCTTTGTTTTCTAAATTGAAGAGCTGTCTCTTACCAGGTGTCTGCTCATCAGCATGGGTGGAACTTAAGAGAGTATATTTTGAGTTTCTTTTTCATAATTTGAATAGAAAGGAAACCTCAACTGTGGTATCTTGTTATTTCCTGTCCTTTTAACACCATTTTGAAGTGAGTTTAGTAGTGGAAACAGTGCTAATTTGGGTCTGTGGTTGCACGTAGCGTCTATTAACGGAAATGTATCTTGTTATTAGCTTTTCATATTCTTTAGTATAATAAAATCTGTAGTAGTGTATTTAGTGCATATAATTGCGTCTCTGAAAAGACAGGAAGGAAGCAAGCCTCTACTAGTTCCTATCACTCCTCCTTCACACTTTGTGAACCTTCACAGGCTCAAGGACTCAGTGAGCGTGAAGTTGTGCTGTGTGTCCAGGGAAAAAGAAAGAAACTACTCAGACCCAAAGCTGTACCTTTACATTATTCCTTTCTCTGCACCTTACTACTGTGGGCCACTGCAGTCTGACCCTTAGGAAAGTTCAACACAGCAGCTGCCTGCAGGTTTTCTGGCAGTCAGATACTTCAGAGCTGCTGAGAGAATCTATCCACCATTCATCTTCTGAAAATATCAGTGGGTTAATTCAGACTAGACTTGGTGAAGTTCAATAATTTCTTTTCATTTCTGTGACAGTTTATATAAGATTAGGCTCATCTTTGTTAAAATTCCATCCAAAATGGATAGACACTCATTGATTTTTCTATCCAGCCATTGCTGTTGTTGCTAGCTTCTTCCCATCCTAACAGTGATTATGAAAAATGGATTGTGACTTTGGACAGCACAGAATCTTCAGAAGACCTCTTGTTGCTTCACTTAATAGCATGTTGTTAAGAGTGTAATGGCTTTAGATTGTGACTATTTGTGTTATTCAGTGATGAATGGGTATAAAATATACAGTGTAACAGCAGTCATTGCCTGCACTGTAAAAACTGCCTTTAGAATATTTCTTTCTTTTTCCAAAACTTAATGAATCACTTTAGCACTCACAAAAGTGAGTGAATGGCAGCTGCCTGCATCAGACAGAGCATACGCACATGATTCATAAACTTGCTTGACTACAAATCTAATGAAACTCATACAATCCTCTGAGATTGCTTTGTATTTTCAGGTCATCAAATAAGTGCTGAAATGCTATTTATGTTTCTATGCGGGGCTTTAAATACCTTTAGAACTAGAAAGCAATAAGGTTTTTGTTAATTTTTTTAAACCTAATCTAAACTGATTTTCTGAACCAAAAGCTTTATCCAAAACACAAAGTCCAGCTCTTAAGCTTGACCCCATGAGATTTGCCAATCCTTTTAAATGTCTGCTTTAAAAAAAAAAAAAAAAAAGTTGTGTAAATTTAGAGTTTACTCTCATGAACACTGACTGACTTTGAAACTAGAACTCCCTAAAGGCAAGGGAAATATTTAGTTACTTTCACTGTAGCTATACTCAATCAGCATGGCTGGCTCAAAGGAGGGATCTGCTGGACTTAACAAAGTCCTTGGCAAAAGGAATGAAACTTGATGAGTAAGACAGTATGGGATGAAAAGAACTTGCTCTGAGCAGACAGCAAAGATGACAAGGATTGTAAAATAGATTGAGGCTTGAAGAGACAGAATGTTGGGAGCAAAGAGAAGGAGGGTCTGGTTGGGAAGGAGAATTGGAGGAAATTGGTTTTAAATGTACCTTAGGTGTGGCAAACTTTCAAAGACTTCATGTAAACGAACATGTTCCCTAAACCTAGAAACATATTTTAGCAGCTTTGTGTTCAAGATTTCACAACTAGAATAATGGTACGTAGAAATCACTGACCATAAGCTTTTGTGTTCAGTCAGGGTTATAGTCATAGCTGTGATCTGTAAGACAGAAGATAAATAATTTTCAAAGTTAGTTCAAAGCCCAAGTAAAGTTAAGGTTTGGATATGTTTCACCTGGGTCTGTGCAGGGAGAAGTGAAAGATGTTAATCTCTTTCTTTAGAGGGTTATAGGAAATTTTCAGATACTTAAACCTATGATTTCTCCTAGGCACATATTTGTCTTCCATTATGAAAGCTCTTTCAGGTCCAAATTAGAACCTATGATCAAAATGATTGTTTCTTGGTGCAACTCAATTACTGGAATATTCCATTAAGAACATGTGTTTATGTATGTACGTGTAGATGATTTTTTTTTCCTGTTGCTTGTGAAGGGAAGAATATCAATCATTCACAGTACAAAAAATCAATCATTTCCTTAGGTCTGTTACAAGATGATAGGTTTAATTTCTCTTCCCCCTTAATGAGAGTTAGATGCAGGAAAAGTTATATTTAGCAATATTAGCATAACTAATGCTAATATGAAACAATATGATTTTATTTGTATTTGTAACAGTGAAGATGTAAGATCTGATAATGGGAAGGCTATAATGTGAGCAAATATGTGCTTTCTTGTGTAATAGCATGCGATTGCTATGGCTCTGTCTGAGCACTGTGCAGCTTTATCTCTTCTAAACATCTTTAAATATACACATCAGATTTTAACCTCTTACTGTTATATTGGTTATATTGCAGAGATTGAAGTGTATTTATTACTTCTATAATTTTGGATTAAATCTGGGCTTTTTATTTTGCAAGAAATAAAAAAACTGAAAAGCAACATAGGTATTGTAGAAAATGTTTCTGTATATGTGCACTGATTCTGATGAATTCTTCATCTTCTCTTTCCTTCCTTTTGCTCACACACACAGGCATAAATATCAGTTAGTATCACTTAGAATGTCAAGTAATAACTATTTTTAACTATCCTTTAAAATTTGTTAATTTAAAATTTTATTTAAAAATAAGATATTAATTTCATATGGTACTATAAAAATTGCAAAGAACATAAACTTTCCTAGCATGCACTTACTGTATGTAGTGTGAAGTACAGTGTCAGATTGGTAGAGTTGATTTCTGCAGAAATCTTTCTCTGAAGATTTTGGGCTAGTTAGTAACTTCCTTCAGAATCTAGTAACTTGAAATATCCTATTGCAGTTGTTCCTTACAAAGATGAATTTTCCAAAAGGTTTTTAGAAATGACTTAAAGCCTGTTCCAGTCAGTTTGTTCAGGTGAATTCTACAGAATAGAGCAACATAGTTGAAGTCTACAATTCATAACATATAGGGCTGTTTGGCTTAGAGGAATAAACATGGACCTCTCATGGGGGGGGGGGGGGGGGGGGGGAAGTAAGATGAACCTGGAGGTATTCAGCTTCCTACGTTTGTGAAACACATTGCAAACCATTGTGGTCACCTCTGCCACCACAATATTCTTAAGAAACTTCTACATTTGTGCAGAATCTTCTGTTTTTGTCACAGTGGGCCACTCTGACTAAGCTTATTTCTATGCTGTGGTTGCCTCCTTCATTTTGGTCAGGAGCTGCTGAGCAAGTAAAATATCTTCTCCTTTTCCTGACCACATTGTGAGCCTTCAGTTAAAGGGCAGAAAAGAGACAAAGCCTGAAGGCCCAACACTCATTTCAGCAAGAGGTGAACTGTCTTTCCCCAAAGCTCTTTCTAAACGTGCTTGACTCATAAATTTTCAAACAAATCTGCTTCCCTATTTAATCAACTAGGCTCTTAACAGTAGTGCTGTGATTTGGGCTTAGTCCCACTGAAGGTAGATGTTACAAGTGGGGATGGGAATAGGATCACAGGCAGCTGTTTGAGCTGGTTGCAAGGCACCATCAAAGTCTTTTAAGGTGTTACCCTGAATTTAAGTTAATTCTGAGGTCACGTAGGAATATGAGCTGTATGCACACTGAAACTGTTATTTTGAGAGAGGTGTATTTTGATAAAAGGAACAGGAAAAGCATGAAGAGATAGGGAAGGCAGTAATAGAATGTCAGCAGCAGTGTTGTGGCCCTGAGGAAGAAGCCTGAGGACTTGAAACTGTGAGGGAAGGTATGTAATGAGCCTTTCTCCTGAGTGGATTTTTCCCTGATTACAGACAGGACTGAGCATGTTCTTTTAGAAGCTGGTTTGTGTCAAGGTGTTATCATTCTGAGAGAATTTCTTCTGCTCTAACAGCCTTAGCATCTTGAAACTGGGGAGTTTGAGATAGAAAAGGGCAGCACCATCCTCAAGCGCTTTGAGTGATCTTTGCCAGACCTTCCAGCTCCCACTGCTGCCCTAGATTCCCCTCAGACAGTTTTGAGCAGTTTTCCCCAAATGTCCAAGGCACACTGATAAGTTAACCAATTAATCACTTTGTCCACTAATGTTTTGTATCTCTGATTCCTGTCTACCATCACAGCTCCATTTTTGATTGCCTAGGGGCACTCCTGTCATTTTCTTAGCTGAAACTGGGTCAACAGTGCAGTAAACGAAAACACTAATAGCAGTAAATTCAAGTCAAAAGTATTTGAAATTATTAATCGTATTAATTTTTTCGGGGGTGTTATTTCAGGTAAGATGTCATCCAAGTACATCGCTTTCTGCTGGATTAAATACTGTCTTTTGCAGCCAGCCTACAGTCTGTGTAAGACATTGTCCCCATACCATGCTCTCTGGTGTTTTGTTAGACAATACAGTCATGAGCCCAGAAGCAATCGATGGTACACAGACCTGCTGTTAATGATTGTGTGTAATGTGCTTGCTTGTTTACTTTCAGAAAATAAGATTTAGTAAGCATGTGATATAATCCTTTTCTCTTTGCTGTCATATTTTGTGCTGTACAACTGAACTCCTGATGGGGAATCGGGGCATAATATGAGAGAGCTGACTGTTAATGTGGAGGAGGTTTAGCCACTTTTGACCATTATCCTCAGGCAGGTCAGGAGCATGGGAACTGCAGAGGTAACTGGAATTGATTTAGGCTGTCCTGTTTGGAATGTATCATAGTCTAGGAATACCAGGCACTGAATGAGTCATTACAGCAGCATATTTGGACTGTTTCTAGCACTCTTAAAGTAGAAGTAAAGCCAGTCCGTTATTATTTTATTATTTTAATTTGCTAAATTAATCCATGGTCTACTACGTCGTTGTCAGACGTGTTTATCCTGGAGGAAAAAAGAAAAGAATGACATTAAAATAAAAATAAAATAAAAAATCACTAATCTAGTGATGGAAATAAAGCTAACTGATGTTTCCATTTCCCAGTGGTTTATAGGAGTTAAATCATTTGCACCCTATTTTCCCTTTCTAAATGTCCTTCTCCAGTGTGCTCCTGCATTCAGAAAGACATTGAGAATCCTTCCATGAATCGCTGCTTAATTATTGTTCACTCACCATTTTTGATCCCTTAGGAGTAAGAAGGCTTCTGGTGTTGCTTTCAAAGAAGTGAGTTTTTTAAGAAGCACTAAAAAAGAAATTCTTTATTTTAATTTAAGCTTACGGTCCCCTTTAATGTTTGAAGAACAATTCCTTTCTTGATAGTAATTTCAGGTTGTCATTTCCTGTTTCTTTTTCATACCTAGTTTATTAGATCACTTTGTGCAGATTTTTTCTTTCAATCAAAGTCAGTATTTGTAATTAAAGCTGTCTATAACTGATAATAAGTAATCTATTGCGCACAAAAAAAAAGTTTATTAAAAAAAAAAGATTTTATGGTGAAGATTTACAATCTTCCATTCTAATTGCAAATGGACTCATGTAGATAGAAGTTGGAAAAAATACACTGCTGTTCTTGTTGGCAGGTTGGTTAATTTACACAAGTAGTGCTTTGTCAAGATCTGACTATGGTTCACAGAAGTGAATCCACAACTTTCAGTGGTAACAAGCTAGGAAAGGCAAATTTGCTTTTGGCAGCATAAAAAAAATTATTTCAAAAACATATTTAAAACCATTCCTTTGTGGAATGCAGTGTCACCACTTCCTCTTGAGTAGAATTTTCATTTTTTTCATTTCACTCATGTTACCTAATAATATTTCAGCAATGCTAGTCAAAGGAAGCATTCATAGGATGATACAAACCGTGAACAAAATTATGAACTTCCTACGTGGAGTTGTTCAAAACATGTCAAAAATCCCTCCAACTTCACCACCTGGTGATTGGTTTCTTAATTATATTGGCATGTGAGAACTGTCTTGCAGCATTTACAAAAATAATACATCTATTTCAGTACCCAATTTTGCAAATGGCAGTGCGTTTCCTTACCTGGCCCTGATTGCTGCATACAACAAGGTGTAAGGGGCATTCCCATCCTATGGCTCCTGTTTTCTGTCAGCAAAGAAGCAGTAATTAGGGTATAGCAATAATAATACCTTCAGTTGCTTTAGCTAGTATGAGATTGCCGTAGTTATCAATTCTGATGTCGAAGTCTTAGAAGATGACCATCACCTAAGCCTAAGGTAAAACTGTAGTTCTGTAAAATTAGATAGGAGGTTTTAGGTAGCAAAATATTTGCACTGACCATCCTTGGAAATGGGATTTTGAAGAATGTGTTGAACTATATATTGTTCAGTACTATTTGCTGGTTTAGACTTGAGTGAAATGTGTTTTTGAGTGGAGAGAGTAAACACAAGCAAAAGAAACTGTATTTCCCAATAAATATTCCCAACAAATTCACTGCAAAGCTGTAATGAAAAATTCAAAGATAGACAATTCAAACAAGATGGGAGATTGATATGTTTCTGTGGAGCTAATTACATTTCTGAGGCACCAGCTGGATATGATATTATATTGTGTAGTAGGCCAAAATGAGAAAAATCAAAAGTTACAATAGAGATAGTAAAATAGTGCCCTGAGATGATTTGAAAAATAGTAATAATAGAACTTTGGATTGTTTAGAACAAGAAACAAGAACACGGCAGCAAAGTATGAGGCTGTGATTTTCAAAGAATTTAAAAGAAAGTGCCCTGCATTGGATGGAATGCAGTTTGAAGAAAATATGGATACTTGGAGAGGAATTGCGGAAGTTGCTGAAAGAATAAAAAGCAATAATCTATGATAAATTGAGAAAGGAAAGTAAGTAACTTGGAAAAATTAGAACTTAGAAAGTAAGAGTATACATGTGGAGCAAAAGATATCAGGGAATTTATTTTTTAAGATTGAACTGAAAATACTAATTTTCAGTTTGAAGTTTAGTAACTGGCACAAATACAGGAAGTAGAAGCTTCCACAGAAGCTGAAATCTGTTGTTCTTCAAGGCACTCTTGCTGTACGCTATTTTATTTTTCTCTTTCTGTAAAGAATTAGATATCTTGAAAACATTACTGTTTCCTTGTGAATTATATATGTATTTTCTTGACTAAATATTTAAGATGTTTATTACAAGGCGATAAATTTACTTATTGTTGACTCAACCAGATTCAACCAAATAAAATAAGCAAGCTTAGAAAATGGACAAGGAAGTTATTAAGTCACAATCTATTCATTCTTTGAATTATTGTTCTTGGATGCCTTATTCAGCATTTGCTTCGTTCTAGTATACAATTCATTTGTCTTTACAGCGGAGGGTGTGGCTGTGTGTAGTAATGGAAGATTTATGGGAAACATTAGTTTGACTTTTGTAATAGCTGACTGAAAGAATAAACAAAGCTTGCCTTATATTTGTAATTTAGTAACAGGTTTGTTGAAAAATGTCAATATTTTTTCCTTGTTTGTGTAAATGTTGAGGTGTATTATTGTTTAGAAAGCAGAACCCTCCAGCTCTTGCATGCTGTGTTACAATTTTAACTGTAAAGTCAAGATAGTATCCTATTTATGAATTCCAGTCTCAAAAGCTAATTTAATTGGTGCATTCCAGCTACTATTGCTTATTTCACACTTCAATAGGTAAAGATGCATTAATAATCAAAGTTTCAAACTGTAATTAACATTAGCTTTAGGCTCCTGACAATGAAATGATTACATTTTTATATGTGGCTTGATACACCAAGTTAATCTAACCTGTGCATGAATACCAGAAGGAACTTGCATTTACTCTCTAATGTAAATCACTACATGTAATTATGAGTTCTCTGCAACTGCAGAGGGTGAAAGAAGTGAAATACTAGTGGCAGTGAAATCTGTATGGATGTCCTTCATTCATCTACTTCAGCTCTGTAGGTCACTACAGTGAACTGAGGATGGTGTTTCATCTCATTTGTTTTCACACTGTTACTTCATATACCATTCAGTTACAGAAGAGTGTTCGTTTTCTTCATTTACATGAGTTTAAGTAAAAGGTGACTGGGTAGCTCTCTAAAGAATAAAGGTGTGATTTTTCCATCATGCCACGCAAGCTTTCTGCACAAAGCCCTGCTAATACCCCTCCAGTGAAAGAGTCTTTCAGAATCCATTTTATTACATTTCCCTTGAAGCTACAAAGTAGTCTTCCAATTACATTTATGATTCTGGAGTAGTTAGTCATCTCATGCTCTTTTAATATAGCGCAGGGAACATGCAGCTATAAATCACTAGCAAGCAGGATCTAAAAACTTGACAGTGAGGCAAAGAATCTGTTTCTTAGTCATTGGATTGCCAGTTCTGTGTTTTTTTTTTTTAATTTATTTAACTTAGGCCTAATGTTGATAAAGCAGGCTAAATATTAGAAACTTGACAGGTTTTATCACCTGTTATGCTCATTACAAGTAACGTGCACTCCAAAAGCAAAATGATATTCTAATATACTTTGCTAAGCTAAGTGTTTGTAATAAAATTAGAGTTGTGCTGTATGCAAGCAGGGCAGAAGTTTTTAGCAGTAAGATATTTATTTAAAAAATGTAAGAAAATCTGATCATATTAATTGCTCGTGTGAAGATATTGATTGTAATAAAAACTGGAAACTACATTTGGCTCTTTCGGTAGGCAATGTGTAAAAAGTAGTTTGAGAGAACCATATTCTGTTGAAAGAACATGTATGTATAGGAGGGCAGTTAATATTTATTCTTTTGTGCACGGTTTTTGTCATTCTCAGCTCCTGCCTTTTTTCATCTGAATTCCCACTGATACCTTTTGTTCTCCCTTTAACTGCTTGCCCGATTTTTGTACCTCCACAGACTTTCTCCCTTAGCATATTTTCTGTAGGGAGCAGTGGCCACAAATTCTTTCATTTAGAAATTCTATCTGGGGCCTTCTTAGGGCATGACAGGAAGAAAAGGAAAAAATAAAAGGGAAGTTAGACAGGATAATAAGCTGGGAAATCAGCATATCTCCTGTGCTTCTAAATTCTCTTCACAAATCAAATGGTGCCTGAGGTACTAAAATGCAACTCTCTAAAGACTGAGCAGCTATTCAAAAAGGATGATGCTAATAAAGTTGGATTTGGAGAATCCAAGTGAAACAGCACTGGATCGAGTAGTTTAAGTTGTGAATTCTTTAGATTTATGCTTTTTATTCAGGTTCCCAAACCAAATAATTAGTATCTGCATTACAAAAGTTTTTTAACAACACTTTGTGAATTCCATGGGAATGAAGAAAAGTTTTGTGAATGCAGTGTGGTTGAAGAGTGACAGGTGAGGTGCCATTGCTGAGCTGAGGAGCGTGGCCATTTCAGCTGCAGCAGGCTGGGCTCCGCCACAGACCTGGCTGCTGTTTTTCTGAGGGTCTGTTTCTGAGTGGCCCATAGATTGCTGAGGTGTGAGAGTGCTCTTTCAAGAGAGCTGTGTGTCCTTTCTGAGCATGCAGGTTGGTCTGTGAAGTCAAATAATCCCTTGTATCTTGTGTCACACATGTGGCAGCCGGGCATCCTGATACACGCACAGCTTCAACATCAGCATGGTCCTCTTTCAGGGATATATGATAGAGCCCTGGAATGAGAGCTGTATTTGAATTCCTTGAGAGCCACAGGAAATTCAAGACTAAGCTCTTGCGAAGTGTTGTATGAACAGATCAATATCTTGACATTTGTTTAACTGGTGGGAATCTAGATAGATGGTATTTGGTAACGCACATCACTTTATCTCTCATTATTTACTATTTCAGCTAAAACTCCATTTCATCCTGTTTTGCAGGTTTTCAATTACATCTAAATCAAACCTATGGTACTTCAAATAGGATAAATTAACTGATGTTAGTATAAAAGAGAACCTTCTTTCTTCTTTGCATTGTCAGAACTAGTGGAGTGAGTGGATTCTCAGATGGCTTGTGGTGGTATGCAGGTATGTTCTTCCATTACAGCCCAAACATATTAATAGACAGGGAATAAGCACCCATGGTCCTACAATGGATACCACTGGCCCTGAGTTATGTTCCTCTGTAGTATCACTTTCTGCATCTTCCTGCACTTGGAAGGACAAGGAAAAAAAGAAAGAATTGATACAAATATCTATCATGCCATACAGATTCTCAGTGGATTGCATTCACACCTAGGAAAGAGACTGTTGTGTGAAGCATGCAAAGATAAACCTCATAAATGTATCAATGTTTTTTTTTTTATTATTATTATTCCTTATTTAAAAAAGACAAAACAAAACAAAAAACCTTGCAAATTTGATGGTCTAAAGGCTTTTACTTCTGCTGCTGAAAGGAGAAGAACAGAAAATAATTATTAAAAAAAAAATAAAAGGAAGACATCAGGTCTGCTGTTTTTGATACACAAGGGTAGTACTGGATCCTTATGCGTAAGAAGTACTGACGAACACTCTGTCCATCTTGCTGTATTTCGTGATATTTAAGGCTATTCCCAGTGATCTTTTTCTTTTGTTAGCTTGTGATATGTACCACTTCACAATTAAAAGGTATCTGTCTGTTTCAAATTTGGGGAAGGATATGATACATTTTCACCATGAGACACAGTCACAGTTTTCCTGTGTCCAGAAGTGATCTTGAGCGATCTCTAGGGGATAGCCCATGCAGGAAAGTCTTTGCCATTTTCTAGTACTTGTGGTTTATGAGTTGCTGATTTCTGCCTCCTGTTCTGTCGCTCAGCGACTGGGGGGTGTTGGGACAGGGAACAACAGAGCGGGCCTGGGATGAACTAAAAATAAATGTTTCTGTCCACATATTTTTATATCATATTTATATGTAGATGTGTAGAAGTTCAGGAGAAATAATGGCGATTATTACTGTCATACTGATTGTACTTGTTTGCATTTTAATGAACAAGAAAGATTTTTTCTTTTTTGAATAGAATCCATTTCTGTCTCAGTATGACCTGAGCCACATTTGACGAAAAATAGATAAATATAACTAATATGTCTCTCCTATGTTTACTGACCTGGTCACGAACTTTCATAATGTAAGGCCCATTTGTAGAACTTGTAAAAAGGCTTGTAGGAGACTAAGCCAAAAATATTTTTATCTCAATTTTCATCTTTCTTTTTCCCCAAACAGAAAATATCTAGTAATACCCTGGTTAGTTATTGACTGCAGCTGTAAAATACTTTGTTTCCTGACATTGTCTCCAAATTTCAAGGCAGATCTGACAAGTGACAAGTGCTCCATGCCTCATTTGTACATGGGGCTCTTTTTTTCTAAGCACACCATTGTCTTAAGATACAAATATGGGAATCAATATACAGATGCTTTTAACAAAAAGAGCTTTGTAAAGTATCTGCAGAATTAGCTTCCACGGAATCATCTGTCACTTTACTGACAGCCCAGCTTTTAACAATGATGGGATAAAGTGTTCAGTCTAAAGATTTATAATGTTTTAATTGTGATCTACTTTGTTGTATTTTGAGTGAGTCAGACCAGATGGTGTGAGGAATATATTAATTAAATTGGGTGGTATAATCAAGATACAAGAGTCCTTTCCATCTTCAGGAATTTTTATTCTATTTATATTAAGTTAATCCTAATGTCTTAGATAATTGCATGTTAATAAAAAACAGAAAAGACAAACACCCTGTTCCTTTGAATTGGAGCTAGCATGGGAAGGGGCATTGTTGTTGTTTTTAATTACTGTCATTTATTTTGATTCAGATACTTTTGCAGTTGTTATGTTTGATGTGAGTGTTTAATGCAAACTGGACTTAACAGTTTGCAAATATATGGCAGATTACGTAAATCAGTGCAGTCCTATGAAATGCCAATAATAGATTCCTAGGCAGAGAATTGAAGCTTGTATTTGTGAATGTTTTGATGGTAGGAGTCTTCTATTTTAAATTTAATATGTGTCAGAGGCTCATGATAACAAACTGGTGCTTCTGTGGCTGTGAAATCATCACAGCTGTTGGTATTAATTAGTGCTGTATATCTGTCCTTTACAACGAGTGGAGATTATAGCACAGACAGACACACTTTAAAAGATGAAATAGCTAAATTGTCTCTGAATCTTTCTAACTTTGCATGTTTGACATTGAAATCATAGTAGGAGGGTGCGTGTGTCTTTCAGGATGGTATGCTTAACTTCATTCATAGGAACAGTCACAGCAGAGACATCAGCATGGTTCACACCCACTGACTACTCATGTTTTGCTATTCGTAGATCCTTAGGGAAAAGTAGAATTCTGTAAACACTTGCTTCTGCACTACCTGTGTATCTGTGAAAATGATTGCTGTTTTTCCAGTTCCTCCATCCTAGTTTATTTTATAGATGTTTCTTTCCCAGATGTATTGTTATGGAGAGATTTTGTACTGCTCCTTTGAGCCAGTAGCAGGAAGCAAGAAGATAAGCAAGAAGATAAGGAAAAAGAAGTTCCATAGTGATCATGAGAGAGAGACTTTTAGTGTTGATATTTTTCCTTTTTCTTATGGTAGCTTCTTCTTTCCACTGTTATAAAAAAAAAAAAAAAAAAAGTGATTTTCTTTGTCCCTTTTCTGCATTGTCAGTAAAGGTGTCACTGGGTTTGTGGTGCTTTTTCTATATACATATATATATATATATATATATGAGCATGAAAAATGTATTTATAAATTGCTTGACTTTTGAAGCAAGTTAAAATCTGGAAGGTCAAGAATGGAGAAAGAGCACTCAGTGTGGTGTTTGTGCATTCAGCTGGTGTTTATTAGAATAGCTAAATTAGTCTGTGTTTGGAGGATATACAGATACATTTTTTTTCCAAGAGTCTTATAACTGTTTTGAGACTGGTAACCCCTAATATAACATTATGACAACATTTATATTCCTAATGTCTGAAAACTAATCCTGTGGGTATGATAATTATTCATTTTAAACACCCAACCTCCCAAATGCTCTATTTTTAAACTTGTTCCATGGAGCATGCATTTATTGCTTCACCTAATCAAAAGTAACATATGTATACGATCCAGAATAATACATTTCTGAGGTGATAAATATTATACGAATTTCATCAATCTGTCCTCTTAGGAAAGAAGAAAGAAAGGAAAAAAAAAAAAATGGCACAAAAGATACCTAGTTTTTATTATGGCTTCTAGACTACTATAATCTCAGCCTATTCTAAAGCCAAAGTATGGATGATGAGCAGTTGAAATCCAATTTGAATTCATAATACCACATTTAATTTATACTACCACCTGTCAATAGGAAATAATAAGAGATGCATCTCCTGAGATATCCATAGGGAATGTTCAGTTATAATTAACCTCTCTTTCTTTTTTTTTTAAGCTAAGTCTTTGTTATTGGAATGGGTTATTTCTGCCTTTTGCCAGTTTTGTAACAATATCTCACTAAATAGTAGTTGAACGTTAATGTATATTTTCTGTGAAACAGGACAGAAGATGTTTCCTCTCATCTTTTATGTTGATGACTGTCCATCTTTTTTCCCCTTTTGTCTGTGCCCCAGTAGAAACGGAATAGCCTTGCCAAATTCATGAAAGGCCTGACTTTTAGATCAGAATATCTCATCTGAAATGGGACTGGTGCAGCTCTTTCTTTTGAAAGAGGATGTCACAAACAGATGAAATGATGATGAAAGTGGGCATTGGCACAGATTTAACCTAGTCATTATTCTCATTAGGCTGTAATTTTGGATTCCTCTTTAGATGACAGCACATGATGATAGATGACATCTACTCTGAATTCATATTATCATGCTTAGCATGTTCGAATAATATTTTCCAACAGTTGAAAGAGCGAACACATTTCTTCTAAGATGTTCATATAAGAAGTGCTCCTATCCATCTATCCACAAATACTGTGGATAATACACGTGGCTGGTACTTAAAATCAGGAAGATAACATAAGAATTCTTCTGAACATGGATGTTTTGAGATTGAGAAAGAGAAAAATATGCAAAATCAAACAGTTAATGATTTTTCCCAATTCACCTGTATATCTCTTAATTCAAAAGCAATAAGTTTATTTCAGAGTTGCCACATGTAAAAGGATTATACTAGTTTGACAAAATTCCTGAGCCTTTGAAAATCTTTCTTGAAAAGATACATTTCACTGATGTTTTGTCACTTAATAACATACAGTGAGGAAATAATGCAGCTTCATCAATAGTTTCTTATGGCTTCTGTGATGATTCCCTTTAACATGAGACTCAAAAAATAATGCTAAAGAAAAAGCTTTTTAGGGAAAATTACTTCCCTTTCTTTTACACAAAGCTTGGAAAAGAACTGAAACCCAAAATAAATGCAAAAGTCTCTTGGCACCAGATTCAGTGTGCAGGCTCCATCTCAGCCTGTATTCTGAAGCAAACTGTGTTTCGTTCCCCTTTGTGTTTTCATTTAAAATGAGATGTGGCTGTTGTAAATGAACACGATTTAGACACATCGGCTGCCTTTTTTTCTCCAAAATCCACAAATCCTGCCAGTTACACCAACCACTATCACAGCTCACTAGGTATTCTTCACCACGCAGCGAAAGCTTCACGCAGTCCTACTGCTGATCTCCAGGATGCAATTATAAGCAGTGAACATAGACTGAGGTTTCATGAATGTTCGTTCAATAGAGTTTAATTCTGTGGATTGTGATTGTTGGCTAGCAGTGGTTTTGGTAATAGCTTGTGATTTGGAGCAAGTTTTCTTATTATTCCTTGTAATTCACCTTTATATATAAAATGTTGATAATACTTGTTGTGGTTTATAATTATGAAAGCAAGGGATAATGTGTTTATATTGGCCATGTATTATTTATTCTGTGCAGTGTTAGGATGATTTGATATCAATAATATTTTTTTAAAAAATTCAAAATGGAAGCTTACATGCTACAGAATTTCTCAGAATCCTACTGGTAACCCAAACACCAGAGGAACCAGTTCCTTTTCTCTGTTCTCACTCAGAAAAGCAAAGCAGGCAGTGAAATTTTACTACAACAGCACAGAAATGAAACACACAGCAAAGTACTCCTTCTCCCTAGGTCTTAAACTGTGAAAATTCTTGCTTGTACTTAAGAAGACTTTGAAAATTTAAACCTGTTATCACTGCAGTCTATATAAAACAAAGAGTATAGCCAAAGGCAGTATGTTCTTAAATTTTCCAGTGTGGGAAAGGCGCTTTGTAGCAGGAAAATATAACAGTATTAACTTATAGACTTGAAAAGTATAGATTTGAAGTGTAGATTGTCTTTGTAAAACAGTGGTTTATCTACTCACATAGCTGATCTTAAATTGGACAATAATCAGTTACCATTTATTTGCCAAATTCAACTAATCTTAATTTTGAATCTTTTTCACTAAGCGTTCTTACTCTGTTTTTGCTGTTTTTGAAGGAGGACAATCCAACCTCTTTCTTCTACCTATCTACCTCGCGTGTGGCTTTCATCTTTGTAACTGATGAATAAAGCATTTATCCTCAGATAAATCCAAATTCATCTGTTGGAGCAGCTGAACACATCTTCTGCATCCCACTGGTGTGTCTTTCTAGAGTTCAGAAAATGCTCGTACCGCTTCAAACCAAGTCTCAGATACACTGGAAAGCATGCTTGCGTGTTCTTGTTTGCACTAACTCACAGCAGCATGAAGCAGTGGTTAAGCTTTACAGGCAAAGCAGGGAATTCAGAAAAGGTAAACAATATTTGGTGTGATACGAAATTCTTTGCCAAAAGCGAAGTTTTAACTTCTTCAGCTGGTAGTTAAGTGGCTGTGTATGAGACTGAAATGTAAATGATCTACCCAGGTTTTACTAGTATCTACTAGAAATTTCCTGGGTAAATTGAATAGTTAGGTGTACAGATGCATACTTGCACTTTTTGTTGCAAGTATTTAGTTTTTAGAGCCTGTTGAAGGTCCTTATAAATACAGCATGCTTAATATTGCTTAATAGGGCTAAATTAATAATATTTATTTTCCTGCTGTATCTTTGTAAGCTGATAAGCTTGAGAAACACTAAGTCACTGCTCATTTTCAATATGTGATGAGTTTAGCAGCACAATTCTTAAAGCAGAACTTTTCTTCTGGCTTGACCAGAAGGAGCTGGTTATGTCTATGCACCATTTCATAACTAACATATATAAGTGATTTCCTGCTTGCTGAAGAAAGCACAACCAGCTTTACTAGGTGATCATTAAGTATATTTTCCTGTTGACCTTTGTTGTTATGGAAGACAGAAAAGGTGCCAGTCAGCAAATCAATGACCAAGAAATTGATTTTCCTCAGGAACTGATTTTATCCTGAAATTTTGCATTGATTATGATTAAATGAGAGGTGAATTTCTCTCCTTGATATCAGCACTACTGAGGATATAACTTGCAGTGGTGAGGACAGAGATCTCTGTATGTAATAGACCTAATGCATCAAATGTAATGGTGTGAGTGATCTCATACAATTATTTCCAAGGGGTGTTGAGTCCACATGCTATCAGCATTAGTGTGCAGATGCCACAAGAAACCTGAGACTATAATTTCCACATCCAATTCACATAATGGATATGGAAATAGAAGTAATTTCAGATAGCAGATAGATATCCCAAGCCAATAAAAAACATATATAGCTCAATTTCCTCTTCAGCACTGTAATAGAAGGTAAACAACCTTTCAGATACAGTATAGTACCCACATTGCTCAGGGCGCGTGCGATGTTACACCTTTGAAAGAATTAACAGTTGTGCAATACGAAAGGTATCTTCCTAAACTGGAGACAATGCTGGATTTTCTGTCCTTTTAGTTTATTTCAGGCTTTCACACTCAGTGATGTCCTAACACAGTTTTCACCAAATGCAGAACTGTAAAAGGAAAGAAAGCATCTGACATGTAGTTCCAGAAAGATCTTGTTTATGGATGCAAACTGATTTCCATTTATACTGCTTAATATGATCGAAGAAGGTAAGTTTTACTTCGTAACGATGTAGAATATTTTGTTGTTACCACTGAACACAGTTCTGGATCCCTACTGCATAAGGGGGTCTGTGTTCGTTTAGGAATGGTAAAGCCTGGGTGTTTTCTCTTTGTGTGGCTGTGGGGATACTGATGAAGTTCCACATCTACGGACACATTTTTAATGAGTTTTGATGCAGTGATGGGGGCTGGAGGAGGGGTGTCAACTTCCATCTACTTTGTAAAGATAAAGGGAGTGATGCATATATTTATGATTCTCCTGTTTGTCTACCTTGGCCAAACGTTTTAGATTCAAGATTTTCAGGGCAGGCACGACACAGGGAGATGCCCTGCAGTAAATATACTTAATAACAGCAATGCATATGCTTAAAGGCTTCAATATTGGTTTGGAAAGGATTTACCTAATCAACATGTTTCATGTTGTTAGTAAGGCTTTAATATTTAAAATTACATAAATGTTTACAGAAATCAAATTATAACCAGTCAGTGAGTTCTTAATGAGATTTGAAAAGTAAATGAATATATGGTGGTAGTTTCCTTTAGAAAATATAATCATTGAGTCTTTGTTATTTATATGAAGTTGGAATAATTTCAACTCTGTGCAGAATTCCTCCGCATTCACGTGCATTTCCAATCGAGATAGTTACTGATAACTCGAGCATCCTATTTTGATGAAGTGTCTTCAATTAAAAAATGGGGATTTTAATAGGCTTACGAAGCAATCGTGCCACCTGAATTTGGTCATTGGTATCTTTAATTTGGTGTATTAATACAGAGTAGTGTGTGTCACAAATATAAATGACTAAGCAGCCACAAGCACTGATGCATTAACCCTTAAGAAATGTGTTTGAGGGAAAATAGATTTTTAACTTAGAACTGTGTAGGAGAAAATCAGCATGCTTTGCTTCCAGAAGGTGTCTGTGGTGTTTCAGAAATTTGTTTTCCAGAAATAACTGATGGATAAAACGTAAAGTGCTTTTCAGATTAAGTTCAGGTAATTTCAAAAGTACTTTTACAAAAAAACTTTTACAAGTTCAAAAGGCATATTTTAGCAATTTGGACTCATTCTTAGAATTTTTTTGTACTTGATATTTATAAATTTATGCAATTTTGAGAGTTATTAAGCAGAAATCCCATGATGGTTTAAAACCTCCTGCTTAGAAGGTCATATGTAGTCATTTGCTTATGTCAAGGCATTGAAATTTAGAATCTTGCTTAACTTATTGGGTCAAAACACGAAAGAGTTTTTCTGTCATCTATCTCTTGTAGGCCAGTGCAGTGAAGATAAAATTCCATCTAATTCTCAAAGATATCTATCTGGGATCAAGGGAAACCATTCACTGTATGACAACTTCATTATAAGCAGTATGAACAAATGATAGTAGCTGAATTCTGTGATTGCATTAATATGCATTGCTTCTTAAAACAACTGTATTCCAGTTCAAAGCAGGTACAGTTACAATTGATTGAACACTGAATGGTGTTAGGTCCATTGGCTGCATGAACCTAAAAAAAGGTTTACATAGAATTCATACCTAGCTATGTTAAGATCACCTTGTCTTTAGTTTACTATTTTAGCGGCTAAAAAGACAATATTTTTTTCATTGCGTACTTCTGTAGTGAGGACTTTATTTCACTACTTGATCTTATGGGCATTTACTGTTTTATGACTTCATCTCAGCTTCTTCATTACTTATAAATCACTGACGCTTCATACTTAAGCAATTAAAACAAGCAACAATTAGCTTATTACCCCCGTGATCCATTGCACAATAATTGCAGTTGAGAATTCATTTTAACATAATAAAATGGAGAACATTAGAAATCATTTTGTGCAGAGCCAGCACTGGTTTGACAATAAGTTTTATGGTGGTTGAGTACCTTATGCTCTAATAAAAGCAAATAGATTTTCCATTATTGCAAACTACTTAGATAGTGCCAGCCAGGCAAATGGTGAATCTAAGTAAAGAGTAAATAACAATGTTGGTAGAATGTCTTTTTTAAGTTAAAAAAGTAAAAACAGAATGTTTATTTCCCATCTTATTGATAACTACATGTGCTCTCAGCTAGGTTAACTAAGAAAAGAAAACCTTTATAAGTAAATCTGCAATTCTAACATTAATTGCACTAAGGTCATCCTCACAAACAATAGCAGTAAATCGAAGGACATGGAAATGAGAAGCTTGCGTTGTATCAATGCCTATATTCAAAATGCCAGAAAAGCCTTTTCTCAAGTTTTCAGCATACTGCAAAACTTCTTGAGGAAGTCTTACAGTATTTCAGCTGAACTGAGACCTGAATCAAGGCCCAGTGAAGTGATTACTAGCTTTCTCACTGACTTTGGTGGACGAAGTCTTCTTTCCTGAATACCATTCTTGTTCAGTACTGTGCTATGGGAAATTATTAGTCAAGTGCCTTAGCAAATAATGTTAATAGTGAATAGTGGATGTCAGTTTTATTAATCTCTACCAATCTACTTGCTCATAAGTGAAATCTAATATCTTTTATTTTTAGAGATAATACTATGTTAGCATTTTTTTTTGTATGTTCTGATACTTCACATAGATGTTTATTTTCCCCATTTCGTATTTTCCACTAAATTTATTTACTACTTCCCATATTTAGGGCAGTGTGTTTTATTTCAGTGCTGACAATTAATTTACTTTTTTAGAGAGGACATTCAGAGACCTTGGAAACTGGCAATCCATTTTTACTTCTTCCATTTTATTTATCCAATTCCATTTGAGTGGCACAATGGAAGGAGAATCTAAAGACAATAGATCTGTATGTGGATATTTCCCTCAAATTTATGCATCTTTCACTGAATTACATAGTTAAAGTATTTATTTAACATTGCAGAATGCTGTTGTGGAAATTATACTCTTATTGTGAGGTACACAGAACAGTTTGCAAAGTGCTACCAACAAGTAAGACCTCAGATGCCCTTTGCTTCTGCTCATGTGTATTGAGCTGTTTAGGACAGAGACCTCTATTTCCTTTCTAACAGGAATTATTAAGTATTAATATTTGAAGAGAATTTATAAACATGAGATAAATGAACATTTTACAAGAGTAGAGAATGAATAAGACAAGGGGGACTGGTTTTGAACTAGAGGGGGGGAGATATAGATTAAATGTCAGGGGGAAGTTTTTTGCTGAATGTGTGGTGAGGTGCTGGCACAGGCTGCCCAGAGAGGTTGTGCATGCCCTGTCCCTGGAGGTGTTCAAGGCCTCCTTGGATGGGGCCCTGGGCAACATGATCTTGTACTCAATCTAGCGGCTGGCAAGCCTGTGTGTGGTAGGGGGTTGGAACTTGGTGGTCCTTGGGGTCCTTCCAATTCAAGGCATTCTAGGATTTCTATGAAATTCCACGTAAGTCTCTAAATAAAACTAGCGTGCACTTGAAACGGCATGGAGAGGAAACTAAACTGCTACAGGAAACATGCCATTTGAATTCATTGCTTTCTCTGGTGAATAGCAATGACTCAAGGACTGGATTGTGACGATTCTATTACAGAAAAGTACCGTAACAGTTTAAGAGGCAGTCAGGAGACACTTTCATGTTACATGTCGCCAGATCTGGTTAGAATTCCTTTCTGGAGCGTTCGTCCCTTCCTAAACACACATTTCCCAACATGTTTTGAATGTTCGTTGTCAGGAAATTTTGTTTCAAATCTTCCTCTGTCTTTAAAATTTTAACTCCTAAGACAATTACAATTTTTCTCAGAAGTAAACAATTACTGAATTTTGTTGAATATTCTTTTGGGAAATGATTTTGAGACAAAATTTCAATCAGTGCTCTATTCTAACCTGTCCTAATATTTGAAGTGCAATTACAGGTGCAGAACTGAGAATAGAAAGCGTTGTAAAACTGCAGTTGTGGATTGTTTGCTGTAAAGCACAATGCTGAAAGTATTTTGAATAGGTTCATTCTGAATGTTTTTATCTAGAAGAAAAATAATCTGTCCATAAATAGGACATTTAATTTAGTAATTATTAATGACATTGGAACAGAAGTAGAATGGAGTAGAATGCTTTGTTCCTGATAGAATCATTGATTTAGCTTATTAGAAAATAAATACAGTAAGTTAGCCAACAATGTTGAGAAGTCAAAACCATTTTAAAGAGAAGTAATGCCCTTTCCTCTGCCCTTTACTGTTCTGCCTATTTGGAATAGCAAACATTTAACCTCCGTGTTAGCAGTGATGATAATGGTCAATTGTACATCATAATATTTCAGAGAGTGTACAAAAAGCTATTTAAAAATATGACAAGTAAATAATACATAATTAGTCAAGTTTTCTGAATCCACTGACAGAAAAAAATAACAAACCTTATTCTAAGTTTAAATGAAGAGTTGAACAATTATTCTGGAGATTTATACACTGTATTAGCTTAAGAACAAATAATGTTTTGTCAAGACTGTATGTGAAAGTTGCATTTTTTTTTCCTCTATATATTTTCCAGTCTGTATGCTTTGACTTCTGGCTTTCTTCAAAGGAATTCATTGTGAGGATGAGTTATAGCATGTTTTTGAAATGCTGACTGTCTTACGTAAGCCTGGTGATAGCACTGTGTCCTTAGCATTGTAATTCTCCTTGAGGGGAGCTCTGATCTGTTTTTTATTCCTGACTCCTGACCTGGTGTTTGAATGTTATCAGTAAGTGGTTTCTGTCTCACATCTGTCAGGTCTCAGAGCAGTACTCAATAGGCTCTTAATCGAGTTGCAGTCTACACCTTGGATTAGCTAATGTACTTTGATTTTAGATGAAACACTGATTTTATTTTCCCTCTAAATAATGACAAAAATGAGAACTGGTTACCAAACCATCTTTTCAAATGATTTTATTTTTTCCAAATAGAAAATGTATCATACAGATCATATGGACACAGTTCCCAGCTTTTACCTAAAACTTCCCTTCCTGCTGATGGGAAGAAGTTCTGAGCAATCAGTACCAGGCTTCTTTTCTTTCTTACTGTCTCCCTGCATAACTTCAGAAAAATAATTCTTTGGTCCAGTAATGACGTCAGTTCCCTACTTTTCTCCTGATATCTCTCTCCTTTCCACAAATACGTGGACTTTCATCTAGTGTTCTGCTGAAACTTCAGCTCCTGAAAGTATTAGGAGGAGGACTCATTTTATGAGTGCTGAATTTGGATTTATTATATTACTATTTTGGCACTTTTCACCGTTCTGTGGAAGAAAAACATTTTTTAGAATGTTTATGTATTTTTGTGTGTTTATGTATTTTGCAAGTGAATGAATGTGTCCTCAGTATGTAGGTCACTATGTTCATTATACTATTTTATTATTCTCTGCTTCCCCTGTCGGTATGTTGTGAGACCTTCATGTTCCTCTTTGAGGTGTCCGCAAAAAGCACAGGTTGTTCTTTTATTGTTTTGCTTCCACATTTTTCCACGGTTTTCTTCTGTGTAAAAAGAAATTTAAACATGCCATTATAGTGACCATGTAGAATTAGACCAAACATCTGCATTAACTCAGCATCCATCCAGTACTTGTAACCTGTGCCTGCACCTGAATCTGACACTCCACCTCTGATGGTGGCCAACAGTTGAAGTCAGGAAAGAGCATAAGAGCAGAACAAGCATGTTTCTGCACACATCTCCAGAAGTGTTCCAGCCTACTGCTTTTCCTTTGAAGATGCTTTGTTTCTCCTTTCACTCAAAGAACTTCTCTACAGAATTAAGTAGTTATTAGATGAATTACTGGAAATATCTGAAATAAACTCTTCATTTTTCATAGTGCTTTGAACTGTGACATTGCAGCCTTCCATCACACATCAAGTTTTAATGAACAATTATACCTTTCCTCTGAAATATTTCTAAGTTTGGAGTTAAGAGGAAAGACTGACAGTATATTAGTTCTACTGGCAACATTTTCACCAAGTTAGCTTTTTGAAATGCTGGTTTTTTTGCTTCTTCATTGATTTGAAGTATCTTAAGAGTTTTTTTTTTTTTTTTAATTGGTTCTTTACATCAATGGAGATTCCAGAAATCATTGTATTGTTTTATGATTTTGTGATTAACACTGATGAGTGAGCAGCATGTATCAAGCCCCTCAATGAGGCATTTATACCAAATCTATATGTAACTGCAGTGATCAAACTTACTGTTCTGCACTGACCCTTCTCATTTCCCTAGCGTATTATAGATTTCAGTAAAAAAAACTTTGTGCATTTGTCTTGAGAAAATAACAGTTGAACATATTCTGATGGAAACTGTTCTAAATACCACCCTTTCTCCACACTTTAATAAATGATATATGAATAGAGACACCACTTTCTAAGGAGAAGGTGCTATTCAGAAACCATAATAATTTCTGTAGGTAGTGAAATACGAGTGATCATATTTGATACAGACAGTTTAACAAGTTAGTCACTGTACAAAACATATAGAGAAGCAGACCAATTATATCATTTTTGATTTTGTATGCTTTTAAATACTTTTTCAATCCTAAAAAGTTCTGCAGGACAACTGGAAAATAATTCCCAAGTGTACACCTCATCCCATGTTCCAGGTTGTAAAAAAGGACATTAAATGGCATTAGTATGAGCATCTGTCCGTAAAGGACATCAGCCACCAGTTTTGTACTGCTGACCAGAGGCTCACCCAGTCCATATTCCACTCACTTTACTGTTCATTTACCTGGTCTGCTTATCACCAATATAGCTACAAGGACATGCTGAGACACTGTGTGAAAAGCCCTGCTGAAATCAGACTGCACAACATTTGACAACCTCTCCTTGACCATAGTACCAGCCAGGCTGGTGAGGACTGATTACTCCTTGGGCAGCTGTCCAGCTTTACTCATCTCTATGCTCCTTGTTATCTTCAGTCAATAGTTAGTGACAGCTTGTGCCTCCAATTGCCACTCTAAACAGAAGTGCAGTTGGTTGTTTTTGGATGTTCTGAGGCTTCCTCAGCTACTCATTGAACTATCTGAACAGATGAACAGATCTTTGAAGGTAAAAATAGCAGACCCAAAGGATTGTGCTGAATGAAGCTTCAGAGCTCTTGGTGAAGTCTGGATGCCATATTCATGAGCCATTAAATGTTATTGGCATGAGTAACCTTAATCTTAACCATGCACAACTAAAAAGTCTGATCAAACATATGCTGCACTTAGAGTGTGGGATTTTTTCCTGTATTTCTTGTCACTTTTCTGAGTAGTCTGCCATTTTGCTCTGGAACATCGGGTTTGTATAGAAATGCTGTCTTTGCAGAAAAACAGCATAACTTCAATGATACAGAATCACAGATAGGGGTTGGAAAGGACAGTGATCAAGCCCAACACCCTGCTAAAACAGATTCCCAACAGTATGTCACAGATAGGCATCCAGATGGGTCTTAGATATCTCCAGTATTCCTATTCAAATATTCCTATTCAAAGTAGCTGGGGAAGAAGTGGAAATAATTCCACAATTAGAGTCACCTTTTAATTTTTTTAGAAGATCTGCCACTGCACTGATTTTCTTGTCTGCAATATTCTTTTGCTAAATTACATGGTTATGAATATTTAAAAAAAATAAATATTTTAAACATTTTAGACTATACAGTACAGTAGACTATAGAATGGGTTTAGTATGAGCACTCCACATAATGCTCCAGCAGCGTATAGTTAAGTAAGAGCCTCTACTGTATAAAAATGTTACACAAAATTAATGCAATAAAACACTGGGACAAATTATCCTGTCTATGTACAATTAAGAAACAGCAGTCTTCACAGTCTTGAGAATTTTAATTTTTTTAATGAATCCTGTATAAGTGTTGTTAGCTCTACCTGAAGTTGCCTATAAGCATCTTGATGTGTAAGAAATATACTTATGTACATAAATGAAAGTAATATTACATTTAACCAGACTCTAACAGAAAAAAATAATAAAGTAAAGGATGATAATGGCAAGTCTATAATAATTTCTGTTTTAGATAGTTAGTTTACTCTTTAAGGTTACTGAATTTTAAGGACATTCAGTTTTTTTGTCCTGTTACAGCATAGAGCTGTGTACCTGATTCAGGTTTATGAGTGTTATCCATCTCATTTTGAAACAAATTTCAGAAGTGCTTATGGAGGGGGGCTTATGTTCTTTAATATCTTCTTTATCAACAAAGCACTCCTATGCATTCTGAATCGGTTATTATGCAGCAACTCGGGCAAATCCAGTGCCCTGAAGTATCAACATGATCATAAAGAACAAAATCAAGGGTGAATCTTGATTAAAACAAAAACAAAACAACCCTGTAACTATACACTCATAATATCTCTGAGAGTCTCAGTGCAGACATATTTTAGAAATCATAGGTATAATTCATATTATATTTTTGTTATTTGTTTATGAAGTTCCATTTAAAGTCATCGTTTCTCCTCAACTACTTTACAATTTAGTCTTTACCATCGTACATTGATATTACTGTCTATTTTGTTTGATGCATACAGAATACATAATCTTTGCTTTGTATCTTATTTTGAGGGTTTTATTTCCTAATCATATTAAGGAGCAATTTTTGTAAGAACAGGTGACAGGTGTGGCAAAACATTCCAGTTCTTCCTAGTCGTTTTGAGGTGTCCTGCACATCTAATGTCTGTGTCCTGCTACTCAGAGGGAAGGATGCATGGGATCCCTCGAGTTTTTTAGAGGATTCAGATAGAAAGACCACCCTACTCTCTAGGCGTTGACTTACCTACAACAACTTTTCTACACACCCACTCCTGTCATCAGCCGTTACCATTCATCCTGCTACCTTTAAACAACTTGGACGTTTTCAGTTAGTATTGGCAAGCATCACAAGCACAGCTGGCTGATATCAGCTTTCCTGAGAAATTGTTATCACAAGAATAAATGTTAGAAAAATCATAAATGAGGAGGTGGCCATTTTAGAAAGCAGAATGAGAAAACTTATCTTAATATCTGTTTGTTTTTATTTGTACTTCAGGAAATTCTTGCAGGTTCTCATATGAAGACTGGATTGCATTGTTCATATTGGGAATATCTACAAATAGATTTACATCACAGTCTATTAAATAATGAATCTCAGACCACTTTGCAATTTACTATTTTTAGCCTGTCAATGACAAAGTTCAGTAAAGGACTCCCATAATCAAAGCCTATAATGAAACCTCTGCAGCAGAACTCTCCTGAGGAAAACTGGTTAGCTGAGAACTATGGCAAATGTCAACATGTATTTTTTCAGATAAGAAATCTTTTTTTTTTTTGTTGCTCTTTTTCTCTATAACACAAAGCAAAAACATGCTAGTAAAATATTAAATCTTAACTGCATAAAAAGCTGAAAATATTTGTTTTGTTAAACAACAGAATTTAACACTTCAGTATAATTCACCTACGAGAATGCACTTTGATTGGAAATAGTAAGTAGTAAGCTGCCTCATCTTTCTCTAGTTTTTAAAATGCCGTGTTCTTTGGGTAACGTTATCGGGGAGCATTAGGAAATTGATAAATAGTATTCCGAAGCTGATATTTTTATTAGACACGATTGTTTTCCTAAAAAAAGATAACTCCTCTAGGGCAAAGACCAGCTTTTCTTTGTTCCATTTAATGAAGTTTAAATGACAGACTCTGAGAAACCCTTGCTCTTGCTGTTCAGTAGAACACTGAACTGCACTAGGAGCTTTGCAGTGTACAATAACTTCATCTGACCAGCACAAAGTCTGTATGATTTAATGCAGGGGACGGAGGAAAAGAAAAGGAAAGGAATAGATTTCATTTTGGATTGATTCTTTTCTTTTTCTCAACTATGTCTAGTGTGATGAAGAGTATTCTGCTCAGTGCTCAAGTAGAGGATCATTCTTGCGACCACACAACATGTAGAAAATGCCATACTGTTTTGATAATTTTCCCAGACACAACTGTGTAATGATTGCACGTCTGGAATGGGTGAATATTCGAATAAGTTTTTGTTTAATAATTGTATATCGTTGTGTGTGATTGGCTGTGTTATACAAGCATACAAAATGTAAGCAAGCAGGCACATTTAATCAAAAAAGAGATGTTACTGAGCTGAGTTCCCTCTTTTTCCACAAATTTCAGAAATGCATTTTTATGATTCCATCCATTATGAATGTTTTCTCTTCCAAGGCATAGCCTTGGAACTAAAAGCGTTGCATACTGTGTTGCATGGAAACTTTAACTCCGGTGGTATATCTGTTTCCCCAAACACACTGTGCTAATGCTGTGTGTGACTAAATCTGACTCTTTTCCTAGGTTAGAACTGATATTCCCAATATCTGTACTTTTTGGTTCAGGAATGGTGATACGTTGTGTTGCTGAGCATCAGCCATGCACACCAGGGCTATGTGAGTGAGCTGCTTGGAATCCATCTCCATCCTTATGCTCATCTGACCAGTGGAGAATTGGCTGCCTGAAAATTCTTACTTCATCAGAGGAGTTTCAAAGTCAGAATTTGTTGATAAATGGGCACTGCAAATTAAAATTAAATAAATAAAATTAAATTTAAACTTGTTTAGAACAGATTGCACAAAGTGATGAGTCTACTTTTGTACGAACTCCATTTCAGGAATATATGTGTTAGAATCACAGAACGTACAGGAAGGGACTTGTGTAATTTCAGGGCTTTAATACACAGTTGCGACATTTTTTATCAATCTTAATTGAATCTTTAAAGATACTTTTAAAGATATAAACATACTTAACACATCAACCTATACTTTAAATGCAAGTGATGTAATTCAGGGATTTGCATAGATTCAGTTTCATCACTTTTAAATCAGTGTTTTTATATTGGTTCAACTTCACACATGGACTTAAATTTCTTAGCTCATCTGTACACTATTAATTCACTATAATTTTATAATTTTAATTTAATTGTAATTTTAATTCACACTTAATTCACTATAATTTTTCAGTTCATGGATAATATCTTTCAAAAAGACTATCTTTGATTACAGAAGAGATCAGTTCTTTCAGTCTTAATTATTTAGCCAGACAGTCTTTCAGATTACAACTTGGTAATGTATTGAGCATCGGCCTGGATTCAGGCTTAAACTGATCTTGCTGTCTCTGTTTTGTGACAACAAACCATTGCTCAGATTCTTGATTTTTGGTAGAAATTAAGAATGAAAACTCTGATGTCATTTTGGCAGGAGTCAAAACACATGCCTGTCTGTAGGACAGCTGGAATTGTGTATGCTGTGCCTCCAAGTACCCTAACCTATCTTCTTTGTAGAAAACAAAAATGACATAGAGAATGAGGCTGTGTAACTTCTCAATTCCTTGCTGGCACATTAACACTTTGGAATAGATTAACTTTATTTCTTCCTCAATAAAATGGGAATTATGCTATTTACCTTCAAAGAGAATTGTGAGCTTAACTTCACTAAAGGTTTTAGGTGCACAGTAAATTTAATGCAGGGGGTTGTATAAATGTCCAGGAAAGAATCAGTGAAATCAATCTATTAGGACATACTTAACAGTAGCTTACAATGGATAATTATCTATTGCTTCACTGCTACTGGGCAATTATATTGCCAGTAAACTAAATTACTCCATCTGTGGGCTATGTGTCTCTAGGATATTCAGCTAATTACATTACAGTGTATTTTTACTCATGTGAAGCAGAAATATTGAGCTGCTACAAGATTGAATAGTGAATGTGGAGGTGTGGTAGAGATACAGCTCATTGTAAAATGCCCTCATTCATCACTCAATCTTGTCTCTCTTACCTGAGGCTCTGAATGACTTAAACACCATTCGGGGAACTTTATTATACACTTTGCTATAACAGAAGGAGAGTTGGGATTGTCTCCTTCTAGATGATTATTTTGGATCATTTTGCATGTCTGGGTCCTGCCTGAGCAAGCAGTGTGTGAGACAGAGCTTTATGAAGCAGCAAGAAGTGGGTATATAGCAATAACTGTATCCTTTGCATTCTGATAGCAAAGAAGAAAAATAAAATTGTTTTGTCTTAAAATTCTTGGAAGTGAATATTCAACAACAATTGCATAACCCAGACTTCAGACTTCCAAAATGTTTACTGTACTTCGAATGTGCAACAGTGTAGAGGTAATTAAAACAGTCAGAAGAAAATTCCTGACAAGTTGACATTTTCATAACAAATAAAGAATCTCCAGATATTTATAACTTTCTGTCAAGGACAATTTATACTGCATGTCATATTACAATATTTAATTTGTTTTTGTTGTCATAATGTATTAGCTTTAAAAGACTTTTAATATTTCAGCATCTGCTTCATTGCCCAATCAGTACTGAAAAAAACATTCAATAGTGAGTGTACACAATATGCTAAGCATGTCCTTTGGATTACTCACCAGCTACCTGTAGGTATCTTACTTGTACACAAAGTTAGCTTCTGTAGCAGAACCTGTTTGAATGGAATCTGGAGCAACAGAGCAGGAAACCAGCAGGTTTCACTGCTGCTAGTAGTCATACCTAGTATCAATCTCGTGTCAGTGTTTCTACTGGCATAAGTTCTGGTATGTATTGTTAGATGTATCGTGTTATTCTGAATGAGCAAAGGGGCAGAACTTCTCTTTCAGGGAAAATGATTCCCTAAATAGCCATGAATCAAGCCTGAATCACGGTCTTCTGTTCACCTACTCTACGAATGGCATATTGTGTATATGTATAGGTCGTTACAAAAGTAATGCCTCCTGTTGAAACTGCTGAAACAGCACCCGCTGCTTTACTGGGCTCACATCCACTGTTTGGTTTTCATAAATGTTCAGCAGATGTCAGTTAATATCAATGGGTGTCATTTTTTCTGTGTGGAGAAATTCATTTCCACACTTTCGTTTTATACATACTTTCACATCTGATGCCATTTTGTCAGACTGTCCCTTTGTTGCCATCTGTCACACGGCAACACAATGTGACGGGATATTTCTGGGACATTTCAACCTCTACTGCTATCCCATCAACATCCACCTCTGATGTCATGGGTCAACATAATAAAATAGGAGGCATTACTTTCAGAGCTTCCCTCTTAGTTTGCAATTCTCCCTTGTATCCGAAATCCAGGGAATTAAAATTGCTATCTGTAGCTCACTTGTAAGAAACATCTGAGCGAGACTTACTCATTGGAACAGATGCAAGCTTCAGGCTCAGAATTTTGTTGTTGTATATGTGTCGGTCATTACAGATATCTTAATTATTTAGAGAGTTCAATTAGAACATAATTTCTGTTGTAGATTAGATCTCCTTGTGATGGTTGTGAAATAGTCCATTTTATTCAATAATAAAAAAAGCTAAATCATTCCAGGACAAGAATAGGATAATAAATATAAGGTCTAATTATGGTAGTATTGCTAAGCCTACAGTTTTTTTCAGTCCTCCTCTAATTATCAAAATTTTGCAGCCGTACTGAAAATATGACACCACCGCCTGGATTGATAAATCGGAAATGACAGAATTCAGAACAGTGCTTTGAATCTGTACCAGAGGTTAAAACTATTAACAGTGAAGTAGCTTACTGAAATTAGACTCCACTTGAAGCAAATTGATGTCATTGATTTGTATGACAGGCTGTAGTACTCAGCCTTATTGAATGAGAGCGTATCTATACTAAGCAGAGGGTGCTGTCACCTTGATTTTTTTTAAGACAATCCCACTGTTAAATTTTCCACTGTTAAATTTCAATTAAACAATTTTGGTTGGAAAAAATGTTCTATATGTCTTTTATCTATCCTGAGCTTCTGGAAAAACAAACCGGCTTTTCCATATTTGGCATTTATTAATAATAGTTTGAATACCACTGCGCTTTTTAAGCTGAGTGTGGTGGAATTCTCATGTGGGATTATTAAATGAGTCGATTTGCATTCTAATGAGAACAAATGTTTGGGATTGCATTGTTAAAATGCTAAAACGGTGTGTGTATAATTATTTTGCAGCTTAGATTCGCAGAACTCATTTCCCCAAACTCTTTTTTTTTTAATAACTAAAGAGACAGAGCATACTGACGGCTGGAGGGGAGGTGATTAGGGTAATTTAAACTGTTCACAAATGACTTTGCTACTGAATGAAAGCATTTCTTTGGCTTTGCTGTGTTCCTTTCATTATCTTTAAGCGGCTGCAGTGTTGAGTCCCATAAGAAGTCTCACCAAGCTCTCTTTCCTTGTACTATTTCTCATTTGTATTGATTAATCATTTTGTAATTCCATTCTAGGTTGCCTTGCTCATCTTTAAGGCATGTGCTGCCTTTTCTTTGCTTGTCTATCCTGTAACGGTTATGTTGTCTCGTCTAATACCTTAGCTTTATCACTGCAAGTCAAGCTTTAAAACATTAATCCCTTCATGCTTTAATTTCATATTCTATTACCAGAATGAATGCAAATACTGTTTCCTTTTTGCTCCTTTTTAATCATCTTCACTACAGCTTTTGCAAATGGTCCAGGAGTAAAGTAAGCTTTTTATTACAGTCAAAGTCAAAGATTTGTTCAGCTACACTTTTCATATATTTTTCTACAACTGTTGCCAAACAAGAATTGTTTACTGCAGGCTTCTGAGATGTTCTGCTGCCTTTCTATTCCCCATTTCAGGCACTGCATAGCAGCATTGTTTAAAATACTGCTTTCCTTAAAAAACTGTGTGTTGCTGAAGGTAAATTACCATGAGTTACTGTAGGGAGGTTTAAATAAAACCTTGTCTTTTCCCTCACTGTATCGTCTTGTCATAAGCAATTGTGGCTGTGAGGTGTGGATGGGGGCTGCTTTTTAGCTCACTGTGTGAACCACCAGGCATCGCTCTAGCATTGTAAACTTATGTAAAATTTATGGAGAGGCATTAGCAGCCCCATAGTTAAGCTCAGGTTATGTTCTTTAAGCAGGTTTTAAATCCCTGGGATTGACACAAACTTCTTCCTAAGATCCATCAGAAAACTTGCACCAGTTTCAGTAGGAAGAATACATGTAGAATTTGCGAGCTAAAAGATCATACTGTCTGGCTACTGCTCAGAGTTCTAAGTAATTTACAGTCCTCCTTCAGGTTTTATTTTGCTTTCATGTCCTGAGCCTTAATCAATGATACAGGATCTGCTCTTTTAAAGCATAGTCTTAGTTCTATTTCAATGAATATTTTTCTTTTTTGTTATCAACAGCATATTTTGGCAAAGAAATCAAAAGTCTCAATCTCTCCCAGTGAAGATGAGAGGTGTTGCCAATACTAAGTGTGGCATCAGGAGGCGAAGTGCTGCATATCAATCGTTGTTAACACTCAGGAAGGACAAAAACATTCCTTTTCCTTCCCACTATCTACACCATTGTTGCTTGTGTAATGTCTTTGAGTTAGACAAATTGCATTGTAGCAGCAGACTTCTTTTCTGCAGAACTTTGTTGTGCTTCCCATTCTCCCTCTAATAAACCTTGCGATCCTAATGACCTATAGGTTGGATAGATCTGTTAGAACCTGTGCCTGCATTAACTTCTGTGAAGGCAGTTAATATAGACACTGCCTCTTTCTCTAGAAACCTGAGAATACGCCCTACACACTATGTTCCACTGTGCATGATCTGCCCTTTTCTATGCAATCAAAACTAGACATGAGGTTAAGGTGTTCTGGTCCTTCTTTCTAATACTATCATCACCAAAACAATTTCTGTTGTAGAAATCTGGTTACTTTCAGAACCAGTAATAAGATTTTGAAGACATTTAAAGCACAATAACATGTATAACACAGCAATATATGTTCATCATGGACATCATAGCCCTCAAAAATAATTTTGTTTTATCCCTCCACAACTTGCTGAACACTTTCAGCTCCTCATTAATTACATGACCATTATCAAATCTTCGTGGTCAAGTTCACTATATTCCATCTTACAGAAACATATTACCTTATGTGTTTCTACAAAACTACTTAATGAAAAATTATGAATGTATCTGCTAAGTAATAGAAGTTATAGCTCTGTTTTGTATGTACTTATGGCATCATAAAGCCATTAATCATTATTAAGTCACAAAGCTCATCCACACATATCTAGAGCTTAATTGAGAGCTGCTCTCTCTAAAACTGCCAATTAATTAACTATCAGAAGCACAAATACCTCTCCTCCCACAATCTGTTAAGTCATTGGTTATCACATTTTATTATTTTCATACATTCAAAGCATCCTTTTAAATATCGTACATTTCAGGCTTTCCATGGAGATTTTGAGTTCAGATTTACAGGAAAAGAGCAATTGAATTTCACAAGCCTTGTTTTGTAATATTTATTAACAGTTAGGTTGGCGTTTAGACCCCCAGTGTTTTGGGCTGCATCAGGGTTACTGCTGAACCCAGGATAAGTTCAGCATTCATTGCACAGCCTTTCACTCCATCTATTCCAGCAGTTTCTGGTTTAATTGTGTCTAGTCAGAAATGATGTCCTTTCCTTCCATTTCCGTTCTCTGCGCAGAGACTGCTGGCTGCCCAGATGCTAAACATTATCAATTTTTTACCACGGGAAAATTTAGGAAAGTTCTGTTGCCATTGATTAGATCTCCGAATGCCTGGAGTGAGCCTTCCATGAACAGAGCTCACACATACAGCATGTACTGCTCGAGAGTGAGATGTGGGCTAGAAGAAGAACAGAAATTCTTCGACAAATTCTTGTGAGTTTTATGCCTGGCACTGAATTTTCATGGAATTTTTCAGTTTCAGTGCACTTAGTTTTAACAGCTGATGGATGTCAGCTTCTAGTTCATTCTGGAACGGTGGCAGCACCAATCCCTGGTTTTCACCCACATTTCGTATTTACATTAATTACTTTTCATGTTGCATTGAATGCTAATTTACGGCAAACTGACGTAGCTGAAGCGTCCCTTGTAGGGTGCAGGCAGCCAGGGGCGGCAGCACGCGGTGAGGCCGGGCACCTCCCCCAGCCCCAGCGAGGCACAAGCGGGCCGGGGCCGCCACTGCAGCTGGGGATTCTAGGGCGGCTGTGAGGGTTGTGAAGGAGGAGAGAATCGACACGAAAAGGTTGGAGATCGGCATGGAAGCAAGGTAAAGCATTGCAGGGAAGCCTCTGAACTAGTGGCGTGAGGGAGAAGACGGGCGTGTGCCGGTACCCTGAGAGGGGCTTCTGAGATAAGGTGGCTACGGGGAAGGAGATGCGGGGCGCGGGTCCTCGCCGCCCTCGTGCCGGCTCGCGCTCATGGCCAGCTCGTGCTGTGGTGGGAGGCGCTTGGTAGGGAGCCGTGCGCGGTGTGAGGGCGGGGCGGTGCTCCTGCTTTTCGACCGCTTCTGTAAAGGTAAGTGTCGAAATGTAAGCGTAAATATTTGAAGATATTCTTACTGTTTATGTGCTTAGAGACTGTACTGATGGCTTGCTTGCTTTTCTTCAATACTAGAAGCTGCTGTTGGCAAATGCGAGTTCTCCTTTGCAGACTGCTGTCACTACATGTGCATATCTTGCAAACATGCCTGTATGCAAAAGTGATGTTTTGGTGTAGTTCATACCTGTTCTTGTCAAATAACTGCTGTGTTGCTGAAGAGGAATGTGTTTGGGTTGTGTTCTGTTCAGTTGTTTCAGATCTCTTCTAGAACAGAGGAACTGCTGGTATTAAGCTTCTTTCTGTTAGCTACTGTGCTGCGTGGATGTGGTGGTAAAAGATAACCCTAGCTCTTTGCAACTGTTACCTTTTATTAAACATCTGCTTTTTTTTGTAGTGTGATGTTCTTTTTTATATCCAAATCTTTTGGTGCCTCTAACGTTTTCTGTACAATAAACACTTATTTCCATTTTGCTTTTTTCTTCTAACTTTGACTAGAATAATAATGGAAGACAGCCTGATATGCTTATTGTCCTTTATTTTGATCTGTTCTCTAACAGCACAAGAGCTTATCCATCCCGGTCATGGAGGTGGTGGCTCATAGATCCATCATTCCTGTCTATGAGCTTGAATGATTGAAATGTGGAAAAATATGGATATGTATACTTATTTTTTGAAATAGAAGGTAGGCAATGATCCATTTAGAAACGTGTAGATTAGACTGGAAAGGAATCAAGTAATGTAGTTGGTCAGTGGGTGAATTTAAGAGATCCAAAACCCTAATATTTTTGCAGCTAGATGTATGATTTTTGCAAGGGTAGAGATGGATGGCTGGTTGCAATTTTAATCTACTAGCATACTAGAAAAACATTGTAGGAGCCTGTTCAGCATGTTAACTAGATGCAATTATTTCTATTTGCATGTTTCCATGTAGATGCATTTTAATTTCTTGATGTGTAGACCAGGAGTGTTCTCACTCAAGAGTGTGAAGCCTGTTAGACACTTGAAAAGGATCATCCTGTTAATATAAAATCAAATAAGTAAGCTCGCAAGCTGTTGGTCTTGACAGTACTCAGTGGAAAAATGAAATAATTTATCTGTGCATCTGCCTTTTATTTCCTCTCTTGCTCCTCATTACTGTTTCCCTAAGAGGTCTGGAGATGTTTGAGACCCATCTGGATGCTTACCTGTGCAATGTGGTCTAGGAAGCTTGTTTTGGCAGGGGGTTGGACTAGATGATCTCTAGAGGTCCCTTCCAGCCCCTGCAATTCTCTAAGTCTCACATTGACTCCATGTGGAAGTATGCACTGTCACAGACTGGGGGGGCTAGGATAAAACTGTTTACAATTCAAAAGATGGCATTCCAATCATACTGCTCTTGAGTGCTCTTTCATACTGTATCTATATCTTATATACATATCTAATAGAGATTTAGGCATGGCTTTACTGACTGACACCTATCAATCTTACTGTCAGTCGAAGGATGGTAAATTGTTCTTTGGGCACATAATGTATCTTTTCTTGTAGTTCAGTCATGCCTCTTCTGAAGGGTTATCTTTTAACTGTAAAAAATAAAGGAAATCAGTCTGTTAGCATGCATAGGAAATACTAATGCTATTACTGGCCTTTAAAGTGTTCTTTGCCTTTATGAAAAACAGTTCAAGAGTATCTGCTCCACTATTATGCAGTTTTGTGTTATGTGACGTGAATATTGAAGTTAAATTAGAAAATATTTTTTGACAATATCCATGTCCCTAAAATTATGGTATTTCATGGCCAATTTGACATCAGTGATACAAGAATTACTTCATAAAAAAAAGTAATTCTCTAGCATCTAGTTGTAAGTATTTTTTTTGCTGATATAAAGTAATTATGTAGACTAGTAACTAGCATGTTTTCATTTTCACAAGGGGAGTGACAGAAGGGAAGGAAGGAAACAGAACAGTTCTTGAATTCCCACCCCTCCAAATGACCTGTGACTGGTACAACTTCTGTGATTTCAGACTGTGCAGACTGCTCAGGAGTGTTTCAGTTGTGTTCCTGTGTTTCTGCAAGTGGAAATTCATTGAGGATATAAAATAATGCTGATCTGTAAGCCTGGATTATAAAGCTCTTGGAGCTTAGAAAACAAAAATCAACATGCAGTCTTTATTTCCTATGAGAATACTCAACTGCAAAGTTCTTGTTAGGGGGTAGTGCAGGCTATTAAGTGAATTCATAAAGTGAAACGTATAGTGCCTTGGCTTCATATATACTAATATATTACTGTATATTTGGCAGTGATTATATTCTTTGTTCATTCTAGTTCTGATAGTTCTTCAGGGCAGAAGAGATTGAGGAGCACATTTTCCAGGTTCCTTTCAGATGAAGCGCACCTTGTTGGAGTCCTCTGTCCCTTTTTGTATTTCAGTTCATATAATTCAACTGAGTTAATTTTGAGATTTGCTTTAAAAACAAGAGAATAAAACAACAACAAAAATCACAGCAATTTCCTTTGGCCCAAAATAGTGTTAGTACATAGGGAACTGCTAGGGCTTGAACTGGTGATTGAACACCTGGTGAAGAGCTGTGGGGGGTCGAGGGAGCACAGGCAAATTGTTTGCAGCTGTGTTCCCCAGGTACAGGGGGGGAGACAGCCTGGGCTCATACATATAAGGGCCAGCCACTGAACAGAAGGTGTTTCTTGGACCTAGGCTGCTTCCTGGGGAGGAGAGCTGTATAGTCAGAAGGTCTCACTAGTTGGTGAGTTTCATTCTTCTTTATGTGACCGTTGGCCTACCTGTGAATGCTTTGCTTGGTATCGCTTAGAACTTGTTAGAAGCAAAGTTTCTTCTTCCTGAGCAGAATGTAAGTCACTCCTAAAGTAGTGCCTGTATTTATTTCTGTGGCAATTATAACAGATACAAAGTAATACTGTTTGATAGAGCATGTTCTCAGCCACAAAATATTGTTTTGTAACAGTTGCCACAATTAGCCATGTGTTTTTGCTATCAGTAAGAGCCTGCATGCTATACTCATACAAAATCTGTACCAGTGGAGGTGACCCACTGTTTCACAGCTGGTATGAGAGTGTCCTTGTTAGGAGAATGTTGCCCGTGTACTCTATCTTTCATCAGCTTGAACAGGTGGAAGTCAGAAGGTGCCAACTGTGGACTTTGTGGTCATCAAAATGGAATTATTCTTGTCAATTTAGTTCCCCAATCCTGACTCCAAAAATGGGGTAGTATCATTTATCCTGTGGGTGTCTTCCATTCCTTTGAAGTTATGTCATTTATTCAGCTCGATCTGCCCCTTTTCCTGGCACAAAATGCCTGTTCCTGTGAGTGACTGAGATGTCCATATCCCATGCTTATCTCTTTAACTTTTTGTTTTTACTCTAGTCATCGGGAATCACAGAAAAATAGGATCTTAATTTAAAAACTGTCTAGTAGTATTCATTCACGGCCACCTTTATATTACGATAAATGTGATAGAACTACGTTCTGTTTTAGAACTGTAAAAAGCAGTACATGGGAAATTAGCTTTTATTATGAATAATGTAGAGTATTAGGAATATTTGTGGCGAACTACGCCTTTTACAGGGCTTTTCAAGATATAGGATGTTGATAGAGTGAAACAGTGATATTCAACATATTTAATATGTTGAAGGTATAACAGTCAAAGAATTATTATTAACATAGATTTAACTGATAACAGGAAAAGTATTGAGAAGTTGTTTCAGAAGTAATGTTAAAATTATTTTGCACTACAAACGTGCTACTGCCTGCTACTTCTTCTGGTGGTGTGCCCAGGCCTTCCCTGGTCCTCTGGGTACTGAGGCTTCAGCGTGGTGTGTTTGTTCAGAGGGATATGTTGGCAAATCATCAGCACTGAGAAGTCTTTACCAGAAGGAAGATAATGATCATCATTTTGTCTTCCTCACTCTGACGTTTTACATGTGGTCTTTTTAAGCTTGCTAACATGTCAAGTTACAGAATGTCATCATCTTCATACAACTTAAAAATCACATTACCTTTAACATAGGTAAGGAGAAATATCATTTACTGGTTTGATGTTTCCATAGCTACAGCAAAACCAACTTAGACTTAGTGAGTGCCAGCAGAGATGTTTCCTAGAAGGGGCTGTGTGGCTTGGAAGCTTTTACCATGTGAGTTAATTACATGTTACAGAGCAGAGGTTGTGATTTGCTTTGTGGTATGAGGAGTGCAGACAACGGGATTTGACAGAGGTGAGGCTTACATCATTGGATTCACCTCCTGTCCAGCTGATGCCAGGGCATAGCTGGGTGAAGGCAGTAAGGAGCTGTTGCAGGTGAACTTCCCAAACAAAGCTCAGAAACTGTGTTGAACTTGGATTATGCCTTGTGTTCTTGTTCCAGTGAGTTCTCAGGGTCTCCTGTCTCTCCAGTTGCCATTTATTCAGGGGCCATTTATTTAATCCCTGCCATTAACAACTGTCCTGTTAACTTCAGAGACTGTTTGGAGATCATGTGTATACATAGCTGCATAAAAAGAAATTATGTGTGCCTCCCCCAACTGATGATGATCTTTAACATTCTCATTTTCTTATGTTTATCTGATATAAAATTCAAGGTGTTTGTTTGTTAAACACACATCTACATTTTCCATGTTAGAAAGTTTGGAATCTTAGCTTGCGCTAAAAAAGGATGATAAAATTATTGAAACTTCTGTTTATTAATACAGTCTTTCTAGTTAGAATAAAGAAAGTTGCGTCAAACGTGTAAAATGCTGGCTCTTTATATACATATATATATATATATGTATATGTATAAATATATTTATATAATATATAAATAAATATATAATCCTTGCTGGTGTAGTGAAATAAACTGGGGGGAGGGGGGAAGGGAATGGAGGAGAAAAAAATAATTACAGATTTTGTTTTTTCTAAGGCAACAGTTTTCATTGTTGTTAGCTCTGAACACCATATTTTTCTGAATATGCATCACATGCATTTTGGATTATTTAATTTAACTTCTTTCCAGATGAACTAGCTTTATTAAATGCTTGCCATGGATGAGCAACCAAAGTTTGTGCAGACTATAAATATCTATGATTAGTCTTATACAGCACTTTTAAAATCTAAGTTTTAGCAATTATATACAATATTTTTATGCACGTTTTGTAAATGGGGGAGCCAGAGGTGGGGGAAGATAGTTTAAAATCTGTTAGCAGAACACCAAGTACAAAAAAAAACCCTGCAGCTTTCACATTGTCCCCAGCATATGCACAAATGAAACAATCTCCAGAGATGCTGGCTACTTCATGTTAGTTTACATTAGCCAGTATTGAAGTGCACTTCATTTAAAGCTGGCTTGATGAAGTCTGAGTGTAAGTGACGTGGCTGCATGCATGTGGTCATATTTATTGTAGCTTGAAAGTTACTGTGGTTTCAGACCTCTTCATGCCATGAGCTATACTTGATTTTGTTTTCTGTATTGATAAAATAAAAATTATATGAATTTTCTGGGTGCGTTGTGGTTTTATATTTGTTGTTTTCTTGCATTTTTAGCAATAGATGCATAATGATTTTATTTGAAGGTATGCTGCATTCTCGTAGGTGAATTATTGTAGCCGATCACAATTCGCAATTTTGTTTTCTTGGCTTGTGAGATTCATAATGAGGGCTTAGTAGTTAGGAAGCAATATAGACTTCATTTGTTTATTAAATGCCTTATTATTATTATAGCATTCCTAAAGGGTTTGTCTTCAGTTCCCTAGCTGTGTACTAGTGAATTATGGTGCCATGTCTTCAGTTTCCAATAGTTTCCTGCTGCTTGGTAATCTTAAAGCTTTGAAATACTGACGGAAATGGCAGCCAATTGAAAACGCTCAGTAAGAGCAGAAATACTTGGGTATGGTGGTATCAGTGATGTTGCTCAGATAAATTAGGGCATCTGTGTTACTAGTCAACAGTGAACCTTAACATCTAAATATCTGTAGGGGTAAAGCTACAAGCTGCATTAGTCTTGTGAATTTTTTCAGGCAGTGTCTTCTGTTTTGGAACATGTTGGATTTAATCACAGATCTAGAGATGAAATGTTCTGCAGAGCCCTGAAGTTTGCCCTTTCTCTCTTGTGAAGAAGTGAAATGGGTCCATCTCAACTTCTCCCTTAGATTTAGGTATGCCAAAATGATTAATATTGTCTTGTATGACTCTAAAACTGAATCAAACAGTGAATAATCCCAAACAGACTTGATGTTTCTTCCAACATGAACATAAATAAGCAAAACCCCAGAATACTGGAAAGTGTCCCTCATGTAAGGCATAAAAGGGCAGTAAACCAGTAAACCAGTAAAAGGTTGTAATGTTTAGAAAGCTGAACTTGACAGGTGTATGTTCTGTAGCATTGGTTCATTGTGCAGAGATTGTGTTTTTCCCTTCTTAAAAATCACTTACTAGTAAAGATGATTTGCAGACTTTTACAGAAGACAAGAGTTGAATAGTGCTTTATTAATATGTGGAAATAACAAATTAACAAGCTGTACATCATCAAATAGGTTGGGGTTTGCTTTATGCATTGAGAGAGCATGCCTGAAGTTCCCACTTGATCAATTGTTGTCTTAAGTCTTAAACATTCTAAAAGCATCTCAATGAGATTTAAAATAATTGATGTTGATTATCTCATTTTAAGGTGTTTTTATCTGGGATTTTTATTTAGATATTGAAACAAATGCCACAAATACTACAGCAACTGTATTGATTACTTCATTTTGATTTATGCGTTGGTATTTTTAATCTGAGTCTTGAACGGGCATTTTGAAGCTCTAATTAACGTTTGTGTTCTGACAAACTGAAACTGACTTTTCTATTAAGGAGTTGTAATTTCAAGTCTGAGATGAGTGGACTTGCAGGCTGAGTATGATGCAAGGCTTAGACTTTAATTTTGTTTGAGATTTAATTACAATAAATATTGCCTGAGGAAAACCTTTAAGATGAATGTCTGACTTCAAACATAACCTCTCTGAATCTTTAACATGCTTTAAGTGTATAGCTACAATGTTAGGTTATTTCTGTTTTGTAATGTAGAAATGTAGGAGGCTGTAGGGAGAAAAACATACATAAAAACATGAGCCACATGCATTTTCAACCCAATGCTGGATAAAATCACTGTCATGCATTACCCAGCACTGGATGGTGCTGAAACAAAGCTAACAGATGTCTGTCTAAAACCTACATCCAAACTGAAAGAATAATAATAATTAAAAACAAAAACAAAACAAACAAACAAAAAACCAGGAAGGAAGAACAATGGTTCTATTGCTTGCTAAGGAAAGAGGATGAGAGCATGGCCGCGTGGTATCGCTTTCTTAGTCTGAGATAGTCATCAATTTCCAGTACACCTGAGGGAATTCTGACTAAAATTTTAGTTGCAATTTTTATTTTCTGTCTGTTGGTAGTCTTTGCTTCTTCTTTTAGAAGTACAGAGGCAGTTATGTATGTGACTGTTCCACTACAATTCACTTACTGCTTCTACAAGTTTAAGAGTTACTTCAGCCGTATGATTGTGCAGTAATTGTAGCCCCTAATCATGCAATATGTATGCATCTTTGAACTTGTATAGGTACTTTCCTTGCACAATTTCTTGTGACTTTTTTGTCGTGCTTTTTTTTTTTTTTTAACAATTAAGAAAGCAACTATTCTTGGAGGTGGTAAAGAATAATAAGAGAATCCTTTTGAACTTTGAAGGAGGACCTTGTATGACCAAGCTGTGCTGGTGTTTCAGGTACATGAGCTACCTTTGGGAAGTCCTTTGAGCTTTACTCACTGCAGGAGAAGTTTCACCTCGGACATGTCAAGTGTACTGACTTTTTTAATAGCTGACTGTAGTTGCAGTACCTCAGCTTTGTTCTTGTAACAGAAGAACAGGTTGATGAAGGACAACTGAAGGTTGTCCTTCAGTTCCTACATAGCAATTCGTCTGAAAGTACAACTTCATGTTTATTGAGTGTTGGGATAGCTGCATGAAGAGGGTGTTGAATAGCATATGTATTTCAGACTTAATAAGTATCTTCATTCAAGTCCTGCATGAATGTCAGAATCAATATGAACTCCTTTAAAGCTAAAATGGTGGGCATGTGAGTATTTTTAGCTGTATCTGAAACAAATTGGAGAGATAATTCAATAGCTGATGTAGTTTAATTTTAAAAGTAAGAACTTTATCTCTGTATACCTTGCTAATGCATTCACCAAAACTTCTTCCTGCCCAGCCTCTCACAAAAATGAAGTACTCCTTCCCAAACCTTTCTTACCCTATAATTGCACTCTGTGATCTCATTAACTGAGTGAGGCTGATGCCCTGTGGGACAATCTTGTGTAATCATGTAATTAAAAATGCATAATAAACCACATAAACAAGGGAACAGAATTGAGGCTGCTCTGAAATGTCTAATCCGGTTCCTCCCTTACCACCCTGCCTGTCTTTGATATTTTCACAAATAGGGTTGCAGGTGTGTGTTTTTGTTTGTTTTTTTCTACTTTTTCCAAGCTTTATCATATATCAATAAAGCGTAAACCTTCTGTAGTTCACCATGGTTCCCTAATGTGGTGTAGGCATCAAATACATTGTCAAACAGCATGAGAAAACTGCTATTTGTCTTATATTGCATCAAAGATATCTGAAGGATGTAGGCGCATTTTGCAAAGGCAGCTCCATTCTATAAGCTGGAGTAAATATTTAATGGATCTTTTGAGAGATAATGATTTGAGATTCAATTATGTAATATTAGAACATTTGACTCTACTGCCAGATCCCATCAACTCTGTGGGCCTGTTTAGCAAGGAAGTGTTAGGGAATGGTTGTTGGTTATGACTGGAATGTAAGTAAACAGACAACTTCATTTTAAGCAAATAATCTTTTTCAAATATGAGCAAGGCATGATATCTGGAACCTTAATGAAGGGTGTAACCACCTTTGTGCTGTATTTTGGACAGCATTTAAAAAATTTTTTACTTTGTCCCTGGCTGAGAATGCTATTCGTTTGTGTGGCTGAGCAAAAGGCAGTGCAAGAGGCCTCCGCTAAATCTGCCAAGCACCATTACAACCAGTGAATAACTCGTTTTATAATGGAAGCTGCTAGGAAGGATGTAGATGTATATAAAATGCCCTCATAAATGGGGAGGGACGTCCAGCCACCTAATTTATCACGCTGGCCCACACTACCCTGTTGGGTACAGTGCAATATCCCGGTTTATAGACTGAAACAGCTCATTTTGACCTATTGTGTCACTCTGTATTTGGAAAATTATGGCTCATGTCAAGAAACAAAAATGTGCCAGTGCTTGAAAGCTTTTTCTCATCAATGAAAGTAAGGCTGAATGGAGAATCTCTAGCACTTATCTCAGAATAAAGTTGCATAGTAAAGTTCTTTACACAGAGAGTGGTGAGGTGCTGGCCTAGGTTGCCCAGAGAGGCTGTGGATGCTCCATTACTGGAGGTGTTCAAGGCCAGGTTGGATGCGGCCCTGGGCAGCCTGGTCTGGTATTAAATGAGGAGGTTGGTGGCTCTGCATGTGGCAAGGAGGCTGGCATTTCATCATCCTTGAGGTCCCTTCCAATCCTGGCCATTCTGTGCAGTAGGGTACCATATCCATATCACCGTTTATCTGCTAGTTTCTGCTAGATGGCAAAACCTAGGATATATTTTGCCAGGAACCAGAGTCTAGGGTGCTCCTGAGTTTACAGGCTGTTTTTTTTTATCCCCTTATAAATAGAGCACTCATTTGCATTACCATCTAGTTTTCTAAATGTCATTTTTTAAATATGAATTTATTAAATGTCAGTTGAGCAGGATAATTTGAATAGTTATTTTCACCTACCATTATTTTGTTGCTCCTACCCTGGAGTTAAGGGCATATTTAACTGATGATTACTTAGATTACTGATTGGAATCTTTGGTGATGTAAAAGCAAGCACGTTGGGATTTCTTTTATTTGTGTTTTCACGTGTCTGATTTTAGTTTTCCTCCCTTAGAAGTGAATCCAGACAATAGAATATAATTGCAAAATCACAGCAGAAATCGCACTTGATTGAGGGGCATTTTGTCTTATGCAGAAGATAACTCCTGCCTTCTTTCCACCTCAAGCTGGATCTTAGCAACCTTGAGATTTCTCTTAATATAGAATTATCAGAAAATTTCCGGAAAAGTCTCAATTAATTGCTGCTACAATTGTCATTACCAAATTAACAATCTTCTGCAATATCTGAATCTCTAATTAATGTTGTAGCATATGTGCATTAATCTGTCTTGTACTTCTGCTCTCTAATGAGACAGATAGTTACAATGCTTTCTTTAAAAAGAGTGGCTGTGCATGATGTTATCAGCTAATCAATAAGGTAGTGGTAGCTTTTGTCATCCCCCGTGCTTCGGATATTTCATTTCATTGCTTTTATTCATCGTACTTTTAGATCCAAATACCAGGGGCTCAATATAGATTTGAAATTTGCACTCGTCTGTTAGTATATAAGCACACCAGTCAATGTGACTTGATAGCGTTTTTCTTTTGTAAATGTATAAAGGTAGTAATAAAGCAGGATATTCTGTAAATTTGGAAACCTGAATGTGATTCACAATGTTCTGTTTATAGTGACATCTAGTGGCGCAAGGTTCTGCTGATCGAGTAGAAGAACACAGCACAAATGTGCTAAAGCACATTAGAAATAAAATGTTGCATGAAAATTAATGAATTAACTTCTGATGATGGGAAATAGTGCTGACCTTAGGGCTATGCATGAGTATACAGAAGAATTGTCTTGAAAATGCTTTGCAAAAGAGTACTTCTGTTTGTATCCATGTTGCATATTAATCATACGTGTTTTTTTTTTTTTTTAACCAGGAATCTTTCTGATCTGCCTTTTCAGTAAGGGAAAAGTAAGAAGGCAGCACTGCTTGTCAGTCGAGGCAAAAGATGTACTGTTCTGTATGGAGGGCAATGGGAGTGCATATTAATGCCTCTTATCTATGTCAGCAAATGGGATTAAACGAAACTTGACCAAAAGATGAACTACTCTGCTTGCTTTCTTCTAAGTCACTAAAATGCTCTACTGCTGTGTTCAAGCTTGTCTTGAAAACAGTGTACTGTTTGGTGAACTTAAAATGGGGGTGGGGGGAGAGGAGAAACAAGTAAATGCTTATAGGGAAAATATTGGTTGCTGTAGCCTTGTTCTAGTGAACTGAAGGCTGCAGGTCATGACCATGATGATCTCTTGGAAACAGTGTTATGTAAAGATCAGGTTTTAGCAGTAAAGATGTTTTCCAGTTCATTTCACTTGAGTTTTTGCTGACATGGGTCTAGTGGGGAACAAAAGAGCACAAGCAGGCACTATGCATTCGAGAGTTTCTCCCAAGTTCATGAGCTAAACAGCTTATTTCAAACACTGTGAATAGTTATCCATATGTTTTCCCTCAGTGTACCGAAGCAATTTATTTTGACAAGTCAAATAAAACAGATTTTGAAAAAGTCTCTGATTTTCACAGAGTTAACTCAACGATGGAGTTTTTCTGCTTGTTTTTACTTACCACCTGGAACTGAGAAATATTTTTGGTTTTGGAAATGATTAATGGATTTGAAGGAAATACCTTTCTTTTTTTTTTTTTTTTTAATTTAGGAATGTGAGAGTGGCAAGGGATAAGGAAGGTGATAGAGGCATAACAGTGAAGTCAGATCTGCTTTTAGATGAATTCTTGTAAATGGTCCACGCAAGTGGCATTACTTGAAAACTCATTTGTTTGGAAGATCCTTTTACTGTCTTCTCCCAGCTTCTTGATTTGTGTGATAAACTGAAAGCTGATGCATGTTTTTCTGTGCACACTGAAGAAGTGAGTAGCATGATCTCTTCTGTCCCTACAAGTACCTTAAAACAACTTTATAGAAAATTAGCTGTGTTCTTGGATTTCTCTGCTAATGTTGATCTACATTGATTGTAATTGTTTTTTCCAAAGCTTTTTTTTTCCATTTGAAACCACTTGAGATAAATACTGTATTCAGAAGAATACCTTTTTTTTTTTTTTTTTTTTTTTTTTTTTTTTTTTTTTTTTTAATCCAAGTTTTTCAGTGGCCTAAGTGCCTGGAATAACCTAGGATTTGTTTTCCACGTCTTTGAGAGTTTTATTACAATTGCTTCTGTGCATATATAGCCACAGAAGCAGTGTTATTTTTTGGTGGAAGTTATGGAAAAATAAGATGATGAGATCTAATAGACAGAAACATGAATTTCCTTCTTATTTCCCTGTTATTTTTTTAAATTTTAAATGTATACTGCATCTTAAGTCTGCAAAACATACAGGCAAGGTGGAAGTGAATTGTGTGGATGCAGAAGAGAAATGTCACTATAAATATTTCATTTTTGTGCACAATTGAATTTACAGTTTCTGCGAAGTTGCACTTTGTTGCCCTCGTTTTTGACATGGTTAACATTGCTTTCCTAAAATAGCTCGTGAAGTCTGACCAATTCTAAAGGCATTGGTTAAGTGAAGCTTTAGTTGGAGTTGAACTTAACTGATCTTCTGGGGTTTTATGTTTTTGCTGTGACTGAAGAGAAGAGCAAGGAAAGACCTGACGTCCTTTATTCTTAGATAAGCATTGCTGCTCTTAATGCTATGTTATGTGGTGAAATGCAGTTGAAAACAAATTCAGTCTCTTGAAAGTGCCTGAACCATTTTAGTTTAAAAGTAAGTATTTTCGTATTTGTGAAAGATTTTGTAGTAATTTCTTCTTTCTTCTTTTTAAGTAACTTCAATTGTTTTTCAAAATAACTTTTTTTCTCATGCTGAACGTGATGCTCGGAGTTTATCCTGTGTAGTACTGGACTTCATTGAAGATTGAGTTCATGACTAGCCTTCACCATAACAAAGAAAGCAAAGTATTTTTTTCTCTTAAACAAGGAGAAGAAGTGGAGCATGTAAACTTAGAAAGTGTTTTAAAATGACAGTGTGTTACAGAACTAGTTTTCCGTTCTCTAGCAGAAACCTTTCCACACAGCCAAATTAGATTTATTAGACTTAAGGAAGAATTATTAGACATAAGGAAGAACTGTTTCTCTCAGAGAGTGGTCAGGAACTGGAATGGCTGCCCAGGGAGGTGGTGGAGTCGCCGTCCCTGGCAGTGTTCAAGAGGTGTCTGGATGAGGAGCTGCGTGATGTGGTTTAGTGCTTGTGCTGGCAATGGTGATGAGGAGACGGTTGGACTGGATGATCTTACAGGTTGTTTCCAACCTTGTGGTTCTGTGATTCTATGAAATGAAAGAACTGATCTCCAGGCTTGCAAAAATTAAGTAGTGGTCAGGTTCATTAAAGAGTTGCTAAGGGCTCTTTCTCTGGAGCTGTGTACTGATAAACTAGCTTGCCTCAGAGAGGCCTGAAAAAATAACATTAATCTTAAACATCATGGTCTTTGACTTATCCTTTCAATCCTCATTCACAGCTGGACTCCAGTAGATATCAAAGTATCCCAGCTGCTTGGCTGAGCCACCAAACACCATCTCTTCATACAGAACTCCTTTGAAATGTGTGGAGGGAAGAGAAGGGGGGGGGATCTGAGTCCTAACTTGACATGCTGGGAATGTAAAGTAAAAGAGGTGGAAAAGAAGGAACACTGTTCTACTAACTGAAATCTATGGGAATTGCATGTTTGATTCCAAAAGCACAGCTGTGTGTTTAGGAGTCTGGGTTACTAGCAACTCATTAAAGTAATATACAAATATTGACTGCATTTGAGAGAAACAGCTGTGAAGTCACACTTGTGAATTCCAAAAAAGGAAATTTGTGCTCCAAGACTTTAGCAGTACGTGTCACTGAAAGAGACATTTGAACCAAAATGCATCTCTCGATGCTTTTGATCCCTAGACCACTTGGTATAGGCTTTATCAGTGTAATTGATTTTTAGTAGAAATAATGCTTATAGAAGCACTTTCAGAAGCGATCAATGCACAGAACAGAAAACTGTCAATTACAAGTTCATTTCTAGCTCTGTTATTAATTACAATTCCTTACGTTACGTTGCCACTTGAGAAAAAACTTAGCTAGATATATTGAATAGTTCCAGAACTTAGTGAAGTATATGAAGTTGGATAGGAAATGGAGTAACTTCCTGGAATTGCAAGTTATACTCCTTTGATCACACTGATGTGAATAGCATAGTTGAGTAAAAGCTAGTGGAGTCCTGTGCGTGCTGCCTTGGACTAAATCAGTCGTAATTTTTGCCGTTTGCTTTAGTTTTTCCTGTAGAATAGGGAGAAAAAAGTTTATGCAGTTTATAAGCTCTTTAACATTTTCTGGGATCCTTCTCTTGTTTGATGATAGCTTGGAAGAATTTGATCAGAATAATTAGTACTTGTGGATTTCTTTTCTATCAAATATTATTTTGCCACATTTCAAGCAGTAGCAAATTCACTTCAGTTGGACAAAATCCCTCATGGTACCGATAATGGATCGGATCTGTAACTGGTGCACACTTACATGGTTGTTCAAATTTCACTTAACTGCTTTACTGTCAGATAGGCTGCGTGAAGGCTGCTGATTTACTTGTTCTGTGTTTTTCAGCTACTTTACCTCTGAGGCCGCGTTCTCCGTTTCACTGTCTGAATGTTTCCTTACCTTAGAAAACTTTAAAGTACTTGCGTGTCTTTCAACTGTATCCTCAGCAGAACAGAAGCAGGAAAATCAATAGGGAGTCATTCTGTCCAATATTTCAAGAAGCAATATTGAACAGCTTATCTTCTTCCTTTGTCCGGTGATATAGCAGTGTTATCAAAAATACCAGCTAATACACTTGTATGTTCAAAAATGTAGGGTTTTTTCCACAAAAAGGTTGTGATATGCATGGAACAAATTCTGCTTTGCTAACATATGTGTGAATCTACCAAAACAAGTTAATTGCTTTATGGTGTTTGTTTTCACGTACCCTTTGTGTCTTGACATCAGTTAACAACATTGTCAAGTGTAAGTTTTCCTTTCTGAAGAATGAATTTGTATGTTTTGTGCTCCATTATTTGCTAAATTCATAAACTTGCTGTGAAATGGTGGATAAAATAACTTAAAACATCTGTTTTGTAATAATACGTTGCATTTTCTTAGGGTTAGATTCTTCCAGTCTCACATTTGACATGAGTTTTTGAAAATTCTTCTTGAAAGGTTTTCTCTGCATGAACTTTCTGAGGCTCAGCCTGATTGCCAACCTTCCTCTGAATATGAAGCAAAAATAGAACTGATATCAATGGCAGTGTCATTGTTGCTGCATTGTTTATTTTAATGATGTAAACAGTTGTTGAAGCTATTTTTTTTAATCTATCTTTTCCCTCCCTAAAAAAATTATCTGAGAATATCAAGCATTACTAATCAGATTGTGAGGTGGTACTCATGTAGTGCTGCCTAGAGAGGTAATATCAGTTCTGTAATACTTAAGCAGTATTATTCAAGTATTTGATATGGTACTAATAGCATTAACACGTTTAGTAATGAATAGCTATGAGAAGACAGTTTGAATGATTATGGGAATTGATCCCTTTTTAGTAGCTATAGTAATAAAAAAAAAAAAAAAAAAAAAACAACCCGCAACCATTGCTTATCATCACATTTAACCATATGACTTTTCGGTATTAAAGAATTCTATTAATAAGGATATGGTTTTAAATGGACACTTCTGTATGGAATTGGGATATTTAAAATACAAATTATCAGGGAAAATCTCCTAAATTAAGCATAAATTGATAAGCACGCATAAAGATTGAAATAAAACACTTTGCTGCTTCCAGGATGTAGATAAATATTAAGTGCTTTGTTATATTTTGAGTCGTTTTTGTTTCGTTTCTGAAATTAATTCTTCAAATATACTGTCCTCACTATTCTTTGTGATCGTTCATGCCTCCGCCTTTCTTGACAGGTAGGTGTTTTAAGCTATTTACGTTTAACAGAGTAAATACATCTGTTGTGACTAACCATGATGAATATGCATCTAAAGAGAAGCATGGAAAATTTCACTGCTATTTACATTTGCCTTGATGTACTGATTTTCTTTTGTCATCAGCACTCTTTGGGTCTGTTTGTATTCTTTGCATTCTTTGCAGCAGAGCCCAAACACCTTTGCATGGTCCTTGGCATTTTGTTTCATTGTTCCTCAGTTTACAGAAAATACTGTGACATTCAGAAAAATAAAATCTTCTCTGATATACAGTGATATAAAACCAGCAGTCTCTTATTTGCCAAATCCCTTTGTTTACTTAGAAGCTCAAGAAGTTTCTAAGGCATTCCAGTATATATATAAGACCATCTGTCGATGTTTTGGTGCAGTGAGTGGTCTCCATCTACAAATGTACATTTAATGACTCGTGTTTTAATGTCAGTTTTTCCTCTTTACTTAAATGACAAACCACTTATCTGACTTGGAAATGAATCTCACAACTATTACTGTTCTTGAACCTTTGTCTCTGCGTTGTGCTGGTTCCTGGTAACAGTAGGTTGGCAGTCTAAATTAAACTGCCTTGAAGGTTTGTTACCAAAGCTACGGAATTTGAAAAAATGACATCCAACACAACAGGAGGTGCTAGAATTTTGTTCAGGGATGACTGTGGCTGTAGGTAGGAAATTGATAGAAAGGATTTAAAAAATTATAAAGGACATGAGGCCAAATCTGATAGAAAAACTTATCATAAATGAAGTGTGTGATGACCAGTTCAGACAGTAATGAAGTCTGATGAGACTATACATGTGTTTCTTGGTGTTATGCAGAAGATTAGTATGTGTGATGAAGAAGATAGATAAATCAGCTTTAAAAAAAAAAGAAAAGCTTGTGAAAATGAAGTCTGCCATATTGTTAGCTTTGACACATAGAGGAGTCCAGTGAGTGTGTGTATGTGGAATAAGAACGCAGTAGAAAGAAGTGCAAGATGTACTGAGATGCACATAAAAAATTAATTTTTTTCAGTACGTTGTCTATGTAAGAGGATAAACTATGTAGAAAGACAAGAGGAAGACAGCTTGGAAGTAAGTCATATGAAGATGGATTTATAGAGTGAAGACTGACAAATTAGATGATGAGGCAAAATCAACCTTTTTATTTTTTTTAAAGGAAATGCCGAACAAAAAATCAATACTATTTAATCTGTTTTTGAAATAGGGAGGTATTGGAGCAAGCTAATCAATGATCTTATGAAAGATATTAAGAGAGACGTAATCTCTGCCTTTAGCTTTATTCCCAGAAGTGAGATATTGAAAATAAATGCTGAAGAACCTATCTGAAAAGGACAGGTAGCAAGATAGTACATTTTTATCTGGTTATTTTCTTTTAAATGTAGAGGACTCTTTAACTAGTCTTTCTAGTTCCTACAGAACCTTTTAGTGGTGCTCAGCTCACTGGTGTCAGATACTGTGAGTAATCCTGTTCTTGTCAAATAATATCCTTTTACAGTATATTCAGAGTTTTGTTTATTTTAGATGAAATATGAAAACTTTAAGAAAAAAAATGAAAACTGCAGAAAAAAATGTTGTGTTTGTGCTGCTTAGTGGACCTTGGGCAACAGCTGCAAGGGAAATCTTAGTAGATATTCTGTATCACTAAAAGCTGAGGATACTAACAGACCTAAATTCTAGTTCCTTTATTAAAGGAGGAAAACAAAACAAAACAAAACAAAAAAAACCCTACAAAGCTATCCAGGGAATTTTCTGTACTGTTTGATACACACTGCTATTCACTGCAATATGAACCTCTCCTGGGAGTCCTATCCAACAACTTCCTGGTTACAAGCACTGTTAAATCAGGACGCGTTTTCTAACACAGAGTGCTAGATAATGTAATGTGATCTTAGAGTGGGTATTAAGAGTCAGTCTGAACTTGAAGCCATGGTTGCTCTTTGAGCTTAATCTTGCTGTGTAGTTTTTCTTTATACTGTTGTGTACAGATAGTTCATTGTGAAGATATCTTCAGCTACCAGCAGATTTACTTGTCAAGCCTGTAGGTGAGCCTGAACCTTGAGGGCTGTAGCTGGCATACTGGGCATTTGGAACTATGAGTAGAGAAGATGTCACCTTCTCTACCATATGAGGAGTGTTGAAGGATTTGATGTTCAGTATGTGACTGAAATCTATGTGAGATTTGGATGGTGTACAGAGGATGCCACTGTCTGCTGGCAAAATCCTAAAGTGGCATTGTTGCACCTCAGGGAAGCGTGACATGTCTTGGTGCACTCGTTTTAATGTCCTCAGCAGAAAGGGGTCCATAGCATCAAGTTGGACTTGTTTGGTATTGACTGGGTATACATGTTAGAAACCATCTTAGTGTTGAGAAGAAAGCATGGCTATGTAAGAATATCCATCAAGAGGTTTTTCTCATTCAGCTGACAATCTTGTGTTTTTATGTGAAGAGTAGAACTATTGTTGCATAGGACCTTAGTGCCAACTGTGGGGGTCAGGTAGGAGCAGGGGTGGAAGAGGAAAGCATTCTGGGTAATCAGTGTATATAGCAGTAGCTGTTATTTGGACAACTTAAATGCTAGTATGATAGTATTGAAAAAGTTGTTAGACTTGATTAACTATGTGCTCATCCATGGAAGTAGACCTTTTCATAAATACTGTTATACTTAAATGCAGTGATTGTGAATGACAGAAGAAGTTGAGGAATGAATACAAATTTTACCTGTTCTTGCTTACTAGTTTTTCCTTCCTGTTTTGATAAATTGCCTTCCAGCCTTGTTGTAGCTATATATATTTGTCATATGCTCGTAAGTGTTCTGATGGGGGGGAAAAAAATAATGAGGGGTGCATCAAAAGTAACGTCTCCTTGAGGGGTGGGTGGTGGTTTCAGTAGTAGTGATAATGGATCACCTCCATTGGTGCGAATTTTTACTAGCACGGCATGCAGGCCCTTGTTCATTGTTGGTAAAAACACACAGCTGATGATAATGACTGTTGGAAAATACTATTTTGTAGCTGAAAGCTTGCTCTGTCAACCAGTGTTAGTGCGCTCTTTGTACCTGTTGTAGTTTTCATGGGATTAAATAGGAGGCATCACTTTTGGAGCAGTTGATGTAAATGATGCTTAAATTTTGAGTGGTAGCATCCTAGAGAACACAGTGTCTATAACCACTTAGAGGTTTATCTCTTGATTGTAGAAGCCAGCAGGAAATAGAAATAGCTTTGTGTATTACTTGTCTTGTTACTTTTATGAAATCTCTATATGAAATTGTCGCTTGTTCAGAAAAAGCGAGCATTAGTCAGATTTCTTAGATGATATAAATATTGATTTGCTCTGACTGAGAATAGAATCAATTTCTCCAAGGTATGTGAAATATACTCAGTTAAAAGATGTTATTTTGTGAGCTTCTGCTTGAGCACTGTGTGTATCTGAGAAATATGTTGTGCACATGGAGTGAACCAGGGATGCCTAAGCAGTGGAGGCAGTTTGTGTCAGCACTTACTGTCTTCTAGAGTGTCCTGTGTACTGAACTCAGTAAACATGTAATGCTGAAGGCAAGCTCCCCAACTGTATTCAGTTGAATGAACAAAATTGAGTAAATAAGACTGAGAAGCAGCAGTTTGTTTTGTTCTTGGAATGTCCTGGTGTTTTTACTGGACTCGCAGAAAAGCTAAGAATATCATTTCTGTTGTAATGGGGGAAAAATAAAACTGGAAAAGTGCTCAGTATAGTACTCAAAGTACTCAATTCACACTTCTATTAAACCTTTATCTTACATTGCCATGTGAATTAAAGGTAATGGAAGAGGACTGCTATGCTTTTATTTAAATTGTTACAGTATGACATTACAAAAGCAAAAGAACCCAAACAAGATTTAATGTGAGTTCTTCTTCAGTGGTTGATGCTGTTTGTTAGCACTAAGGAAAGTTTTATTCCTATTCAGACAAGATGCCTCATGGAGAAATGCCATATGGGAATTGAGTATTTTTCATGTGCTCTGAGCCTGTTCCACACATGTAGAAATCAGATGTTGAGGGAGGAGCTCTTTGCCTTACAATTGAAGGCACCATTACTGTCCGAGTGAAGATGAGGCTCTTACTGGCTCCATTAGTCACAGTCACAACTGCTGCAGTGTCACAGTTAGGTAAAACTTCATGTTGTTAGTCTAAAGTCCTGTGGGTTTTTTGTTTATGTGTTTTGGATATTTTGTTGTTGCTTTTTAAGAGGAGAAGGTGTTTTTAGAAACGTTTTGACTGATCTGGGTTAATTTATGTTCTGTCTATTAGATTTAATATTTTTTCTGCTTTACAGGTTTCAATGAAATGAGTGTAGCTGTGTTCCTTTCCTCTCAAACAAGTAAAACTCTTTTATCAGCATGGTCCTATACTAAGACTAATAATACATTTTAAGTGATTTTTAGTTTCTTATTTTTGCCTGGTCATGACGTCATATTCAGGCTTGCTGGTATGGATGCTTGCTGCTTAATTTTCCACAGTTCCAATTTAGTTTGCTAGCAAATACAGCTTAGTCCTTCTTACTTCTGAGTTCGTTTCTGTTTGCATGTTCCCATTCTCCTTCTCTCCAGTGATAAAATGATATGATAGTTCGCTCTTGAAACTTCAGTTAACTAGAGTAGTTGCTGCTGTTTTTATTATGTTATTCTGCCTATTCAATCATTTCTCAACCTCTGTTCTATTACTTTCCAGTAAGTTTTAGAGAACTGTAGCTTTCAGGATACTGTTAAACATTGAAGAACTGTAGTGTCAGGAGCAGTCAGGTTAATTAAGTAAGAACAGCCAAGAATGAATTGCTGTGGCCAGAAGTGAAGGACCTTGTCCGGTTACCTGAAAAGGCACCATGTACCAAGATATAAAGAAAACAACAAACACTGGGGGGAAGATGAATCAGTATGAAGTGCAGAATTGTGCAAGCCTTGTTTGGACTACATATATGATAACTGTTTTATTGTGGACTTTATCTTCTAACAACGAAGTAGTGTTTTGGCTTGCAAAGTTTATGACTTATTATGTGAGTTCTTGCTGTCTGTGTTCCTCAGAAATGAGACTTTGTGATTGGATTTTTCCACTTTAACAGAACGATTTTTATATATTCAAATAAATGAATCTTTTTTTAATTGTAGTCATATTTTTTTATTATTGTTTCATTTAGATCAAAAACATAGGAATATTCAGAACATCACTAATCTTAAGACTTCCTTTCTTGAGATTACTAACAGAGTTTCCATATTTTTTTTAAATTGTAAATTCAGTATTATGAATATTCTGCTGTTTGGTTTAAGTGCCACTGGACCTATTCTGCAAAACTCTGTGTTGTACCTTACACTGATATGTGTGAGTAGCGTAGTGAATTAGAAAGGTGTATTCACCTCTTTTAAGTTGAAAAAGGGGCAAGTTGTGGTCTGACTTGATTTCACGCAGAGAGAAGTTGATTCTTTTAGATTAAAATTCAGAGCTTCGACTAGAAAATGTGTGAGGAGGTATAAGGAGAAAAAACCCAGAAGTCCATCTTGACAAGGAGCTTATTAAGCTTTATAGTCCCTAAAGTACTGCAAATGTTCAGAAATGATTTTAAATAATAAAATTTGATCATTTTTTTTACTTAAGATTATTCTTACAACGTTTTTGAAGTTAACTATGAATCAAATTTGAAGTGCTTCATTTCTTATATGCCTACTTTCATTTATTAGATGTAATGGATTTTTGTATAAATGGTGAACTTAGTTAAAACAAGTAGAGGACATTTCCTGCCCATGTCTACTATTTCAAATATCTCTTTTATCTTTGGTGTTATAAACTTATGTGTAGAAAACACCTTACATTGCTTCATTTATGGCAGCTGTTCCTAAAAGCAGCATCTTTACCACCTGAGAATAATTCAGTGTATAAAATCAATAGTGGTGGAATATTCATATATTCATTATGAACCCATATTCATTAACACCATTCTGTAGATATAGAAATACGCCTGTTCTTTCAGTGACATGCCTTTTAAATATCAGCACAACTGCTCTAAGATGACGAGTGCAAAAGATGTGAATGCTTGGCATTGTACAGCTCTGGATCTGGTGTTACTCTCCCTCTCTGGTGATGTACTCAGGATGGGGCTGTAGATCTCATTTCATAATTGTTCATTGCTTCCAGAGAAATGACATCATATTAACTGTGCTGGTGGCACTGGAGATTCCCAGATGGTTTTGACTTGGTGTATTGTCAGCTTTCATAGAATCAAGTGTTCATATCTCCCACCCAGCTTAGATATAAGATATCAGTTTCAGATATTCAGTAACTGAAGGTCTATGCTTTAGACTTGCATATTAATGATGTAAAGAATGAGCATCTTTGATCTCTTCAACAAGGCTCCACATTTTCATCAACTTTTTTTTTTCCTCAGGACATTAGGAATTAGTAGCTGCATGTTTAAATATTACACCTCAGAAGTTTACTGGATTGATACCTACTATAGCTCTCCATGTTGTAAATATGAAAATAGATTTCACATGCAAGATTATCTATCTGGCTGAGTCTTTTATTTTAGAAAGAGCATTAATATAGTCTAGGTGTGCAGTGTTTTTTTCCTTACTGACATTGAATTGCCAATAGAAATTCACCAATTTTGTGTAGAAGACAGAAAGATTTTGATTTTAATTTTTCATTTCTACCATAACATATTCTTTATTTTACAATATAAAAACAAACAAAACCAAAAACCTCAACAACTTAATTCTGTTGCTCTTAATTTGAGGTTTGTAACAGATGCCATTCCAGCTGAGGTAACAGGTGACTTAGGTGTCAAGAAGTCTATATACTGTTTAAGCATATTCTTCAGAAACATTACTCATCCATATGGTATTTGAAGGAAAACATACCTAGTACCATCAGCTTGATAGTATGCTTGTATTTAAATGTGAGGGCTTCTGGTGTCTTGCTAATGATTCTCCATTTGCTTCCTGGGATAGAAAATTGAACTGTTAAACGAATCAGTAGTTTGAGCACTGATTTTTATTTTGATTTTATATATATATCTGCAGACTTTCTGCATTTATATTAATTTGGGAAATTGTGTAAGTTAGAGAATGCTTGTACGTTTGGGACGTGGCAGGTGTCTGTCTTGACAGTAAGATATTTGGGTTAGTATCTACCAACACTCACCTTCAGGATTTCTTAGGCTTTTATATGGATGGGATTATTTTCATTACTGGTATCGTTAAGTATTATTTTACATTAAACTGTTAGGGCTATATTGGCATATTGCTTGATGTCCAAATTTTGTTAGTGTATATGTAGTATAACTCCTGGGCATCTAATTTGAAATTTTGAGCATCCCATCTCTGGTCCTCTGTAGATAAATCTGTGGCTGTTTTGGGGGTAGAATAATGCATAACATTATTTTTGCTCTATAGCTATCTTATGGCATTTTTGCAATGCCTGCTGCTTTTATCTGAGTTCCTCCTTTTGGTTATTTTTCGGGCCATCCTTCAAATGTTAGAAGGAGAAAACGAGATGTTCCATGCTTGAGGATTACACTGACTTAAGATACTCAGTCTTACTACTCCAAAACTTTTGAACTTCACTTCCTTGTGAGGCTGGATGTTCGTGTGATGTGTCTGAGGTCACTGCAGTGTCAGCTACCATAGATTTGAGTGTCAGTTGTTGTATTTAACTCTGGAAGATGATAATATCTTAAAATGGGAATAGATGGCAATCACTGAGTGCGTAATGTTGTATCTGTGACTATTGTTTTATAAACTAAAATTCCTCACCGGAAGATTTTCATTGTAGCAACAGAGGTGACTTCTATTGGGTACCAAGAAACAGCTTGGTATGCTCATATTAGTCCTCCCTGATAAATATTTATTTTCAACTTCTCTGGCATACTTCATGCTATTTCACCAAAATTATTCGTAAATCTGGTCTGATATATTTGTTTTTCCATGAACGTACAGCATTAGGGCTAATATTTCAAGGTAAACAAAATTTTGTACTGCAGTGGACAGAGTGCTGCAACTCAGCTGTTGATGAGCACGCCTTTCATAAAAGAAAAAAAATAAAGGAGACAAAAAAAATCTCCGAAGGATGTGGAATATTAATGTGTGAAGTTGAGGGCTAAGAAAGAAATGAGAGAAAAGTAATTTTGCAGAAGGAACAACTTTAAAAGAAATGTTTCAGGAGCAAAAGATTTTCTTGATATCATATGGCCTGATGTGCACTGAGAGGGATTAAATTGAATATTGATTTTAGAAAGGTATGACTATGCTGTTAAAATGATAAAGGGGAAAAAAATATACAAGAAAACAATAAGAGAATTGATTACCAAAAAGACTTGCAACTGAGAGCCATATTCTAGTTGCTTGGTTCTCCGGGGAGTCATAGTTTCTGCAAGTGGCAAATTGCTTTGAACTCATGATGGTGATCAAGGAAAAAGAATAGAAGTAATTCATAGTTAAGAGTGAGAATATGAAGTTAATGATAAAGCATTTCCACCAAAAAAAAGCATCAGTAAAGAACTGATGTCCATTTTGATGAAGGAAGAAATGCATGGTAGTAAAGTCAAGTCAGGGCATTGCTGAAATTGGCCAAAAATGAACTGGATGGTAGAATGAAGCCTTCATCATCAAAGATGTTCAACTTAATTAAACATGATAAAACTTAAGCAACTGAACAGATTATTTTTAAAAGGGTAACTTTAGTTTTCAGATAGTTTCAGAGAATTAACTGCTGGATGAGGTTTCTTTGCTAGCCATATCACAGGAGCCTCAAAAGTTTTCCAATCTAAAGTAGAAGAGTTCTTCAACAGTCTCTATTATAGCTAGAGATGGTCTAATTTCTGCATATATTTAATTCTAACTTTTAGTCTAGATATGCGAATTAGAAAGGGTTTATCTAAATGTCCCTTTAATTTCTAGGATTAAGTAAGCCATTTTATAAGTGAAAGGAAACATGGGACTAGAGGGTCATCCTTGAACCATTCAAGTGGTGATATGTGCCCAAATTGGCAACTGTAAAAAAAATCTTAATCACTCTATGATAAGACTTGATAGATGTGTGATAAGGCATTAAAAAAAACGACAACAAAACCCCATCCTGTATGTTTGCTTCTTTTCATCGAATTACAAGCGGCAAACTCTTGAAAGGACAAAACAGCTTAGACTTGAAATACAGATCATCAGCTCCTAATTTTTGGTGTTGGGAGTTTTTGGTTTTATTTTTTTGTTGTCGTGTTTTTTCCTTTATTTTGTTTATTTAGTGCAAGAAATAATTGTGTTCTTTTGCTGTGCTGTGGCTGAAACATGGCTTTTCTATCAGTGCCTTCTCCCTTCCAAACTATTTATATCCACATCAGTTTTATTTTCACCTAAATGTAGGTTAAGAGGAGGTTGCAATGCTTAAATTTTCTTTTTTGAACTGTGCTTATGAGGCTGAAGATGTTTTTGGTTCAGTAGACCAGAAGACAGTGAAGGAATGTGTTAGTGAACATGATTTCAGTGTTGAGAATCTTTCTCCAGCTAGTCTTCCCAGTGGAAATACTTTGTGGAAGAATGGAGAACTGACTTGTAATCACATTCAAAGACCTGCTGGAAGAGAGAAATCAACAACCTTGTAATGTAAATATAGATTTGAAGTCGGGACATGCACTCTACCAAATACTCATTACACACTTGAACAGTGGCGCTTTGTTGGTATCTAACCATGCATTAGTTGTATGCAGTATCAGGGTAGAAATGCGTGTCTGCCTCAGAAGGGCACGCAGCAGATGCCAGTGTGTCCAAATGCAGGAGCTTGCACATTCTAGTGGGCCTTACTCTATGCAGTCAGTTCTGTGAATAGATGAAGGTGAGGTTCCTTTAGGCTTTAACCATGTACTTGTTTAGCACAAAGTCCTAGATAAAAGCTTACAGTTGCAAGTGTAGAAACTAAGACATGCAGTGATGGTTGTGAAAGGATATGAAGTGTAGGATTATACTGTCCTGTTCACAGAATCACGGAATGGCCAGGGACCTCAGGGATCATGAATCTCCAGCCCCCTGCCACAAGCAGGGCCACCAACCTCCGCATTTAATACTAGACCAGGCTGCCCAGAGCCCCATCCTATTTTGCTTAGACAACAAAAGTAGGCTTTGCTGCTCAGCCATCTTTAGCAGCTGATCTGTGGAGTGCCAAGATATGTTATGATAGATAGAGTGCTCCTGATGTCTTAGAGGAAGCAGAGGAAAACTTTGTGAAATGGAATTATGTTATTAACAATACTCCATTTCTTGATGTAAAAGAGACTAAGTTCTGCCATTTTAACTGTATATTACTTTTTAAGATTAAATCCATTTCAAAGTAGGAAAAACCTAACAGTGATCTCTTTATTTGTGTGGCCTTCCTTATTTAGAAGGCTTTTTACACGCTTCTTATGACTGTAAGATCTACAGAACTCAGACTGTCCCGCATTAGATTTTTTGAATGGGTATCTTCTTAGGTTGGAATCTTTATCCTGCTCTGAGCCATTTTTGTTGTTTCTGCAGTCTATTTCTATCTAACTTAGTGTTTCCACTCATAATTTTCTTTTTGAGGACCTGAGAGGATAGCAGATAAAGACTGAATGTTTTGCTGTGAGAGGAATGTCCTTCTGCATCTAGGACATTCATAACCTAGGAGACTTGGTTTCTCTTCTTGGTGTTCTTCTAACCTGTAAGAAAACTTGAGTTTTCACATTTCTTCTTTGGTTCATTTCTCAGCCACAAATTGTAATTTCAGATGGGTATAATTAGAAATGGTGGTCACTGGAGTACTTGTTTTATATATAAAATCTGAAGCAACACTATGGCTGTGAACAACTGAAATGAAAGTGGATCACATGATACGGGTCAGTTTGTACAGGTTTTGCCATTAAGAGTGGGGAGCAATTGATTTTCTTTAGTGCACGTACTCTTTAATACAGTATTCAGTGAGCCTGAGCAGAGGTTTATTTCATGCTGCCAATACCTACAATTTAATTGGTAAAGAATTGACAGGAAACAAAGATCTCAACAGCATCATGAGACTGTGTATTCTATTTAAAAAAAAAAAAAAAAAAAAAGATATCTAATATAATGCTTTAGCTGCCAACTTGACATACACTGAACTTCAGAAGGCCAGCGTTAATGGGAGGAGACTGTTATTAATCAAAATTTGTCTTCTCATAAGGAGCTTTTTTTCTTGAAATATATGCTTGTACAGTATAACTGATTTTTAAGGATCTGTTTGCTTTACACTTTTTTCACTTGAGATTAGAACTCATACAACAGTGACTCAATTTGGGTGTGCAAAATATAAACAGAGTGAACCTCTTTTAGCAAGGAATTGTGTATGCTTTGGTTGCTGTCACATGTTCAAGAGCACTCATGGTCACTGAGGGACATTGGAAGGCACTTGAGTCTGGTCAGCTGATAGCCTGAGCTCTTCAGTGGAAACAGCTCAGCTCTATAAAGGTAAAACATTTTGTATAATACAGTTGGTGAAAGGTACTTTGAAGGGTTGAGGAGAGCTTAAAACTGAACAGGTTTGTACAAGGCGGGGTGTTTGAAAAAGGCACTGGAGAAGAAAGGAAGATGAGCAGACAGGGCTGCTCAGAAGAAGGACCAAGTACTGCAGTTGTCTGCATGCTGGGCAATATACAGAGTGTACCAGGCAGTTTTGTCTGAGCACAAACAGGATTTCAGTATGCACACTGCTCCCTTCTGTTCTTGGTTTTTTTTTTTTTTTTTTTTTTTTTTTTTTTTTCAGCATAGTTTAGATAGATCATGTGTATTTATACATACTGAAAAACATTGAGAAGTACTTGATCAGGTATGTAATATGTAATTGTGTGCTTTTTATTCTCCTCAAAGAAACAAAAGATGTGGAGAAAATAGTAAGAGATACTGCAGCATGTACTTGTTTCTGCAGTACTAGTGCTGAGGCTCAGAATTGAAAACTATGTGCGGAATGTTAGATCTGTCATGGTGATGTAATTGCAAATACAGTCTTGCTGATCAGGAATGTAATGCGGCAAATTTTGAAACTTAAGTATTTACAGCAATAAAAAGAGTGGCAGCTCATACTTCAGTCCTGTTACAACTGTTATGAATTTCATTCTCCAGAAGTTTTTTTTTTTTTTTTTCATGTTCATTTGGGTGATGTTCTTTGACTATTCCAGAGAACAATTCAGTAGAACTGGGAAACTTTGGTTTCTGTTTTTTCTGTTAGTATTAGCAAATATTTAAACCATGTGTGAATCCTTTGCTTTAGAAGCTAAGCTTATCTGAAGAGATATATCACTTTTTTTTTTTTTTTTTTTCCTTTTTCCCCTTTTTTATTTTCTTCTTCTTGTATTGAAGCAATTTGAGCAATTGTGCCTACTGGCCTACTGACTGTAAGAGCAAGCTTGCATTATCCCTTATGTGCAGTATGTGTAACTTCTTAAATATACACAGGATTCAGCAGGATTTGGCCAAGAAATTTGGATTGTTCCTCTTGGGAGAAATTTTGTAAATCGGGGTTGGAATGGGAGAGAGGATGCTGTCTGTATAAGATCTAAAAACAGCTTTTAGACTTTGCTAGGAGAAGCTTGTATAGCTTTAAGTAAGGAGATTATGTAAAATGCTGACTAAAGCTGAGAGCTTGCAGAGGTTCTGACTAGCAAGAGAGCTTTGTAAAATAAATTAATAAATAGCTTTTAAGTTTTCCCAAGGTAAGGACTTTTCACTACTGCTTATAGCGTGTTTCAGTTTTCTTGTTTGACCATTAGTCAACTCAGCTTTCCTCATTACATCTGTATCTATCTTGTGTGCAGCTCCATTAATGTATTAATACGGGCTCTCTTCTGACTACAGTACATTTTTCATTGTGTTTTTCTTCTGTGAACAGTTTTTGTCCTTACCTTTATGCCAATTTGAATTAATGAAAAATAAGATTTAGTATTTGAAGTTGCATTTAGATATGCATTTGGATGAAAATTTGAGGGCATCATGTAGTGAGGGCTCGTTGTTGTGTTTTTTAATGCTTTTATTGATTAGAGAAATGATTTTATTGCCCCAACAGAAGGAGATGGAAAAAAAAAAAACAGAACTGCCTTGACTTGAAATAAACAGTTCTGATTGAAGGTTGAATCAAATTTACTTGAAAAATATTTCAACTTATTTGAGTAAAAGTTTCAAAAGCTTTTATTTAAGAATATTCAAATAAAAGAAGCAAAGTTGAAGGTTTTTGAACAGTACAGAATTTGCAGTTCTGCTGTTTATTACATGGTAAAATTAACTGCTGTCGGTAGCAAAGAAAAGAAAAAAGCTTAGATCTTGTTGTTATTGCTGTGCTTTAACCATTTGAATTTCTGATGTGATCTGCATAGCATCTCTCCACTCTGTCTTTTCATTAGACTATCTCCATGAGCATTTATATCCCCGTTTAAGTGTTACCTGTAGTATTTGATCAGTGAATGAAGATAATGTGCTCCTTCATGAACAGTTTCAGGCACTCCTTCATACTAAGTTGGAAAGGGTGAGAAGAAAAGCTGCCCTCCTCAGTAACAGCTGCAGCCTGGCGTACCAGAATTGATGTCCAGGAGGGTAACCATGGAAAGAAGGGATGGTGGGAAAAGGATTTGGGTACTGCCTGCTTGGAAACCTGCTGCTGCTCCAAGAAAGAGGCTCTGCCTTTCTGTGCAGCTGAGCCTTCAGCCGTTATGGCTTTTTGTGCCCTGGGGAGGATAAACTAAGAATGCTTTTTAAGAACATAAATAGATCGTTTTTGATCCTTTGCTTTACAATATTATTTTTTCACTTCAAGAAGTGTGATTTGGATAAGCAACTGCATGCTACTGGTTAGAAGATCTCTGTCCCACTGCTCTACTGACTGCTGAGTGGGATCACTGCAGAGGCTATGAGCCAGCATGTTGCAGTTTATGTGTAGCTGGTACTGTGAGGACCAGATTCTTGTACCTCATTACTACAGCTCAGATACTTTGTTAATAAGCTCCTATGCGGAGACTCATTTTGTAGTTCTGTTTTACAGTGCTCTGAATTGGGTCACTTGAAAAATATACTGGCTGTAAAAATTAGCTATAAAGCTAAAAGGCAGTACTGTTAAAGTAAATGGATATCATAAGCATTCTCAAGTTGTTATTAAATTCAGTGTATTAGGTAAAAAGAAGTATATATATGAACCACCTTTTGGGCATACTTCTTGAATAGTAGCTTAGTTCAAACGTTGTCTTTTATTAGTTTTCATGACAGATGTGAAAGAAAAATGTTTCTATGAAAGCTTTTGTAGTAAGTCTACATAAGGTACCCATCCTTAATTCAGAGCTGCTGAATCTGTTGTCAGAACATCTCTGAATTCTGAAAATTGCCTAATTAATCCCATAGTATATTTTTACCAATCATGATGAAACTAACTTAATTCTGCACTGTAGCTGGATTCTGCAGCTAAGTTGTCTCCTCAGGTTGTGGATGGTGACTGAAATATTCTTCGGTGTAGTAATAAAGCAGAGCCAGTGTTGTGGTTAACCCCTGCAGGCAGCTCAGCACCACACAGCTGCTTGCTCACTCTCCCCTGGTGAGATGAGGGAGAAAATGGGAAAGGGAGGAGTAGAAGAACACATGGGTTGAGATAAAGACAGGTTACAGGGTTAAGCAAAAGCTTTGTGTACAAGGAAAACCAAGCAAGGAATTCATTCACTTGTTCCTGTCAGAGGCAGGAGAGCAGGCCTTAGCTTCTGTAAGGCTTTATTGGGAAGATGAACATCATCACTCCTAATGACACACCTTTCATCCTCTTTTCTCTCAGCTTTTATTGCCATTTTCACTCTCGTAATGACAAAATGGAATTTCTTTGGTCATTCTGGGTCAGCCGCCCTGGTTGTATCCCCTCCTAGTGCACCCCGCAGCACAGTGCTAGCAGGGCAGCATGGGGAGCAGAGATGTCCTTGGCTCTGCGAGAGCTCTGCTCAGCAGCAGCAGAAACATCAGTGTGCTACCAGCAGTATTTTCAACAAAAAATCAACTGTAGCGTATGAGCTTCTGCAAAGAAAATGAACTCAATCCTAGTCAAAACTGTGACAGCTAATAGTTTGATTATTTTCAGTATATGTTCTGTGATGCATCATTCTGAGGCTATGGGGTGTTTTGTGTCTTTAATTCTTTTTTTTTTTTTCATTTTTTTTTTCTTTTTAGTATTAGGTAACCAGAAGGATTCTAATTAGCTAGTGGAATTTGGTTATTTATATATAAATAAGCAGGTTATTTCTTTGAACTATTATTTGCTTATACTTTTTTGTTGTTAGCCTACCCCAAACAGAGACGTACCGGGGATTTGAAATGGGAGGTGGTGATTTTGGAGATTCATTATTCTTCCATCTCCTAGGGTGGCCGAACTATGCAGTGGTGCTTGGGGATTGTTAGCCTGCTTTGCGAGGTTTTTCTGATATTGTTTACCTAAAATTAAAAATGTCTCAATTGCTTTGATTCCAGGCAGTCCTGTAGTTGTTTGAAGCACAAAACATAACTTCAAATGCATCTCCCCAAGAGGGCTCAGAACAAATTAATCTTCCTAACATATGTGTAGATAATCGATGAAACTAATATAGCCTTATTCTAAAACAAAACAAATGATTAAACATGTATAACTTAATTTATATGACACTGTTAAAATGTAAGCCACTGGGAAACAGTGAAGTTACAAGTGTGCTGTTAATAGCTACTGTAATTTTGTCGAGCCGAGTTTATATCAATTTCAGTTTTATCAGTGTTACTTTGAAGTTCAGAGAGTAAATGGAAATTGGAAAACAAGTAAGTGGGCCTCGACTGGGAATTCGTTTTACGTTGCAAACCTTTTTTTGTTTTCATTTTCTATAAGCCCTTGAGCAGAACTATTGAATGCCCAGATTGTCTTGCTGCATGCAAACCTTTTTTCTTTTCAGGCAATGATCATTCAGTTCTGCTCTAGTCAGAGAATTGACAAGTAAGAATGATTTTACACGTAGAGCGAGCTGTACTGTCACTTGAGGAAGCACTCCACTCTTTCTAATATGTGTGTTACAGAAGGCTGGGTTCAAACCTGAGCAGTGTCTATGAAGAAAAATAGCTTGGAAGTCCATAATTTGGTCTTTTCACTCTAGACTGCTATTTAGCAGTCCCCAGCTGTAAATTTTATGACTTCTGGCATGTTTTAATTTGAAAACCGTATATTTGTTAACAAAAAAAGTTGCTGTTAACAAAAAAATAAAACCTATTAAGTATTACCTTTTGATGCTAACCAAGCACAGTCATGAGAGACTTCCTGTAGCACTGAATTCTAGATTTCTTGATAGAAGTGGAATTATTTCAGTATGCTGCATCAAGGGAGGGAGGAGAGTATTTCATGAGGCACAAAGCTTGCCCTCATCTATTACAACACAGTTTGCTTTTGCAAGGACAGAGATGCACAGAGACAGGGTCTGTGACTGCAATGTAGCAAAACTGAATTTCAAACTAGAAAACCTCCTCCTTCCTTGATAACTGGGACATAGGCTAAAGGGAAATTTGAAGACTTATTTCTAAAATGATTCAAGAATCAGTTTTGAGTCGTATTTTGGAACTGTGATCAAAATTATACAAACAGCAATATAAATGGAGTTGTTCAGAGGATAATCTGCTCTCTGCAGGAACAATGCAGGGAATCGTCCAAGAAGGAACCGCTGATTGAAGTATTGGCTGATAATCACTTTGTGTATGTTGTGTATGCATGAATGAGTGCAACTAAAGCCCTTCCTGTTCAAAACCATCTGCAGTGATTGTGTATTTGTAAACCAAGACAGATAAAGGTAATTTATTAATTCTTTGTCTGCTATCTACTCATTACTTCTTCTAAAAGAAGTATTCGCTTCTAAGCTCCCAACCACATTAACCACTGAGGGTTGAGACAACATTTTAATTGGCTTATGAGTATGAGTTGGCTTTATTCTTACATAAAACATGAATGTTTCTAAATCTAATTCATCCTAGGAGGTACAGTATCCATATGCTTTCACCAGGATTAAATATGACATGCTAACTTTGCTGACTAAAGATGTGCATCTGATGTATGTGACTCCTCATTCTAAGGCGCATGGACAAAAACTTCCAGAGGGAGAGGATGAGAAGCGGATGTGAGATGTTATTCACGTTGTCTGTGCCAGTTCTTTGAAGCAGTGTCCGTACTTAATACTCCCTAGTGAATGACCAGCCTTTAGAATTGCAGAGTAAGTACTTGAGCTTAGCAATTAGCCACAGGAAAGTGAAGCTATGTTTTACGTGGAAAGACAGGTGAAAGGTTGGTTAATTGAACTTATCCTAGGTGCCAAATGTTGAGCAGCACAAACAGACATCCTGTCGATACCTGTGAACACCAGTAGAGAAAGCAAGTAGACGACATCCTTTGTAATGGTTACGTATTAAATTGGAATGAAGCACCATGTCTACCAAATATATTACAGAGCACTGTTGCTGAACTGTTCAGCAACAGTGTTGCTAGATGTATGTCATCAACTGAGAAGATCGGATGCTTTATACACAGGCTTAAAGAATAGTAGGAACAAAGATTTCTCACTAAGGGCCTTTGTCTCTATCTATTACTTTCCCTAATGGAATCGAATTATTCTTTTTGTTTCTATTCTGTCTAGGCTCATACACTTATATTTCCAGATCTCCAACTATATCTGAAATTGTGTCATGTTGCACTAGGAGTGCATCCTTAGTGAAGAGGTACAGTGTTAGTGTTGATTGCCTACAGCTTTAGTAGTGGAGATTTTTTTCCCTTGAAGGCCCATCTGAAAAAGAGATGTTGAGTTGGTTAGAGGAAGGATTCAGAGCAACTTTTTGTAACCAGGAAGTTCATGTGAGAAATTTCCTTGACTGCGCATGAGCTTAATGTCACATTTTGCTAGTCTTTTTGGTTTAAGTGAGCTTATTAATGATAGAAATCCATACTAAATAGAAAAATAGTTAATGTTAGAATTTTTTTGTAATGTTGCTCTTCATTTTGTCATTTTGCGGGTTCTATTTTTTTAATATAACATTTGGAAGTATGGCTTCAGCAATTACTTGCCTGTATTTTCCTCAGTGCGTATTACAGTTCAGTTCACAAGCCCATGTAGCCTCTGGAAAACTTTTCACAGGACTGAGAATTTATCTGCTTGAAGCTGCAAGGCTTATGCATCTTCATACTGTGTTGTTTTGTGGAAAAGCAGTGTTTCCAAAGATGAGCCCAGTTAATAATTCCCTTTCCCCAGTGAACGGCTGTTTTCTGAGAAGTAGACGCTTTGGGGGAGTTATGTGGACAGCGCAGTGCCTGCTCCCTCTTTCTTGTTGTCTTTCTTATTGCTATGGCAATTCTACTCCATCCTCTCCTGCTTGCTGTTAACTGCATTTCTCAAGATCTCTGTCTATGCAGCAGGTGTTCAGTACATTTCAACAGGCATAAATACGCCCTGAAAGCTACTGTAAAGATCACCATGCAGAATGAGTACGTGTTAGCTTTCACAGATAGGTTCTCTACTTAAAACACAGTAGATGAGAATGGTGTGTTGGGTGTCTGAAGCTGTCATATTTGGGAGAGTGTATTATATATGATGCCTTTTGTGAATAAGAAGGGAGGTTTGCAGAGGTGTGCTGTGAAGCAGTTCCTCTCTTACTCTATGACCATCTAAACTACAGTGGATACTGAATAGCAAGCTGTTTTACTCTGTTTTGGCTTGTACTTAATGGTCTGTAATACTGGTGTTGAATTGTGTGAAAGGTATCTTTGGAGAATCTTTCCCTTTTTTCTTTGTGTAAGATGTTAGTGCTCCAAGATACATTGAAGCATTAGGTGGCTGCTGGGCCTATTTTATAGCATCTTTTTTTGTAGTTAGGATTTTGTCTTATCAGTGTGAAGTACACCAGCCACAGAATTTCAGCACTGATAGGGGTGAAGGGAAATAAGGGGAGTTGTGTGAAGGAACATACTCCCATTCCAGTTTAGCTTCATTTACAGATGATGGTGAACAGCAAGTGGTTTTGTATTAGGTTTGATTTACTTGATTTGTTTGTTATTGCACAAGTATTGCAGAAGTCTGCTCCAGTGATGGGGAGGAGATACAAGTGGGATTGAAATAACTTAAAAGCAGTTTGTATGTACTTCCTTTTAATTGTTTTCTCTGTTCTGTGAAGCAGGCATTGCTTTGACATTGGATACATTGAGTTTAGTATACTGTGTAGTTTTAATATATAGACGAATCCAGTATATGCATTTGTGTGTTTTGATTATAACTGATTTCAGCTGAGAACAATTCAAGTTTCAGTTTCTACCAAATAAGCGTGTACCTAAATGAGTGTTCAAAGACCATATGTGAAAGATTTCAGATCAGCCATGATTTTATAACAGTATTCATCACAAATCTGTATGGAAGCAAGTGCTAAGTTTCAATATTTATTTTGGAAGGAGTTGCTGAAATAAAGCATAATCTGAAATAACTTGGTGGATTTTTTTCTGCTTTCTGAGGACTGTAACTATCAGTATTTTTGCAAGTGAAATTTTGGTTCTCTTACACAGAAGTCCCACAGTAGGACTTCAAATTTTCATTCCTTGTTTATAAGCTGCATAATATGTGCATATAGGTCTGAAGTTCACAGGTAAGACATGATGAAATGTATCTTCTATGCTTAATATAAGACAAAATATCTCTGAAGTTTTTTTCTCTACAATCTTCATTTTTGCTTTGTGGCTCTCACCTTGTTTTCTTAAGCAAACAAATGTTCTTTTGGGGTAAAGGATTAGTGGTAAAGAATAATGTGACAGTGCGATATGCACTTTGAGGGAAGAGATAAAGACAAGTCATCCAACCACCTGCATTTAGTCAAGTTGATAATTAAATCTTGCATGTTGTACTGTAGATTTTGACAGGAAAGTGGTCCTATCCAATAAATACTGCCTTGATTTAACAAGGGTTTAATAAAATTAAATGATTTGAACCTTATTTTTAACCTTAAGTTGTTGTGGCTTTTAAAAGAAAATTACTGGGGTTTTGCTGAGGCTCGGGAAAGGCTGGTAGATCTATAGAAAGTGAATATAAGCTTAGCAGATTTGTGCTTCTATGGAAGAATGCTGTAAATATCCACACAGTAGATTTTTAGTAAGGAAACGTAGTTCTGTACAAGTTCATTGTAGTGGTGGTGGTGTTGATTTTTTTTCTTACTGTAGGAAGGAAACATGTCTTCAATGGATGTTTTTCTGTGGTGTAGTAATGGAAGAATGTAGAGCTGCTGTTTCCTAACTATGAACTTTTCTTTTTAGTGTATGTAATTTGTAAAGGTAATTTAAATTGTTAAACACTTGGTTTTGACTATTTCTCTGTTTCTCTGGATGTGTGTTAGAAAGTCTGCTCTCTGTTATTTACAGTATTACAGGCCTTAGTTATTGTATGTTAGAAGCTTATCGTCTGATAGCCATCAAGGTCTGAGAGAACTTGTGTTTTTTTTCATTTTACATGTTGAGTTAATCTTGAAATTTAGGTTTCATTTAAAAATTAGACTTCAAAAAAATCTTTTAAGCTATGTCGATATTATCATCTGAAGTGACAAGTTGTTAGAAATATTAACATTGATACTAATATATACGGTAGTCTTAATGTCATTAGAATTTTAGGCAGTCAAGAAGCTAAAAGAGCCAGAACTCTGCCAGACCTTTTGGCTGGAGGTTGAGAAGCAAAGGTGCAATAAAATTAGGGTGAGTAAACATCATGGTTTATGTTTCCTTTTTTTTTCTGTGGTGTGGCAGCATGGATTGAACCATTTTTTTTTAAAACCAGGGGCATGCAGTTAAAGTAATTGTGAATATGCATTCAATCTGTGGCAGTAAATTACAAAGTTCTGCTGTCCTGGAGGTGCCGGCATTGTACGCGCTTCCCAGGCAGAACAGCCGTGTTCAACTCGCATAGCGTTTGCAGATGTGCTTTTCCTCTTCTGACAGGACTGAAAATACTTGAGAAATATGACTGCTTAGTAGAAAAATAGTTCTACTGGTCTGTGGACAATAGTAATTATAGTAACTACAATTTGGTAACCTATGCTGTTTAAATATAATCTGATAAAAACTGTTGACTCAGTGTATATCTCTAGGAAAAGCCATTAGTCTGTCTGAGTTTATTATCAAATCAACACAGTCTGAAAGCAGGAAAAAAAAAAAAAGATGAGATCTCTACAAATATGTAGGTGTACTCTTTTAAAGAATATCTTGTCATTAAATTTAAAATACTCTCCGTGTAATTTTTTGCAGCTCCTTTCTCTCCTGTTGCTAGGGAAGGGGGAATCTGTGGTAGGATGTTCCAAATCAAGTATCTGTCTTAGAGCTGACTTGGCTGTGCAACACTCTTCTCACTAATGATAATGCTCCTGTAGTCTTCCCAGAGAGCAGTTCTTCCCTACAGTAGTTGCTGTAGGTATGAAATAACTGGTCTGCAATGAACTGATTCTGAATGTCAGGCTATTCAAATGCTATGTAACCACCCTTTTGGGAACAACAAACTTTCTTTCATAAGAGCTGGTTATTAAATGTTAATTTTGAAGTTAATAATACTTACAAGGTGAGTGTTCAAATCATCATGTTGAAAATGGTTATCAGTGAAAGCAGAAATAACAGGTGAATTAACAGATACGTAAGCCTTTGGTTAAAAGCTGCATGCTTCTATTTTTCATTCAAGGAAATGTGTTTTTATTGCTTGTAGTTGTAGAGAAAATTCAGCTTCTTTTTTCTTTTTGCTTTTCATTTTTTTAACGTTGCTAATAAAGGAGTTTGGGTTGCTTAACATATTCTCAGGAGTCCATGCTCCAAACTTTGCCCTTCAGTTGGTATTACGGTATCAGTAATTGCTGCCTCATGTTAACATTCATTTAAAGCTGCTGATTTAACATTTAAAAATTCTGAGGTTAATGGATCTGTGAATACAGATCCATTAACCTCAATAAAAACAAATGGGACCTTTAGTGAACTAAAATAAGTGCAGATCAAGGATACACTTTCACTAATACTTACTGATAGCATTTAGATTGTACTGTTAAAATGTCAGGTCATAAAAAAGGCTAGTAATGCAGTAATATTCAAGGTGAATTTCAGTGTTTCAGTCACTTCTGTGACCTAAGATAGGATAGTTTAAGATCAAGCAAGCTCAGTCTTCTAATTGCAAGATATTCTGGGTGGACTGCTATGTAAATGGTACGATATTGGGGCTGAGCTGGGTTTACTTAAGAATGAATTCAGTTTGAATGCATATTCATCTAATGAGCAAATTATGATGGTGTAGTTAAATGACAAATATTAATCTTACTTTACAGAGGAATTGGCTTAGAGCTTGCAGCTGAGGCTATAATACATAGGAAACAAGGCAAAATGTTTGTTTAGAATTGCTTTCCTTTAGTCCTCATGTTTAATCTAACATTGCCATAAAAATGTGTACATTTCAAAAGACTGCTTGAAAGTGAAGAGTAGTTCTTCAGTCTTCAGTCTTTTGCATCACGTTATAGCAAATCTGCTTTTACAATATACAGAATGTATACAGAAGTACGAGGTGTTAATTGTCAGTCGGGTCCACTTAGGCAGATATCTTAGTTTTCATGAAAATAAGATGATTCCTCAGTGAACATGTGATCCATCTCTGCTTTTCTTTAAATTTTCTTTATCAAAATGTTGCTGTCTTTCATGGTCTTAACTATGCACTGTGTACATACCAGTTGAGGAGTTTACCGATTTAAAGAATTCACTCATAAATGTTTTGGTGATTGTTACAAGACTGTAAAATGCGTACTTGTGCTCGAAGAAGTATTATTCTATTACTCATGTAGTAAAATGACACTTATACTCATTAATAAAGTAGTTGGCATATTAAAAAGATAGTGCTATATTTGCTATGCAAAAAGGGAAAGGTAGGAAATCACTCAAGTGATTTTAAAGGTCATTTTAAAGGCAGTTGGAAGCTGTATTATACTGAACTCCAGATGCAATGGGTCAATAGAAAAATTATTTAGTCCATGGGTAGGTAAAGTTGTCAAGTGTGACTATTAGTAAGTACAGCTGTTAGAAACAATGGCTGCTGACAAGGGTGGATAGTGGTAGGAGAACGGGCAATGGTTTTAAACTGAGACAGGGGAAGTTTAGATTAGATATTAGGAGGAAGCTCTTCACACGGAGGGTGGTGCAGCACTGGAACAAGTTGCTCAAGGAGGCTGTGGATGCCCCATCCCTGGAAGCATTCAAGGCCAGGCTGGATGTGGCTCTGGGCAGCCTGGTCTGGTGGTTGGGGACCCTGCACATAGCAGGGGGTTGAAACTAGATGATCATTGTGGTCTTTTTCAACCCAGGCCATTCTATGATTCTCTACAAGATTACTTCCTATGTGGCAAACAACTGATTAGACAGAATATGCAAAAGCACCTAAAAGTTCAGAACCAATACACTCCAGAAACTGTTCAGAAGTAGTTTTACTGGCGTAACTTGATGTGTGAAATCAAGTTGAGATATACTCTTGCATAGTACATCAGAACTATTTCTTGAGCATTTGTCAAAACAGTTTGATAGAACTTGAAAAGCATTTCAGAGATCAGGCTGAGTCAAGTTCCAAGAATGTGGTAGTTTTACCTCATGTTTCTACTGTTAATCCCAAAGAAGTGAAGGTAACTTATATGGAAGACTTCGGCATGTTGAACTGCAATCTAAGTTGGACTTCTCTTTGAGCTTCTTACAGTTGAAGTTAAGCCATTTTTTCAAATATGAATATTATGTGTACAAATGACAACAAATAGGTTAAAATCTCAAAAGATCTAGCTGAACAGTAAGTCAACAAATCTCAGTGACAAGTCCATAGAATGTTCAAGTGCACCTTTCCAAAGTGTAATTGTATCACGAACTAACTTGTAATTGTCAAACAGAAGTAACGCTTGAATATTGACATTTCTTGTGAATAGTTTGTATGTTTTGTCATAATATGTTCTGATAAATAAAGCCCAACGCTGTTGAAGAATAGAGAAGAGCCATTTTTGAAACACTTCTCTATTTAGCAAAATAGACAATGTCAGTTTTCTGCTGCTGTGATTTTGTTTCAACTCTACTAAACATCACGAGATTGGATTCTCATATTGGAAAGTAGAATGCATCACTGTTTGAATAGAAATGCATTACTCTGTGAATTGGAATGAATTAGGCACACTCAATTGCACTGTTGTCCTGTCATATTTCTGCCTTTCTAAAAATGGTTCTTGTAAGAATGTACTATTAAATCTAGGGCTACGCTCTAAACAAATTTTGCTGGAGTCTATCATCTGTTAAATTTCATTACAAGCGATATTAGTAGTTCTTAACAGTAGAAATGTTGCACTTAGAACATTCACTATCTTAGCTGATGGGAATGAACTTGAAAAATGTTTTCTTTAAGCATGTTGGGGTGCATTAAAATCTGCAGCCACGGTCTTAATTATTTTTGAATTGTAGCATTTTTTTAAGCCAAAGGCTATTGCTTAGGCTTCCCTTGATTTCTTATTGAGCTGTATGTTTAACTTGGAGGGTCTTCAGGCAGTCATTAGCACAGTATACAGATGTATTGTTGGAAATAAGTTTTCTCTATGAATATTTGAGACATCAGTTAAGTCTTTTCCCCCAACCTTGGAGTCAAGGCTCATGAATACCTACTTTACACTTAAAATGTGTTCATATAAATATCTCTTTACCAAGTGACATGCTTGTTACCAATTTTTTTAATAGAAATTGTTAGCTATGTATTAAGGGCTAAACATTACTGAAATGCCATTGCCATGGAATTTCAGTCCAGAGTGGCTCATCGTTTTAAAGAGAAGTAGCATGTTTTGCCAGGTGGCCTGTGGTATTTCCTGTATGTAGACTGCAACCATTTTTTTCTTTGTTAATTTCCTAAAACTCTTTCTCGTGATTCAAGTCTCCTAATAAGGCACATCACTGTGGTAATATACTTACTAGTCAGCTACGGTAGTCTTTTTATTAATGGACTTGACTGATGAGAAGACCAGTTACTAATTATTGTGCATTGACCCCTGATTCAGCATGCTTTAAATGGAAAAACGTATTGAGTATTCCTTAAACACAGGCATGCTCTCAAGCTGAGGTGTTTTTTCTGATTGCCCGTACTTGTCATCCCTTTCTGCATTTTGTTACAATTCATTTTTGTTGCTTTTTTCACTAATAAATAATTCATCTTCTATGTTCACTGTGTTCCTGAACATGGCTTAATGCTCATTGCCAAACTCATGAATATTTTCTTATGTACTTGATTAAATTAAGATTATGAAACCAGTTGTCTCATCGGCTAAGTCATTTTTCATAACATGATAGAATGGCCTGGATTGAAAAAGACCACAATTGGCTCATCTAGCTTCAACCCCCCTGCTATGTGCAGGGTCACCAACCACCAGACCAGGCTGCCCAGAGCCACATCCATCCTGGCCTTGAATGCCTCCAGGGATGGGGCATCCACAGCCTCCTTGGGCAACCAGACTGTTCCAGTTCGTCACCACCTTCACCACTTCCTCCGAGTATCTAACCTAAACTTCCCCTGTCTCAGTTTCAAACGATTCCCCCTTGTCCTATCACTGTCTACCCTCTTAAACACTTGTACCCTCTCCTGTTTCTATGCTCCCTTCAAGCACTGGAAAACCACAGTGAGGTCTCCCCAGAGCCTTCCCCAAGCTAAACAAGCCCAGTTCCCTCAACCTTTCTTCATAGGAGAGGTGCTCCAGTTCTGATCACCTTAGTGGTCCTCCTCTGGAGAAGCTCCACATCCTTCCTGTACTGGGGGCCCCAGGCCTGGACACAGCACTGCAGATGAGGCCTCATAAGAGCCGAGTAGAGGGGGCAATCACTTTCCTTTCCTGCTGGCCACCCCTTTTTTTAATGCAGCCCGAAACTCAGCTTGGTGTCATCTGCAAACTTGCTGAGGACGCACTTGATATCAAGTTTTTAACCAATTTTTAAACAGTACTGGATAGAAAAAGGTAGAATACCCATTAGGGATGTAACAAGTAGTGCCTAACTTTAACACTGCAAATAATACACAGCCTGTACTTGTGATGCAGAGTAATTTTGAGTAAATTGAACTTGGTAGAAAAGTCCTTCAGGTGCAGAATCAGTACGTGCTGCTCAATACTCTGTATTCTGACTGGTCAAAAAAACCAAAAAAAAAAAAACAAAAAACAAAAAACAAAAAAAACCCACAAAAACCAAAAAACTTTTATTCAAAACTGGAAAACTTGAAAACAAGTTTGTCCTTTCTGGGTTAGACACATTCAGGCATGGACTGAGCAACTTTATTAATGATAAGCATTGTTATTTTTTCTGTATTGTCTTTGATTTTCATGGTATAGCATGTATTATCAACAGTATAGTAGTAAAATGCAGTGCAAAACATAGATCTACAAAGTGTCTAATGCTTTCAGTAGCATATCTCTTTTTCAGAAGTATTTTGAAATATATTTCTCTAAGGATTTTCAGAACACTTCTCTGTAACTCTGAGGCCCTCTGTTAGAAAGGCACAAAATCCCAATGTACTTGACAAGCTTTGAGAGTGACTTTTGGAATTTTTTTTCCTTTCTGATATGGAATTGTGATGTAACCTCTAGAGAATCTGTACTAAGAAGTATCTTGGAGCAAATTCAAATTCAGTGTTTTTTCTCTAATTCAGAAAATATCTTTTTCTATGTTTTTCATTACCATTACAGATAATTCTGCCCCAACCAATTGTACAGATAATTGGCATGGAAATAACTGTAATGCTTGCAGTTATATTTTTTGGTATCTGTTTTTTTTTTTTTCTGAGAAAGAATATAAGTGCATAATACGTGGAGATGTAATTCTCTAATGGTCTATGAAATCCTTTAGGTTGTTATATATGTTTCATATTTGTCTAAAACAGGCTTGGTCAGCATGCCACAGTCACCATGCAGTCTGAGCAGCCCTTTTAACATCGTGAGGTCTTGTTTCTGTTTTTCAGTTTCATATAAACTGACTTAAAAATCATTTGAAACTAATGTTTGATGTGTGTAAATTAGTGAACAAAGATGAAGTATATTGTGAAGTTTTTCTATATCTGTGTTTGACTTATAATTTAGCCTATGTTTTCCATTTCTCCAAGGAGCTCTGACTCTGAGCAGTCTGTGAAAAGGGTGAGCATATCTTTAAGGTATAAATACTACAGTTTACAGTAGATAGAGGAGCTCTGGAAGCTCAGCAGAAAGCTGGGCTGGACTGTGAACCTGAGTTTGCTCTTAGTGAGCTTTCAGTACCTGTATATGTCATTTAGTCTTTTATTTACCTGTTGTTTTGGATTTTAATGACTGTAATTGAAGCAGCTAATTCCAAAAGAGGTTATTAAGTAAATAAATTAATCAGATTGCATTTCATGGTGGTATAGTACTTTAGTAGAGAAATATCATCTTGATTATTATTTTATAAATAGTTCATGATATCTGACTGTTTACATCTGTATTCATGAATATATTAACATTCAGGAAAAGTATTTTAACTGATTTATGAATGTCTAATTCCATTTTTTTTTTTGAAATTAGATAATCATGCTTTTTCAGTACATTGGTTTGGTTTCAGAACAGATGAATGCATTATATGGAGAAGTGAAACTGTTTTGTTTAAAAAAAAAATCTCTCTCTGCTGTTGTTTGCTGGTGTTTATACTTCACAGCTCACTGAAATGCTGGGCTTCACTATCTTATCTAAAGAGAATAATAGATGATAAGTTTACTTAGAATCATGTTATTTATTATGATCTCATGAATAAGCTCAGCTTCCTTCTTACTGTCCACAAGCTATGATAACTGAATAAATAAGCTTGTAATTCATCCCTTGTATTTAGTGGTTTAACAAAAAAAAAAAAAAATGGTTATGGTAGATGCTATATGTGAAACCTTTTCAGATACAAATAGATCAATATGTGTTAGTATAGAAATATATTTAATTAGTTATTATAGAATAATAATTAAAAAAAAAAACAAAAGAATTGATGAATTCATACTCTAATATTATTTCACTATAGATCATTTACTGTTGAACAAATATTTAAGGATATATTAGTATTTAAAGTTGCTCGTATTTTCTGTGAAGTTTTGAAAGTACTTATTTGCCTGAGCCCATGAAAACTTATGAGAATGAACAGCTGTGAGTTTTGGAAAAATCTTTGTGCTCATCGGTTGTGTTTTGCTTTAAAAATAGACCCATATCATGGATTCACAGAAGTCTATTAAGCAGTCACTTGTATACTGACTTCTAAATGAAAGCTACAGCTTTTCAAATATTTTGTTTCAACAGCCTTTCGTATTACTTAGTTACTGTTGTCTCTGTACACATCAAATAGCACAAGAAAAAAGCATTCTAATCTTGACAGTTCAATATATTTACAGAGAAATTTGGAGTTAATTCTCTGTTTAAGGGCTTTTGGCAAAATCAGCAGTAAAAAATAATTTTAATTTTGACCCAAAACAGAATAAGATGAGACAATAATAATAAATAGATAATCAGCACGGCTATTGCACGATGAGTGGCAATCTGCATAGCAAACTGGAACTCCTCCAGCCCCCCCCCATTCCAGTCTATCTATGGTACGTGCTGTAACCTTACCGCACTTTGAGTTCTTTCAAAGAAGCTGACGTGGAGTGAACAGTCAATCCATTTTGCTATTACCTTTATGAAAGGTACAGTGCACCTTGAGAAGAGCATGTCTGACCCAATTTGATCTTTCATTTCTAACACCACAGCTTGCTGACTTTCTAAAGGATACTCAAGAAAGGCTTATTAGCAGATGTTATCACTGGAATCACCTTTTCTGAAATAAGGAGTGACAAAACCATCTGTTCATTTATTGCTTGATAACTTAAGCTTCCGTGTTGTCCTGGAAATCCTGCTGATAGATCTATCTCCATGTTGTCACGTAGCATTGATCTGTTTGTAGTGGATTTTTGTGGAGCAGAACAGACAGAAATGGAAAACAGGGTATTTTAAGTCTTCTCTATAGCATGGGTAAAATTTTCTGTAGAACAGAAGTAAAATAGTGTCATGAAGCCCATTGAATGGAAGTGAGGCAAAATGAAGCAGTGAACCCGTATTTGAAGTTCATTGAAAACATAACTTACATTGGTTTCTGTAGCTGTAGAATGTGTGTATTAGTGATTAATGAAGAACTTAAATGCTACTGATGAGTGTATAGGGAAACAAGTCGTATGACTTCAGAAATTTTTTCAAAATAGAAAGCAAACACTGAAATCTCTGTAGGGAAATAATTGACCTTTTTAAGATGTGAAGTCTAGATCAGAAAGATTTAAGAATGCCACTTTGTAATGAAGCAGCTGTAACAGCTTAACTGGTAACTTTTTACTGATAGCATGTGAAATCTAAACAGTTTATCATGATTGATAATGAATATACATAGGTCAGCTTGGAAAGCAACTGGTATCCTAGGCTCCATCAGAAGAGGGGTGGCCAGCAGGGAGGTGATTGTTGCCCCTCTACTCTGCTCTTGTGAAGCCCCATCTGGAGTACTGTGTCCAGGTCTGGAGCCCCCAGTACAAGAAAGACAGAGAGCTGCTGGAGAGGGTCCAGAGGAGAGCCACAAAGATGATCAGGGGACTGGAGCACCTCCCCTATAAAGACAGGCTGAGGGAGCTGGGCTTGTTCAGCCTGGAGAAAAGAAGGCTGTAAGGTCACCTCATTGCTATCACTTTCACTATCTAAAGGGAGCCTACAAACAGGAGGGGGAATCAACTCTTTGAAAGGGTAGATAAGAGCAGGATAAAGAAAATGGTTTTAAGTTGAGGGAGGGAAGATATAGGTTGGATGTCAGGGGGAAGCTCTTTATAGAGACAGTGGTGAGGTGCTCATAGAGGCTGCCAGAGAGGTTGTGGATGACCCGTTCCTGGAGGTGTTCATGGCCAGATTGGATGGGGCCCTGGGCAGCCTAGTATAGTATTAAATGGGGAGGTTGGTGGCCCTGCATGTGGCAGGGGGATTGGAGATTCATGATCCTTGAGGTCCCTTTCATTGAGGTCCGTGGCTATGCTGTGATTCTGTTGTTCCAAAGGCAGTTTCTCCTATTTATTTCCATGGAAACTATAACAGATACCAAGGGCACAATAACACTATTTGATAGAGCAAATTCTCAGTTGTAAAACACTATTCTTCCACAAAGTCTCTGCTGTTAACTGTGTGTTTTCATGGGCAGTGAACAAAGCCTGTACGCAGTGCTTATAACAGTCTGCACTAGTGAATGTGATTCAGTATTTCACAGCTGCTATGATGAGGAAAATGTTGCCCATGCAGTTCAACTTTCACTGGCCCAAGCAGATGGAAGTCAGTAGGTGCCATATCTGGACTTCACGGTGGCTGTGGTAGGACAGTTCTGTTCAGATTGGCAACGTGCTCCATGATCCTCAAACTGGTATGGGGCCTGGCACTATGGTGTAAGAGAAAGGTTGTTGTCATGGAATCGTGGAAAGCAACAATTCAGTTTTGTTTTCCCATCAGGTTATATCATAACCCAACAAGCATTTGTTTGTGCAGAAAAACTCAATGGTGTTCTGTTACTTAAATGATGGTTGACTGTTTTGTTGTTGTTTTTGTTGTTCTTTTTTGTTCCATTCCGACTGTGTGCCATTAGAATTTGCATGTTGAGTTTAATGTACGTCTTCATCTTAAGTTCTTTCGGCAGTGTCAGCAAATAGTATTAGCGAAAAGTGTGAGTACATCTGTAATATATTTATTTGATGTTCTGCATTAGAAAGAGGAATAGTATCTGAAAACAGCAGCAGTTTTCATGTACATCTTACTAATCTCTGTAATTTTGTGTACTTCTCTGTAAACCTCTGACACTTTTGACTCTGTGGTTTGGAGATAGATTTACCTGCAGTGGAGCAGGTAGGATATCAAAAGTGCTTTTGGAAATAAATAAACTTTCATTAGTTTTCTATTTAGGAAATAATTTGAATACATGAAATAAATTTGAAATCTGTAGGAATATTCCATTTGAGTATTTTAATGAGTTTCTAATTACAATTAATCTGGTTTTTTTTGTTTGTTTCTTTTTTAAGTTTATGGTGATTGGTAGTCTGCAGTATTAAGGGTAACCAAAGCAAGAATGAAGTCTTCTGAGTCACTGAGACTGTTGCCATCTTTTTAAAGGTTCCAGGTTTTTGTTTCCAAGTTCAGGATGGAGAAAATATTTGGTATATCAGAAATTTTGAAAGACAGAACAAGTGTTTGTCGTTCATCTTTATTTTGCGATGTTATCATTTCCTGTGCTGAACATGGGAAATCATTGTGGCTAGGAATACTGTGGAAAATAAGCTAGAGACACTTTGGTAGCACAGCAATTACGTCCTGTTAAAATGATCACTGCATATCTACTTTGCAGTTAATATGCTATTATGTGAAGTATGAATGTATAAATGATTTCTCTAAACTGATGTGGAACCTTCAGGAAGATGCAGAGAACATTAGGATAACTCCCTCCATTCAATCTTGCATGAAGGATGAACAATTTCCTGTTGTTAGAAGTACAAAAGCATATTGACCACGCGTAACTAACAAAGCCTTGCCAAATGCCTTCAGACTTCATTGCAGAACTGGGAATATACAGTTGCTGAAACATGTTTAGGGGAGGATGTTTAAATCTCTCAGAGAGGATAGGCTGGGTTTGGGGTGTGCTGAGCTGTGAGCTGTGCTGCTGTGCTTTGTTATCCTGTTCCAGGTGTGACAGTAGATGGCAAGCCAGGGTTGGGTCTCAGCACAAATTCGTCTGTCAAGGCTGATATGAAAATGGTGAAGGTGATAGTTTGAAGGAGAAGGAGAGTGACACATTTCTGTTCTATGCTGCTGCTTATTTGTCTGCAAATGTCAGAAAGCCGCAATCCTTCCTATGATATTACAGTCTTATGATCTTATCCTGCCAGAGCAATGTCTGTGTGTGTCCATGAGCGTTGCGTGTTTCTTTGGTAACAGAGGGTACAGGCAGATAATGGCAAGCAGTCAAATCCCCTTGGCTTGCTTATTTGCTGCTTGTTAGCAGATAACTGACCATGCGTGTGTTCCTAGCCCACTGAAGCTGCAAAGTAGAAATTGGTCATGTATACTGTCCTCAGCACAAATTCAAGCCTTTCAGTTTGGCTCTGAGCCAAGTAAAAATGGTTTAATGGAGTCCAAAATGCATGTCCAGAATACACTGTTCTGTCATTTCTAGACAGCTTTTGTTCTGTGCTCTCAAGCTTTCTGCTTAGGTCATAACATGGCATAATTCTTCTGTGGACATAAAGACAAATAATTCATGTAAACAAAAAGTGGGCGATGTTAAAGAATAATAAGTTCGGGAATCCTGCATTCTATTTGTGTTCTAACAAGGTATAGCTCCTGTCATTCATGCTGGGGGACAATGGTTCTCTTTTCTGTTAGATGGGTAGTTAAATGACCCTCAAATCCTGCATATGTTCCTTTCTGTGCATGGAATTTACTGTTGCTGAGTGACTTTTATTTTTTTTTGTCCTCACTTTGCGCAGCCCAGCTTATTGCTATGTGAATGATTTCCCATGTTGCCATCTGACAATCCATTTTTTACTTAGTCAGTTTTTTCTAGTTTTTATTCTTTTTGTATACATTAAGAGGTACTTTTTGTAGTGGGATCTGAAGAAAAAGCAATGGTGAAGTGGTCTGCAAATCTGAGAGTTGATACCATGAATGGTAAACTGGTGAAAGATGGCTGTTTCAGAGAGGTACTAAATGAGTTTGGCAGAAAGGTTTTAGCAAGAGAAATAGGAAAAGGAAGTAATGGAAATTAATAGAAGATATTTAAACATTATGAAGCTAGCCTGATTTGGAGATTTGCTTGAAACATAGAAAAAATTAATAGAAGTCTTATTTTCTACAGTTATTTCTAATTTAAAACCCAACTGATTTCTCAGAAGCTTGTTTCAACAATACAGTTAGGAGGATGAGGACTCTGGAAAAGAAATTTATATTTTTATTACATAGTTAAGCAAAGCATGTTTATATAATGCATCATAACTTTAACTATAAGGTATGTACATTAAATACATAATTTTAGGTATATGTTACACACCTAGATTTGAACATGCTTTGCTTAAAACATCAGTACATTTTGCTGAAGACTGCCTTTGTCACTGGTTAGTTTGACGAGAAACAGTTTTATTGTGTTGCAGTTGAGCAGTGCATGAAAAGAGTTCAAGGAATCCTCTTCGTATGCATCTTCTGGAGGCATACTTTTCTTTCCCATCTCTTTTTCTTTATTTGTTTCTTTGTCTTCTTTGGCTCAGTTGGACTTAGGTGCATGCTCCCAGGTAGAATTTCACCACAGCCTTCACAGAGGAGCTTTCTGTTTGGTTCTCTCTGCCTTAGTTTCCTGAGAGGTGTTGTATTAATTTGTTTGCGAACAGGCTAAGAAGACAATGTACAATTCTGCTGTTTGTTCCTGTATCTTTCATATTTATCCACTCAGTGTGAGCTCTTTATTCTAGAAAATAGTTTTTGTGTGAATGTGCAGCATCCAGCGGCACAGACTTCCAATCTAGCAGTTCTAGAGGTTAGTTGCCACCTTCTTTCCTATCTTGCTCCTCATTACTTTTTCCCTAAGAGATCTGCAGATGTTTAAGACCTGTCTGGATGCTTATTTCTAACATAGCTTTCTGGTCTCCAGTCAGGAACAGACTGATATCAAATAATGTGTACTGTTGTTACTCGTGGTATTTTGTTAATGAAATGTTATAAGGCAGACCTGCCCTTAGTCATATGGGTGTTGTAGTAGATGAGACTCACATGTCAGACTTATCTGTCTGAGCCTTTAGATTCTTGTACAGCCTCCATAATAAGGCAGTGAGTATCTTATTAAATTAAGGGGGAAAAATGTTTACCTTCTGTTCTTCTTCTGTGGATCACTGAAAACATGGGAAAATCCTATGTTCTGGAATCTTAGACAAGGGGTCAGTTTTACTGTCAGGGTTAGAGGTGAGCCCTGTTCTTAATTCATTGTCTTGTAAGGAAATTTTTTTAGTAAAATCATAGCGAACAGTTATGGCTATGTTATTTGCCCATCACATACAAAAGGCTTACTTAAACAGTCTTTTTAAAGCCTGTGTGTTGTGCTATTAATTGCCTGGATATTTATATGTTAAGAGAGAGTTTGTTTTTTTTCTGAAGTCTGAACAACTTCTATTTATAACAAAGGAAGGAAAAACAGGAGGCACCATCAATTCAGTATTTGGTTGTGAAACAGCACCTGTCCTATATAACACATAGCAAAGGTGGAGAAGACTTTGGAATAATTTTCTTGCTTTTCACATTTAATTTTTCACTTGGTGCTTTAAAAGACATCTCAGATAGTAGATAGTCTCAAGGGCTTGTTGGGTTCCTCTGCTGGTTTAATAGTGATCGTGACACTTGTAAAGTGCGGCACTGAGAGAATTAGTGAACTTGGAATGAAGGAAGGAAGGAATGATCAATTATTCACCACACGCCATCGACTACAAGAAGCGGGATTGCTGCCTGTCTCTCTCCTTTTCTTTCTTCTGCACACACAAACTCAGCTTCTGCTATTTGTGCAATTACATTATTTTCATTCAAACAATCTTTAGAGAAACCTGTTTATTTGAGTCTGCTGGAGCATTCATCATTAGGGTGTTGCATCAAGTGTCCTTGACATTCACTGCTCCATGCCTCCTGCATCTTCCTCTTTAATTATGTTAATACTTGTGATAAAGCAACAGAAAGACCTGACTGATTTTTCTAGAAAGAGTGGACTGAATCCTAATTCGATCACTCTTGGATTGTTTTTGGCCTATATTTCTTCCTTTCTTTCTAATCTTTTGTACTTAAACCAGATTTCCAAGGATAGGAATATTCAAAATTCAGGTTTTTATATGAAAGCAAGATTTCTTTTTTTCTGCATTTCTAAATACTCCTAACATGCGAAAAGGAAGAACTTTTACTTACTTTGAGCTATTATTAAGAATATTTTTCTAAGCTGAGAGAGAAGTTGTATCAAGAACTCCACAGTTTACATGTTAGGTGGGGATTCTGGATAAAAATAAAACTTTTTTTTCATTTTGTATGCAAGATCACATCTTTCTTTTAGTAATTTTATTTATTGTTGTTTGATTATTGAAAGATTGCATTTCCATATTTTACAAGTGCACTGGTTTGAAAATCACTCAATTGCTGATTGTTGTGAAGAGCTTATAGATTCTGCTGAAGCAATAGCCTTCGTGAGGAGCTTGAAAATGAGGCAGGAGAACTGTTGCTGGAACTCAGAGCTGGGGAAAAAAACAAACAAACAAACAAAAAAAACGAACAACATGAAGCTGGAGTCAAAGGTAAAATTTGTGCTTCTTGTCTTTGTATTAAGTAAGAACACATTTTGAATTTATTGTTGTCCTGGCATCAGCCGTAACAGCATTAACAGCACACTGATGTTTGGTTACTGTTGTATGATGAGGGCGTGCCTGGGATGGCCGGGCCACTCAGCAGGAAAGAGCTGCTGCCCCTTATTCGGTGTCACTATGAAGCCTTCTTGCCTTTTTACTTTCACTTATGGGGCACGTCTCACCTTTCAGTGCTTAGCACTTGCGTGTTTGACATTATCATAGGAAGGAGGTAACTGTGTTGTTCTTGGATTTTGTTTTTTCACTTTTTTTTTCTTCCAATCAGCTAGAAACAATGGATTAGTTTAACTTGTCTTTTTTATACGTTGTTTTGCAGACAGCTTTTGCGTCCTTTTTCTAGTATAAAGTTTGGATTAGAAAGTGTTTTGGGGCACCCATTTATACTGAAGTCTAAAATAAAAGAATTGCAGCATCAGGAGTTATACGTCTCTTGTGAATATATTGCAACTACTTTGCTTTAGATTCTTTTTATGTACCAGGGTTATCACAGTAGCGTTTCATACCATAGTAACTGGTATGAAATGGAATTGGAAAGAGCACTAGTCATGGTTATCCTGTTGCTATCAAGCAATAGTAAGATTTCAATATAAAAATGATCTTAGTTCAATAAATTTGATTCAATCCTCTGTTAATAATCAGACTTATTTGTAAAAACATGTTTCAGAGATGAAATTGACATCCCCTTGTGATCTCTGTAGCAGAAGCCCTGTAATTTAGAGTGCAACTGTTTCTGGGTGGCTAAATTGAAGCTCAAGAGCACTGTCTTCTGAGAGCCACCAAGTATGCTGTGATCAAAAACTGGCAAGCAGCATCGCTTATTTCTGTTCTGCACTTTAGAACAAGGAAACGTAAAGAAAATGTCTTGACAGGAAATCTGTTGTGAAACTAGGGAAAAAAAAAATAACCATTCTGCTGCTTCTTGGTCCCATGCCACCAACTGTAGAGCAGAGTTTCATTGGTGACGTCAGGCACAATTCTTGAATTGGTGTAAAATATGGCATACGTTTTTTGTAACATTTGTTTAAGGGGTAGCTGGGAATGAGTAGAGGGGAATGTACATCTGTCATCACACCTCATCAACTTACTGAGTACTCTGCTATGCTCTGCTTTTGTGTGAGATAAATTCCTAGAACTTGCTGACATCGTTATGGTTTTCATAACAGAATGCAATGTATGTATTAACATAAGTGGTTCATTGTGTGGCAGTGTTCTGAAGAACCCTAATGGTTTATTATAGTAATTCTTATTAGGGATATTAGCTTTAAAACAAGACAAGTCTGTTTGTGTTTTTCAGTGTATGCTGTACTTAGCAAGAGATGTCAGGGATAAATTGATTTCTGATCCTTGATTTGTATGGATCAGTAACCATTGCTGCGAAATGCCTCAGGTCATATTTAGAATGCAGAGAAATAAAGAAAACTATTGGGATGCTACTGCGTATGAATTGCAGAATTTGTTTGGCAAAGACAATGTAATGAATCTCCACAGTAAGCTATGGTCTGCAAATGGTCATATCCATCAATAGGTGATACTTTTTAAAATTTACTTTACCCTTTACAGTGCCAGAACAAGAATGTATCAAGGAATGCTTGCTCTGAGCATTTTAAAACTAGTCTAATGGCTTTTCTTCTAAAGGAAGTATTTTGGAAGCTGTTCTAAAGGTTGATACTACCCCTTAGAGGTAAATGAAAGGATGCAGAAGGCTTAGCAGAAAGATGCTCTGAAGTCATTTTCCCTTATAAGTGTCCAAGATTTTTCTTATTACTCTATTCCTCATGCCTTGTCTATTGACATCAGGGGGATGTGAATATTCTGTGAAGCTAGTTTTTATTGCTGTTCATGCCTTCTTTACAGATGTATTAATCTGTGTCTTAAAGGCTAAACTATCATCTTGGAATTTTTTAATCATTTCAGGATTCTCAACAAAGGAATTGGTGTTAAAATGTACTTATTTCACTATGAGTGAAGTGGAAAGATTTAAAACTGAGCAGCTCACCTTAAGTTGGAGCGGGGCTTAGTGCTGCTGGCTACTCAGGACCTGCTCTGTGCAGACTTCCTGATGGTAGAGATCTGGTTTGGAATAACTGGCAATGTCAAAGTGAAGATCAAACCTTTGGATATGGAAATGATTTAGAAACATGAAAAATGCAATCATTAGGCTGTAAATCCTTCTGGTGCTATCATAGCAGTTAGAGAAATCTAAACCGAAAATATGTTTAGTTTGTTTCCATGTTTAACCCCAATTACCCTTTGCCAGGGAGTTCTTTTTAACATTCAATTCCTCATCTCACTTTTTAGCTTCTGAAGGCCTTATTTTTCCCCCACTACATAAATTGCAGCAGGTGCACAGAATAGAAGACATTACAATTAAATGTAATCAAATATTTTAGGCACTAATGAACAGCTCCAGGAAAACAAGTCAAAAGGAAAAAAAGAAAAAAAAAAAAAAAAAAAAGCCTTTAAGTGAGAGTGAGTGGATTTTCAAACACCCAAGGCACCATAGGGCCAATTAAGGGAGTCAGACATCAGGACACATACTCGCATTAATTATCTTTGAGTTCGGGGAAATAAAAAATAAAAGCAACAATTATCATAATAAATCTCCACACATTGCTTGTAAGTTGTGCTAATCTACAAAACACCTGGGTTTTGGAGGTTTAAGGCATGAAAGTGAATACTTAATCAGTGAGTACCAACCTCACACAGCTAATAGAAGGGTGCAGTTTTGCTGTGATCCGCTGGTCAGAGCAGGAGTGGGCTGGGGGCTCAGCCTTCCACAGCTGTATTCAGTACAGCTCCCACATAAAGCACTGCAGACCAGGTTCAGACTGGAGAGTTACGAAGTCTATGCTGCTGGGGATGTAGATTTTCCCTGCTATCTTTTACTCTCTTTTTATTGTTGTGCCCCTAATGGAAATTTTCACAATGGGAGTATCAATCTCAATCTATTCTAAATACCTAACAGTCCATTTAATCCTCCCTTCTCTAAACTCAGAAGGAATCGAACTGGAAGGACAAATATTTCATGAATCCTGTAAGAGTTTGCTTAAATGTGTGGATAGAAGAAAAAGCAAGAAACATAAAGGACAGAATTTTTTCTTGAAATATGTACTTAAAAATTGAACTTTGCTTGATCCAATTGCAGACTGTTCATACAGAAAATGTAGGATAATGGTATACTTTGGGTTGTTGGTTTAGCATTAGGTAAAAATATTTCTGTTTTTCATTGGAGTATCATGTGGCTGTTCAGTTACATCTGGAGAGTAAATGTCTTTCACTTCCACAAGAAAAAAAGCCCTAAATGAACAAGATGAGGTTTAAATTTCTCATTCGTATGATGTTTAAATACTAATTAGTCCTGATTAGTCTAGATTGAAGAAGGAAAAATTAAGTGATTTATTTACCCATTATTTCCTTTCCCTTCATATCTGATGGAATGCCAAGATGGGTCATTCACATACTGATGGATTCTAATTGCCAGTATTTCAGTTTTTCATGTGTTCACCTTCAATAAGTAGCACTTAAAATGAATGAAATGAATAAAAGAGTGAATTGTTTCCTGTCTTGTCCTTCTAGTCAACTGCCTGTTGTGAAATATTTAAAAGACAAACTTCTCTTATTTATAGTGCATGCATATATACGTGGAAGAAATGGATGCATCATGTGTCAGAGCATCTCATTATTAAACTTAGAGGTTCTGTGATTCTTTTTAAGTGGCTATTTTCTGAGACTTAATATGGACATTGCAATTTGGGGCCTGCATTTTTTAAATTATTTTTTACTCTGATGCTATAATACCTGGAGAAGCTCTGTTTGTCAGATATCCTTTTTTGTGAACTTAGATATATTTGTTTCAGAATTCTATAGCTTTATGACTGGGTAAATTCTGATGGAAAGAATTTTAGGTTTTAGATCCTCTGACATGAGGAAAGAAACTAAAATCATTCTCACTTGATGAGTGCTTGAACTGCAAATGGTGAGAGCAATCATTCTTACTACTTCAGGGTAAGTGTGGCCTCTGCTTAGTGTTTGCAAAACTCTTTCTGCAAAACCTGGTTTCAAGCTGTGAGCTAAAAGGGAGAAAAAAACACAAAATAATATCCAGTGTGGCAGATGATGGGCTGCCAGGAATACTGTCACTAAAGTATTCATAGGAGTTAAGCCTTACCTCAACATGCAGTCTTGTGTAGCTCACTGCTCTGTGAGATTTTGGGGTACTTTGATAACTGTGAACGGTGCAAGAATTCACTAAGAAATACGTGGAGCAGCAGCCAAATAAAGATAGCATTTTAGTTAATAAATTACTACTTATTGACAACTGAATAGCCACCTGCACGTAGTTCTTTATTTTAACTTCAAGAAGGTATGTTTTCAAAGATCTTTACAAGCAGTTTAAAAAATAAAATTTGAGCCCCAACCTTTAACCTATTTTTACATCAGTTGTATACTTAAAATGTATGCATAGTCTGTCCTTTTCATAATATGTTTTTTCCGAAATGATTATAGAAGCTAGTTGCTTTTTCTAACTGCTATGAGCTTTTAATTTCTAAAACGTTTGCTTTATACTTTAATAATTGTTAATGTGAAACTGTCCTGGGTTGCACCAAAAGAGGGGTGGCTAGCAGGTCGGGGTGCAGTGTGTTGTCCCCTTCTACTCTGTCCTGTGAGGCCCCATCTGGAGTTTTCTATTCAGGTATGGGGCTCCTGACACAAAAAAGACGTGCAGCTGTTCAAACAGAAGGGAGACCAACTTTGTATGGTATTACAGTGACAGAACAAGGGAGAACGATTTTAAATTAGAAGAGGGGAGATTTGGGTTAGGTGTTCTGAGTGAAGAATTTCCTCCTGGAGTGGTGCTAGGCCCATTCCAGTCCAGGACATTCCACGATTCTGTTATTCTTTTTATTTTATTTGGAAACTTCCTGATTTTTTTTAAACTAGAATGGTGAACAGGTAAGGTTAAAGGAGATGGGCCAGTAACAGATCAGCCTGCAATTTCCCTGACCTGCATGGCCTGAGGAAGAGAAGGATGTTGGGTAGCTGTCTCTGTCTTCTGACTTGCTTAGGAAGAAATACTAATGTGAACGTGTGCTTGTTCAGTGTAGAAGTATGCAAAAAGAAAGAAACCATGAAGAAGACGTGGTTCTGTTTGCCTCTGGTATATTACATCTATTTAAGTTAATGAGATTATAGTTTGTGCCCATTCCTTAATTACACTTCTGTTTAAATATTTTTTTCAAACAGTTGTGCCTTACGAAGTCCCTGTATTGTTTCTGAAGAAGGTGGATTTTACTCCTATTAATGTTTTGAAAGTGCAGCAGTTGAAACTTAATGTTCAGATTTGTTTTGAGTTTTCCTCTTGTCTCAGGCTCAAAAAGATAAATAAAAACAAATGTAGATTTTCTGTTGGTACAGGAAGGTCTAGCTCTAGTTCTTATTCCCCTGCTGTAGGATGATAGCATGGGAAATAATGTTGAAATTAGCAAAAACATTGGAGTTAACTGAGTGGTTATTAGAATTCATATCTTTGGTCATGACCATTTCATATCAAGACTTGCTATTTAAGCAGAATTTGTGCTTGCTTTTTGTGGCCCGATTTCCTTTTCTCCCCCCTTGCTTTCTGATATTCTAATTAATAAAGGAAAGCTTCCCCACAGTATGGTTCTATATAAGTTAATTCGTTTTCTGTCTCCTGAAGTATGCTTTTTTTATAGTTCTGCATCACCTCTGTAATTCATTATCAAATAAAAGCCTATAAGCTCTTTATATGCAGGTGTACAATTATGAGCACTGTTTTATAGTTGATAGCATTAATGTTTGAGTGCTGGAGTTGATAGATTTGATGTGATGAGGATTTACTATGGAGAGATCTTTATTAACAGTGTATCCAAACATAATGAAAAATGATAAACTTAGCATCTTGTGCTGTTTGCTTTCACTGCGATTGCTGCAAAACTTGAGCGAAGTTTTTTGTTGTTTTTTTCTTGCTCAAGCAAACAGAGTTATTCAAATCCCGCTTTTTGCAGGAGTGGGGCTACAGCTCAGGAAGAGCATCTTTTCATTTGATGATGATATTTTTTTAAAACCCTCTCCTTGCTTCCCCTAGTAACTGTGTCATTCTCCCCTCTCTGTGCTATTCGACATACGCTTTCTTCTAATAATGTGCAACGGTATCTTGCTGGTGATTTCACTGCCGATCTTTGCTCTAACAGGAACAAAAATCCCTTTGTTCCTATCAAAAAGTATCAGTAGCAAAGCCAGAGGCTGCCATTTGAGGAGTGCTCTAAATAATGAAATGTATTAAGGCAGTTTTCCCTTAGGATATTTCAGTTTGTGCATGTGTAATTTACAGGTATAGTGTTTGGGTGGTAAGTGTTAGTAGTTCTCTCTGCTCAGGTCATTATTGTAGTTAAGTCCTATGAACATTGATTTTCAATACTAGCTGTGTTCTTTGCAAGTAAAGATCAGATCTATTAATCAGTTGTTTTTTTAACTGCTAAGTTCTTAATATTCAGAAAATTATGGGCCTGTTCTGGAGGTGAAGTATCATCTCTATTTGAAAACAGCCACAGACTTGCACCAATCAGAGAATGGAGATTTGAAGTGTACTATGCAATACAGGTTTTCTTTTCCTCTCAACTATTTTAGTATCTGCTGACTGCAACAATAATAATAATAAAAAAAGACAAATGCATGCTGGAATCAAGTTATATGTCTTTTTTCCTTGATAGAGTAATATAATTTTCTGTATTCCTAATGCTGAAAGCATTTTTGATCAGCAATTTAATGTACGTTACGTAAGGTTTCATGGGAAATTTGGATCAAGGACGTTGTTTATATGAAATGTATCACAATAAATTAGAACTTCTATCTGAAAACATCTATGGCTTTACAAAATCTGGCTTAAAACTTAGGCAGACTTTCGTATCCATTAAGTCGCATATGTAATAAATAGTGTGTAAACTCCACCACGCACGGAGCATGCATATTACAACCATTAGACAAAGTAAAAAATTTTCAACAATAGAGTAAGTGATGTAAATCTCTTATTCCCTCTTCAAGATGTCTTTTCACTTAAAAGCATTTTCACAATGATTTCTCGTTGGTCAATGGCAGTCTGACTAATGCTCCTTGGATATATTAAAGTTGTTTTAAAATAGAGTGTAAGGGACAGAGACTACTAAAAATGAACTAGGAAAATCATTCTAATAAAATGAGAAATCAGCTTCTAGAAAAGGGCATAGGAGAGCAGAAAGGTCTGGCAAATAACAGAATAAAAGCAATCTTAAATTTTTTTATGAAACTGTGCAGCTTGTTCATTTGAAGTAAGTGTCTCAAAGCGTCCTTTAAAAATATCACCAACTGCTAAAATCGAATACTGTCATTTTATCCTGGTAACCATAGGTTTCCTGATTTCATAATTGGCTTGGCTAGGGAGCTCAACTGTAGGGATTTTACCAGTAGCTGTTCTTATCAATTTTTTAATAAATCCCACAGATTGAGTACAGTAAATAATAACTTCCACAGTGCTCAGTAAGTCAATATTTAACTTAATATAGATTTTGGGAAACTAGCATTTTACATGCACATATTACTATAGTTCTTACTTAAATGAAAGGATAGGTTTTATTTACAAATGGGAAAGGGGTAAAATTTACAAGGTAATTATTTCAGTGTATTTTTTAACTTCAGCTTAACGGAGTATGAGATGGATGTGTTCTGGCTGCAGGGAGCCCTAGATATTTTTCTGAAGGTAGATCTGGATCTTCAGATCCATCCAGTTGGTATCAGTTCCTATGGATGTACAGATTCATAAAGCAAGTGTGTGCACATATATTCACGCTGTAACTTCGGCATAATCAAAGCACATTTAAGTACTTTTCCACAGAGAAACTTGAGGTATGCATAAGGCTAACTAAATATTTTACGATTCGTAGGACTGAACTGTCCATCAGCTTGAGTATTCTTAAGATCTTTGTTTATGGACATATTGGAAGAGTGTACCTCTTTCATCAGTAAGTTAAAATATTTTTAATTGAAGTCTAATTAATCAATGCTGTTTATACACATGCATACATGCATATGTTACTTAGCTGCTAAACAGCTGAAAACCGAAGCCAAAGACGAGCGAATAAGGAACCATTGCCTGTTTTGATTTGCTTCTTTCTGGATAAAAAAAAGAAACAACAAAACAATGAAGTTTTAATTGTTTTTCCAACTAAAAATTCCAACATTTGTTCTTCCAACTAAAAAATTCTGAAGAGTATTCCTGAATTATTTATTGGCTTGATAACTTCACTGAGCATTTTTGTACAGTTTTGAAACACCAGAAAGGAAAAAACATGAGTTTTTTTATGATGCTGCACATTCTGATGATTAGAATTGGAGAAGCCATGGTTACTACCCCTTATAGTTTCCATCATTCTTTCCTATTATTTCACAAACTCTAATTATTTCGGTATTTATGCTCCTTAGTGGGAGCATCATTTGAGTACTTCAAGAAGGAGAAAAAGGCAGCAAACACTTGAGAAAAACAATCAAAGCTATCAGCTGAAGTGCTGACTTCCTGTAGTAATAAGATTTATGTGGTCTATCCCAAAATTTAGCTCTAAATGCAGGTATTGATCATATAGGTCTGGTCCTAATACAACCTGGTTGTAACCAAGGATGCTATTCCAGATGAATATGGGTGAATTAGCACTGTAGGAAGAAAAGAGAAAGATTCCATGAAGAGTACCAGGAAAATTAGAGTTCCACCCTTTCTGTTTGGAGACCCATTACTGAAAGCTGTATTTTAAAATGAGATGGTAAGGTAGGCTGTTACAAAGGGTTTTGGTGGCTGTCATTTTGGGGGAGAGTATTTGTATAATAATTTAGAAAAAAAAAAAAAAAGTTGACTTTTTCAGAATGTTTTATTTCCTAAGTCTTCATTTGATTGTTTAGTTGCCACATCCTGCTAAAAGCAGAGCTCCAGAAGGAAAAGTATATCGCACTATGGGATGTAAGCTGAGGATGGCTCCTAATGGCTTCTACCACTACCTCCAGCTGTTTCTGCAATGTTGCATAGTGCTGTAAGGTTCTAACATTGTTTTCATTATAGATTTTTTTTTTCCAATAAATGTTAAAGGTATCTCCTCCTTAAATGAATATTGTCAATCTGACAGTAATCTGAAGATAACGTGAGTTACAAGTCTGTCATTTCTCCGTGGATTTTCATGCCAGGTGTATAACAAAGAAATTGTGTAACACCAGAAACCCATAGTATCTAGCAAATTTTATTTCAGCTCATTCAATTTTTAGTTCTTGAGTTTGTTTTTATGTTTGTTAAGCTTTTATCTTTGGCCCAAAATTGACAAAAATTAATAATAACACTATTTTAGTTCTGCTTTCTGAAGTGAAAGAAGCTCTGTACCAACATAGTTGTATCACTGGCCTAAGGGCAGTAGAGTTTATTTCAACCAATTAAAATAACAATTACTCTTAGAGAATCTAATAGGAGCACCCTATTCCTAGCTAGCCCGCATCCCAGATAGTATGATTAAAAACCTTCAGCTCCAAATGACTGTATTGTACCGGCTGCCCTTTCTCCAGAATAATATTTACAGTAATAGGATATAACACTCACAGCACTTGCATGGTGATTTTTTCAGTTTACTTGCCTAAAAACAGTATGCTAATTCATTCACTGTTGGGAGCTATAGTTGATGAGAAATAAACTGAAGTTTGATCTCTTTGGGTCACAGATTGTGACATATGTTTTGAGATGATGTGTAAAATCTTATCTTGACCTAGCTGAGTATGACTGCAAATGAAATGTTGACACTGAAAAATATTTGTTAAATACAGTGGTTGAAGTTTTGCATAAAATGTAGTGGAACATCTTTGCACCTACTTCTTAGTGTATACCTTGAGGTCCTGACTTGATTATTCCTTTGGATCAGTTACAATAGCTTTTGTTTGTTTGCCACCCTTATATTCGTGCTGATCCTTGGTTATGTTTAAGTTAAGTAAGATATTTACAGTTTCTTTCACATTTTCAAGAGATGAAAACATGAAAAATAACTAAAAACAAACAGAAGCTTTTTAAGGTTCTTATTAAGTTAGAGCAGCATGATTGAGAAAAAGGAAGATGCCTCTTGTATTCAATTTCTTGATCCCCAGCTTCTGAAGGATCAAGATGATGTAAGTGATGTATATGCTGTTCTTTACTATTATGGCTCAATTCAGTGGTTGTATCATCTGCTTGTCTGAGAGGGAATGCTGTGTAGAGAAATCCGAAGGTTTGTCAGTACTCTGCTACCTCCTACAATTTAGTAATATTTCCTGTGAAGAACTGTTTCTAAGTATGGGTGTTACATGGTTGCTTGCTGTACTTAAAAGGTACTTGTTTGTGATTCTAGGGAAATGTTGATCTCTGACTCCATGTACTGTATGGAGACTGATGATTAAAAAAACAAACAAACAAACGAATCAAAACCAAACAACCTTCTTAGTTCTACAAATTCCATAAATGTGATCATTTCAATGAGCCGCGTTAAACTCATGTATTGTATTGAAATGGCATTCAAACGTGGATGTTCTGATTCCTGGTACTTTTCTCTAGCTTTGCTGATGCTCTCGTAATGTATTGCCAATGCGGTTTGGGGTCTTCACTTCAGAAATCCAGGAGGGCTATCATAATCATATTTTTACTTCACAGTTTCAGAAAGATTTTATTCCTGTGACAATATGTAGGCTTTGAGTTGTTATTATTCTTTCAAATTCTGTTATTACTTGAGACACCTCAACTCTGGGTGTCTCTGTTTTCCAATCCCAGAAATAGGTTTAGAGGCTTTCCACAAATAACCTGAGGTCCCTTAATGTTAGGTCTAATATTGTTCTTCAACAGTTCAAATGACTTCTGTGTTCACATGGTGGTTCATGGAAAAAATTCTTAAATTCTGGTAGTTTGGATGTTCTTAACTGTTGAAACTAAACTGTTATTTATTTTATTTTTTTTTCTCTGACAGAGAACAATAGAAAAGAGGATCAGCATTGAATTTTTACTCTAAGTTCCTTGGACAAAAATGCAGAATCATTTTAGTGATGCCAGTGCAATTACTCCTGTGTTCACACCTAGCTAACTAGCAGCAAGCTAATGTCTTTGAAATAGAGTATTGTTTTAATGATTGTTTTAATTATCTCAATTTTATTAGTCTCAAATTCCTTTCTGGTTTCAATGAACCTAGTCCAATTTATAACCACAGTGTCTCAGCAACACTTCTGCCAACAGAAGTATTAAAAAAAAAAAATAGTAACACTATAGATCTCAAAAGGGTTCAATACAGGAATGATGATAATTGCTTCTTTAGAGGAGGAAAAAAAGGCAAAATGCACAAAATGATGGTGGTGGCCAATGATCCTGATATGATCAGGATCAATTTGTGTTATGCTGAGTGAGTATGGGTGGTAATATTTGTGAGAAGTGCAGACCTCTTTTATCTTAAATATGAATGATTTATATAAAGGATTTTCATCCCTTTAACTTGATACGCTTCTAGATGAGAAACAAAATTTTTAATCATCCTTAATTTTATGGGCCAGTAGGGAAGTTATGTCATTTTAGGGTTTGCATTTGCTTTGCTTCTTAAAGAGGGAACGTAATTCCTAATATGTATGATAAGATTCTGTGTCTGTGTGATAGGATGGATACATACATTCTTTTTTTCTGGTGACTTGTAGCAAAAAGTCTCAGAGCACAATAGTGCTGGCTGCTAATAAGAGCTTGACTTGAATCATGGGATGAAGTGATTCTCTTGTTTTCTGGTGCAGCCCTGTGGATGTCAGTGATTTAATCCATTAAATGCAAATATTTTGTGGCTATAGGCACAAAAGTTTTCATGATTATATGAAATGAGATCAAGTGCTGCTGGGCAGGGAAGAGAAATCTGATTCTAGGTGAGTGCTTTTGAATGCTGTCAACAAGCTCCTCTTTTAAGTGGGAAGAGAATGGCTTAGCCTGTCATCAGCACGTGCTGAGGCGCTGCAAGTCTGGGTCTTGTCAGGCTGTCTAAGTGCATGCTTCTGGGAATGCAGCAGCTACCTGAGGGACAGAATCTTACCTCTTCTTACAGCTCTGCCCACTATCTTGCTTGCTCCGTGTGGAGCCACTACTTACATTGTGGGATCACGAAGACCTTGTGTTTAGCTTTCTGATCTCAGTATGTATGTGAAATGTCTTGGCTTCAGTCCTGTCTCATATTTGTATGTTTTCAATTTAGGCAACAGTTCACACATAGATGTTAGTTTACATGTACATTCATAGAGTACTTCCAGGTGCTTTTAACTATTAACAGCTGAGAATACTGTAAAAAAAAAAAAAAAAAAAAAAAAAAAAAAAAAATCTGTTGCCCTGAGAGACAGGCAAAAAGCATAGTATGCCTACCAAGAAGGGAAGCATTACCCACTGGCTTCGCATTTAGCCAAATCTCATGCTTATTCTGCAGGAGTTCTTCACTGCATGTTGCCGCAAAAGAGCATTGCGAAGGTCTAAGATGATTTTTCTCACCATTGAGAGGATGGATATGCTCTATGGGTGGGAGGAGGGAATGATCTGGGAATTAAAGCAAAGAACAAAAGGGATAGGCACAATGCTCTAATTAGCCTTGTCCCGATTCTACCAAGCTGTTACATCTGAACCATCTGCTGAATAATTGGAATCACCTCCTTATAACTGGACTGAGTTGGGAAAAACAAGCCAGTTCTTAGGAGCTTCCTTCTTATTTGTTTGTCTCATTTGCAGCTTGTCATTTCAGAATGCTACTGGAGATGACTTGCCAAATATGCTCAGGCCGAAACTGTACCATTACCAATTTTTTACTGTCATATTCAGTGACGTATTAGGTTTGCATTCCAAATGGTCTCCATTTCCATTCAGAAAAGCTGAGATTTCTTTTCAGCTCTTCCCCTTGGTAAGCCACATTTGCCTTCTTACAGATTGCAGTGATGTTTACCACGTTTACTTTGGGACATAAGCCTCTGAACTGTCTCGTAAATGTAGTCACTTATTACTTTTTATTAGAAGATAAGGAAGTACTCTCTCCTTTCTAAATCTCCATTGTAGTGTGGATCACAGACTCTCAAGGTTCACAAATGAAGGCACTGTGGATTGAAAGGGTGCATTTACACTGTGACAGATTCTCTCTTTATCAGTGAATCTTCAGATGTTCTCAGCATATTGTGAAAGTACCTGTGAAATCTCAAGGCCAGTAGCTAAATGAATTGCAATTGAAATAGAAGATGAGCTTTTGTGTTTAAAAAAAAAACCAACAAAACAGAACAAACAAACAAAAAACCCAAGAACTTGAACCTATGACTTCACTGTTTAAGTGGTTATTGTGTTGGCCTGGCTAGCTGGACCTGATAATTTGGAATTAAATTCTATAAGTTGGCACAGATGAAGTGCTATGCTTTTGTTTAAATGAGAGCAACAAAAACAAGAAGTAAAGAAAGTAGTGAGCGTGACCAAACAACCTAGCTTTGTACAAGCACAGCATGAAGGCTTTTGCTTGTTGCTGATGAAAAAGGTGTAGGAAATGGTTGTGATTATGCTGAAAAAGTCTGTTGCAGCTGAGAATTTGCTCCATCAAATAGCATCATATTGCTTGGTCAAATAATGCTCTTTGTATCTGTTGTATTTTTTCCAAAATTGTGAAGATGTCATAATCATATTTCTATGAGCTTTGCTTAGTGAGTCGTCATGGCTGTTCTGCTTTGTCTTCCCTGTAATTGACTGCATGGTTTGACTCGTATTCTTTCTGTAAGATGGATATGATTCTCAAAGTATTTTTCTCACATCATTTTGTCTTGCTCATTTCTTGAGGATCTGTATTTGAAATGGGGAGAAGAATTATATGCTCTGTGTAATTATGTTCATAAGAATATCCTTTTTACCTATTTGTCATCTGAAGGACCAGTGTGAGCAAGAGTCCAGAATAATTTTAAATAAAAGTCTGCTTTTCTGCAGAGAAAAGAAGCACATGCATGCTTATCGCGTATTTTAATGACTGTGCATGTGGGGTCAGCTATCCACTTGAATACTCTTGGTTTGCACAACAAACATCAGTAACAGACACTTCTCAGATACTATAGTAAGGGTTTTTTTTTTTTCCCCCCAATACTTACAATTAGGAAAATGTGGGAACCATATAAATACCTTACTGTTTATGTCTTTGTGTCATATATTTATCTTTCTTTTCTTATTAGGAGATGTAACCAGATGTGCTACTAATTTGTCTTGTTGTGGGGAAAAAAAGTGTGTGTTTATCGGAGATGTTATGCTCAAATTACACTTTAATCACAGTTATATTTTTTAGTTGAATAACTTGTCAGTGTAATGGTTATGGAGTAGAAACAAATAAAGAAGACAACCAGAGAACATTGTCATAATGTCCATGTAAATTGAATCATTTAGTTCACTAAAACCATTTTTACTGCGTGAGTTTTGATGATCTCAGTGTTTTTAATGCTCTTAATTTTGACTAAAGTCTGAAGTAGTGCACTAATATCAAGATGGATATCACTAAGTATTTAGAGATAAGTGGAGATGTACATGATCAACAGCCCAATTTTATATCTTCAAATACTGCATTATGTGTTTTCATATGTTTGCTTAACTTGAATTTAAGTAATTAAATATTTGGCAGAAATCATGCTGTGGTTGAAATTAGAATTTGCACATCTAATACGCTGAAGTAATTAGGATTTTTAAAGGTAAAATGGTTGATGCCTTCCTTTGACTGCTTCTGGGACAATGGATGTATATTAATCTGAGTAATTATGCTGTGTGTGTTTTTAGTGAATCTGGAAAATTGTTCTGTTGCTTGTCATTTTTCAGTGGTTTGCTTTGGTCTTGGAAAGTATTTGAGGAGGAGAGGTAGTATTTTTGTTTCTGTTGCCAAAGCAGGAGTTACAGCAGCAGTAACAGCACAAGACTAAACTCCTACACTGTACGTACGTTCAGGTATGCATGTGTGGAGTTTTATGTATCACTCACAGCACTGTCAAAAGTATGTACATGTGAATGTTAGAATGAATGCAGATAGCAAAATATGAAGTGCTTGAGATAATTAAATGGATTTGTGCAGATTCTTGGATTTGGTGGTACTAAGGAACATGGTTTAGTGGGTAATATGGGTGGTAGGGGTGGGTATTGGGAATAGATGATCTCAGAGGTCCTTTCCAACCTTAACAATTCTGTGATACTATAATCCTACAATTCCTAACTGCCTGCATGAAGAACATAAATGTTAGCTAGATGTTTGTGGGATCAGATTTCTTTTTGCAAAACAAGTTTGTGAGATAGCTAAACATCTCTCTTTAAAAATAAGATATTTTATTCTCCTAACATTAGCTGTCTACGTTAAAATCACTGAAGGACAGGGGAGGGCAACTCATTGGTTTGTGGTTATGCACTGCTTATCATATGTGTGGATCAGCATTCTCAGGGAAAGAAACGTAACGATAGCAATTGAGTATGTAGTTGCAGCAAGATAAAGGTGATGATGTTATTAGTACTGCATAGGCAGTCATGTGATAGGAAACAGAGTTACACCGAGTAGTGGTACACCTAGCAGGGGCTACCATGACTAGTGTACTTGTATTTTTCTAATCTTTCCTCATTTCATCCTTCAATTGATCAATTGAATTAACACATTACAATAATCTGTGTCCTGTGTCAACACCTTTTTTTTGCTTCACTTGAAGTAATTGATAGAGTAGAAAGTATATTTGGGGTTTACTAGGAAGAACTACTGCATTTAGGATTTATGGTGAAAGTTAACATTTTATTTGCTGTCCTTTTGAAGTTAATACCTCAAAGTGTAGCAGTGAACCTGCAGTTTGTGCAGTAAGTAGTGCTGGGACTCATACAGACAGCTCTACTGTGCTGAGTCCTTTGTCATGTGATCGTTTTATTACTTACAAAGTTTTAATTTTTCTCCTTTTCTGGTTGCTTTGCATAATAATATGTAACCTTCTATATAAAGATTGTTTCTTAGTTTGCTTTGACTTTATTTTTAGTGTAATATTAAAAGTATTACCATTTTTGAAGCAGACTGAAGTAAAAAATACTTAAATCCAAAATCTGAGATGAGTCTTTTGGGGAAAGCATGAGGCTCTGTGTGAGTTTCCGTAAAAGGCTTCTGTCCAAAGTAAATGAGAAAATACGTTGTGCAGCTCAGACTAAACTGGGAGACTTTTGTGTTGAATTACAGTATGCAACTTATTATTAAATAATGGTCTAGGCAATATGAAGCAACTGTAAAACACAGAGTTGATGTTTTCAAAGGACTGGATTATGCTTGGAGGGAATCCTGGAACATTTGGTGAAATACTGTGCCTACTTTCTTTTGAAGTAGATTTATTGTGTTTATAGTATTTGTCTTCAAAAAATGGTATGATATGTGAAAATGTAATTCTCTTCTTAACCCATGCAATATGAGAGTTGGAGCAACCTCCAGCATGAGTTCTTCCCTTTTAGGTGGGGCCTCACAAGAATGGACACGTGGACTTGGTGAATCCACAGATCTTGTGGGATAATAATTTGATGCTTGTTAGCTTTCTGCTTACTTTTTGCTGGACAAAGTTTTCTGCTTTTTGGATACTGTAGACAACTTGCTGAGCATGCCTGTGTATTGGTTGAAGATGTAGTGTCGCAAAAAACTTTAAAAAATATGGCCAAAAAGAGTCTTTAGGTCCAAAGAACAGTCTACAGTGTTACAGTAGATATCCAAGAAAATACATTCTTTTAAGGGTTTATGAGCCATGATAGGTTAGAAGTAGAATACAAGGCACCCATCACAGAACATCGGGTGAGCATTGCAATGAGTCTCAGAGAGGACATGTATTTCAACAGTTAGATATGTTATCAGAAAGTGTACAAAACACATGATTTTTCTTAAATGCGTTGTGCGGCCCTAACTTTCTGATTGTTCAAGAAAAGAAGTCATATTGCAAATGTAAAGAACAAATCCACTGTTTTTTTCCATTTTGGTGTTTCCTTGTCTTTTCATTTAGATATAATCACTGTGAAGACAGACTGAGGGCAGAAGAAATTAAACCAGTTGGGTGAATTAGCTCAGCAGGTGACGGCTCACAGAAGAGTCTTTATCTACTTTTTCCACCAACTGTATGTGCATAATTGCAGGTAAGTGCACTGGCTAAATTCTCTTCAATAGAACAATTGTAGAAGAAATTATAATTAAAGGTCTGATGTTATACTCATGACTAGATATTTGGGTCAAATTTATACACGCGCTAGCTTGAAGCCTGTTTTAAAAATGTATTTGATTAAATTTATATTTTATTGCATCTCTTCTTGGGGCTATGATTATGCAGCCAAAATGAGTCAATTAATGTCAAAATGATGCTTAGAAAACCTGCTTATTTTTATTAAGTGTTTCAGATTTTAAGGATTCTGTTTTTTTTTGTTTTTCTGTTATTGTCCTAAAGAAAGTTTTGAAAGTAATAAATCTTTTCTACATTTCTGAAATCTAGTTTATTAAAATAATTGTGCTAATCTCAAAATTATAGTTGTTTCAATAATCTAGGTCTTAATTTCATATTACCTCAGGAAAAGAATGATTTATACTTTTGCGTATTTTAAGTATTTAGTGAAAACCGATTACACGTTAAAAAAGAAAAAGAAATGCAGTTTTGTGCTGTTCTAGTTTGTTTTTCTTAATATCCACCTCTTAGTAATGACGGATGTGTTAACAACTGACTGTTTGTATGCAATATTTTATCTTGTTTTTATCTACTTTATGTGCAGTGATTTAACTAGGTCTTATTAGTCCTTAAACGTGAGTGAGAAATATGAAATGAAGACAAAGAACTGCAGAACATGCTGGGGGAACTTAGTGATTTGCTTAAAAAAGTCAAATGTGTTCAAAAGTACATTTAAAAAAATCTCTAAACCTGGTAAATTCTGTTACTGGTTTCTCTTAATTCCGTGCATGTATTTCTATGAGAACATGAAAGCTTTCTTCTTGATCTGACTCTGTGTGTGGAGACTTCATTATGGGTTGCTGTTTTCTATTGTAACACTAGTTGCTGTTTTCCTATATTCTCTTTGAATATTTTTAAATGTATGAAGAAGCTTGAGATTTTTTTTCTTCAAAGACCAGCAAGGAGAAAAACAAAATGATTTTAGCAGTACAAAACTAAGAAGGACTGTAGATGCAAAAGCTTCCAAAGTCTTTTGTGTAGCCATCAGAAATATCCTCTGTGCTTTTGATACCTGTACTTTTTTTTTCCCCCAAGCATTTTTTATTAAACAATATACTTGAAGTTCCTGAGCAAAACCATGATATGTGAAAATTGGTTTTAAAAAGTGAGATGGTATCTTATGTGTTGTTTCTCATACATTTGCAGCACAAGAAGAATTACATTACATTTGTAGCACTAGTCAACATCACTGTCTGATTATCCAGTGAGTTTATCCATTTTTCTATCGTAAATGCATGTTTATCTCATTACCTTCTCAGAGGTTATGTCAACAGCATTCCATGGGAACTTTTTTTTATTTCACACTCTGACAAACTTTGTAATAACTCAGTAAAGAAGAAAGATTGATTCACACTAAAGCATGATAGCAAACAAGTATGAATTGTGATTACCTGGTTTCTTAATTATGGAAGACAATTCCTGTTATTAGAAATGGAGAACTATAACATCTAGATTTGAAGATGAGTAGATGCTTAAGTCCCATTGAATTCAGATGAAAATTACACTCCTACCTACCTTTCTAAGTCTGGGATAAATTGATTTCAGCAGCATTTGATGTCATTGGTGTGGAATGTCTGTTTGCTTCAATACAATTATTTTGCATTTACTGTCTCTTAGTAACAGTAAAACTCTGGCCATTGAGTTTATCTGTTGTTTATAAATGGTTTGCTACTTCACACTTGTGGGGGAAAAAAATCTTATAGATGAAACCCTTCTGAGAAAGTGTCATTGTGATTTGAAAGGAAAGCAATTCACTAGAAGCATTACTATGTCTTGCTTGGTTTGCTTGTAACTCTTTCAACTATTACTGCAGTCCAACTTAGAATGCAAGGGGAGCAGTGTATCTGTCTATATATTAATAAGGCCTTTCATTAAATCTTTACTTTTAAAAATAATTGGTTCTTTTAATCTATAATGGAACATGGTCTTACAGGCTGACTGTGATTAAAATTAAACCTTATTTGTCTTCTAATATGGTGTTATGTTCATCTGTAATTGAGTAGGGATCGATGCCAGCCCTGTGATGGGCAGTAAGCTTATCCAACATGACGGAGATAGATTTCAGGGAAGACAGACTTTGCTGTTTCCATGTACAAGTGGGACGAGTAGACCATATCAGCAACATTTAATTATTTTGTAGGTAATTATTCATTTGAGAGACACAAGTTTCAAAGCAGTATTGGAGTAGAAGGAAGACCAATACAATTACCATTTGGCTATGTACACTGTTTGTGCTCATAGCTGGAAAGTCATGATGAGCTTTTCATTATGTTTGCACAGAGGAATGTTTTATTTAATAATGAATTTCAGTTTTAGCTTAAGCACAAACTAATCTTCAGTGCACTGACAAGGGAGGGAAAAACAAACCCACACACACACATACACAAATGAAGAAGAGAAAGCAAATCACAGATTGGTAATGTGGATTCTCTAAGGACTTTTTTTTGGTTTAAATCTGTTTTTAGAGATTCTTTATTCTTGTAGAGTCACATAACAAGTTCTGTTGGAGCAGACCTCTGGAGATCATTTAGTATAACCCCCTGATCAAAGTAGGTCTGGGTAGATCAAATTGCTCAGGACTTGTCCAGCTGAGTCTTGAACACTTTAAGTAATGGAAATTCTATAACATTTCTGGGCAGTCTGATCTAATATTTGACAGTACTAGTGGTAAAAATAAGGAAATTTATCGAAATGACCTAGCATTTTTTCCCATGCTCCAACATGTTTTCCAATGCCAACCAAGTTATTGCTGTGTACCTCTGAGAAGAGCATGCCACTGTCCTCTTTGTATCCTGTGGTCAGGCAGTTATAGACAGGAATAGGGTAACCTTTCATCATTGTGGAGAACAAGCCCAACTGTTGCAGTCTCTCCATGTATGCTTTATGTTCCATGTTCCCACACCTATCCTGGTGTTCTATACTGGACATTCTTGTCTGTCACTATATTTTATTGTGGAGTCTGGAGCTGGACGAAGTATTCAGACCAGACATAGTCTAACCAATACTTTGCTAAGAGCCTTACAAATTCAAGGTATCCTACATCCACTTCCCTCACTTTGTCCACGGAGCCTATCAGATTAATCCTAACAAGTGGTGAGTTTGATCAAGTTTGATTTGCCTTGGTAAACCCATGCTGACTGCTATGTAAAATCTACCTTGCAGTCCATGCCTCTAGAAAGGGCATCTAAGTGCATTTGCACTGTTTGCACATTTGCACCTTTCCCAGAACTGAGATATGGCTAACAGACCTGTGCTTACAGGGGTTTGCCTTTTACCCCTTTTTCTTCTCCATTTGCTTTGTGTGGTCAAAATCCTGTTATGAGATCCTCCTCTGATTTCCATGGCCTTGCAAAAAATGGTAGCTGTCCTGCAGTGGCACCAAGCCACACTCTTCAGCAACCTACAGATGCATCTCGCGTAGTTCCATAAATGTATGCATCTCCAAGTAGGTTAGGCTATCTCTAAATTTGTCTTCATCTGCTGTGGGTACTTTGGTCCTTAAGAAAATATTGGAAGGATCCACGACTTTAGAAGTTGGAAGGAGATAAACCCTCCTAGATGTTATGCAGACTTTCATAATGTATATATTCCCATCCACCTTGAGTATTCTTACTTAAAAATCTTTTTATATACCAATTATTGTTTAGGAAAACTAGATGTATTTTACTGTTTGTGTGTCCCTTGCTCTTCAAACAATCGTTAGTTTTATGCTGCTTGCTAAGCTATAAATATTAATATACTACCAGCTTTACTAACAGAGAAGAAACTTAGCTTAATTAGTAGTGAACTGAAAGGAATGTGATCAGAGAAGTTATTATTTAACTATTAGAATTGTCATCAATGTTGTAATAGTTCTAACAGAGTTTGCACTCTACTGTTAATTTTAGAGTGTAAATAATGGTGGTGTCTCTGTTTCTTTTTTCCATGAGAGTGTTCGAACAGAGCTATTGGAACTGACACCCTGTTAAAATGGATACCTTTGTGTCACGCCTCAGACAGATCATGCTTGCTAAGAGTTTCAGTTGTCTACTAACTTATTTCTTAGTATCTTTCAACCACAAACTACTGATAAACATGAGGACTGCTCTGAAAGTAATGCTTCTTGTTTAATTATGTTGGCTCATAATGTCGGAGGTGGATGTTGGTGGTATGGCTGTAAACGTTGAACTTTCCCACTATTATTCTGTTACATGCTATTGCTGTATGGCAGACAGCAGCAGAAGGGCTGCCTGACAAAATGCTAGACTTCATGGCTATGCACATAATTTAGTGCAAAAATATCATAGATTACCTTTACAAGTGTCAGATTGTAATCTAAATGTAAACCATTGATTGTCATATTTTTCGTAGCAACTATAGTGTTAGAAAACCTTTTACGTGCTCTATCTTTGCTCAGAGTGGTCAGGATAAATACAAGTTTGGTGCTTCTTTGCTACTAGTTATTAATGATTGTCAATACCTGCTTCAGCTACTTGATGATTGGTTATTTATTCTAATTGCAGCTGAGGATCATCAAAATATCATCTTCTTTTACCAAGAGCCTTAGTGTGGCAACAGTCTAAATTTTTGTCTGTTTAGGAGTTGTTGTTTAGCAAAAGAATTTGTTTGGCTCCAGGTTCAAGTACTGTATATTGGAACTTTTCTGAAAAATCTTTAGAACTTTTAACACAAAGGAATCTAATTACCTGATAGACTGCCAGAGGTATCATCCCTAATGCAATTAAGTCTGTTAAATGCATAATTATGGTAGTTCCCTTTATATGATAATTCTCATTTCAAAATAGCAACGTGACACTGAACAAAGCATTTCAGAGGATTATTTTATTTTGCGAAGGGTTCAAGTCACATCGCCTTTGTCAGCTTCTTCCCCATTGTACTGGAGGAACGTAACAAAAACTTTCTCAGACGTGCTGTATGGAGTATCTCTCACTGCATTAATTCTGGTCATGCAATTTTACTTATTTATGCAGTTTCCGTAACATCCAAGTGCTAAGTTGCATGTAATTTACACAGATAACTTACACACAGCTGTAGCTTCTAAAGACTTATAGTTTAGGCCAGTATTTCATAGTTGTATCTTGAGCTTGAGTCATTCCATTTCTAAATCCCCCGTTTCTTTTATCTGTTGCTTGGAACACAAGGAAAGTTTAACAGGACATGTAACAGTGCGGATGGTGAAATCGTAATTAACATAGAAACATCTTATGAGTTTAAGAGCTGGAGTACTTCAGCCAAGCTACCTTCTTTAAAGGATCGAGGAATTTTCAGGGCTTTCAAAGGGAATACTTAATTCCTTAAGAAATTTTAAACTTCCTAAACTATATCTACATTCTAGTTTAAAATAATGAGATGTTCTTAAATGTCACCAGTATCTTAAAGGGAATTGTAGGGAGAGAAGGTTTGATTATCAATTCATTTACCAAAAATAAGCAATTGATGTTTGTCAAAAAAACCTCAAATTTTTCCAGGAATTTTAATCATAAATGCACATGAAGTTGCGTGTGCATCTTGCTGCTAATTAATTTCCTGAGAATAATGCTCAAATTTTGTCCTGAAGGAATAAATAAATGACCAAATGCACAGTTGAATACTGTTAGGGTTCTTCAAGTAGCGAACAGGTTTCATTGATATGTATTGTTTGTGTACTTTTTAAAACTCAGTGTTTACTTTGAAATAATAGCATGTCTCTGAAAAATTATTATTATTGTTGCAGTGGAAATGAATAAAAATAAAAGCGCCGTAACTATTTGTCATGACTTTAAAACAAAGTCTGATTTATTTTTTTCATTTCCCAAACAGCTGTTTTGCCTTTGGCAGTGCCAGAGGCTGTGTAAGTTGTTTACTAGCCAGGATCTGGGAGTGAGAGTTTGGACATACTGCTAGCAACAAATGCCTGTAAGATAGTCAAGAAAATTATTGAGCACCATTGTACAAAATAAAAATGATGATTTTTAATTAGAGATATTGAGTGTATGTCAGCTGGTGTTTTTTTTTTTTCATTCTTCGATGTCCAATGAGCGTGGGTAGATTTGTCTAAGTAATGAATCGTTTGAAACCGTCCCACACCAAATCACATAACTTTCAGCATGTCTTACATGTGCCTATTGTGATATGTTGAGCTAACATAAATGTATATTTACTGAGTGTAATAAAAAACTAAGACGTTTCTTAAGGCTTCTTGTAATACCAGATGTCTTATCCATTCTGTAATGATGTAATCTACAGGAGTTGTACATCCTGTATTCACGATTGAAACAACAAGGAATCTAAGTGTGATTAGGCAAAGGTGGTGATACGGATTGAGAGTTTTTCTGATGAATATTCTTACACTACAAAATCAACAGCAAAGATTTAGAGAGTATTAAAGCTGAGAAGCATAAATGAAGTTCTCACACAAAACAAATGCTTAATTAAACAGGGAAGCATGGTATGTGTTACATGAACATTAAGTTGCAGATATTTTCTCAATTTGCTCAAGTGCACATTTACTGAAATATACCTCTAGATAATGAAATTTAGGTATGAAATCAGATAATTTAGACCTTACTTGCTATAGTGAAAACCTAAGAGACATGTTCATCTTTACCAATGTTTAAATTTCTTAACCACAAAATATCCTTTGAAATTGATTTAGCAGTGGAAAACATGTCTATATTAGGTAATTCTTCCAGAGTGTTCCAAGTAATGAGATTGCTGAATGGCAGAGTTGTCCAAGATATTTTATCATTAGAAGAATGTGTGTTTGACAGCAGTTCTTCACCTAGAGGCAAATGAGAGCATCTCTCTGTTCACTCCCATAATGATAGTCGATCCATATGGAGTGGTGTAAATGAAATTACTGTATCTCAGAGAGGCGCTACAGATATCTCTAAAGCAATATGAAAAGCGCTTATTAAATAATGGCAACATATTATTGCATGTATTTAAAATATAGATATTTAAGTGAGAAAGCAGAGAAAAGCAATCGGTGTCCAGGTTTAGGGAATAATATGCTAGTAACAAACTACTCTAAAAGGCCCACCTGTCTCTAAGCAGTTGCATTTACAGGACACTGAAAAATAAATATATTGTTGTTGCATGCTATGTTTTCTCTTTTTTTGGTGGTTTTCTTTCCTTCCTGCCTCTTTCTTTCTTCCCCCAGCCTAGAAATGCACATAGACATGTTTTACCATGAAATGAAAGAAAAGAGATCAAACATATAAATGCATGTAGGAAGGAACTTTCAGGAACAATTTTATATGTTCAGATAATTAGTTCCAAAGATCTGTATGATTTTTCAGGATTCTACCTTACCACAAAGTAAATTCTGGTGTCTTTGTGTTACATTAAAACGTGTAAACCAAGTCCTGTCAGCCAAACAAACCAAAATTTTCTGCCTTGACTTGTAGAGATTAATGCAATTTGACTATGGAAAAAATGCAATTTGACTATGTAAATCTGTTTGAAAATCATCTACTCATTTAAGAAAACAATTGCAAGAGTGTTTTTTGTTCTGCACAGTGTTTACCAAGGACAGGCTATGTAGTTTAGAAAATTCATTAATGAAATCATCTGTTCATCTTTCCTCATGAAACTTTGCACCTTTGTGTAACTTCTGTTTCAAAAATGTCTGCTGTCCTTACCACAAAGAGCGCTGTCGCTAACTGACTGGATAAATCTTTCCAAGGATCATAGATGGAGAATATTTCTGGAATAAGGCACATGGTTCATTCTTGCACAGGAGTGGCCTTAAATTAGCTTAAAAGCTAATTACTGTCTCTGAAATCGGTGAGCTTAGCACCTGTGCCTATTTAAATTACAGAAGTTCTTAAGGGGGTTACTGATACATTAAAAGCACTTGTCTGTTTGATAGCCCCATGAAAACATTAGTGGCACAACTACAGATTTGTTTTTGAGGTTGGTCTAGCAGCTGTCTTTCTAAACTGGTGCTCCTTGGGGTGAAAGAGACAGTTAAGCCCATATCTCACAATCAATATTCATAATGGTCTGCAGACATCACAAAGAAATTAGTAAAACTTGCTTTAGTAAAAGAGGAATGCTATCACAGTTGTGATATGTTTATGAACAGCTTTTATGCATCAGGAAAAACTTAATTGGGAATACTGCAACAGGATAGGTAATTGAAGCCATTATGGATGGTTTTCAGCCTGTTAGATTTGTTTAGTATGAATAGTTGAGGGAAGAAGCAAGAAAAGGAGAAGAAAACTTAACATAGGATTACTTTTTCTCAGTTATGCAGCTGCTGAAAAAGTCATACGTGGTAATAACAAAATGAATGGCTTATGTTGAATCCGAATCTTAAAAGGCACAGATGTCCTTGCAGGCGCTTTACTGTAAGACCGACTGTTGTTTTTTTTTCCAGAGAAAGCATATTCTGATGATTCTGCAAGGTTAGCACTTGGATTTCATGGATCAGTATTCAAGCGTCTTAGGATAAACCTGATGCTCAGAAGGCAAACTGTTTACTCCTTTTTTATTATATAACTGCATATCAGTATATTGATTTTTAGGAGATCAAATACATTTTAAGCTTGATCAACAGTTTACTGAGTCCAGAGCTTTTAAAGTTAAGCAAAGATTGACAGATTGATTTGTAGTGCATGGCCTATTTTACAAATTAGGACTGCCACATTAGCAGCTCTTGGAAATGTAGTTCTGGTTTTCCAGTTTGTGATAGTAACAGCAGCTGTTGGGGCATGTAATATAATCTGAAGGTGGGTCATTTGCCTTTTTTGCGATTGATTTTTAGAGAACGGGTGGAATAATATTCAAATGTGCAGATGTGTCTCAGAAAGTAGAATTCAGACTTACTGTGTTGCTTTTCTTATTTGTGCAGAAGTAAAAAATTGATTAACACTCCTTTTGAAACCAAGCTTGTATTCCTGAGATTCAGAAAGCAGCATGTCCTATGGATTTCTTGTTTAAGAATATCTAAGGTGTCCAGTGATAATAGTTGAGATGACAACATTACATACTCAGTTACAGAGCCACAACTGTTTTTAATATGTATGTGTTTTTGTGATGTCACGATCACTTGTTTTACTCAGTTAGGGAGCTGGTTGGCATTTGTTGTGAAAGTCCTTGCCTGAAAAAAGATCTAGTACATTACCAAAAGTAAAATTTTGATGGCTATGCTTAGAAGTATAGTATGCTCAGTTCAGCGTCATTCAACTTTCACCCTTTGTGGTTTGCTCCATTGCAAACATGGATTCAATGCATCACAGTTCCAAGGTTTTGAAAGTAAAAGGATATTTTGAGATCATTTGTAGTAAAAATTAGATTTTTTTAAATCTTGTTGTTATTCTACACTTGCATAAATGTGCTGTAGATAGGCTTAGCACTACTTCTGATGTAATCACTTTAAGATGTAGCTATCTTATTAGGGCAAACAAGACTCTAGATGGTTGAATATTTGTACTTTAATGATCTGCAGACTATGCTGAACTAACACAATCCTTGAAGTTGGACTGCCAAATAGTGGATGGAGTTCTTAATTGCCTGATTTTGACTAAGTTCTTTATAAATAATTCATGTATCAGAAAATTCCTGTGTTTACTGAATCACAATGCTGTGATTACTTGCATAAATATTGCACATTTTTAGGTTTAAATTCTGTTGAATAGTTTCCTTGAAGTTGAACCCAGGATCTGAAATCCACAATTCTTGCTTAAATATTCACTTAGAAAGGTCTTCGCTTGAGGGATGCTTATAAGTTACATTCCCAGTGGTGTCCTAAGTTTACTAAAAGAAGTTCACTGCAAGATGTATTCTTGTTAGTTAGTGATCATTTTAATTTGCTGGGTTTTTTTTTGGAAAGCAAACTTCCATTGTCGAAGAATTTGTAAGAGTGATCAGTGCTGGAATGGGCTGCACAGGGTGGTGGTTGATTCACCGTCCCTGGAGGTGTTGAACAAACATGTAGATGTGGTACAGAGGAACAGTTTAGCGGGGTAATATTGGTGATAGGTGGATGGCTAGACTGTATGATCTTGGAGATCTTTTCCAACCTTGGTGATCTTATGATTTTATGAACATGGCTGTACTTTGGTTCATGCTTTTTTGTTTGTTTTGTACTAGGGATTTGGTCTTGAGTTTTTGTAATTTTGTTTTTCTATGCTTTTTATGGTGATTTTGTTGCTTTCTTATTTGCTTTTCCGATCTGTCCACAAACAAACTCAGAAAATACTCTTTTGCTACATTACACACAGCGTTACATTTTTATTAAATATCCCTAATTAATAGTTAAGAACTAATTGTTTTTGCTGACTGCATGTTCAATTTGATACATCATTTGAACCTCATTTTAAAGGCATTTTATGTGTGAATTTTGTGTAGCCAGTCACCCCAGGGATAACAAAACCATCATGATTTTCTGAGCTAATATCTCATTCTATATTACTTTCTGTGCATCCCAATTTTTCTGTTACAGTATTGATTCACTGTGTAAATGTGTTTATTTAGTAAAATACACATACACTGGAACATTAACGTACATTTTTATGTATTTGGAGGAAAATAAATGGCATGCATATGCACAAAGCAGTAAGGAAGATGCATTTCCCTTAGCTTACTCTACCCAGTTTCAATGGTTTTCCCATTGCTAGGGGGAACACTGGGTGAGAGAAATCAGTACTCTTATCCAGGGTAGGGATTGTAATATTATTGTTTTTACAGTTTCTCCAGAGAGTCACATGACAGTGAGGGAAGTTAAAATGAGATGCTAGGGATGATAACCTGCTTGTTTGTTTGTGTGCATGAGAAAGATATAATATTACTTAAGATTTAGGTGAAGTAGGGAAACATCTTCACAACATATTTCACTTTGTTGTCCTTTCTCCCCATGCTACCCACCCACACTACTCAGTCCTCATTTCTAGCGTTACAGCCACCGTGAGTTTATTTTCTTGAGCTTCATACTCCAAGTAGCTGTTAGGGACTTTCTAAAGAAATTAGGGGAAAGCAGTAAAATTGCTGTGGCAGCGGAGAATACCTCTAGTAAAGTCAGGTGTTGGAAGATGGAGTGTAGGAAGATCTGGATAGTCAAACAGGAAAGATCTTGGTTGAAGGTGCTGGGGATAAATGTCAGATGAGTAACAGAATAGAGTAAGTACCTCGAAGGGAGATAATGGACATTAGACTGCTGTTGTTCTTGGAAAAAAGAGATCATGTGCTCTTCTGGGTTTTTTATATTCATTCATTTGTACCTTGGAATGTAGTGGACACCTTACACCTATTTCTGATTGAGATTTTTCATGCTCTTCATGGAAAATCGCCTATAGTTCTAATTGGTTTTGTTTAGTTATTATCTATTAATTTTGTAGATGAATTAAACTGCTGCTTTTATGAATGGCACACCATAGAAGTGTAGTGTAAGAAAAGCTTTTCAGTTAGCTGTTTGTCAGAAGGCATTGTTCCATTACCAAAGAAGAAATAACAAATAAAACTTACTGATCTCAAATTTCATGCTGAAAATATAAATTATATTAAATAAATAACTTGAATTTCCATAGGTGTAAAGAAGTCTTTAATAATCTAACTTGATGACATACATATTTCCTAGTTCTTTGTGTAATAGGGATTTTATTTCAGAGGGAAGGGAAAGTCATGTTTTTTTGTTTGTTTGTTTGTATGTCTGGTAAATTTAGTTATGTCTGAAATATCAACAATAATACACTTCTGAAAGAGGTCTGGATGGACAATTTGATTAATTCCTCATAGAAAACAGAGTAATATAGTCCTATGGGTTGAATAATTCACAGTAATTTATGCAACTTTAATCCTGTGTCTTTATAGCTGACAAAAATGTTGACTGACATCTATATAGGTTATCTGTTTTATCTCTGATTATTTATCTTTACCTAATTATCTTTCCTTGATTATTGCTATCCTGTATGACTGAGAAAGACAGAGATGAGCTTACATTAAATGCAAATACGTTCAATTTTTCTTCTATGTACTTTATATCTCATATATCAATTTTCCCAAGTGACATTTGAGCTACCTGCATGTTTTGCTTCTGTTTTATATTATCTCTTTAACAAGTAACTGAATGCTGCCCAGATGGGGATTTTGTAGCTTTTGACTTCCTATGCCAATCTACTATCCTGCTAGTGAAATCTTCCAGCGTCCAAGCTGAACCTCCCAAGTCACAGTCTGCAGCTGCTGCTTGCTGTTATATCTTCTGCCACGAGCAAGATGAGTTGAGATCTGCTGCTTTTGTAGCCAAGCTTCAGACAGTTTAAGGCTGCTATCTGGTCACCCTGTAGTGTCTTAGATGGTGCTCTAGAACTGCGTTCATTTTGCTGATCCCCTTCTGCTGGACTTTCTGAAGTTTCCCAAGATTAATCTTAATTCCCAGAACAGCACAGTGATTGAAGCAGTGCCATTTTTGTCAGCCTTCCCCCTCAGTTTGCTGATGGTATGCTCTGACTTTGCATCAAAGGCGTCACATTTCAAGCTGAACGTCGGTACTGTATTGATCCTGAGGTACTTGTTCCTGGCTGCTACGTGGATATCAAACCAGTGACAGTTGCCCGTGCAGCCTGGGCGTGCAGTGCAGTTTTGACTTAGCAGTGCTCAGTCAGCCTGTGTTTTCCTAGCTGACTGATCGGGAAACTATGACAGAAGGTGTGTAAAAGGCCTTTGCTTATTGCTCTGTGTTCAGTCACTTGGTTTATTGTAGAGGCAATTGATGCTTTAATACAGCTTGCCCTTGGTAACACTGCTGCCTGAGTTCTGACTGTGGTGGTGGTGTTCCCATTTAGGAATGGGTTTCAAGAGGGCCTTAACAGGCACTAAGACAGGACTGATTAGTCTGTTTTCTCAGGCCTTTATTCTTGCTTTTCTTAAAGATGGATGTAATGTTAGCTTTTGGCATTAGTCAGGAACTTGCCTTCAGAATTCTGCTTAGTTCTGATGCTAAAATTCAAATAATTGTATTCTGTAACTTACCTGAATGTTTCAAATACCACAAGTTCTTGTTATTAATTTCCCTTGCAACTTCTTCCTTTTAGTTTGAAGGAAGGATCTCTGTTACTACTAGGCTTGCCAAGTTATGTCATTTGAAGACCAAAACATCTGATTTGTGTAACTAAAACGCAGAAACCTCTTGCTGTAACCATTGCATTTATTTTCACAAAATTGTTGTAAAATAGATATACTGAGAGAAGTCCTAGAGATTTGTTTTCTGTTTTTATAAGCATTTATAAAATGCTTATAAATAAAATGTATGAATGAGTATTTAGTGGGACTTTCAGACGTGTTAGTGTCTGTTAACATGGGCTAAATATCATTTAAAATTTGATCTTAAAAATCTGGGTGAGTTTTTCACTACACATTAAAGGATGCCACAGTTTTGAATGAATTTCTGAATTGGTATTTTTCTTTTGTAGTTTTCTTGCCAGAAATACAGTCTGTGTTAATATTAAAAGGGGATTGCTAAATGTTGGCTGGTCTGCATCTCAGTTCCTATGATATATTGCACAGAATTAAAATAAACTAGTTTTAAGCATTCATTGAGCTCAGTTTTGTATTTTGAATTTTTGATTTGTTCTGTGGATATTCAGCTGACTTATTGCCACAAATTTGGTTGCTTCCCAAGTTGTTTTATTACCTAACTAAAATAAGATGCTGAGGGCAAGATTATCAGCATGAGAATAAATGATCTAGCAAGTAGTAATAAACCTGAAAACAACAATACTTAATGTTTTATGCATCGTTTGTGTGTGTGCCACTGCTGAAGGTTGAAGCAGTGCTTTTTAGTTCTGCATACTAAAGGCAGAGGGATCTATTAGCACTTCTTTTACTCATGAATTCTGCTCCTGGTTATTATATAGGCATATGCATAGAAGCTATAAAAATAAAAATTGTAGTGGAAGACAAAGAATACCAAGACAGCACTGTGTTCATGACAAATGGAAATTGTTTAACAGAAAGGGGAAAAATTAAGCTTGAGCAAAATTTACCTAGAGTCCTATTGATATTACTTGACATTTTCCTCTGTTTTTTCTTTCCTATGACACACACAAAAAAAAGCGAAAGAAGTGCATGTTGCAAAAAACTGTCCCTTGATTTTGCTAGCTCAACAGGAAATTAAGGTATTAATAGTCTGTGAATGTATCCTAGGATTTTCTGTTTTGCCTATCTGGTTAGTAGGTGTCTGTTACCATCCTCTGTTTACCTTCTGATAGTTGGTTTTAGCTGTAAATTAAGGTGTAGGTCTGCTCCCCAGTTTTAATTTGTGTTTGGAGCATTCATTGTTTTTCAGTCTTTCACTGTCTTTTCAGTCTAAAAAAAAAAAAAAAAAAAAAAAAAAAGGAATACCAACTCCAAATATATTCTTTTCATTATATGATACATGTATAATATATAATAGAACTCCTGTAGATCCAGATTTCAAAGTGACAGTAGCTATGGCAGTAGAGCAGCTGAGATTCAAAGCAAAAGGAACCTCTTCAAAACACTTGCCATTGTATGTTAAAGAAACCTTGACTGCAATATCATTTTGTCCCATATAAAAAAAAAAATCCCTCATGCAAGATGGCATTAGCTGTTGAATATCTGTAGTTCATGATCTATTAAAAGGTTGCTAACTTCAATATGTGCAAATGTAGGAAAGTTGACAAAGTTAATTATGTGTTAACCGTAAACACGTAAAAATGATTTCCTAGGTTGCGATTTCTCACATGGAATGTTATGCTTAGCCTGAGCAACGAAGGTATTAGTATTTCAGGTAAATGTCAATGTGAGCTCTTCATATCGTTAGCAAGTTTCATAAAAATCTTTACTTTTCCAGAGTGCTGATTTCAAGTACTGACACTACTATATAACATTAATTTTCTTGAAGTGGTATCCACAAAAAAAAAGAAAAGTCTGTTACCTATACATAGTTATGCAAATAAATAATTAAGCAACCATTTAAATTAGTGTTCTGCTGAAATTTGTCATGGCTATTTCCATTTGCTCTATGCTCATCCAAAACACGGCCATATCTAGTGTCACAAGTCCAAGCTTAAATAACAATTCTTGTTATATTCCAAAGTTCTGCTCAAAATAACTGTATAAAAGTGAATAGTGATTAAACTCAGGTGAACTGCACTCTTTTAACAGACGTTATGTGAACAGAATAACAGGAAAAATTATTGAGGAAATTATTTGCTGTGAATTATTAGTTCTGATGGGATCATCGTTCAATTGAGAATTTTGAGTTAATGTCAGAGCAGCAGCATTTGATTAATCCATGCTTTTTTCTACTTCTATATCCTGGAGTAGAAAATGCTTTTCATTTATATAAGAAATCTAGTGGGTCAGACCTACCGCACTTTTGTTTGTCCTAGTTTAGGGAAATGAGTTTTCCTATCCTAGATATGATTATTCCATTCTTTAAATGTCAACAATAAATTTTAAACTTGTCTGTACTGTTTATTTTATGGTATTTTATGGCCGTACAACAAATATATATGCAGACTTGGGGATTATCCTACCCTTCATCAAAGTGAGTTAGTGTATGTACACAGCAGACATTAATGCTATGAATGCATATTTAGCTATCTTTAATTATCTGGCTTGAACAAGACCAGAAATCTAACGAAATAAAGGGCTGTGCAGACTGATATACTCAGCTGTGTGTTGCCATGGTTAGGTCGCTTCCAGAATCGGGGTGCTTAAGGCTAAACAAGGTCTTGTGGTTTGTTTTATAGACTGTAATCACAATAATTTTCCCGACGTTCATGGGGATGCTACTGAGCTGCTTCATAGAGAAAAGTGTTTTTTCTCTTTTATTGTAGGTGTACAAGTTTAAATGACAGAATGCTTGAGCTGTTTTAAATTCTAAATTTTTATTTAAGGATTTGCAAAACACGAAAATAACAACATCCCAGAAAATATTTTTGCTTAAGGAATCAGATATACCTTCAATTTCACTTTTTCATCTTCTATTCAAACTTCTGGAAGCAGGATTTCAGTAGCTTCAAGGGTAATTGTTTGGGCACTGCTTTGAATGTTGGACACTGTTTTTACTCATACTTATTTATATTTTATATCTGTATAATTTATATTCCATGTGATATTTTATGTATTATCTTACATATTGCATGAAAATATTTATGTTATCCTTATTATACATTATAGAATATATGAAGAAATGTTGAGAGAGCTGGTCTTGTTTGGAAAACAAGTTTGGAAAAGATGCCTGGGAGACCTTGTGGCATTCTAATAATTGAATGGAGCTTGTAAACAGGAGGGAGACCAATTTTTTTAAATGGTCATGTAGCGATATGAGAAGGGGGAATGGTTATAAACTAAAATAGGGTGGATTTAGACTGGTGAGGTGCTGGAACAGGCTGCTCAGAGAAGTTGTGGATGCTCCGTCTCTGGAGACGTTCGAAGCCAGGTTGGATGCAGTCCTGGGCAGCACCATCTGGTGAGTGGTGCCCCGGCCTAAGGCAGGGAGCTTGGAACTGGAAGTATGGAACTTTAAGGTCCCTTCCAATCTGAATGTTTTTATGATACTGTAGGGTATTGCACAGGAAGAGGATGTGGCAAAGAGGTGTAATGTTTGTGACTTTGCAGATTATAAATATGCAAATATATAAATAACTTAAAGCAAATTCTGAAATGAGAGCTTGGGCTGTTGGTATAAAACAGCTCTGTCACAGATTGTTAGGTGTCCTTGGTAGGGCTAGAATAAAGATTGAATCATCTTTGCCATAAGCGTAATACTGACCCTGTTAGCTAAATTTAGGAGGTCTGAAAGGAAGAGTGCAGTTTAGAACTGACCTTTCCCAGATTAATAACCAACTGCTGAACTTGATTATGTATCATATGCCATTCTTCTGTATTAATTCCCTGTACAACATGGTTGAATGCATATGTACTTGTCAGGCTTATTTTGTAAGAATTAATTAATAGAAGATGCATGTATGAATTTTAACATTTTTGCCTTTGTTTCCCACTTTTACAAAACATTCCTTATTTAGAATGCTCTTCTGTGTATGGTGGGCTTTATCCACCTATATACTGTGTTCATATATATACTACATATTAAAAAATTGAAATGTAATACTGTTCTTATTAGGAATGTACACAAGAGGGTTTTTAAAATTATTTTTCAACATAAGTTGTGTTCAAATTAAATGTCAAATACAATTTGGTGTAAGAAACTTGAAATATACGATAGTCCTCAGAGAAAATCTAAGCACTCTGATCTCCTAGCCAAACTGCTATTTGCATAATAGTGAGCTGTAAGGTTATATATCATTATATGGCAGAATGCCAGACCATAATCTACTCAGTAAAGCTACTGAAAATGCCAATCTGAAAAGCATTCATCTTAGAAAGAAGTTTGCAGCTTCTATAAAATACAAAGGATTTTAGCTCTTTATTTTTACTATTTCTTGTTCTTTTTTGTTGTTGTGCTTGTGCAAATAGAATACTACTGTCTATTTCCAGTGTTCCTCTACTTTAGCTGTAGTGGACAAAAATGCAAAAATGAATTTTGACATATTTGCTAAACATCCCTGAACAGATTAAACAACTTTAGAACTTTTTCAGTAATCAGTCTTGAAAAATACAAACTGAGATTTGCATCCCTAGATAAATTAAATTGTTTCCGAAGTTCTTCATTAATCATCCAAAGATAATATATTAAAAATAATAACTGCAGGTTCTTTGTAAGGATGCTGAATTCACTGTTAGATAAGACAAAAACTATTTTACTACACAGTCATTTTTCTTATATGTGTGTGTGTGTGTTCAAGAAACATTTAGTTGTGATGCTAAAAGACATGTTTTAGTGGAGTTATATTGGTGGTAGGTGGATGGTTGGATGATCATGGAGGTCTTTTCCAACCTTGTTGTTAAAACAGCATCTTCATTATCATTGATAACAGACGTCTTTGTATTTCATGACAAGTTAAAGATGAGACTATAAATTAATTTATTCATAACAAGATAGTGTAAGTGGTGGTGTGTTTGTTTTTCTCTCTGTTCCTATTGACAGGTGTATTCGCTGCAATAGGCACTGGCATTAGCCTTTGCATAGTTTTATGAAAATGCTCGAGAGAATACTGGTCTCAGGGTTTCACACTGAGTAAGATGCTGTGTCTGGGGAAGTCAAGGTAAGAAGGAATCCTTGAAAACATTTCCAGGTGTGAAAAATGGAATTGATTATTCCTTGCCAATCAGAAGGAAGTATAATCGGCCAACTTGATATCCTGATTTGAATTTTAATATGGTAATACATGTTTGTATGTAAAAAATACCAGAGAATTTTATACAGCAAAATTACTGGTGAAATTGCGTCTTCATAATTTACGTTGTGTATTATTGTGGGCTTAGGACCGTATTTTTTCTGATAAGTAGGTGAATCTTCTTAATATGATGTTAGAGACCGAATACTGAGAGTAAATGAAAACTCCCCAAGTGAACTTCATTAAGACTGCATTTTTTCCTCATTATATTTTTAATTTTTGAAAATTTGGGATTTCTCCATTTGGCAGTATTTATCCAAAGGTATTTTAATATTTTCCATCTTTTTATTGCATGTAAGCTCTAACTTATTTTTATGGAGATATGTTGATAGCTTTACTGTCAAATAGGTACTTCGCTTTAGCTTTGTTTTATGAAAAGTGCAAAAGAGGACATGTTTTTCCCATATCCAACTACATCATTGAGTAGGTTATGAATAAAAGTGCTTATTTTCATTATCTCATGACTTAAAAAAAAAATAAAATAGTGTGAAAAAGAAAGGAGACTAACAATGAAGTCCAACTTAAGAATGTAAGAAGCAAAGTAAGCTGAAGAAACCAATGATTTTACTGTAACACTTCTCACACATCCTGCTCTTCCTCACTGATTGGTGGCCTCAGAAACAAGATACTGGGATACACAGGACCTTCATCCTGGTCACTGGATCAGCCCTGTCTTAAGTTTTGAAATAGTGACTCCATTGAAATGACTGGTCTTCTACTGCTTCTGTACTAGGTCTTGAAAACTGTATGCATATCCTTTTAAGGTAAACATGAGGGTCAGTAATCAGAATGCCTGCCATTTTGGAATTTATGCATTTTCTGTATAAAAATGATATTATCAGAAGGATATTTAGATGTACTTGCTTCTGGACATCATTCATTCAAATTGGTGAAAGTAAGAACGGCCAAAGTAACATTTAAAATGTTCTTGTCTGACAAAACCTCTTCACTGTACTGTGACTGGCTATGGCCATTTAACATAACAAATTTTAATAAAATAGAAATTAGATTGATTTTTTGAGCACAAGATTGATTACTTGTAAGGTACCATGAGGTTGAACTCGGCCGCCCATCTGAGACTTAATAATGTGTAACTTTCACTTCATGTTGCTATACCAGAAAAGTCAATAGTTTCCTAAGTTTCAAATCTGAAGTACTGCCATAAATGGTTTAATTCTCTCATACTTACGAGCCACTAAGAATTCTTCGGGGAGTTTAGTAGTTAGTGACCTTAGACACCTAATTATTTTCTTGTAATATAATTATTCCCAGCTCAGTAGAACTACTGTTTCATGCAATTAAAAAAAACCTATAGGCAGAATTAGAAAATTCTCAAATATGGGTAATTTTACAAATCATGGCAGTTTAGGTGCAAAGTGTTTTGAACTTATTCTAGTCATTGATCATGCTTATAGTTAGCATTAACATATGGATACCTATGTGCATATTAAATACGCAATACGCATCGGACTCAGAGCTGTTTAACAAGTCAATAGAAGACTATTTTATATGTCAGAGATCCTTTGTCAGAAATCTTTGAAATACAACAAATTTATTTTAGCTACTGGGAATTAATGTAGCTAAGAATGATGGCAAAGCAGCAGGTATCTCATCTGAGCAAGTCACTGTTGCCAGTAGTTATTGGTATTTTTCCAATGTGAACTCGCTTGTTATTTAAATGACAGGAAGCTGATACTACACCTAGTGATACCCAAAGGCAGTTTGAACTCTTACTGAGCAACAGTAGTGCTGAGGTGTAAAAATATTCCACAACTTTGCATCAATTCCTTAGTTATGTCAAAAAAACTCTAACACCAAGTTCGTGTTTGGAAATCTTTCCTTAGCAGTCATTTAGATAATTTTTATTGATGATAATTTATCTGCAGATGTATGCATTTTTAATGCTTTTAAATTGATTTGTTATTTGACCTATTCAAAAGGAAATTTAAAATATATTCCAAGATAGCAAAGCTTGTAAAAATAAATAAATTGAAATTGTCTAAAAATTACGGAATGTAATAATATATGAGATGAGATATTGCATTGAAGGAGAGAGAAACCATAATAGGTTATCTGAGTAAACTTTGCACAGTTCCTTCTTGCTACTGCCTTGAGCTTAACTTTCAGAACTGCGTAGTGAGTTACGTTATCTAAGTACTGTTTGGTTTTTAATATACGCACTTCAAAAGTTTTTAACATTTTAAAGTAAAATCATTAAAGCCTGATTTTGATTAGAAAATGGAAGACTTAAAAATAAAAATTGAAAATCTTTTAGTGTGTAGGTAGTTTAGCAAAAATTACGTAGTTCTAAATATTAAGGAAAGCACTCGGAGGTGAGGTATATGCACACGTATCTTCTGCAGAACTTGGATCCTTTTCTTGTCAGGGAAGACCGTCAAATCTTCCTAGGAAGGATTCTTTCTTTATTGGTGTTCGTTAAAAGCAAGGACACTAAACTATACACTGCCAGAGCAATCATTCCTAGTATTAGGATTAAAAAAAATCATCATGGTGGCTAATAGTATGTTAGTGAGTTTTGAGCACTGTAACATCCTAAAGTGGTTTATATAACTGTATTTTGTAAATGGTGTGTAAATAGAAATATTTTATAAATAAACTTGAAACTGGTGGAGAATGCAACTAATTAAATTACAAAGGAGGAGTAACACATTAATGAGATGTATGTAGAAAATATTTTCGTGAGAAAAGATAATTCTAACAGGATTTTCAGGAAGTACTTACGAGCTGAACTTTTAAACCTCAGGAGCGCTTCCAATTTATAATATTCTGATGGTTGTGCCTGGAATAGTTTCTCACTGGTATTACCCACACTGAAAATATGCACTTATGTATGGGATAAGGCATACAGACTTCTACATGTTCTGATGTTGGTCAAAATAGTAACAGCAATCTGCTTTGCATTTGCACAAAATGAAGTTCCTACTTGTTTACCACAGGATATTCCTATTTTAATCCTGTGTGAAAAACAAAAAAAGTATTCATTGTTGGTGTTTTTTTTTTTTCCTTCACTATAAACTCTGGTCATCATATGTAAGTTCATGGCTTACATGAAGTTCTCTCTTGATTTCCATGCTTTTTTGATTGCATGTTATGTATGCCAGTTTTCTACTTTTTTCTCAGAGGCCTTTAGTTCCTGTTTGTTCAGGAACGCAACTGTAAGTGAATTCTAAATGTATGCTAACCTTCCATAATATAAATATGCACCTGATATTTTCACATAACTTCTTTTTGAAGGAGAGATTAGTTGATGAATAGACAAACTGAGATCACTGCTTTGTAAATGACACTAGTAATCTGGAGGCCAGAATTTAACAGTGCCAGTCGCTTCAGCTTCAAGCTGTTTGTGTAAGACATCATCGCAAGGCCTCTGCATACATTTGGCCTGCTGAACCATGTAAGTCATGCTTACCACTTGACATGCACGTAGTTGGTAGCACAAAGGATCCATGGTTGATTGGCTCATTGTGTAAGACTGCCTGTAAGCGTTCTTGTGAAGCAGGGAATGTCTTAGCTTCTACTTTTACAGTACATTCTTAAATGTAATATTTTCAGTTAAGACAGTGTTGGATATGTGACTGCTAATGAATAGAGTGCATTTGTTGAGTGTTCCTTAGGAAGTAGATGAATATTAGGGTTCATTATATGTTGGTTATCTCGTAGTAAACATTCTCCCAGTAATCAAAATCCTACGGGCTTAGAATGTCTGTCCGATTAGATCTAAACTAAATGCACCTCTGTGAACTTTCATTAGAAGCTTTCATTTTACTTTCCCTGCTCCCCCCCATGTGCTGTGGTAACATTATTACCTGCTAATTTTTCTAATTCTTGCTACCTCTGTATAGGCAGCACTTTGTTCTCACTGTCTTTCTAATTGCAGTTGTTTTGAAACAAAAACTTCTACTAAAGAAAACAGTAATCGAGCTCAAATCCCAACATTTCTAATATATGCTGCCTCAGTAGGAGTTTTTTTCCCCTCTAAGTTTATAATTAAAAACCTTTTAACAAAAGACAGCTTGAGTCTGAAACTGTCAGGTTTCCCCTTGTCTTTGATACGTACTGGAGTGGGGGAAAGGCAAGAGAGGTATTTTACTTTTAAAGAAGCCCCAGTTTGTGGAGACATTTGTATTCAGATATTGCTCTCCCTTTCTCATGAGAGCACGGCTCTGGTCTTCAAATGAAAAAGAAATAATAAAGCACATCAGGAACAGTGGACCTCAGACCTACTCTTTCTCTCCTTGTCTTGGAATGTTATTTCTATATAGAAAGCTACTCTAATGGGACACTTGTAAATGGCAGGGAATTTAGCCCTTGTGAGTCTTCTCCAGAAATTGGATTTTTGCTTAAGCAAACAGCAAACCATGCAGCAGGGAAAAAGCTATTTATTTGACTGCCTGTTGAAGAGCCTTACAAAAATACAATTCAGTCCGTTGCGATCAGTGAAGTCAGTCTAGTATGTATTGAAGAAAAAAATCATTTTACCTCAACTGGATGTTGAAGCAATCTTTCAAATGCAGTGACATATTATGTAAGTTCCAACTTTAAAATTTGTTTGTAACAGGGATCATGCAATCCAGTGCTTGTTGTTAAGCACAGCTTTCACTAATGGCCATCGAAAACTCATTTTCTGTTCTTCTAGGTAACTTTCACAGAAAGGAAGAAAATCGAGATATTTTCTTCTTTAGACATTTTTAATGTTTTAAAACTTCAGTTTAAAGATACTTGCTTCTGTGATACTTCATGCTTCGTGCCCTTTTTTTTTTTTCCTGTGCTGATTAACAGATCTATTAGAAAGAAAAGCTTGTTACAAGTTCTTTTTGAAGGCAGCCTACCATACACTTGAAACAGTAACAAGGATTCACTGATGGACATTGGAGTTGTGCAGCCTTCAACGCAAAACAAAACTTGTTGAATCCACTACATTCTGTTGTTTATCATAGGCCACTTCCTGAATACCTGAATGTGGTTAAATTGTCATAATGTTGTTATGCCTGAGTGGAATCTGTGTGTGTATATTGGAGTTGTCTTGAAGATGAGAATCTTTTAATGGTTTAGACTGGTTCAGTTGGTGGGAAGTGTCAGTTCTGAAATACAGATGCAGTTCTCGCAACACCTTATTTGAATATTTTACCCTTGATGTTCTAGATATCATAATTAATAGAAGACTTCAAGTGTATGTATATGTACGTCTTCTAGTGTTTTATTAACGTTTCTACACAGCTGGGTTGTGAAGGTCCTTTCCTAACTAAGCATTTTTTACAAATAGTAGTTCATAAATATTGAATGCTTCAGTGTTTGGAAAAAGTGTCAATAAAGACAATAACTAGCTTGCAGAATTAAGGAATCAGAAACTTGCAGTTAAGATAGATTTAAAGTCTTAACTCAATTATTGCATTGTACTGTGGTAATACATTCAAAAGATACTTTTTAAGAAGGCCCTTGTCTCCCTAACTGTACAAATTCCATGTAGATGAATCACTGGTCAATGTGTAATCCATGATCACATTGCTCTGACTTCCTCCTGAAGAGGGAAATTTCTACTTTATGTACTTCTCCATTTTGTTCATTCTGTCTGAACAATTCATAAATGTTCATCACTCTTTATGACTTTTGTATGAGAGAATCACCTTTTTATTAGTGTAGAAGTTAGACAGAGGGCTGAAGTTCTTTTTTTATTTTTATTTTTTGCACTTGATTTTTCATTTTGCCTGATATAGAAAATATTGGAAACATTTGCACACATAGTAGAACTGAACCATAACCAATATTACTTTATAAACCATCTGTTTATCTCAAATTAATGTAATTCAGCATTCATCCTTTGTACTCCGTAGTACCGTGTTTTCCATTTCAATATCTTCTAACCTTAAACTTGTTTTGTGTGATGCAGTATTTCTCTAGTGGTTTTAACCTGTTCATTTGAAAGCTCAGTTGCCCCGTGTATAATTCCAGTGCCGGAAGCATTGCAGAAATATATTTATTTCGTCACTGATTTAATCATTAGTGTATTTTTTTTGTTGTTTTGAAAGCAGATTAGCAGAGATAAAGCAATGGCAAAAAAGTCATTTCATTTCCAGCTTTTCCCTCTGTCTCGTATTCCAACCAGGTATGCTGCTACAACAGTAACAGCCATGATGAGCTTAACGCTCTTGTTTGAATTTAAAGCAGAGAACAATGGAATGGGGAGGGAGAGTGGTGGAAATAGGATGGGAATGGGGGAGAAATCTCAGGGTGAATTGTTCTATTGTGGTACTTAAGTGCTGCTTCAATTAGAGCTAAGTGAATACACACAACAAGGGAGACCAGCCTTTAGTTTTGACTGGGAGGCAGGTGATGATTAATTCTTTAGCATCTTTCTGTTCAGCCAGATATAGAATCATCTCAAGTGCATTATAGAAAACGAAATAGCTCAGTGAATTACACTTCCTCTCTATAATAAAGTGAAAAAAAATGACATTAACAAAACTCCTGAATGCAAGTCACAGTATTTGGCACTTCTCTAAGCACTCTGTTCATGATCATTCAGGAATTATTCATGGGTTAGGGTCGAACAAGTCCATTAAATTGTGGGTTTAAAACTTCAAGGTACTGTGGGAATTCATAATGACTTTTTTCAACCACATATAACAATAAAGTGTGTACTCTCAATTTCTTCATCACTAGCAGACAAATAACATACTTTTCAAAAGTTACATTCCACAGGATTTTTGTTAATTCATTGTGTTTTTTGTACTTATTCACGTAGTCATTTAGTCATGTTTCTAACTACTGTACTGCCTTAGTAGTCTTTGTTTAGTATTAATTCCATTATGTTTATGCTTCATGTGAGTTCGGTGAGGAAATGATGGAGCTTTGCTACTGTGTATTTTGAATGCTTAACTCGGTATCTTTATCTTTAGCCATCATTAGTTGCTCTAGGTATAAAATAATCTGCAGCTGGGAATGTTTTTGTCTAGTAGTGTCTGCAAAATGTCAGTTGTTTGCTGCATGTCAGTGATGCCGAGAATGTCAGTAGACATTCTGGTTTCTTGGGCAGCAGAGCAAGCTGCACGTGGGCAGAAGACGGCAGGAACCAGGAGCTTTGCCAAGCGGCTTGTATGTGAGCTGCAGCTTGTCTCAAGCTTAGCGTCCTTGCTTGCTGTGGTAGGGCAGAGTGGGTGTTTTCCACTGTATGCCCTGTGACAGAGCAGCAAGGTCAGTGATGTGCTGGAGGCAGAAGTTTCTGGTGCGTAGTGCAGATAGGGGAAGTGTGACATGCTTTTTGGGGAGCCAAGAGCTCATGCACAGTCAGGAGTGAGAGGATAAAGTCTAGGGGAACTGAGAGGGAGAACACTTGAGAGGAGCCTCAAGTATTGAGCAGGATTTGCTGTGTAAAGTTACTGTTTTAATCGGCCCTAAGTATGGAATAAGGATCTGTCTACAATGACGCTGGGCAGTGTAAAAAGCGACACATAATCATATTTGTCTCTCTGTATCTGACATAATTACATTGTTTTTCTACTTAAGAGACATTCCCATTTTGCCTTTTAAGTTGAAAAGCCTTTTAGCATTTTGTGGTGAGTACACTAGGCAGAAAGTAGATCGACCTCAGCATTCCAGCAGATTTGGAATTCCATCATTCCTGTGCCACCTTTCCCAGGCGGTGAGGCTGCTGCCAGATGCAGTCAGAGCTCATAAAAAAAAAAAAAACATTGGAGGTGTCTCAAGGTTGAGTCAGATTGTCTCTGTGAAGTGCAGTTGCTTCACTGTTACAAGGTTAAGCTAAGCTTTAGGAAAAAGAATGAAGTTCAAGCTTTAAGTGAAACAAAACTTAATTAGGAAATTAAAGAAATCCCTAGAAGTTCTTGATTTATTAAATTATTTAACTGGCAAAAAAAAAAAATGTATTTTAATATTCAGATATTCTTGGAAAAAGAAAAACATTGAATACAAAATACTGGTTGAATTGAAAAAGTTATTAACATAATGGCATAGTTACTCTGTTTAGGTGAACTGGAACGTTCAGAAGCTAACCATTAAGAACCATTTTCTGTGGGATATGATGGACTTCTTTAAGACTTAAAGCAAATTTTTCTTTTTATTACACAGAAGAAATTTTAAAAAGCTTTTTTCTGTCCATGTGGAAAAATCAGCTCTCTTTGTGATCTGTCTTTATCATGACATATAGGCTATATATATTAAATAAAGAAAAACAACAAACATGCAAAAAAGACCAACAACTTGCATTGCATAATGGAAAGGGCGTTATCATTTAGGAGTGTTTTTAATTAACATTTTCAGATAATTGAAACACTTCCTGTGGTTATGCCAAATGCCTTCCATGTTAATACCAAAAGATTTTATTCTAATATCACTAACTAAAATTGACAGTAAATGCACATGAATTTCTCAATAGCACTGAGAGAAAAAATGCTCCAAAGGCATAGTAAATGTATGCATTTTGTGTTTTAGGGAACAGCAGTGCAATTACTGCATAACCCTCACTTACCAACCATTTTAACCTCAATTTAATGTGTGACTGTTCTCCCAGGATGACCTTGGTGCAGCACTGAATGTTTTGCATTTTTTAACTAGACTCAAACAGATACAAAGAGATGCAGTTCCCATTAAAAAGTAGAATACACAAACCTTATTTAACATTTGATAAATTGTATTATTTGAAAACTTCCACCTACTTACAGTGCATTAAATAAAATCCCTTTAGTCAGACCATAACACTTCTTGTATTGCACTGAGCATCTGATCAGTTATTAGTTTGTACATGGAGAGATGCTATTTAAGGACTTACAAACTCCCTTGAAGTAAATTGTACCCTCCAGCTAAAACCTGACAAAGTGCAAATAATACATACTGTATTCTCTATTGTCTTCAGTGGCAGGCTGCTGTTTTTGAGATCCCTCAGAGGCATCTTCTTCCTCAGTTCTATAAGCCAAACTTTTGTGGATTGGTACCTTTGAAAACTTCAAATGCTGTACAGTGCTATCAGGGCATTGAAGAAGCTGATCTCAAAGTCCACTATTAAAACTTCCCTCAAGGACATTTTCATTAGGACTTTGTACATGGACAGTTCAAAAGACTCAGCTATTGATTTTTGCTCAGAAGTCCTCTCTCTCTTCTCATATTGTTCAACATTTTGACAGAATTTCAAAACGCACAAAGTGTGGCAGCGGAGGATTCCAGCTAGGATTTTATGCTGTTCATTTCATTTCTTAAGGCCGCATCCTTCCTATGTCCTTGTCAACACTACAAGGAGAGGAGCCGTCTTAGAAGATTTGCTAAAAGGCAGAAGCAATTTCACAGCAATCTAAAAAAAAAATCTAACCTTTCCACATGCAGAAAATCTCTCTTAAGTAAATAACCTTTTTAGCTGTGAAATTTTGCTGAGACATTCATTTGTCAAAAGCATAGATAAAAATCGCTGCATGTTTATCTCTTTTCACCATTTAAAAATTGGACTGAAAGGAATATACAACCAATACACATGAACCATATTAATAAATGCCTCTAGCAAACAAAATTATTTTATTTTGAAGCAGAATCATTGATTTAAAGCTTGTGATGTTAGAAGCTGAGTAATTAATAGTTGCCATTGCACGAGATATCCTTACTCCTATTATGATTTTCATGGACACAACATAATGACGTTCATTTAAGCTCCACTGTATTTCCAAGAGATAGTAGTTCCAATTTAACAGGGTTTATGAAGAAGTTCATAAATGAGAGTTGTAATTTTTCTGTTTAGGGAAAATCATGATCTGCTTGATCTTTATGAAAGACATAGTACAGGTGTTTTAATTGCTAGGAGCTTACTTCCTACATTGGTGGTTGACAGTGCTGACATTTTCTCATTTTTCAGATGATTTTGCTGAACACGTTTTCAAATACAAAAGGGTATTTCAAGAGAAGCCCTTTCTTAGAGTAGGGTTAACTATACTTTTGTTGAGATTTCTGAGAACCTTTTGAAATTTTTTTTTCCAAATATTCTATGGCTCTGAAAGTAATGCCTCCTATTTTATTTTGCTGGCCCATGATGTCAGAGGTGGATGTTGCTGGGGTGGACTAGAGGCTGAACCTTCCCACCTATATTCTGTTATGTTGCTGTGTAATAGGTGGCAGTAGAGGGGCGGTCTGGTAAAATGCACCTGACATCAAAGTGCAAATGAAGCAGTGCTGTGGAACTGCATTCTGTCATGTGGAACAAATTACACCTGCTGACATTCATTGACTCTTGCAGAACATTTATGCAGACCAACCGTTGGATGTTATCACAGTGAGGCAGTGGGTGGTATGTTTCAGCAGTAGTGACGGCGACATGAAAGAGAAGTCATGCTCCAGATGGCCATGCACAGCTGTCACACCGTGAAATGATGAGTGTCTCAATCAGCTTATCCCCTCAAAGTGGCAAATTCTGACCAGAGAACTAGGCATGGAGTTTTATATTGGCTTCAGTGCTTTAGAAATAATGGTGGCAACACTGAAATATCACAAAATTTGAGCCAGGTAGACCCAAGGATGCTCACAGAGAAACAGAAAGAACACTATGCACTGTGAACCTATTGAACTAATATGAGGCTGAAAGTGAGATGTAATTTTCCTATTGAGGAAGTTCAGCATACAGCCCTTGGCAGGTATGGTGGTGTGCACTATCTTCTGGGATAGGAAAGGGGTGATCCTTCTAGATTTCCTGAAACCTGGACAAACCATCAACTCTTACCACTGTATCCTGATGCTGATTAAGCTGAAGGCTTGGACTTATTAGGCCAGAGACGACAACCTTTCTCTTTTTACATGATAACTCCATGCCCCATACTAGTTTGAAGACTATGGAGCATATTTCCAGTCTTGGCTGGGCTGTCTTACCACATCCGCCATGTAGTCATGTTCATTTCCATTTGTAGATATGTTGTCCACCATAGAACCACCAAGTATGCATAGTGCACTAACTATTAATTATGTTTTAATTATCATATGGGTATATATGTTTTTAGACCTCTTTCCAGTTGATAGGGTTTCATAGAAGGACAAGGAACATGTCCAATAGATATGGACTCTTTTATTCTGGAATTTTCTGATTTCTCATTATTAAACTATTTCTATTAACAATACATATTCACTTTTAACTGATGAAGTAATGAGAACTGGAATCCTGATTGCTCTGTTACAATTCTGTAAACATTCTGGTACAGTAGAACTTTTTCAATTCTGTTGATGTTTAAAATCACTGGTCGTACACTGTGGTATATTTTTGAGAATGGCATGGCAGTGACAAAGTTAACATTATTCACATTACAAATTAAAATACAGTAAGTGGCTAGTTCTTTAAAATGAAGATGTTAATAGTTATTAATATGTGAGAGATATTAAGAGACATCTTAATAACATAAAAATTATAGCATCCTTTTCTTGTAGAAAGTTTGCCAGATTTAACATAAGTTTTTAGTTTTAGATTTAAAACTGTATTTTTAGATATATCTACTGTTCATCAGAAAAGATTGCCTCTCTCTTTAAAGCTGTGATTATTTCTCTTAAACAAATTAACTTATGAGTAAATATCTCATGAACATCCACAGTGAGATGTGAGAAGCTTTCCTCATTTCACTTATATTACTGTTAAAAAACAAATGTATAAACAGTATCCCCAACCCAGCTGCTGGCTTCCTTTCCCTGCAAAAGACATTGCAGGGCTGAGGCTATATTAATCTTCCATTTCTCAGGCCGCAAACAGGCTGTAGTGTCTCAAGCACAGCGTACAAAAAGAGGAATCTTCAGCACCAGTGATGGTTATTTTTCCAAAGCTAAAAGAGGAGATCAGAATACACCGATCTGTTAAAAGACAGGCCTAAAATAAGTTGATGCGTTTGTACAATGGCCAGAGGCAACTCATGTTATGTTAGTAAAAAAGCCAGCAAGCTGAGAAGTCTGATACAGAGGCAGATATAGAACGGGAGTTCTATGAAAACCTTAGCAGTGTGTGTACACAGGTTGAGGTCAACCCCAAATATTTTGTAATCTGGAACACTTGAATCTATAATACAAAATGGTGAAATCCATGCTTTCCTCATGTTTCAGAAGTAGCTTCAAGATTTTCTCTATGTCTTAGGAGGAAGAGTGGTTCACTGGCTTCTTACACTCACCTGGCTTTGTGTAGGGGGCTCTGTGGGACCATTAGCAGAGGCCAGCTAAGCCTGATCTCTGGTCATGCCTTCAGACAGCAGTTCATGAGACAGCTCGTTTTCTGTTCCTCCTCTTATTCAATGAAGACTTCCAAGCTGACATTTTATCTCAACTTAGGCATAAATTGTCCCATTGCCAAGTTGTAAAGCTGCTGTTAAAAATTGAATCCTCACCCTGTATTATTTTTTCTCTTTTTGAGTAACTGTGTCTGCGAAGCTTGGCTTGTAACACCTAATCATACTTTTGTATGTTTCTTTCAGTATTAACTTAGTGCTCCAAAGGTTGAATTAATTCAGGGAGTTAATTCAGACTTTTCCTCTTTTTAATAAAAACATTGCTGTTTAGAATAGAACACAGCAAGGAGATGAACAGATGATTCACATGAACATCCATGTCAGATTGTTAGTTGCAATGATATATTTGATCCTTGTCTATTCATGATAACTTGTACGTGTTAATTAAAAAAAAAAACAACAACAAAAAAACAAAAACTATTCTTGCAACATTTGATAAAATATTAATACACTGGAATTACATCTTTCTTCTGTGTAGCTAACCATTGCATCTCATACTGAAATACTAGTTCAAAGTTCTGAGCACTTTTTAAAAATATACAATATTATTTATTTACTCCAAAACTGGAAAAGGAAAAATAAAAACCTATATCCAATGCTTAAGCTCATTTCCAGAAAATGAAATAATTTTTTCACAAATCCTATGTTAACTTCAAGTAATCAGCTATTAGTAATTATTGCTGAGGGTAAATATATTTAAACTACAGACTTGTTCTCTTATTCCTAGTGAATTGGGAAATCCTGTTTTCTGTGTTAAATAAAGTGAAGAAGCATGGCTACCCAGTAAGGAAATAATTTTACAGTCAGTATGTCTTGATTTACTGGAAATCATCGTTAGGAACTATAGAGTACCTGGTAGAATTTGTTTCCACACGTTACATCTATTATATTCTCGATAAACAGGGAGATGTTTTACGGAAGAGTATTTATCTTTGTGCTTATGCTCATAAATATTTCAAAAAGTTTTTGAGAATAACCTTTCTGTGGAAGCTGTAGAATAAGCAAACAGGATAGTGGTTGATGGATCTCCTGGCACTCAGTGAGCACAAGCTGTACTCCAGGCAGAATCATGCTCATATACCTTATGAATTCAGGTATTGCACACAGAAAATGGTATTGAAGCAATTTTTTTTCTGAGATTAGAATGTAGATGCATAGTTGACTTTAATTATGTTCATACTGGATTTTCGTTCTCACAGATATTCTAGGAACTTTTATCTTAGTTTCTGATCAAATCATTCTGAAATGTGTGATATCTTGTACAGAGATTTGTGACGTCGTTATAACAGCAGTAACAAATGTCTGTAAAAATACCATATGACTTCTTCCTGCCTCCACGGTGGGAACAGTACCAATGCAGAAAGATTGGGCTGTAAACCAAGAATGTGAATAAACAAATTCCACTACCATTTGAAACTCAGATTTTCGAAAATGCTCAGAAAGTGTCAAGTGTGGGAAAACAATACAGATTTTTTTGGAAGAGAAAATGAACAAACTAGAAATAAAGTTAAAGGTTTAAACTGGAGAAATAGGGGCGCAGGTATTGAGGATTTGAGGTGACATAATTCACCATTTTGTTGGTGACCACCACGCTTTCTTGCCATTGTAACTCAGCTAAATGCAGTAGAATTAAACTGCTAAAAACCCTAGTGATTTTTATGGAGTCCATCAGTTGTCTCATCCGTTCCTGCTTCTGCTTTTGCTGTTTTAATCCATCTCTTGCTTTACTCAGTTGATCCTGAAATTGTTTATGCCATCACCTTCCTTTCAGTTCTTTGCCCTAAACCTTTCAACTTCATGTTTTGTGACAAATATTTTTAAACACCTTTTAAATCACCCGTTATTCTAGTGTGTATGGAGGTAGCTATTTCTGTTAGCAAAAATGCACTGTGCTCAGATTTAATTGAGTCCAAACACATCACATGAATATTAGCAAAGTGAGTCTCACATCTTCTGACATTGAAACTTCTTTTTTCCTAATGAAATTATGGACCCTGAAGTCAGTAAGAGAAGCGCTTGTCGGAGAATTTGTTAAAACTTGAAAACTTAAATTTTGTTGTTGGGTTTGTTTGTTTTGTAATAGTATTGCACTAAAACGTTTGTTTGTAACGCTGACAGTCCAATATGAATCTCTGTTATTTCGCAGAGGACGGCTGATGACATCTTTTCTGTTTAACACTGGTATACAGTGAAGCACAGAACACAATATGCATGAAAGCTGGTTTCAGCCTAAAGGCTGAAACTCTTGGTAAGCTTTCCTAGTAGTCAAATTAAAATTGATTGGTTGGATGTGGCCCTGGGCAATCAGATCTTGTGCTTGATCTAGAGATTGGCACCCTGCTTGTGGCAGGGGGTTGGAACTTTATGATCCTTGAGGTCCCTTCCAACCCAAGCCGTTCTTTGATTAATCTATCCACTTCTGTTTTTCCTTAAAGTATTTTATCTTTTCCACTGTAGACGATTAGATGCATTGCACTACTTTACCCAGAGAGGGGGACAGGCTTCTTGTCTAATGTCACGTGCAGAGAGAGTGGTAAAAATGTAGGCCCTCAGTCTCCTTCTTACACCTCTTCAATACAGTTCCTGTTCAGAAAAACGTTCTGCTTTGGTACACAATGAGTTAATGTGCATGATAGGGTACTGTAACTTTTTCAACATGTTACCTTCTACAAATGACTGCAGTTTTAACTCTCATGTCTAAGGACCTTGTCCTGCATTTGCATTCCATTTTTTAGTTACCCATCTGTCTTTATCACATTAGTTTGCATGTACAAAATTAAAACAGCTTCTGGTATTTTTTTTATTAATGATTCAGTGAGCAAAAGATATGCAATGTTATTCACTGATCGGTACTTGTGGTTGAGATATTCTAATGTGATTCCCATTTTTCAATTTTTTGAGACATTAAACAAGTGTATTTCCAATGGATGAGGTGGAAAATGAGCATTTTATTCCAGAGACTATCAGATTTCCTCGTTTAGAAATTCTAGTATTGCCAGCCCCAAGTGTTAAGGAATAACGCATGAGCAAAACTTAAGATTAGCTTCAAAATCAGAAGCCTGTGATTCTTTTTGCCTTCTTATGTTGAAGTCATAAGGAATAGTATTTCTCAGTGTTATTTAGCTAGAAGCTTATTTAAAATTAAAAAAAAAAAAAAGGTGGGGGGGGATTAAAGCCAAAATTCTGGTGTATTTAATCTGTCGTCAATAACTGTTGACATAATAGTTGACTTAATGGTTCCCTCTGCAATCATATGTAATTGCAAATAATAGTTTTAATTAATGCTGTTTTAACCTTCAGTTTTTTTGGCTGTTTCAGTCATCTTTAATGGCCTGTTCATTAACTGTCTCTATTGTTTTCTTCTAGCTGCTATTTGAACTTCTGCTGATGAATTTTTGTAATTGCTGTTAATGCTGTTTTCTTCTATTTTTATCCTAATTTTGTCATCTTACGTGAGAAGTTCCATACCACTAGCTGTGGTCGTAAATTGAATTTTTTTAATCTTGATTGTTGTAGTTCTATGCTTTATTTTAGATTTCAGTGCCTTTCCTACATATGCTTATTGTGTAAAAAAAAAGATTACATATTAGGAAATTTCCATGTTTTTTTCTATGAAGCAACTGTGTTGTTGAACTATGCAGTCACATTCGAAAGATTGAAAGGCAAATCAAAGTCTGTAAGTTTAAGCAAGATTTGTGAGCAGTAAGCTTCTACTATGAAGGGCCACAGTAGTGCTGTCATGGTGGAACAGACTCCTATGTCAGATCGTCCCTTGGTCATCAGCAGAGATTCCAGGCGCGGCACTAAAGTTGGAAACAGTGCTTAATTAGTTCTGGTGATCACAGAACTACTTGTAAGTGCCACATAAATCCACATCTAGATTTTTCAGTGTGAACAGGGCAGAGAGAAAGCCTGTGCTCCTAGGAATACGTGTTTGTTGTGCATGGCTGTATGCACAGACTATAATGAATACAAATAAACTCAACATTCAGTTGGAGCAAACAAGTACTTGTCCCCTGCTGGTTCCTTAATAGCTTTTATTAGTGGTCAGTGATGGCAGTACTTACATTCTTTTCTCATCATAAGAAATTGTTCTTATCTTCTCAATTGGGACCATGTATATGCAGTTAATTTGCCACAACCTTTGAAGTTGCACAGCAGAATTTTTTCCTTTCCAGTGATCTAATTCTCTTCTCTGTACTTCAGCCCGTTTCCTCCAAGATTAAAAAAAAAAAAAAAAAAAAAAAAAAAATCAGTATTTTTCTGTGCTTTTTGTTCTGGAAGGTCTAGGATGGTTTGGGTTTGTTGGGATGGGAGTTTCTTTTTTTTTTTTTTTTTTTTTTTCTGTGTTGTTGTTTTTTCCTGGTAATTCCCAGTGACTTCTTGGCTATTTTCCCTTGGTTCAGAACTCAAAGACAGTTTCTGTATGAATGTGATTTTACACTATTTGAGATAAAAGAAGGAGGCTTAATTTAGCAAGAAACTCGTGTTAAGATCCTATAATGAATTCAAAGATAGACATTTTACAGCATCACCAGTCTTCTGGATCATATCAGCTGTTTTCACTTAATTGCATGTCATGTAAAATCTTCCACTATATTGAAAATCCAGTTCTCCCTGTGTTTTCCCATTCATTTCTTCACCTGCTTTTCAAAGGCAATTTGTTATCTGGTCCTCACTTCTATAAAATCTTTAATATACTTATCCTTACAACTACCTTCACAGTTAATTAAATCACAGTAGTCCCATTTTATGTGTTTTAGATATATAGAAAACAGAACTGCAAGGAATGTCAAGAACTTATCCAGTCCATCTCCCGTGTTACGGCAAGGTTAACTGTGTCTGTGAAAATCTTGACAAATATTTGTCTAATTTGGCCTTTAATATTTCCTGTAGTTGATATTCCAGTCTTCAAAATCAATCTACTCTATTGCTTACCTGTCTTTACCATAGGAACATTTTATTTTATTATAAACCTAAATATCCCTCATTACATTTTAAGCTCATTACTACTTGTCCAAGCTGTTATAGTTATTCAAGATGGGTTAGTCTCATTCTGTGTGCTAAATATTGTTTCATATTTGAATGTGGTAATCCTCTCTGTCCTTACTTACCTTTTTTGTAAACACTCCAGATTATTTCACTCTGTTTTCCTATGTCATGTTTTCTAGACCCAAGAACTTTGCTCTCTTCTGGAACTTCTTCACATTCTGTTTCAGAAAAGGAAGCGTGATGAACTAGGCGAGGCTTTAAAAAATGCCTAGTGTAGTGAAAGTGTTTGATTCAGTAGGTTCATCACTCCAGTATGATGTTTTGTAAGAGCTATGGGCCTATCCCATGTTGAGCTTGTGGTTTGCTACAGCTAGCAGTCATTGTTTTTCAGAGGTGTATATCTAAGTTCTGCAGTGTATAGTTACTCAGCTAACTGTTCCTGCTAAGCCAGACTTGCCTAACTAGATACTGTTTTTCATATGTTTCTTTTGTTAGTCTTCTGCATGACCAGCTAATCCTCCACTATGCTTGTGTTTGCACTCCTTGCTGAAACCCTAAAGAGCCATTCCTTCTGCCCCATCAGTCAAGTAACTAACAAAAATATGTGCCAATCTGCTGAATTCTACTCTATGTGCATCTCTCAGTAACTGTTCTAAGCATGTTTATTCAGCCAGTTCTATGCTCTGTTTAGAGCAATTTTCATAGCTTTCCCTATCTGTAACTTGCTTCTGAGAATAGTATGTGAGGTAGTATTGAAAGACTTAATAAAGCAGGGTAACTGCTTTATTGAAAGTAAAGAGGTAGGTAGAGTGTATCTCCTATGCAGTATTTTGTTTTATTATAGTGAGTGATTAACTGTCGTTCATTTAAGCAGGTACTGTGATATGCTGCCTTTGTTTTTCCTCTGCTGATAACTTTCATGTCCCTTTATCCATGCGGTGTCTCTAAATTAAGCAGTTCCATACTAGAACAACCATCCTGAAACTACCATTTAGATGCTGATAGATGTGTGAACTGGAATAGACATGCAGGCTCTATACTGAATGCTCCCTTTTACAGCATTTAATTGGTGATGTCATCTTTTTTGGTGTGTGCTATGGTAAGTTTACAGTCACAGAATTTTGTAAGCCTAATCTCTAAACTTGACGTTCCAAACTACATTTTCCAGCTTCTGATGTATGTCTCACAACCTGGATGTTCTCTTCCCCTGACTGTATGCAGATAGCTGGGACTAGAGATTTTAAGAATCATTATAGCAGAAGTGATATGTATTTTCCACTTATTTGCATTTGGGCTTAATACAGTGATGAATTCATTTTCCATCTGATGACTGAGATTAATCTGTAAGCAGTTTATCTCTGGAATCCTCTTTCAACCTAAAATAAGCAAGTGTGGTAACATGCACAACTAACATTATTCATTTGTGACAATTTGAGCTAATTTCAATTTCAGCTATTAATTCCAGCTGTAATTTTTCACTAAATTTGTTAGCTGGCAACCCATACTATAATTAAATATTCTCTATTTTAATGAAGTACAGAACACATGATGGTCAAGATACATTATGCACACAGACTTAGAAGCATTTCTTTGTCAGTTTCATATTGTTTATGTTTAGGTATAGGCTTTATTTGCAGTAGCTTATGTCCTCTTGGCATTCTCTTTCCATTCCAAGTAAGTTCTCCTGGTGAACCAATCCGAGAAGTTATTTGTGCCAGCGTTCACAGTTTTTGTAACATAAACTAAGTGCCAGTTTTTCTCAAGTTCGATGAGAAATAATTTTAATGCCTTTTTCAGATTATTGGGATTTATACATATGTGTTTAAACAAGAAGCATAGTTGCAAAACTAAAGAATTCTCTGAAGTACCAAGACCTGTGAATGTAAAGAAAAAAATTCAAATGTCTCCAATATTTCAGACTCAAGAAAACCCACTGCAAATTTACCATTATGCCCAGAGATCAAAGGGCATTCTTGTCATTTTTAGAATTAATCTCAGGAGCTTGACACACTTCTTATAAAATAATACTATGAAAATAGAGAAATTTTGCCAAAAGTAGATTTGTTTTAATACTGAAGCATTATAAGCTTGAATGTAAACTTCCACTGTTATTATAGAGAAGTTGAGTAGAATTTATCTATGTTGGTCGATTAATCATGATTGACTAATTGAATTGACAGTGCATTGTTGGTATTATGATAACAAACAGTCCTTGACCTAAATAACTTACAGAAGAAAAGAGAAAAGCAGGAGGCAAAAGTAGAATAAATTCTATAACTAGGAAAAATAGCATTGTTGCTTCTGATTGTGTGTGTGTGTGTGCTTCTGTGTGCAATTGTGAGAGGGTGTACAGTGCGGGACAAAAGGTAACTTTGAAGAAAATAAGATAAAGGAAACAAAGTTGGGAAAAGAAAGGAGATATAAAGAAGAAGTTAGGATAACTTGTTGAGAGAAAAGAAAAAGAGCAGTGATGTTTTCTTTGCAAGAGAAGTTTCACTTCTCAGCCACAGATTTTTGTCATAGTTGCTTCCAGAGATGCCTGCTGTTATCCTGTGTGGTCATGTCTCAGAGCTGATAATAAAGTTCTGATCAAGTTGTAAATTCTTTTAGAGGAATTATGAATTCATGTCAAATTTGTTAGAATGTTTGAGATGGGAAATTGATGGAATGAGGAAGTCAAAACATGTTGAAAAGAAGTACTCAGTTTTCTGCAAGAGAAAACTTTTATTACTGTCCACAGCAAATTAAAAAAGTTTCGTGACTTTTGTTGCAGCCAGATTAAGCACACAAATTAAAAAAATGTTTATTACAAAAAACATGATCTGAAATGGGATAGCAGATTATATTCTTCCCTGAAGTATTTCTTTGCTATGTGCAGAAAACAAAAAAATGGGGGGGAATAATTTTAGAAAAAAAGAATGATGGTTTCAAATAGGTGTCCTCCTAATCTCTTTTGATACTTTGATCGTTGTGAAGGTGAGACCTGTATGTTTTTCCCAAATGCCATTTTAGGAAATATGAACATGTAAAAATTACACCATTTTGTTTATCATAAACAGTAATTTGTATTAATCTTGGGAGTATCAGAGTATGCAAAACAGTGTGATCTTGCTTTGGTGTTAGGAATGAAAACACAGATTCAATCAAAGTGTCAGTGGTTTCTTACAGAAATGTATTTGAGACCTTTATTCTATCTCATTTTGACAACCTAATAGATTTCCACACATTTGTGCAGGAGAGAAAGTGTAAGTTGTACATGGAAGTGTGTGTGTATCAATTAGACTATAGCTTCGTCACGAGTGATTTTTGTAAATCTTTCTCTTCTTGTGGAATCATAGACCTATAATCATTGAATAGGAGCAGTAATACATATTTTTTCTATTACCACAAAGAATTGGCCGCAGCATGTCATCAGCATGTAATTGTTATCACATTTTATTATTTGATTAAAATTATAATCCTTAACCCATTTGTTTTGAATTTTGAATCATGACGTAGTTCCCCAAATCAAAGTCCTATTCATAAATGCTTACAGTCACAAAGCTTATCATCAGAACTGCAGGTAGTTCACTTCTAATGAATATACTGGATTATTGGCTGAGCTTTAGTCTCACTAAAATGCATGAGTTTATTTTCTATTTGCAATTCGGGATTTTTTTGTTTTGTTTTGTTTTTGAGAGATGAGAGCACATCTTAGCAGTATTGCCAGTGATCTGATGAATCAAATGAGCAGGACATGAAATAGCTCCATGCTGATTGCATTCTGAATCAGAATAGAGCACATTGCATCGGTTTTGGTAATGCAAATCCAGGTTCAGGGAAGAAAGAACACAGGTATTTCTTGTTGTGTTTTTTTTTTTTGTCATCTTTTTTGACAGTTGGAATCCACAATTGTAGCCTTGGTGATTTTTAAAAAAACTAATTTTAGTAATAAAATGCAGCAATACCTATTAAAACAAAACTGACTTCTGTGGGTGCTAAATCTTACATATACTCAGTATGTTGCTGATATTTTTTTTCCCTGCAACTATGAACAGATGTTTGTATGTGTATTGAAAGGATAATTATAAAATTCATATGAAATTTTGGTTTCTATGGCCGTGTATTTTGAGAGCTAGTAGGTACTGTGAGTGCTTTATGATTACATTTACCAACAGCATGACAACATACACTTCAGTGTATTCAAAGGAAAACATAATCAGGTAGCCAAAGGAGAACAATTATCTTTCATACTAATTGGCAAGTTCCTTTTAACCTTTAATTAACTATGAATTTTCAATAGGTCTGAATCGTCTTGCTAGGCTTCTTGCTGGTAGAAGGTCATGGAAATATCTTTTCTCCTGATTGCACAGATGCAGTATAAATAAAATATAGGTGCATATACAATGTATAAGGTCATAATCTTCATTTGCACTTTGAAGTGTATGAAGTATGAAAATCTTACGCTGCTGAAAGCAGTGGTGCTGCCAGGAATCTTTACTTGTAGCTTCAAAAGGAAATTCAAATAGATTTTGCATTCTCAGTTTGTTTCTCTTGGCACATTTTGATACAATCAGCAGCAGTTACTTGAAAGGCTCAGAACTGATTAGCATAGAGCCTAATATGCCTTCTTTAGATGCCGTCCTAGAGAATATTCCCTGCAGAGCAAAGGTTAAGATGCACAGAAGAAACAAAACATCGTTCTCCTGAGTGCTGAGTTATTCAGCATTCTGGAGACTGCTGCTTCTAAGATGTGCTACTCTCTTTTTGGTGAATGGTTTAGTATAGAAAACACAAGAAATGCTGCATTTTCAAAACATTTACATGGTATATCTCTGCAGACAGATATTTGAAATTGCGGTATGTTCATGTTCATATCAATTTGTTATATGTGCCAATGCATTATATGGATGCAAAATAAGCAGCTAGGCATATAGCGTATAGGGAATGTTGTTATAAAACAAAGGTTATGGATCAAAGCCCCCTGCAACACAAAATCTTGCAGCTGTACAGGCAGTACTAAAAAGAAAGATCTGAAACCACTCCCCTTCTTTTTTTTTTTTTAGTTAAATAAAGCGGGTAGTAAAATAGTACACATTACACATGGGATGAATAGCTTCATGTTTCCTGCCTTGGTCAGATTTCGGAGATTTTGGTTAAAAAGCACTGGAAAATCTTGTGACTTATGATACCTGTGTCCTCAGAGTCTACCTTACTTATGATCGGCTTTTACTTTTTGTTGTGCTTTGGCTTTTGAATTGCACTCGCGTTATGCAGCTGAGTGCATTTAAGTATCTTTGTGGAAATCGTAGTTATATCCTAGTTCCTGATTTTCCTACTCTCTAGCCAAATCATAGCTCTACGATGCCTTGTTCCTTGCTTGAAACACCAGTCATATCCATTCTGTGTTGTCTTGCACCAAACTATTTACAGTAGCAATTAGGTGACCATATCTTTGTGACAGTGGAGTTTCTGATTAAATGAGGCAAAAGGAAAAAAAAAAATATATATATATATATACATGTAGTATGTTACCCAGATTGCTATTTTGTAGACATTCACACAGTAAGGGTCACAAGGGAGATGGTCCAGTCTTACAAAAAGCAGAAGGCAACTCCATGGTGCATAGAGAGAAGAAGAACAGATCAGGCTGACTATGCCTTCTCTTTTTCTTTCAGTACATATCCAGAGTCTCACTTGTTCTCATGTCTGCCTCGTTTACTGTATTCATAATCTAGCAGAATTGAATGAAGAAGCCATTCCAGCACACTATATAGGATATATATATATATATATTTAATTTTCAAAGAACATTTAAATGTTTTAAAAGAACTCTCTAGCAATTTGATTCCCAAATTACTGTTGTGCCACAATACTGCTGTATGTTAGTTAATGTCAGCGATGGCGTTAATAACAGATTCATAGATTGAAAACAAGCACTTTACCTCTGCAAAATATGTTACTGCCTATAATAAATAATTGGGATTTTTTTTTCAGTTAATAAACGTCTGATTCAGATAAAAATAATTTAATATGAAAAAGAGGAAGAAATAATTCTGATAAAGTAAGGTTCCGACAGCATTTGAACAGGCATGTGAAATCTAAAAGGCATGCTTCAACAACAGCAAATCTGTAATTAATTCTGTATGTTCATTTTCTTTTTAAAGTGTAGATTACTTTGAAAACAAAATGAGGAACTGGTCTCCTTTGTCTTCAGAAAATATGTTATCTAGTTAGCTAATGAGGTAAATGCTGCTCGTGCAGTCTGTGAGTCTGTGTTGTAGACTTGCTAAAAAGTGTCTCTGTCTCATGCTGCATGCTGTCCTCTTCATTCCAGCAGCATTTTATAACAGTAATAGAGGTGGAATATTCCCAACAGAGCCATATGTTTGAGTATGTTGTGTTTCTATCAGTGGAAGACATGTTAACACAATTATCTACTGAGTTAGATCTCTTCTTCATATGTAGAATAAATGTAATGCCGTGCAAATGGAGTATCACCTCAGCAATGAATTAGGAAGTCATTTCTCGTTGGAATTTTGAAGAAGGAAAAGAAAGTATTTTTAGAAACTGCTTAGATTTCTTGTGATATCAGAGGCCGGAGCATTTTGATTGTTCATACTGATGATCCTCTTTCCTACAAGTAGCTCCAGTAAAAATATTCACTTCAACAAAATGCATCTTTAAAATGCGAGATAGGCGTACAAGTAGGAAGAATTCATCACCACCTGGGAGCATTATTGTACAGTCTTCTCTTTTAAAATAATGTAAATTGGTTTAAGATTCTGACAACTAATTTCTTATTACTAATTTCTAATATGATGCTCTTCATCAGTAACTCCATTTCTTTTTCAAATAAGGGTTTTCCAAGAAGAGCAAAGAGGTAACGAACGGACTATTTGTCATTTACCCTGTGCAGGCTGATTGCCGTGGTGGTTCAGTGAACACTTGTTTGTCAGGAAGACCTTTGTATTTGTCTAGAGGAGCAATATTCTCCTAACTTTTGCCTAAGCTTCTGTGGATGTGCTAATTTTATTGCTTGTTGCCTTTGAAAGGCTCAAACTACTACAACATGCAATGCACTCCCTTTTCCCTAGTCATTTCGCAAAATAGGACTGAGTAGAACAACTTCATTAGCTTCCAAGAATAGGAATATCTGCCCCTTATTAATTTCTTGTGAGAAATTAGAGCACCCTTCCTTCAGGGACTGGTAAGCTTTGTTTCTAATGATAGCTATTGTCTGCAAAGATATGAGAACTAAGATTATTTTTTTTGTAATCCAGGCTAATGATGTCACTATTTTACCTGGCAAACATTGTCTATGTTTTTATTTCCTTCCCACAATACATTTCAAGTGGGAAAATGCTATTTTATCTCAAAAGCTGTTACACTCTTTCACCATTCTGTGCTTACTGTGGCTCACCTTGAGAGTTTAAAAAATTGCTGCAGCAGCAGCTGAAAAAGAACCAAGACCTGCTGTAAGTGTCTATCGTGATGTAAAATGAAACATCAGTTGGAAGCTGCCTATTTCTCTCTTTTGCGTGAAGATTCTTAAGCTAGAACATATAAATTCTATTCCACATCTTTAGAGGCTCCCAGCTAGCTCTACCTGTGAACTACCTCCTGGTAGCACTTTCCCTTCCATAAAATTAAAAGACTGCAGATTTACTTTATAAAGGTAGAGGCACATGAGGATGCAGTAATAAACTGCAGCAAGTTTCAGATTTCAAATAGTTGTCAATATAACTTTTCTTTCTATATACGATTTCTCTTTATGGAGCTACCCATGACAAAATTTTCCATAAATAATTGCCTGAAGAAGGAATAAAAATTCTTGCTGTGTTAGGATTCAGCAAAATGCTACGTGAAAATTACGTGGAGATCACTTCAGTGCAATTGTTTCTTCACTTATTAGGTGGCTTTAAAAAGTCACCTAAAGATCAAGAGCTGAACGAAGTACAGTTTGAAAGTTGAAGTGAATAAAGCAGTCACCTATATTACTGCCTTTATTTGCCTTTGGGAATGGGGAACAGGTCTTCTTAGCTGTAGTGTGCAACTGTTCTGAGCCCTGAGATATGTGGTGAGAGGACAAATGGGCTGAACGTGGTTTGGAAGTGGTTCATCACACAGCTTCTGGCTGTTACTTACTCTTTTCTAAAAATGGTTTGCAGCCTGTATTTGTTGTTATGCAAATAGAAGTATCTGACTCTCAAAAGATTTTTTTAAATTGTTCCCTAAACATGAAGTCAGAGGGCTAGAATATGACTGTTCTCCATTAGGGATGTCTACTCTACTAAATACTTAGTTCCTTATGCTGTGGAGCAATTGGGAAGCACGAAAGATCTTTCCTGTCTTCTGCTTAGAGTTCTGTGAACTGTTCAAGACTTAAAACTTATGCAAATTAGCGTAGGTATGGTAGATATTAGGTAGGTATTATTTGTTATATGGCAGGTAGGTATTAGGCTGGTATCCATCCACCTGTACAGGTCTCTAGCATCAGGATGGAGAAGTGGTCTCACAGTGCCATGGTGATACCGAGCTGCAGAATCCTTAAGAAGCTCAAACAAGATCACTTCCAAAGCAATTTAACTATCAAAGCCTCTCTTTCAGAGACTCAGTCAGAACTTCCTCATTGAAAGCTCTTAAAGGATATGAGAACATTTTTCACCTTCAGCTTTCTTGCCTTTGGGCTTAGCTTTCTGTATTTCTCCTTCAAAAGGTAACACATTGGATTTAAACAAGCAAACTGTTGCCAAAATGAAAGACAAGGTGATAAGCAAAGTGTGATCACCCTAAAGTAAACAAGTGGATCTGATTTAGCAGTTATTCTGATTGTATAACACCTCATTAGGAAAAAACAAACCCTCAAAAATTGAGAAACCTTTTTTTTTTTCTTTTAAAATCTTTCTTCATCTATCCCTTTAAGATAAGTGATTATACTTCTGCTTTAGAAAGCCTTGAACAACAGGTCAAAAAACACCAGGTGGTTGGGTTTGCTTTTGTTCTAGTCTGTGTTTAAGATTTGGAGTGTTTTGAACAAATCGAGTGATCATTAGAGCTGTTTTCTTTGCGTGTCACTCTAAAAGACTGGCTGAGAGTGCTGTGAAATGCAGGTGCCAGCTGAAAATTAATGAATTATAAGGATTGGCAGTGATGGCTCGTAAAGTATAATTTGCTGGTTATAGCTATGTTAATCTACTTCGTTGCAGCTTGCTTTCTCTAAAATGCATTTTCTTGTATTGTTTCTTTTGCAAAGAAGGTTCCTTTCAACAGAGTAATACTTCCTTAATTTTCTTTGGAAGGGGCCTGCTTCTCTAATGTAAAAGTAGCTGTTGTCTTGAAGGAAAAGGTTATATAAAGCAGATGAGAAACTTTCTTATGTCAGTAATGTACATTTTCAGCATCATAGATGATTTTCTTGTATAAAAGTAAAACTGGAATCATTTTCCTGACAGTATCTGAATTGTACAAGGCTGATCAAATCTGGAGCTTTTTGTATTTGTCTTTCGTATTATCACCTTGAGAAAGCTAATGGGTACCAATATCATATGCTCAAAATTATTGTAAAAAAAGAAAAGAAAAGAAAAGAAAAGAAAAGAAAAGAAAAGAAAAGAAAAGAAAAGAAAAGAAAAGAAAAGAAAAGAAAAGAAAAGAAAAGAAAAGAAAAGAAAAGAAAAGAAAAGAAAAGAAAAGTTTGATAGTTTGCTTTTATGTTGTAAAAGATGTCCAAAAATGTTATGTTGTAAAGGAGTCCATTCAGTTGGAGCTGTGTCAATGCACTGCAGTCATTAGAGAGGGGCACAAGTGGGATTGCTTGAAGTATACTCTGAACCAGCCCCTGGTTCTCAGAGTACTCTCAGACTTGTGCCTATGTAAGGACGTCTAAGTTTTGTTTGAAAAGGTGCAGAGATACTGGAACGTTTTGAGGGCTTTACAGGCAGATTCTTAAGTACACCGTGACATAGAAATCGTGACCTCTTCATTATTCTCTCTCCCTCAGTGCTTTAAATGAATAGACACATTGCTTTTCTGAAGGCTTAGAAGTAGTAGCATCAGTTCTCAGAATTCAGCCCTGTCAGACAGTCGCTGGCTGAATTTTTCACTCAAATCAACATCATGCTTGTAATAAGCAGAAGTGAAACATGACATTTGTTGGAGGCAGGAAGAACTTGACATATTCAATTTGTGATAAAAATGAACTGTTTGTTTACAAAGAAAACTAACGGTATTTGGAGGAGATTGATGTGGCTGTATTTTCTGAAGGCTATAATAAGTTCTTTTAAATTTCCATATACTCAAGGGTAGACAGAAAAGTCAACAGTATCTGTAAAACACAAACACTGAGAACTTGTAGAAGATACGCACGATTCTTCTGCTTTCATTGCACGCTGTTCTCTGGGATTTTACCTGTGCAAAGAAAACAGGTTAAAAAATGGAAGACTGAGTGTGGATAGCTGGGAAAATAATTAAAAATATTTGATAACATGCTGTAACTATTATTAATGATTATTCAAAGCTAAATATTTGCATTTTACTTCAAAATGAATAAATGCTATTGTGTGTGAGCAGATGTTTTTATTTCTTTTTAACAAGGTAGTGGATATTAGGACACTGTTCACTGTTTTCAAACTGAATAAACAGTAGTCAGAAATGTTTTCAGAATTTTGAGGCTGTGGATTTTTTCCTTTTTTTCCTTAGTTTACCTTAGTTTCCAATCGCATTATCTCACTTGGCACTTAGGATCTATGATAATGATGATTTTGTTTTTCGCTTGGAGTTTTAGCTGTCATAGTAGATGGAAGTCATTTGTCAGCGAAGCATAAGAACAGAGTAACCGTGTTGACCACTTAAAGATGATCAGAGACAGTTAATTTCATTTTAGCTTCTTCTCACTTTCTATTAATAGCTGTAGCAAATCTCCTAACAAAGGCTGGTGATGGCAGAACATTACAATAGTTTGGAAGCACCCTGAGACTTTGGATCCTATAAATCTCTCAAGAGTTTCCTTTTCATATTTGATTCCTTCCTATCCATGGAAAATGTTGAAATACTTTAATGGACACTTACTGCTTTCAGTAGTTTTCAAAGGTTTTAGCAGCAAAATTCTTCGGATGGATTTGATCAACTGACTGTACTGCTTTGAGATGAAGGTGTTATTCGTATCTTTTATGATATCTTATTGACCTAAGGCATTTATCTAATTACTTTGAACTATTTTTTCCTCTTTCACCATCAGTTTGGACTGTGAGTTCTTTGATGCTGGAACTATCTGTATCAGAGTGCCCTATATGTTTGTACAATGCCTAGCACAAAGAGGCTATTATATGATTATTTAGGCATGACTCTGGTGCAGATAGTAATAACAGAGGCTCAGCAGGCTTGCCAAGAAAGCGCAAAGCTGTCAGCATATTCTTTTTAGCAACTGCTAGGAAACATCGTACACTCTCAGAAAGTTTAAATCAATTAAGGTATGGTAGAAAGTTTTGAGGAATTATGCCGTTGTTCTTCTCTAATTGTGATACAAAAATTTTCTGTTAGGAAGAATAAGTTTCCGGTAACTTATGAATGGGAAAAAACTTCAGTTTGGGTTGCCAAAGAAAGGCTCTCAACTTTATACAGTCATATAAAGAAAAGGAAAAGAAAATCCAGAGACAGGAGACCACTCTGCTGCACAGTCTTTCAGTAACGTTAGTGCCAGACTTCCCTACCTCACAGTGCCAAATGGGCACTTACTGTAATCGTCCACTTTTCTAGTGTTGCACAGTCAAACAACAACAAAAACAAAAGCCTGGAATGAGTGGAAAGTGTTCATTTATCTCTGGGGAAGGCTGATGCCAACATTTGAAAGGAGGATAAGGTGAATGCAAGTCTAAGGGAAAAAAAAGTAGAGGGCAGTATAAAAGGGAAAGAAGAAAATGAAAAAAAAAACAAAACAAAACAAGCAAAAAAAAAAAAAAACAGAGGAAAAGAAGCAGGGAGTGCAACAGTGTATGAGAAAGAGATAGTAGAAAAGATTTACTTTGGAAGTAATACTTAAAGTCAGAGGTTTGCCATCAGTTACTGCTGTGCATAAACAATTGCATCTGTTCTCAGACTTACATTCAGTTCTGAGTATTCAGATACTCTGTCAAGGAGGTACAGCTCTCCTTGACAGAACTTCCCAATGAGTTCTATTGCGTGTCCTAAACAACAGACTTTCTTTTTCATGAAGTGACTGTCATTATGGTGCTTTACAAGGTACCAGTATTGAGGATCAAGAGAAAAGAGGAAGAAGATAAAATGCAAGTAGATGAAGAACATATTCCTGAACAACAATGTGAGGGCTGCATAATTGCTCTGTGGCACATGGTTACCTCAGGAAACAGCTGCTTAGAGTGTAACTAAATAGAATGTGTGGTGGGGAAGCATGTAATCTTCTAATACAACAGGTGAAAGCCTTATAGAAGAATATCTCGGACCTTGTCTGCACTTCATCCATTAGGCCTAGCAGTTGCACGGGAGGAGACAGAAATGTGAGCATGCAGAAACAATCTGGAAGCCGTTCTCATAGTCTGCTTGGCATTAAATTTGCTCATTAGTCATCAGGGATCTAGGATTCCTCCTGAGTGACCTCCATCACATACGTACATACATACATACATGCATACATACAACACCCCTGTATGTGGATGAGGCATACATTTTTTTTTTTTGAGAAGATCAAGTGGTGAAGGACTACACTGATGCTCAAAGTAAGGACAAAACTATAAAAGAAATATATATATGCATATTTATTTATGTTTACAAACAATTCTTGGCATTTTGTTTGGCATTTTGTTGGAGGAAAAAAAATTTCCACCAGGAAAGACAAAAAATATTCCTTTTCTTCTAATCAATTATCACTTGTTTCCATAAATTTGAAGATTTTAATGAAAGAATATAGTTTCTGAGGGGGAAAAAAAAAAGGTATTTTATCAAATGACAACTTTCTGTGTAAGACTAAAGGCTTTTGATCTGATTTGAATGATCAAATTAATAAATCATTGGGAATTTGTTTGTCAGGCACAGACACACATGCGCACACACACACACCTGTATCCTCCCTCTACTTTCTCTACTGTGAATTGTGCACTGAATGTATGCCAGAATGTTTCCAGTTTTAAGTGTTTGGGTGATTTGCTGCTATTTATTTTTTTGGAGTGAAAAACTTTACTTTTGGAGTGGAAAACTTCACAGAGCTGTCATAACGGAAAAGCAGCAAAGATGTGTCATATAAATTGCTACGGAAATGTTCAAATTCGGCGGCAACCTCAACTCTAATGAAAAGGGTTGCATCTTAGATGGGATCATTAGCTCAACAGTAGGACTTGTTAGTTTAGTTTACAGAATTAGTAAGCTTCTCTATAAGCACCATTTTCAAGTGTTAAAGGATTAACTTCTTTTGGTAGAAAGAAAGGCCAAATACAGTGTATCCAGAACATATTTGCGTTTGCCTCAAATTGATCTATTTTTTTTAATGTTATGGAAACAATCAACACTGTTCATCAGTGGGAGTTCCAATTTGCTGCAAAGCATGTAACACAAGGTGAGGAGGAGGAAATGGTGCAAAGTAGATCATTTGGAATGCCATTCACTTCCACGGTAGTCTGTGTTCCTAAGTTAGGCTTTTTTTTTCTTTTTTTTTTTTTTTTAAGATCACAGTCTCATATGCAGTCGATCTCTTGGATTATCTGTGTCGTACCTCTTGCTGCTCCATTGCATTACCCTTCCTTTTATGAAATTTCTGTTCAGCAATCACTTTATTATGGTACTTTATTCCTTTCTGAAATCGAAGTTTCAATTATGTGCAAATAGCTGGTATTTAAAAAGTAAAGGGGAGAAGGGACTGGAAAGATCTTCAGTTGTTAGGTTTTCTGCCACTGTTCTATTTGACAAGTGAAGCCTTTACAGGTGATTGAAATAGTTCACTTTGTGTGGGAAATTTATAATATTCCTGTTGCTTTCTGGATGTAGATGACAAGCTGCTGCCAGCTGTAGAGTGTTTACTGCAGCTTCAGGGACATTAGTGATTTCCATCCATTTAGATTGGTCCAAATCACTGAACTATTCCCGTCTTCAGCATTTGTAGTGCCCTTATCACAACATAGTTGCCGAAGGCTGTGTGAATTACAAGCTGTTTCTGTTGTTTATCGATGGGCTGATATTTGGGAAAGGACCAAAGCAATGATAAAAAAATGTACAGTTCATTTTTTTTCCCTTCCTTTCTTCCTTCCTTCCTTTACTATTCTCATTCTCTCTCTCTCTTATTTTCTCTCATCTATCTCTTAATTTTTTTTTCTTCTTTTTTACCTTGTTTTTTTTCCTTTCCATTACTGGGGGTGAAGTTATGGGGATAAGGGGACATAGCTCCATTTATAAATGTGAGACCTCTGGGAGAAGGAGTTGAAGTAATTGAATCGGATTAGACAAACCAGCAGAACAGTCACATTCCGTGAGGTTTTTCCAGTATTCAGTAGATGAATAGTAATTATTTAAGGATTAGTGCAAGTCTAAGATGTAGTCCACTCTGAATACTCTTCGTCATATATAAACAAAAGCAAGATGTAATATATGCCATTTAAGCTTCTTTTTGTCTATAATAGATTTCTTTTATAGCTGCAGTAACTTGAAGAAATCCTGCATGGTGAGTAAGCACTCTTACTATTTTTCAATAAAGGCTTACATCCTGTAAGGAGACTCTAAAGAGAGCTTAGTTAAAGATACTCTAGCTTAAATTATGTCCAGACCTCTTTTTGTGTCTTTTTTTAAGTGTATCAGGGGAAAGAGAGTTTCAAGTTTAGGTTTTTTTAAATTACTATTGGTATCCTTTTTTTTTTTTTTTTTTTTGTGGTTTGTGAGGACATTCAGCTTCACAGTTACACTTGCTATTGGCCACGTTTTTAAAAGTGACTTGCAAAGCTAAAATAGTCTTGATTTACATTCTTTTTTTTTCTTAGTTAACTGTACGTCCAGTGACCACATAAGAACATTTGCCCAGAGTAGTTCTTGATAATCCTTTAAGTAAAATCTGATTTTTTGTTGCTTTTTTTTTTATTTTATTATTACTTTGGCATCAATATACTGGTGTGCTGTAAAGATTACTTTGGGTGAACTATTTCATCCTATCAGAAGTAACAGAAGAATAATGACTTGCAAAAAGCTGTAGTTCACAGTTGATTTTGTGGAGAAACATGAAGTACTATAATGATAGATGAATAAAGATGATGGTATGGTTGTGATTCCTTGCTCCAACTTCATTTTGGAAAGTATTGGAATTGTTCATGCTTGGATTGCTTCTATTCCCAAATGGCCTCTGCTTTTTTCTATTTTCCACGTACTTGATTTAATAAAACTCTTGTGATGTTGATTTCCCTCTCCTCTCTGTATCATAAGATAAATAAAATAAGGATTAAATCAAGCAGGTGACCACATCATAGATTTACTGAAAGTAACAAGCTTTTACTATGTAATCATGAGCAAAACAGTTTTAATGCCTGAAAATTAATTCATAAACTGCTCCTGTAAAACTCTGGTCTTCTACCCTTTCTTTGCCCTTTCGTTGGGAGTGTTTCAGGTGAGTTTTATTCACTTTGAGCTAGACAACCTTGATGGCTCTCACTATTGCCTGTAATTGTTCAGCGGGTTTGAATTCACTCAAACCTATGAATTTTCTCTAATTGTGTTGCTTTCAAGGCTAGTGACTAGTTAATATTATGGACCCTATGGAGTTGCAGTTGGAATGGACATTGGGCTAAGTTTGAGTAGGCAGGAAACAAAATAAATATTAGAAGGTTAGAATGCAGAGCCAGAGACAAAGGAGTGGTAGGCTGAGGAATGGCAGTAGCCCTCAGGAAGTACTGAGCAGCCATGGAAAACAAGTGAATTCTTTTATATTGCAATTGATTGACCATCTATCAACCAAGATCACCTATCAGTTCATGGCCTCTGAATAGATGGAATATGACTTGATGTTTGATTGTGACAAGTTAGCTTCATTGCATAGTAGAATCTTGTGATATTTAGCAGGGGTATCACGTCATGTAGTTACACAACAAAATTTGTTTCCCAATAATTGGATGTTATCAATAATGACCAAAATACTGCTATTCTTCTTCTCTATAAAGAATGTTATTGTTTTCTTTGGTTACATGGACTATTTCCAGCTGCTCAGACAAGCCTTAATAGTAATGTTTATCTTGTCTATTCATTGGGCCAATTAGACCATTGCCAAAGGAAATACGTGACTTTTTTTTAATATTAAATAATAATTACAGAATTTTTAAATAGCAATATTTTTTTTTACTTCATAAGTGCATGTTTCTCAGTATTTTACATAAAAGTAAAAATTTCTCTTTTCCCCATATTGCTTCTTGAAAATGCTTAGTTTTAACAGTTGAATGCAATCATGAGCAAAAGCCTCTGAATTATCCAGCTACTAACATGGATTTCAGTTCTGGAGTTATACAAATCAAACCACTGTTCTGCACATGAATAAAATGCCTGTGGTATATCCAACACTTTCACAGAATGGCTGGAAGGGATATTTTAAGATCATCTAGTTCAACCCCTTTTATTAAACATATTTTCTAAAGAGGCCTGGAAAATGTAGTGAAGAAATAGAAACGTAGAATCACCAAGGTTGGAAAAGACTTCCAAGATCACCCAGTCCAATGATCTACTTACCACCATTATTTCCCACTAAACCACGTCCCTCAGTACAACATCTAAATGTTTCACAAATTCCTCCAGCATCAGTGACTGCACCACCTCTCTGGGCAGCCCATTCCAGCACCTGACCACTCTCTTGGAGAAGTATTTTCTAATGTTCAACTTGAATCTGCCCTGGCACTTCTTGTGGCCATTCCCTCTAGTCCTATTGCTAGTTAGATGGGAGAAAAGGCTGAGTAAGATTCAGGGTCTTTGTGTTTGTGGAATAGATGGAGATTGTAACTTTGAATTAGTTTTGAGATATACTTCTGTTAGACCAAGTAGTGGAACATGAGGAAATAAACAAACACTTCAAGTATGGAAATTCTTTTTCCATCTTAAAGCAGGTGATGCAGGCTCAAATTTCGACAAAAAAGTCAAAAGATACTGTGGAGTAGAGGGGATCTTATGATGAAGAAAAGGTAAGTTATTCTGCCTAGGAATCATAGTACTTTACAAGCCTGTGAGGACCAAATGTGTTAATAGAGTGGGATGATAAACAGTGTTGTCTTTCTACAAGGAAATTAGCAAGGGCAATAGGCCAACTCCTGACACATCGGGAAGGATGCTAAATTCAAGATCTGTTGAGCTTTCAATAAGCTGTAGGGAACATCTGTGTTTGTTGATAGACTGATAACTCAAATAAGATTTGAGTTCTTATGTTAGTTTAAAAAAAAGAAAGAAAAAAAGCTGAAATAAACAACATACTGAACAAAAAGGATTCGCCCAGAAAATAATTTTCAGCATTGCGAGCAGAAGTGCAACTGCTACTACCTCTATAGTGACAAGATTTGCTACTGTTGTTATGCAGTCAGAAAAGGTATTTACTTAGACTGAAGCCAGGGTAATTGCCTGTCTAGGTAGTAGAACAGGGTGCTGCCCAATATGTTCCATTAGTTACATGAAAAATATTAATACAGCGTTACAACCTTTCATTTGTGATCTCTGGTGCCACTTCTGATGAGAGAAGGTCTAAAAGCATGAAAACTTTCCACCAACTTTGCTTTCATCAGGAGATGTTTCTACTGTCTGTGTGCATCAGACTTCTGCTATAATTGGCCCTACCAATTTTGTTCACACTTCAGCTGTGCAGAATATGTAGCACACAAGTAACAGGCTGTCTTGCGTTGATAACAAGCGTTTTAATAAATCACTCATCCTTCCTGTAATAATATGACTTTCTGCTGTGTTTTCTTTTCAAAAGTAAAGAGAAAAATAATTCTGCCACCTGTATTGTCATTTTCTTGTCTGTTTCATTTTCGTTCTTTTGTGGCATGACATGATGCAACATAACAATAAGACAGAAAAACTGCCTTTTTTTTTTTTTTTTTTTGCTTTCTATCTGGCACGCTACTGTTGTTATAGAAGTTATAGGACCAAAGAGGGATGGATTCATGGAAGACAGGAAAAAAGGAGCAATGGTGTGCACAGGGGAGCAGAGAGAGGTAAAGAAACATATAAAACAATTATAGGTTTAAAAAAAAAAAAAAAAGAAGCTGCTTGAATGTTAAACACTATTTTATAACTCTCAAACATGCTGCATCATGTAGCTTTTCCTTTTTTTTTTTTTTTTTGTAGTTATGAATGAGCTGTTAAAAATATTTTAAGTTCTAAGGAATTCCCACTGTTTACTTAATTTGTAAATGTTAGTGCTTAAAATACTGTAGGAGGGGAGATTGTGATTGGATATAAGGAAATTTTTTTAAAAGTAAGGGTGATGAGGAACTGGAACCCAGAGATGTGGTGGACACCCCATCTGTGGAGACATTCAAGGACGAGCTGCATGGGGTTCTGAGCAACCTGATCAAGCTATAAGTTTCCCTGTTCACAGCAGGGAAGTTGAAATAGATGACCTTTAAGGGTCTCATGCAACTCAGATAATTCTATGATTTGATTATTTTAAGAAGATAACGTTTCCTTTGCAGTGCAGTAATGCCAGGCTTCATTCCCAGTTTGAGCACTGTGAAACACTGCCAGTATTAGCTGAACTGTCCTGCCACACTGTATAGTGTGGATTTAGTGCATTCTGATTTCCATGTGTTAGAGTTCACGAAAAATGGACTGCATAGGCAACATTTTCCTAGCAGCAATGCTGGGAAAACTGGGTGGGTCACGTCTGCTGATGCATATTTTTAGGAGTGTGGAATACAGGCTCTTGTTTATCGCTGGCAAAAATGCATAGCTAATGGCAGTGGCTGTGTTGAAAAATATTCCTTTTTAGCTGAGAGTTTGCACTGTCAAGAAGTGTTATTGTGCTCTTTGTATCTGTTGTAGTTTCTATGGAAATAAACAAGAGGTGTTACTGTTGCTGTGACCAGTGTATAATTCCACTGTCTGCACCTAGCCTTCTGTAATCTGAAAAACATCACTATATTTTCTACTCTGTATTTTTTTTAATACTGAAATGTTTATATGGAAGAAAAATCGTTCTCCAGTTGCATCACATAAGCATCAGAATATCCAGATGAGGAAAGATTTCAAAGTTCATATTGATACAGTTGGCATTATCTTGACGCTAAGAACTGTATTTTCAAAGACAGATTAGGTAGGCAGTGGGATATTGAACATCTTAAAAGCATGTAAATTCAGTAACAGAGGGTCTAAAAAAATTCTCCTGGGCATTATTTACTTGCTTAAAGAGCAACTGAAAGTCAAGATTTGGAACATATGGGCTCTGTATATATCCTTTATCTCTTCCATTCCAACTACTACTCCACTCTCTTAGTGGCTAAGGTATTACACAAAGAGCTTGGAATTTTATATGAAAAAATCAGTAAGACTTTTTCACTGCAGTTCGAAGAATAATGCATCCATGATACAAAATGCGATGCACGCCTACTAGTGAAGAATTTGATTGCTTTGGTATGTAAGGATCCATTCTCACTATCCTACAGTGCAGTTTATAACTAAATCAGTATTGGTTAATCTGATATTTCAGAAAATGTTAATAAAACAATACTGGTATTGCCTTATTGAATACAATTTTGCTTCAGCTATAGTGATGAACAGAAAGTTTCAGGAGCTGTATAGTTTTAGTAACTGAAATCCATGACAAGACACAGCACATGGGACCTCCTCTTGCTCTTCAGTTTCTGTTTAGACTATACATTATGATTAAGTAACAAAGTTTTACAAACTAGACTGAATGCTTTTCTGGTAACAAGGAACACCCAGCAAATTCCTTAAGAAATTCTAATTGAAATAACTGAAACATCAAAACCTCCTTTACCAGTCTTTGTAGATTTCAAGTTCTTCAAATTTAGGGGTTTTTTTTGTTTGTTTCTTACTCCAAGATCTTATTTTATCTGTTGGACTCCAAATAATCTCCAAGGAAGAGGCATTAGTAGCCAGGGAAGGACTTGCCTAGGGATGAGGTACGTAACTACTAAAATATTAAAAGGTTGAATACATTCATCTCTTGAATGGTAGCATTGACTGAGAATAGAGTCAAAGTTATTGCCATCTAAACCGACATTTATCTTCTTTGTATAAACACATTGTACAGTAAGTCCTGTTGTAGCAGCATCTTTCCATTGTTCACCATGTGTGCACCTCAGCTGGTCTTGCTGTCTCTAAGTATATCTGTATCTTTCCCAATTAAAATTTTCATCACTCCTCTGAAGAAGATTATTGCTGACTTTCTTTCTTCATATGAAAAAGGATGTTAAAGCCTTCTTTCATTTTATTTCAAATGCAAATAATCGTTTTTTTCTTGTCTCACAGAAAAGTTCAGCCCCTGAATCTATATAAAAGAACAGTGACAACAAAGAACTCTGAATCTGGTGATAAGACTGCTTTGGAAAAGATTGTTTTATTCCTTTAGTAGTACCTTGATTAGATATTCCTTTTTAGGTAGGTCTTATGAATCCAGCTCCAAAGTACATGAAGTGTGGTTCTAGATTTGCTGTTTTCAGCACCCTCTGCTTTTCTAGATGGAGTACTGTTGAACACACTGAATTTCATATGAAAAAGTTGAAGACACCCTTATTCTTCTTAATTATAATTATTTTAGTCTGCACACCTTAAAAAAAAAAAAAATCACTGATATTGAATAACCTTAATAAGAAGTGATCTTTATGAGTGAGAAAACAGAGTATTAAAGATTCTTAGATATAAAACCTATACTTCAGATTGACTGGCATCAAATCATGGTGAACTGTTGCTCTTTAAGAAATACATTACCCTCAACAGTAATGACATTAATGGATGATAGGATAAGACTAATATTTAGTTAGGTTGCAACAACAAAGCACTTTTGGGAAACTTTTACTGGATGGACAAAAGCTAATAGTGTCTGTTGATTTCACAGCTATTTCATTCTCCAGTTGCCAACAAGTCATAAATTGGTGCTAGAATTACAATTCTGACATATCATTAATCAGGATAAATATGAAACAGCTTGATGAACCTTGGAATAAGAAACACAATTCCAAATAAAAAGTCATCCCATATGTGTCATTTCTTGATAGGACTTTATATAATTCAGCAAATTGTATCATAAATTTTGGAAAGAGGGACAGTGGAGCTGTCAACTTAATTTTTTTTAAATGGAAAAGCTCAAAAGATAGTATTAGTTCCATGTCACACAGCATAATCTTACTTTTTCTGCTTTTATATGGATTTAATTTTTTTTTTTTCAGTGATGTCTAATCTTATGAGGGTAGATATGCACCTAATTTGACACTTAAAAGTTTCGGTATTTCACATTTCTGTTTTGATCTAGCTGTCCAATCAGTCTTTCTTCTTTCAATCTTTGTGGTCCTTCTTTTGTTCAGCCAGCTTCAGTCAGCATATTAATGGGATGATGACAGCAATGAATTTGGACTTAAAAAGACAAACAAGAACTCTGCTCTGAGAATTGTGTTTTTATTCACCCTTTTTCCCATCTGTTATCATTTGCCCTTCTATAATGTTAGCAATAAGGAGACATCACTTAACTACACGGTCTGCTACTGAATAAAAAATGCCAGGTAATATAGCACCGTGGAACTTACTGAACAAGAGCATAGTGCATTTTAAGAACAGAGGGACACTCCATGAAGTGTCCTTTCACTTTGATCTTTCTGTAGATCAAAAGTAATGGACATAACAAAAGCAGTGCAGTTCAAAATGGCAATGTAAAACTTTTTGATCTCCTCCATTACTTTCCTCCTTCCTCTTTTCCCTTCCTAGTACTCACAGATTTCCACTAACTACAGATCTGGAGTGACTGTTCTGCGTTTCAGGTGGGAGAGGAGGGAGTGCACCAATTGAGAGAATGCAGACAGAATCCTCGTATTTTCCTCATATTGTGTGAAATAGCCTGGTCAGGCAGCACAGCTGAACTCTGGCAAGTGTAGGAAGAGAAGTGGAGGAAGCAGAGTCTCAACAGACTGGAATACTGGTCAATAAGAGAATATTGTGGGGGACAAGAGTTTGACAGTAGGTACTGCAGTAACAATAGCTTCATCTTCAACTTTTTCCTATTGAGTTTCTTCTACAAATACATTATGTTATGTGCACTTGAATTGCAGTACTGTCTTTGTAAGAGTTTAGTCATCATTTAGGGTGATTTAGGGTTCCTTCAGTTGCACCAGAGGAGGTTTAGATTGGATATTAGGAAAAAATTATTTTCAGAAAGAGTGATGAGATGCTGGAACAGGCTGCCCAGGGAGGTGGTGGTGTCACTATCCCTGGTTTTCAAGAAAAGGGTACATGTGGCACTGAGGGACATGGTTTAGTGGGCGTATGGTTTAGGATGATGGGTTGATGACTGGACTAGGTGATCTTAAAGGTCTTTTCAAACTATAATGATTCTATGATTTTATTCTTATCTGTTCCCTGATTGAAATAAGTCCTTTGCATGTCCCTGGCCTACAGGAGGATGAGAAACAGCAAGTACTGTGTCTGGCTTTGAGCTTCACATGTACAGATTGTCCAGGCAGCAATACTGTTTTATGCTTCAGCAAGTAGCCTTTCTTTTAATGGATTCCCATTTTTTTGGAGGAAGGAAAGTAAGTATTATTAGCCTAAAAAAATAATGACTTTAGGGAAAACAAACCAATAAATCTGAAGATTTGACAGATAAAGTAAGTCAGCAGTTATGTATAACACTTTTTGACCAGGAACAGGTTAACAGGATAATTTTTCATCCTTGAAAGAGTAAGTTACTGATTACATGGAGCTCTTAGAGCTGCATATTAATTGCATATATATATTTATATTAACAGTAGTTGTGATGTAGTACAGTGTTGAGATCAGTTCTCAAGCAGTATCTTAATTGCTGATTGATGCTGTCTGGTGTCAGGTGGTTGTATGAACATGTGTATGTTATCACCAGCATGCTAAATCCCATAAAAGAAATGCTATGACATATTCTTTTCTTTCCATTCTAATTGCTGTGATAGCGCTGGTAATAGAGGGAGTGGATATTGCAGTCTGTCTTGGATGTGTGTCTGTTGTCAGGCTTATCCAGAGTTTCTGATCTTTGCAATGTACTGGTTGGGCCTCTTGTCTGGGATTCTTTTATTCTCTGCTATTTATACGTAAGCATGAACTGTACTGTATGGCAGTGTTTAGATCTTTGTGTGTTGTTGAAATAATCCTATAATCCTTTTTGTTTTGTAGCAGTTACATAATGAGGAATAAGTAAAAGCTCTATATGTACTTAAAGCTCTATATGTACTTATGGCTTGCCTTACAGACATGTCAAGTATCTGAAGATCACATTATTTTATCATAAAATCAAGGCATTAATTAAGTAACAGTTGTTGTAAATTTAAAACAAGTACTTCGAAAGGCTTGTATTCCAGGACAGTGGATATAATAAAGATCCTCTTACCTCTGTGTACCCCAGAAAGATATTCCTTGTTATTAGCTTCAAAGTAATTGGAGCAACAGGTTTGGGACAACCTGTAGAGCAGATAAATGGATTCATTTCAGGCTGACTGGATGTTCACTTTGTGTCTGAGTAACTCTGACATATTGTAAGCATATGTGTGTGGTCTAGAACACTGCCTAAATGTTATAAAGTAATATGTAAGTATTTTTTGTTCAGTGGCTTTTTTTTTTTTTTAGTTAGTAGAGAAATAATGCCGGAAATTTAAGCATCAGAATAAACTTTTTGGCTGGTCTTTTGTAGACAATTCTCTAATATCTTGTATTTCACAAACTAGCTGTGGTTCACAGACACTCGGAAGGGTAAAAGCGCAAGAGCTAGTGAATGCTGTGAATCTTCTCAGTGTATCAGTTCCAGAAAGAGTTACATTAATCAGTGTTGAACAGATCTGGTGTGAGAATGGCCAAAGCACTCAATTTTCCAATCTGTGATTTAACGAGGGAAAAACTGCTGGCTTAAAAAATATATGTTTTTACCTTCTGCATATCAATTCTTTTACTACATCAATGTTTTTTTTTAGTTAATGAACAAAAAAATTAGTTACAGTCTGTCACTAATACACTGCTTATTTTCATAAAGCAGCTACCTATTATCTTGAGAAATGATTTTCACCTAAATCTTTTTTCTTCTTACAGAGAATAGTGTAAATCCTTTTTATATTAAGCCTTAAGTACATGATCCATGAAAACTAATCGAATGACTCAAAACTGTGTGATCAAATTTACCCAATCCCTCCAAAAATCTCAAGATGCTGCATCTTAAATAAATATGCTTATAGTACTGTCTATAATGCAAACTGTAAAATAAATAGTGTAGCTTGTGTGCAAAAACTTGTCTCGCTGGATTAGCAATAACTGCAGTTTGGGTTAATTTACTGAGAAACAAGCTGAATTAATCTTTGTGGATTTGTCATGCATTCAGTTTTAGCATGGTTCAGCTGCTTCTGGAGTCTAAAGTAGTTCATTCAAAATTAACTTTGTGTTGGTGATCTAAGAATATCTACAAACAAAATTGTCAGAGTTTCACAGTTGGTCTTTCCTCAGTCAACTTTGGCTATTCTGTTTACACAAGAAGTTTTGTTTGCTTTTATCAGTTTTTAAATAAAGTCTGTCAGAATAGCATGACTGATCACTGATTAGCATCTTTTCACCAATAAACCGATGAAGAGAGTATGTACTAAAAGTTTCTATTTTGTGGAGACGGATAGGAATGTAAAACTTCAGAATGATAACTGATCATTGTGGAACTAAATATGGATAAATCCATACTGAATGGATCTGTTTCCTGAGAATGATTTTGGAATTTCTTCTAATTGAGTTTTAAATGGTGCCTTAGTTTTGATTTGTTGAGTTGACTACAGTATGGATAGATCAATAAATGTCCTTACCCATACTGTGTGAGAGCCATACTCCTTTTTTGAGGGAAAGAAAGGTAAGCATCATTTAATTTGAAAAGAACAGAAATAGCAATAAATACAAGATTGCTCAAGCTGAGAAATAGAGTAGGCAATTAGAATTGTGGAATAATTTAGGCTGGACTGATTTCAGCAAGCCTTCCAGTCTAACCCTCACTGAGAGGAGGCCTAGGTTTGGTTGCACAGGGTGCTTGGGTGCTGCTGCAGCAGGGGAGATGGTTTAGACCTCTCATTCTTCTGTCAAGTTGAGAGATGTAAAAAAATAAATGTGGGTTTTTTGTTTTGTTTTGTTTTGGCTTTAAATAAGCAAAGAAACCAGCATTTTGTTTCAGCTATTTATTAATTTGTTTCTATTTTCAATCAAGAAAGTAGAAAAAAGTTTGCTGTAAAAGTGAAGTAAAAAAAGTAAAAGTAAATGTAGAAGATACTGAACGTGCAAGCAACATTCATCAGATTTAGCATTTGCTGTTTTTTCCCCTTTTCTATTGGCCTCTCCAGTGAGTTTTGCTTTTAAGATTCTGGAGGATTAATCCAGCGTATCTCTCTAGCTTTGCCCTCTGTGATCTCACAGGATAAACTTAGAATTAATTCCTCATACCCTTTCTGATGGAGGAGATAAGCCTTTAGATAAAATGTTATTTCAGTTGCTGTCTTATCCGGATGTTTGAGCTGCCAGTTAAATTGTAAATTAAAGGCTCAAAACTCTGGATTATGGACTCCAGCTTCATTATTAATGAAAAATATGCCCTTTTCACAGTTTGTCATTTTTCTGTCTTCCAAAAAACTCTCGGAAATACTGTGAATCTTTTTCACTTTTCCATTTAAACAAAAGAAAGACACAGCGATTCAATCTTCCTTTAGAAGACTAAGTTTCTACCATGAATAATTGATTTGTGCCTATTCTGTCCACTTGAACGACCAACCTGTGGAAATGTGAAGTTACTTCCGTAAGTTTCTTCTTGCTTTGGAACAAAGAGACTGGATCAGACTTTCCTCATTATACTTGTCTGCAAAGTTTGTGTCCCAAGTCATAACGTGACAGAAATTTCTCCATCGTCATTAACCTTTGTATACAGCCTGTCAGTTTTCTAACTTCCATTCCTTTTCCCAATTACGCAGTGGATCTTTATCTCAGTTATTTCTTCATACTTTTAAATTAAGCCAGATAAGTGAGTAAATAAAAATTGATCATAGCATTTCAAAGCTATGTTCTTAATTGTGCCCTCCTGTAAATAAGCAGTTCTTTATAGAATGCTCTGTGTATATACAGCTCGATTTCCACGTGAAATCTTTGTGAAGTTCCATTTTGGGTATTAGATGGAAATTTCACTGCAGACATCTTACTTATTTGTAAGATCCACAAACTATGGGTTGGTTCAGATATAACCTTTAGCTCTTTTTGTGACTGCAGTATCGTGTGGAAAGGTTTATGGAAATAAATAATTTCCTGTTTGAAAGTCTACCTGATAGTATTTGTCATCTTGATAGCTTTTCCTGTTCAGTAGAGGCATGATTGGTAACTAGACCAATTCAGTGGGGTTACAGAGTGATCGGCCAAATAACTGAGAATTATAACAGTTCACTGATGTGTGTATATCTGCTCATTTTATCTCTTTCCAAATGATTAGTTCTTCAAGCTCTGTTCCAGTTTCTCTTTAAAGGCAGTGATTCCCTGAGGCAGAATGCATGCTGACCTTCTGTGATGGGCCGTCTTTTTCTTGGCAGTTCACTCAAGTTGGGCTTTCATGTCAGCTTCTAACCTTCAGCCTCTGAAATTAGCACTGCTACATGATGTTTAGGTACTGTGGTGTATCCCACAGGTGTTTGCATTTTTTATGTACTTGTATGTTATCTCTTGCAACTCTTAGTGTTGTCATGATTTACTTGAAGAGGGATGTATGTGGTAGTGAGGCTCATTTGTAGATTGTAACTGTTTGAAGTGTTTTAAGACACTCTGGAATGGAAAGCATTATAAAAATGTACATTACTAATAACAGCATAAGTACTTTGTGATAGTGTATATGGCTTACTGATGAAGGTGGCATGAACTGCATTGTTAGAAAGAGCTCTGGAAAGGATATAAGCCTGACAAGATACAAGCAAAATAACCCCTCATCTATTGGACATAAGATTTTACAAACTTTCTCTGTTTTTCAGTACAAAATACATGAATGTCTTGCACCAAAGAGAATGTAGTGAGAAAATCTGAAGACTGTTCATTGTATAAGACAAAAAGTGAGGTCAGCGTTGTCTCCTGGTGTACAAAAAATAGGTATGCTGTAAGTTAGAATATGCAATAGTGATTGCAGGAATGTATCTTGAGCTTCTGTTCAGAGTAGCAGTTAGAGTAAACCAACAGTGCAAGGACTTAAATGATTTATCTTTGTTGGAAAGAGATATGTGGCAGAGACCTACTTTCTGTCCTTAACTATGATAAGTTCAGTGTCTCTATTAATTATCCCTCTGTGCTCCTTTACAAAACCAGTCAAGATTACTTACCTTTCTAATGTTCCAAAGCATAATAATGTTTTCATCTTCAGTAGGGACTGAATATAAAATAACAGTATTATATCCTTCTGAGTGGAATGGTAATTTGAATACATTACTCCCTTGGTGTTAGACACAAACTTATGGCAGCCAACATTCTGTAAACTTGTTCAATACACTCTTGTTCCCTCACTGCTGCCATGGTAAGTTCCCTCAGACACTTCTGAGGAAGGTGATTCCAATCCTCAGGTTTTATTTTGTTCTTTCCTCCAGTGTTGATAAAAGACTATTTCAAGCTTTCAGTTCATTCATGCAGCTGACTTTCACATAATCAGTAAACCTTTGCAGAACAACCTGTTCAGGATCCTTTGAATGTGCCAATGAGTATTTCCTTCTGGCATCTATTTAAATAGTAACTGTGGTAGACTACTGTATTTCCCACTTGCCTGCTATCTTAAAATTTTCTTCTCTCTATTCCTTAATATTAAAAGCAGATGAAAGGAATCAAGTAGGAAAAAATACGTTTTATTGTGACCTCACTCTCTCAGATGACAAGCCACTTTCATGTCTTCCTTCCTATTGGTGAACATATCTTACAAAGTGGCCAAAAATAATCCTGAGTGAGAATTCTACTTCCCCTCCCTTCCCCCCCCACCATGGTTTAGCGGTAGATGAAGTCCAAATTCTGTTCTGTAGATAATAATGAAATTATGTTTAGAATGTCTACTATTTAGAATTTATCCTAAGTTATTATTTGTTTAACGTTCTCAGAATTAGAGCAAGATACTCTGATCAGAAAAGAAGGGCTAATGAGAATTAGAATCACAGAATTGAGGGGGGGAGGGGAGGCAGGGGGTCGAAGGGACCTTTAGGAGAGAAGTACAAACTTTTGAGTATTTTTCATTACACTCTTCCCAAGATCCTTGACTTTCCATAAAAATAAATCCTTCCTCAGTAAAAGCAATTTGAATCTATATCAAGAATCTTTACAAGACACAGCAAGCAGTGCCCACACTGTTTTTGATTTTTTTTTTTTTTTCATTTTAAGATTTCATGTCATCTGTAGCAGACAGCAGCATTCAACATTTTTTTTTCTTCTCTCGGTTTTCTGGTTTTGTTCCAGTAGCTGTAATTTACACAACAAGGGAGGTATCTTGTTTATTTTACTTACCGCCAAGATAGGAAGAAACTTTGTGATCCGAATGTATCTAATAGTGAGACGCCTTGGGTCTGTTGCCAGAGTTTTTTGTCAAAGATGCTCTTTTTCTTTTAAAGTAAAAATAGGTAGAACTATAAAAAAAGATGGCATTGTGCATCCTTAGGGGGATATGTGACTTGCTTCAAAATGGACAAAACCAATATGCTTAAGACTTATGCATAAGAATTGTGCAAATTCTTATTTCTGCTCTATTAAAATTGTTGCACTGTGATTAGACAGAAAAGAATGATTTAAGTAGGACTGACAAAGCTGATTAATTAATTTTCTGCTTTTTTTGTTATTGTCAAAACTGCAGCAGTCATTAGAGATTCAAACTTTGATCACAAGGACGTGTCTATTCATCTAAAAAATGCAGTCCTTAAGATTGTCAGGTGGGATTCTGTTCAAATTGTGTCTTTTAAAGGCTATCCTTGTTAACCACTAACTTGTCCTAATAGTCCATTCATTCTGGAGGGACTGGATGAGAGAGGAACTGATTGCTATTGCAGTAAATGTAACTGTCTAGTTTGTAAAGACTAATTTTTAATTTTTAAAAACTGTTTTACTATCTCAAAAGTTAAGTTTCTTATAAGGTTTTTCTTCATTAAACATATTGTTATATTCTGAGGATCAACTTAAGAAATTATATCCAAACATTCTTACTTCCCCCTTCCCTCTCCCAAAGTCAAGTCACCTTTTTTCTATTACAGAAAGCTATACAAGCATATTAATTTCTCTCTCAATAGCCAGAATGATGCATGATGGCACTGTGGCATATTTTATTCCCCTGTTACTGAGACAAATCCATAACATCAGCATGGATGAAGAGAGGGATAGACCCTTAAATTAGCATGCAGAAAGAAGTTCTGTTCCTCTTACTTAAATATGAAATTCAACAAAAGGCAGATGGCATTTGTGCCTAACTTATGCACTCCCAAGTTCTCCTAAATATTCTTTGAATGTGATTATACAGAACTGTAAGAAATACCTTTGTTATTCCTCACAAAATCCTTTTCTTGCTCGTGGAAAGTGTGGGAGAAAGTCATTTTTATCCAAAATAAAGAACCTGTACGTCAAAGGAAACTCGTAAGCAATTTCTGTTTAATTTTAGCACTAGAAAATTAAAACTTGTACTTCAAAAACATAATGACTTTAGAATGAACTTTGGATAAAATCAATTTAAAGACTTCTAATGATTGTAATAGGTTTTGGACCAGGCCTGAAAAAGATAAATTATGAACCTAGCTTCTTTTTCTCCCTTCAGGAATTCAGGAGATCTTGTCATCACAGTGTAAATCTCAAATGAACAGCTTGCTACTGCTTTTATTTATCACCTCCCAAAGTTCATTGTAGTTCTTGGGGGAATCAATTTAATTACGACAGTAAATACTTCTCTAAATTTTTTCAGTCAATGATGAAAAAGTATACAGGCGTAATTACAGTCTGTGCATAGCATGCTTTGTCTCTGATTTACTTGTTTGCCAAAGAGCCATTTTCATGTGCTAATATTGCAGCAGAAATAGTGTCACGTGGCCTCCTTTAATGGCAAGTGTTCAGCACATATCTGAAGTCATTCTGGAGCGTACATTCTAAATAAACTGTGCAGTACTTCTAATGCTGAAGAAATACAGAATCTAGGTAGCAAGGTTGGGGCTTTCAAATGTCACCCATCTGCACTGATGAGGATGCTTTATTTATGTCCTCCTTATTAAAGAGGACATAAACAGAAATGGAGGGAAGGAGTGGAGAGAAGGGATGTAAGAGAGATGAATTTTATGGTTCCTGTCTCTTTAAATAAAGCCGCATGATATTTTTAATTTTAATTTTTATTTTTTTGCCTTCACTGATCACATTTCATTGTGAAAAGCAAATCACTTTTTTTTTTTTTTTTTCTTTCTTTTTTTTCTTTTTTTTTCTTTTCATTGCTTCTACACACACTTGCAGGGATGGCTAAAAGCACTCAGCTGGAAAGGTTTGAATCCAGTTACTCAGAAACATGGAAAAAAGGCATCAGAGTTTTGGGGGAATGCATGATGGGTGGCTCTCGGTAGAACAGTCAGAGGAAGGACTGTGAGTTACATTTTTAAAACATGAAGAGATCACATGAAAGTTGAGCAGGCTGCTTTTATTCTGACTTTAATAATATCAGGGATAACTGAATTTCACTCTTAATTGAAGTTCCCTCCTCTGGGATTTCAAAGAGAGCTTGCCATAGTGGTGTGAATAAATGATTTTCTAACTGTCATATGCCACAGACCACCTCGATTTTGTTACTGCCGGGTCATCCAAAAGTGCCGTCTCTCTGGATCAATCCACTGAAAGCACTAGATGTCTATTAATAGATTTATTTTTTTATTTCCATAATGGGATTGGTTTTTGCTGGTGTAAGAAGAGTTTCCTCACGAATCGCCAGCTATTACACTGATAAAACGAAAGCCTAACTAATTTACAGAAAGAAGTACAGTAGTACATGAAGATGAGGGCTTTTCAAATTAAAGCCATGATCCAGTCAGCTTATGAACTAGAACACGTTTTCTTAGGCTGTAGCAAGTAAACTGGCTGTCACATCCAAGAGGAAATCTTGGCACCACCCCATCAAATCTCTCATGAATGTCAGAGAGAAAGGCAAGACAAGGCATTTTTTTCTTAACAAATCATAAGGGTCATTTAATCTGCCACTCCTTGCAAAGCATAGTATGTGTGTGTATATATATATATATATGCAAATATATTTTGCTCCATTAGTTGAAGTGTAAATTAAATTCTGTTGTATGTGACTACTTGAAAAGTTTCTTGTGAGGCTTCTGAGGTTCACACTGACAGCAGGTCTGTAGTTACAATGTGCAATATATTACAGATTATTGTAATATCATTGTCGAAAACACATCATGGGAATAAGTTCATTTCAATTTAAATTTATTGTATTTTAGTCCTGAAAGACTCTTTCCATCAGGAAACATGGAAGTATGCGTCTTTTACAAGAAAGGAAATGTGGAATGGATAAAATAACAATTGCATGCCTTACCTTGCATCATCCTTTCTGAAAAAAATAATTGACATTTTTAGCAAACCGCTTATCTAAATCCCAGTTTGATCCACTTGGATCAGTTGCCCAGACAGCAATCATGCTGAGGATCATGGATTCTTCATATGAATGCAGGTTTACTACTAGATTGCTTTATAAGTTTGGGAAGTTTGTTTATTAAGAATAAACATTCAGACATGCATGTCTATCCACATGCTGAAGTGCAAACTATCAGAGCTTCATCAGTCACTAACATATGAGGGAATGATGCTTGAATTCTCAGTTGCAGATTTTGTAGCATGCTCAGAAAGTCCAGTTCTGACAAGTTCTAATCATTTCCATTTCCTTTCTTTTTCGATTCCAGTTTCCCCAATGCCTTTTTCAGAACATATTTTAAAAATAACTGTTGCCAGTGTCTGGTTCACAGGAAGTCACTTGTAGATGTTGTAGACTATGTATTAAACAACATCAGTTCTCATTATTAGCGTGTTAGCAATGCAGATCCTTAAGAGAGCTGAGTTAGTTGAAATGCTGACTCTTATTTTGTATTTCCTGACTATCCAAACACAAATAAGAGTAGTATGGAAAGTTTTGGTAGTAGTGTGTGAATTTATCTTACAATTCTAGAATTTTCCCAAACTATTTTTAACTTTTAATTTTTTTATTATACTCCTCTTATTTGTTAGAGAAATCATTAGGTTCATAAATAAGCCTAAAAATGTTTTTGTTGATGATGATATTTTTTATTTATAAAGGCTTGGAAAATACGCACTTGATATAAGATTGTAAGAAAGCACAACTGATCAGATTGTTCATTCACTGAGTGGTTTGTATTTTCAGCTCAGAATCGTGTCACCTCCTTTTAAGCTCCATTGTGACTGTCAGTGGTCTATGAAACACTGCTCTGTATCAATCAAAACAGTGATAGTTTGGCACTGACGCAGCTGATCCATATAAATTCTCAAGTTTCATCTTCAAAATACTTTTGGATACTGTGGTACCTTGAGCAGTCTATGACCTACTTTGAGTTACAAATGAAAGCAGCTGATGCACAAGTTGGTCCACGTGTGGAAAGTCCACAGCATAACAATTTCTCAAAATTTGTCCCTACTGCATCCCTTCCATTACATGGAAATGCGAAAGTCAAAGTTGGAATGCACTGTGAGTAGGATCATGCAAAGATAAAGGCAGGAGAGGCCAATGACAGTTCTGCTCACTTCTCTGCCAGTTAACCACTTTTCTGCTTTTGTACCCTCAAACTGCCTAGGTGCTGATTTTTCCATGCATTTACAGCATGGCAACATTCAGCTTTTTTCCAGGTACCTGGACTATAGACAGAAACCATTTTTCAGTGAAGAGAAATGTTGAATGGAAGCAAAGCCTAATGAGTTACATCCCAGATATGTGTACAGACTGGGAGAACACAATGAGAGCATCCCTGTGGAGAAGGGTTTGAAGTTTTTGGTGGATGAAAGTGAGCCAACAGTATGTGCCTGCATCTGAGAAGGCCAACTGTATCCTGAACTGCATTGAAATAAAGGGGGGAGACTGTCAGCAGGGCGAGGGAGGTGATTGTTACTCTCTAGTGTGCTTGTGAGGCTCCATCTGGAATAGTGCATCTAGGCCAGGGGCCCCAAACACATGAAAGATGCAGAGCTGTAGGGGCAGGTCCAGAGGAGGACCACAGAGATGATCAGGGGGCTGCAGTATCTCTCCTGTGAAGAAAGGTTGAGGGAATTGGGCATGTTTAGCCTGGAGAAGACACTGTGAAGACCTCATTGTGGTTTTTCAGTAATTAAAGTGAGCTTAGAAGCAGGAGGGGGAACAACTTTCTACATGGTCTGATAGTGATAGGGCAAAGGAGAATGATTTTGACTGAAAAGAGAGAAAATTTAAATTAGAGAGGAGGAATTTTCATTGGGAGGGTGATAAAGCACTAGCACAGACTGCCCAGAGAAGTTATGGATGTCCCATCCATGGAGGTGTTTGAGGACACATTGGATGGGTTTCTGCACAGCCTGATCTCATGCCTGGGAACTCTGTGCATAGCAGGGGGCTTGGAATTAGTCATTAAGGTCCCTTCCAACCCAACCATTCTGTGATTCTTCTTTACCTAAAAATCTTCTCCTTACTTCTCAACCCTTCTCTTCTCCAGCTCATGGCTCTAGGCAGTTATAAGTTCAGAATAGAGGGCCCACAACGGCACAAACACTGTTTTCTTGCTATTTTGCAACATATTGTCTATATATATAGACAACTTCAGTCTTCAGGCAGGTCAGTCATATTCTATTTAGAACATTCATTTTGAAAAGAGTGTGAATTACCATGCTTTAATAAGGGATGTGTTAATTATAGACTCCATTAAATAAATAAATATAAAATACCTTCTGTGTGGTTTTGCAGACTTTTGTATATGAAATGCTTGGCTAGTGATTGACACATAGATTGACTCATGGAGATTGAAATAGTTCAGGATTTTTCATCTACAAAGTGAAATGTGTTAAAAATAAATAAACATACGAGAATTTGTAAGGAATAAGGACTTGTCTTTTTTTTTTCCTGTCTAAATTTGTAAGCTTGTGCTGAGTTTAGCAGTATTTAATAACCTAGAATAGGAATTAATGAACTGTTCTAAACCTTTAAGGTATATCCTGCTGTGCTGCAATGACTGTTTTGCAGAGGGCCTAAGTATGGAGGGGATTTTTTGGTTTGGTGGCTTTTATGGTTTGTTTGTTTTTATTTGTTGTTGTGTGGTTTAGTTTGGTTTGATTTTCTTTTCAGGAATGCTGCAAATGCAACATCAAGCTCTTTGAAGAAGATGCTTCCTAAAAACAGTGAACAGTTGTGTTGTGCTTTAGCTCATCTTTTCTTTGCTATTATTTTGATTTTGAAATTTTTGATGCTGAAAGGTGTATAGCAAGGAAATGTAAGGATTATGTGAGAACTATTTACAAGAATATACAAAGAGACCAAGTTCTTGCTTTCTCTAAATGAGATATGTAAAAATCAAGAATACAAGGCTACATAGTTAGCTATTGCAAGAATGGTTTGGTGTTGTTTATTTTCTTGATTTTCTTTCTCACTCCTATTTTTATCACCATAATATTGTTGTAATTTTTCTCAAAGATTGGATATAAGAATGTAGTGTCTCGTGAATTAACTGGGGGGCAGATATAGCACAAGCAAACCTCACAGCTGAAAACATTTCTTTTAGAAATAGAGGAAATCTGCTTTCCGGAGCTGTATTGAGCGGCTCAAGGAAACAGGAGAGATTTCCCATCTGACAATGAAGGCTGTTCCTGTTTCCCAGCCATAGTGAGCACATGAATGACTGTCATTAAAGAGGATTTGTTTCGCTTTAACTTGGAAACTTAAGCCAAGATCTGTGGTAAAGATTAAGCTGTATAAATTGAATTGGTTATATTTTGTGTGTGACATGATTTTCATGGTTTGACTTAGCTCATTTTACCTGACTTTAGAAGATATTCAATTAGGTGCAGTAAGAGCTGGTAAAATAACACTGATCTGAGTCTCAGTCTTGGGAAACTTTTCCAAAACTGCTAATGTAGTCCTCTAAATTCACTTGCAGAAGCTCTTTGGAGTAGAATAGAAAGTTGAAAGGTGTTGTTTCTAGCTCTAAAAAGTAGTCTAATTCTTATTTGCTTTTCAGTTGTATTATTATATGTTCATATATATCTAGTTTACCTGAGGTTTCCAGCGTTATTAACAAAAGCCTAATACTATTTTGTTTTTAGACTTCAACGTACAAGATATCAAGGATAAAGTCTGTAGCTTAAACATTTTAGAACTTCTACCCTGCAGCATTGTGTCTGAGAGCTATGTGTTCGTGCGTTAGGGCTCTGACTTGCACTTTGTGTGCATGCACAGTCAGTAACTACTTGTATGTTTATGTTACTTAAGACTTCCCTAGGTAAAGGATTTTATGACCTTTTTCTCTGAGAAGCACCAGGCGCTCTGTTGTTTGCAGATGACTTTAGAAATTGAACCACAGAGTCGTACCATTGCCTTTCTTTGTCCCGAGACTCTACTCTGGTTTAACTCAGGTGTAAAGACAGTGTCATCTGAGAAATATTTGCACTCAGCCGGTATAGAACGCGCAGTAAGTTATAAGTTAAGCCTTGCAGTCTAAGATCAGGCTGCTGTCATTGCCAAAGGAATTTACTGCTGGTGACAACTGGAGGAAACAGGACAGAGATCTGGATTTCCCACTGTAAGCTTAGCGAATTTGGTGAGAGGGTGGTGTGCTAGCAGTGGCAGTAACAGAATTCAGAGAAATCAACACTGGTATTTTTCCTTCCACTTCCTAAGATCATCATTATATTGACCCAACTTAACTGGTTTAAAATCCCATGTAACTATGTTATTGTCTCTGTTGAATTTGCTTTCAAATTGATTGCACTCAATGCTGTGGCAAATTAATTTTGGAAAGTCATTAGAAACATCAAGGTGCTCTCATTTAAAATCATCTTCCTAGAAAACTTCAAAACAAATCAGCATCAAAATAAAAAATAAGAATTATGGGAAAACTAGTAACAGTAGCTGAAGGGTTAATAAGACTTTAATTGAGTCACTACTTGACCAAGTAAATTATATCCCTATTAACTGTGTGCCATTTACACAACTTTTCCATGATTTCTTTCCTAAGCTAATAGGCCTAGCAGCTAGCTGGCTGCTGCTCCTGCTATGCTTCGGCAGCTGTCATTTTGACATATTTTATGCTTTCTTTAGAAGAGAGAGGTTGATTGAATGTGAGAAAAGTGGAACTTTGACAGGCTGTCAGAATCCCTTGCAGTGCAAACCTACCTGCCAGCTAACTTGTTTCAGGTTTATTTCAAAGGTTTCCAGCTCACAAACTTCCATTACCAGCCCAAGAAGCTCTTAAATAGGTAGCTTCCATTTTGTGAAATTTTAAATTAAATGATTTTCACTTCAAATTGGCTTAGATTGCAGAAAATCAAGGTATCACTGATAGAAGAAAAGCAATACCACTTTCCTTTGCCCATACGTTAAGGTCTAGGCGGTTGAAAGACATACTCTTCTTTACTGCTTCATTGTTTTTATTGTAATCTGTTATTTTTCCTCATTTGTGGAGAGATTTCTGAAATTCCTAAGTTAGTTCATGCACTGCTCAGGAGTAGGCATGTTGAAGTTGGAGATCAAGCTGGGAGGTGATGTAACTTACTATTAAAGTAATCAAGCTGCTATAACTAATGGCAGATAACTATTCACCCAACATTTTCACTTACATACAGTTTCTCACAAGCATCTTGGGGCAACATCAACAGCATGTTCATAGGCAAAGATTTTTCTCGTGTCTGTGTAGCTTCTATGTGAGTGTCTGGAAAGTCCCTCTGGGTGTTTTTCTCAGACATAGGTGTATATTCCTGTAGTGTTAACTTGCAGGTAGCAGCTACTGCCCTCTTTGATCTGGTCTGAACCACGCTGCCTGTTGACAGCACTAATGTGGGCTATGACCCAGGACAGGTTCAGCATGCTCTTGGTGTCCTATACTTACCCATTTTTCCAGATGCAACGGGTGGGTACTCATCTCCAGAATTAAACAAATCCCAGGAAACTTTCACACCGTATCTTCTCAGCAGGTGCTTTCCCTCTTGTTACCCTGAATTTTTCTGAGATCGAGATCTCCATCCTAAATCTATAGATGCGTGTAGAAATCATTCACTTAACTCTTATAAAAATGGAAAAGGGGTTCTTATGAAAGCCAAAAATGGGTAGAAATTAGGTTGTCCTAAAGACAGGAACTTCTGATTTTTTTCTTTCTTAGCATTTTGCTGGATTAAAATTCAGTCTTGAAGTCACTGTTCATCTACTGGACTTAGTGTTTAAGATATATAATGTGTCACATTGTGCTGTTGTGCCTGCACTACCCTTAAAATTAAATTGCAAAGAACCGGATGTATGTTTGTATGCTACTTTTCTTTGCTTAGTAGCTTGCATGAAAATTCTTTCTTATTATATATAATTTTTGTTTATCTGAGTTATCAAACACCTCTTGAGGAATATTCACATTTTACATGCACAGGCTTTGGTACTTGCTTTTATCTGTATTTGATAACTGGAAGTTCATTTGCCAATCTACATGCAGAATACATTTTTATGCATAAAAATCTATAGTGCAGTATATACAGTGATGAAATTAAACCTTACGTTCTACTCGGCTCATATGATAGTTATCTCCTCTGGTGTAGGTCTGCAAGACTAGTCACAAAGCTGTCTGGTCATAGGGTGCACCTGGGCTTTGTGTTGTCTCGGCCTGGACCCACACTAGTGACAAGGTCTCTGTCCTTCCTAATAGCTTAAGGAGATGTATGGTACTGTTTGTAGGTAAAAACTGATATTTTATGTGTACAGAAAAAAAACAGCTGTGGCACACAAAACAATTCTATAATGTTTTATAAATTCCTACCCAGCCCCTGACTGGCATTTTGCACAATGCCTACAGCAGATTCAGTGCCACTCTAATCCTAAACTTGCTAGCAGTGTCCAAGAGAAACTGGCCTTTATTACAATCAGTAGGTGCCATTGGCTCAGATAATACCAGTGTTCCTAATCACAGTAACAAATTAAGAAAGAAATCAATAAGAAAAATGCAATGAGGATCTAGTTGCTGTACTGTAGCAATTTTTTGTTTGCAGGATGAGATAAAAAAGCACTTTCATACTGAGACGAGGAAGAAAAAAATTAGTTTAGGCAAGGTCCTGCAGGTATTTCATTTTTCCGTGGAGGACTGCAGAACTTTTAGAGACCTTATAACTGTTAGGGTCAAGTTAATGTAATCTGTGACCAGTCTCCCATCGGAGTGATGGAAGAAATTGTCAGAATTCTATTTTCTTGTCTCAGATAAATTTTTCATTTCCTTCTAAAAATGATTTTTTCCCCTTGTGTATCGGAGGTATTTGCAATACAGTTATCCAAATTATTCCTCAACAAAACACACAAACTTCCAAAACTGCTATAACTTCTTGCAGCACTGCCAGAAACTGTTAGTCAAACAGGGTAGGTGCAGCAATGAAAGACATTTCTCAAGACAATTCAAAATGCTTTCTGAAAGTTGTCTAGGCTGCCTTAGTGTTTATTTATCCATGTTATTATTTACTACTGCATGTAGTAAATATTGACAACGCATTGGACTGTTCAAACTATAATTAGATACTTAATTACTGGAAACCCAGAGACAACTTAGATGTCTACTATGTATTGGGTTCATTTTCAGCACAGCCTTTAGCAGAAAATGTATATAAAATTGTAAACTTTTACAGACAAAGCCGTTCCAATTGCATGATTTCTTTGTTTCAGAGGGACTGCTTGGGAATGAAAAATACATTGTGGGAATGTCATATTCCAAATATTTGAGAATTTTATTTTAATTCAGAGTTGAAGAGCTTGCAGAAAACACAGTAAGACAGGGTTATATGTAACATTTAAAAACAGAACATGGCACTGGAAAACAGCCTGCAAGTCTTGAATAAAAATTGAAACCAATTTCTCCCTCTGAAAACAGTGACATAATGGATTATTGTTGAGAAAAAAAAAAAAAAGATTTTTGTGTTTATGTTATCTAACTTGATATCTTAGCCAGGTTCAAACTTTCATGTTTTACAGCTACAGAAGTACAAAATTAAAGAAGTGTTAGCAATTTAATATTTCACTTTTCTCTGTGAAAAGTTCTTCCTTTTCAAAGATTTTTATATGTTCAAGTCACATGTAAAAATCCATTGCTAGGAAAAGATTTTGATAGAACTTTTTCCCTTCTCTATATTTATTTGGCTATTCTTGTAATTTCTACTTAATAATTTAAAGACCTGGTCATGTAAAGATCAGATACACTTTTCAAGAAAATGTATAGTCTGCAAGATCTGCACATGAATCTATCTGTGTGCAGAAAAAAAACCTTTCTAAAGTCAGTATAGAATGCTAAGGGCAAGATAAGGGATATGAGAATTTGTACAGAGTTTGTTTGAATGCTAATATATCTTGGATATAACTTTGTTTTCTGGTGATTGAGACTTGCAGCATAGGAAATACTTCAACACAACAAAGTACTTTGTGCACAGATTTTTATGCTGGTTTAAACCATTGAGTAAAGAGCAGAGATGTCTCTCGTGACAAAGAAAAGTGAGGTTTTAATGCATATGCACCATACTCAAATTTGATTACGTTATCATTAATTGCTTATGTTTTTTAAGTTTCTTAGTTTCACAGGCTTTCCTAGGTACTTAAGTTCTGAATTCATTTTGGTTTAGACTGTGTGTGTTTGGCATAGCTGTGTGTCCATATGTGCTACTCAAGCTTCTGGTAGCCAAGTTAATTGGAGCTGGGTTGGGTATTTGTACAGTGCATTGCACCTCCTGTCCCTGGAGGTGTTCAAGGCCCAATTGGATGGGGCTCTGGGCAGCCTGGTCTAGTATTAAATGGGGAGGTTGGTGGCCCTGAATGTGGCAGGGAGGTTGGAGATTCATAATGCTTGAGGTCCCTTCCAACCCTGGCCGTTCTGTGATTCTGTGTTTGAGGAGGGCGACTAAGATGATCAGGGGGCTGGAGCACCTCCCCTATGAGGACAGGCTGAGGGAGTTGGGCTTGTTCAGCCTGGAGAAGAGAAGGCTGCGGGGTGACCTCATTGCAGCCTATCAGTACCTGAAGGGAACCTACACCCAGGAGGGGAGTAAACTCTTCAGAAGGGCTGACAACAGCAGGACTAGGGGAAATGGTTTTAAGTTGAAGGAGGGAAGATTTAGGTTGGATGTTAGGGGGAAGTTCTTTACTAGGAGAGTGGTTAGGCCCTGGAACGGGCTGCCCAGGGAGGTTGTGGATGCCCCGTCCTTGGACGTGTTTAAGGCCAGGTTGGACGGGGTCCTGGGCAACCTGATCTGAATGTGTATGTTTGGTGGCCCTGCTAGGCAGGGGGGTTGGAATTACATGATCCTTGGGGTCCCTTCCAACCCGGGTGATTCTGTGATTCTGTGATTCTGTGATTCTGTGAGATTTGTTTGTTTAGTTATATATTTAAATACTTGCATGTATTTGTGACAATGTATGCATATACCCCACATGTACATACATTTACAAGTATATATGGATGCGTGAAATGTTTAAATACGTAAATATGCACGCGTGCATGCAAAGACATTTTTATATCTTCCTGAAATCATGCACTGTATTCATACCTTTATGAGAATTTTTCTCTACGGTACTTTCTAAATTAAATGTCTTTAAGTAATGAAGAGGATCTTTCTGCCAGGTGGTATTCTGAAGGTGAAATGAGGAAGAGCTAATTTACTCCAAAAGTAGGCACAACCAAGGCCTCGTCAATGTAGTATGGGAAAGGCAGACAAGGCAGAATGATGCTTTCATGTGAAATTGAATTTGTCTAAGAATATAACTCTTGAAATCTTTAGACTGTTCCTCTTTCCACGTCAAGGATCAAACTGTTAGAGATGATACTATTTCTCAGTAGAGCAGGAAAAGATCTCTAGAAATATGCAAGTTGAAAAAAACACAAAAAAAGAACATTCTAGAGAGTCAACAGCCTGAGCCCAGAGCTGGCTCCTGTCAGTTGCTGGTTGAGCTTACCTCGTGCTCCACTGAGATCTGCCAGGAATTAAGTTAGTACCTTTGAAGAGGAAGAGCGTTGCTCACTGTCCATCTTTGACATTTGAACATCACAAGGAAGTGTTGGGCTGGAAATGTATAACAGTACTCTCCAGCCTAATTTATCATTCATGCTAACAAAAAAGTTGATTTCCTTTTGCAGTTTAAAGGGATTGAACTAGAAAAATAATGGATTAAAATGCACACTTTTTTGGCAACAGTGTAAAAATATTTGTAGTCCTCAATTAATATACATCCACAAGCACCTACTTGCTAGTTTCTTTGTATTTGAAAATGGGAATTGATTTAGAATTACAAAAGGTACACCTTTTTGAAACATTTCTTGATGAAAAATCATTCTGGTGATGACTGTCATCTCGTTAATCCTCTTCCACATATTTCATTTGCTCAACTCAAAACAGGAACCGAGTGAATTCTCAGTTTTTCAGAACTGACAATTCCACAGAGTAGAGGAAAAGAAGCAGCAAAGTCATGGAGGCATGCTTGTCATCCCTCCCATCACAGGAAGGATTGTACAGTAAACTTATTCTCTTTTCCTCACGGCCAATTTTCACATTCTGTGCCAAACTCTCACACAGGTTTTTAGTACTTTAATTTTCTCCAAGCATGTTTCGTGTTGTTGTAGTTCCAACTGACTTCATTTTTATTGAAGTATATATTTTTTGTTTTGTTAATTAACTTTGATATTCACTTCTTCCACATACCGTTCAATCTTTCTTGCATATTTTGACTTGCAGTAGATATAGTTGAACATCGTATATACAGAAAACAATATGGTTTTTATTTGGTTGATATTTTAAAGTTTTCAGTTAGAATTCACCACCCTGTAGTTCTTCCTCCTTCCTTTTCTTTCCTCCTTAATGATTCTCCTTAGAGTTGTTACAAGAGTAGTTAAAATAATTATTGAAATGATGCTTTATGTGAAGAATACTTTGACATTGCTATTCTTTCTATTTCAGGTTATTGTTAATGCTCAAAGGTAAAACTTAGAAAGCCAAGAAGTGGTACAGATGCAGAAATTAACTTCTCCTGTTGTCTTTCCCATGGAGGCTAAATGATCAATTGTCAAGTCTCCTTAGCTAGAAGGGAGAAAAGAAAGGAAAGTTACTCTTCAGCAGAGAGGAGAAATTGCTGTGTTGCAAATGATTTGAGTAAACAAATGACAACTAAACATATGGCTTTATGGATGCTGTCTTCCTATTCCCTACCTTGAGTTTTGATAGGTGAGAGGAAGGTATAGCACAAAGTAATTAATTCTCTATGATGTGCCAAGTCTTAAAAAAGGAAAAATATTAAACATATTTTTAAACAAGATATTGGTAAGGCTGAAAGGACCTTGTTATCTTCAATCTTTCCCTGATCACTGATTATATTGGTTGCTCATTTACTTGTAATGTTGAATAATCATAAATTGAAAATAATGTTTATTTCTAACAAAACTAACTAAGAAATAGATTGTCTTACATTAGCAATATTATTTTTCCTCATTGTGGGAAAATACCAAAATTTAAAAGTTTGAGGTCAGTGACTTTTTTATACTGTTCAATTGTCTTTAATTTAAAAGAACTGAAACTGATAATTTTATTTCAACAAGATTGGTTCAGATTGTCTCAATTGCTATGAAAAGCCATGTGCTCATTTTTGCTATATGTGGTTCAGCTGATTGCTGTGAAGCAAATGGAAAATTAAGTCTAGAAAAGTAAAGTGCTCTTTTAAAATCTCTTATTACTCACTTGTGTGTCCTGAGCTAGTTCAGCATGTTTTATGCTTAGCAACATGATTTATTTTCCAGTTAACTGGGGGTGAAAAATGCCTTTGAACAGCCACAGATCCATGCTGGGGCAGAGACTTGCAGAGCATGTTTAGTTTTGTTCTTGCAGTTCAAGTTTTTCCTTCTTCTTTGGTTGATAAACTTTGTTTCTTCTGCTGAAATATGAGGGAAACTGCACTCTGAGGAAAACATTATTATCTTCTAGTGCAAGTGAGAAATAGAGATCCTTTGACATCATAGTTTGATTTTTTCTTTTGATGTAGGTGTGGTTCAGAGATCATTATTCCAGTAAGAAAAAAACAACTTCATATCCAAACAAGACCTTTATATCAATATTTAAACCTTCATTAAGGGAACAGAAATTGCATTAATTTGATAGGTTCATTGTTCATTTTCTATAATAATACTTAACAAGGGATTAACAGAGTTCTGCAGGTAGAGAATGTTCTGCATGGTTGACTGATCACATATGCATTTTTGTTGGTACCTATAGAAGCTGTTCATTTTCCTCTGAGTTATTATGCTGTGGGCCAGAATTAAAGAGCCAATAAAAGGTGCAGGACAGAACTGTGAACACAGGCGGTGCCCCTGTTGTGACAGAGGAGAGAGGACTGGATTTGCAAGAAGGCAGAATGTTTTCAAATCAGTCCCCCATTTGCTTTATTGCAAAATCCTGACATCCATTGATGAAACTAATAAATTCTATTGAAAACTGCCCAATAAACAGTTCCATTTCAGATTTTTTCAGGGGAAAGAATTTGCTGCACCTCAAGGAATCAGAGTGGCATTCGCCACTTCCTAAGTGACAAATTCAATCAAAATATTGTTTTAACATGATTACATGAGTGATACTTAGATATGCTAGCTTTATTCATTAACCCACCACAATAAATAAAAATCCTCAGTCATTTTTTTCTCACGAATCTTGACCAGTGGAATTCAGAAGGAAACCACAGCACATTGTTTTTCATCAGTTATACTAAGCAAATAAAACAGAACTGGTAAACTGATGACGACTGACATCGTCAAGTACTATTTGAATAGATTAGGAAAAAAAAAAAATCACCTTTTGCAATATGTCATACAAAAACACACTGGTCAGTGTCTAAGGTCAGATAAGAAAATTTAACCTGTCAAGTACCTGATTTTTGCAGAACTCCTACAGCTTGCATTTTCATGTGGCATTATATTATTTTTTTCAACCTGAAAAACTTGAGAGCAGTGCTTACTTGTCAAGATCTAAGGGTAAGTTCCACACACTTGTTCCAAACAGAATTCTACAAAAGGCTCCCCAGTGCCAGCCTTAAGGCTGCAATGCTCTTTTTTGTTACAAGACATTGGGGCAAGAAGTGCATTAACTGCCTGGAAGTGCTATCAGGGATTTATCTTGAGAAGAAGGGCAACAGGTGGAGATGGTGAATCTAGAAGAACAGAGCATGGAGTAGGTAAGTTGTCTCTTATTAGGAACAGCGGGCAAAGTGTAGAGTTAAAAAAGTAAATAAGTGAAATAGTTGTTGAATGCCACTCCTGTGCGATTAGTTACTCTAGCAGTAACGGAGCGGATGATGAGATAATAGAGAGTAACAGAGCAGTAAAGGAGCAGATTTGTTTGCAGGTGAGGAATGACACCTGGCAGCTTAGCTGTGTCCCTAAAGTTAGGCTTTACAATACTTGAGCAGGTAGCCAACTCTTTTCCATCTTGCCTAGGTTGTGTAATTTCAATTCACATTATCAGTGCCAAGATACTAAACACTGTTAGAGGAATCTCTTTGCAGTTTCACATTATCATGTGTTGCCTGCGCACTTATCTGTATCCACCTTGACTGACCAAATAGGTCACCAATGCACAGACCCAGGAATTCAGTTATTAATATGATAGTCAGCAAATAAGAGATGTCTTCACATCCACTCCTAATGGGAGTGGACCTAAATCTTCCTTAGACTTTCCATTAAGTTCTTTGAAGTCATGGTTTTCTGTATTCATCCAGTGCAGTATTCTTCCAATGACAAAAACTGCATTTTGGGGTACTTCCATGTGGGATCACTGCTGTTTTTTTCCACAACAGGTCATAACTGATTTCTTTTCTAGTTGATTTATTTTCAAAAGCGGGATGTTTTTTTATTGGGTTTTTTTTTGGGGGGGGGTATTTCTGGTTGGTTGATTAGATGGTTTGTTTTTGTTTGTTTGTTTTTTCTCCATGGATAAGTAATGACTCTCTTGGTAGCACTTAAAAAACACACAGTGCATGTATGTATGCAAAGTACATAATGCACTCAATATCATTTTTCTCACAGGGATGATTTTAAATATTTTGCTTATTAAATCTCCTCTAACTTTTCAATAACATCAGCAATGTGCTATAAAGATACTTCAGGGAAGTGAATGTAGATTGTTAATACTAGTGTATAACCTGCCATCTGGACACACTTAGCACACGGTGAGATGTAAGGATTCAGCCATTTGTGGAATTTGATCCCAGAGCTCACTTTCAATCAGGTAATGTCATGTCTAGACAAGCACAGCTGTTGTATGTACATCATGTAGTTCGTTTAATTTATGTCTAGATTGTGTTAGAATAATGCTGTACTGGGATTAGTGCAAAACCACAATGCTCTGCAAGGTGAATTGGTGACATTTAAGTTCAAAGGAGCATGATCCATGCTGGTATCCCCAGTGCGTGGCAGCATATATAACAGCTTCATGAAAATAGTATAATACCCTTGATTTAGATTATGGTAAAAGGAAGATAATGCAAAATTAATATTACACATCACCTACGTTTTCGGCTGTGCTAAAGAGCCCTTAATTATATCTGCAGGGTTATGCATAAAATAAATAGAGTGTTTCTGGTGGTGATTCTTCAGGTATGTTGAATACAGCTGCTGACATCTCTTGTTCCTTCTGTCTACATTGTGCTCTTGTGCACAGGAAACACATGCAGTTTAACTCTGAACATGTAAGTTAAATTTTACCTAGCACAGATAGCTTTGAGAGTTACATAGTGGCAGTATGGTGTAAAAATCTGTATCAAAGTACCTTCTGAGATATACACCACTGGATCATTTTCTGTTTACACAAACAATTGTGTTTACAGGTGCAGTCTTATTTACCATACTCAAGTTTCTCCATCGTTAAATAGGCATTTTTCCCATTCAGAAATATCCAGATTCTTTCTTTTTGTTTACTATTTACATAAAAACAAAACTGTTCTCTAAGTATTGTCTTGATAGATCCATGTTCTTGGAATGCCATTGCAGTAAGCAGGTGCAACCAGGTAAATACAGACTGTAATGACAATGTCAGGCACTATCAGCAACCAATTTATATCTATCCCTTTGTGATACTTAAGCTTATGTCAATAGTGAATGGTGCAATACATTAATTTGTGCAGCATCTCTTGTACTGACTGTATCCCAAACTACCCTGTTGAGTCTACTTATTAAACATAAGCACCGTAACACTCCATTCGCATTTCACATATGTGTCCATGTATTGGCACTGAACCATTGAAGAGTATGTTTTGAAAACGTTGGTTATGATTGTAAACTTCCAGATTGGGACTTTGTATGGGGGGCCTACAATGTGAGAGTCGTGCTTATGTAGTTTTGGTGTAGAAAAAAGAGAACAGAATGAAAGGGGACAGTAAAAGGGACTGTAAAAGGTGGGCAGAGGTAAACTAGATAGTTTCTCTTCTCCCTTGACAGATGGCTCTAAAAACATTTCAGTCGGTTATGTCCATGTGCCAAAATGGTTTTGTTCTAAGAGAGTTCTAATCCTCCAGAGCCTGCCATCTGTTACCTTCTCTAACATATGCACCATGAGGTAGGTATATACGTTGTTTAGGGAAAGATGATGGCATCCATTTCCAGAACAGGATTGCTGTTCACCACAACTGGGGATATTGAAATGTGCTAAAAATTCAGTGCTCACCATGTACAGACAGCATCTCTGTTATACATTGTGCAGATGAGGAAGGAAAGCTGTCTATTGCTTGGCCATTTCATTGATCCCTGAAGAGGGGATTTTGCCTAGAATATGCCACTCAAAACTTGGCATTTAAAGTGTAAATTTAGCATTTGTCAAAAATGCAGTATATAAGTGATATCTTTCTTTGGAATACATTACTCTTTAAAAACTTTTACTTAATGCTAAAATACTCTCAGTTACCTCTAACAATGGCGGGTGTACATTCTTTTTTGTTTATAAGACTGTAAGAAGGCCTAAGAATGGCTTCATGATTATATGCAAAATAGTAGGTTTGCATCTCCTTATTTCTCTTTTGAAGACAACAGACCTTTTCCTTGCTTTTGTTATAGATTCAGGCTGACTTTTGTATTTTATAAGGTCTGCAAACCAGGTGGATTTCTAGAGTTTTGTACTTAAAGCATTAGTCCTAGATAAGGTAAATAGTAAACATGAATTTTAGAAGCATAATAGGAAAGAAAGTTTCAAATGTTGTTTGGAGTGACGCTGACTGATCTGCAGTAAGCCACCAGGAAAAAGTGTTCTCTCAAATTCCTAGAAAATTGATGTATTTGTCTTTTGTCGTAGTTGTTTCAGATTTTATGGGTAGTCATGCTGTCTTGCCCCACAGGATATTAAATAATAACAGTCCTCAGGCAGCAAAGACAAGAACTAATTGTCGTTGTTCTTCTGTTTCACTACTGCGACTGTAATTGGAAGTTATCTCCTTCTAATTGCATCTCTACTGAATAATAATTATAATTCTTATCATTAGCTTTTTCTTATTATTAGGTTTTTCCCCGATAAAATAATATTTCCTACTATGTCTTGTAAAACTTGAGAACACAAAGAAATGCACATAAAGATGTGTATATTAATACTGGTTTTGTGGTTTTATTAAAACTGGGTTCTGTGTAGCTAACACCAAACTTGTGAAATGATCAGTAAAATAGAGTAAGGTAACAGCAGAAGAACATGAACTATGAATAGGAAACCAGAGGTTTTATTTTACTCCTTCATTTGTCTATACATAGAGTTTGAGTAGTCTAAGAATAACTTAGAAATTAATTCAGGCCAAGCTGAACTACTTAAAAGATCCAAGGAAGAAATCATGCCAGCTTGTAGTAAAATCAAACAGTTGTGGTCTTTTAAATCAGTTATATTACATCATCATTTTGGCATTTATTAAGGAAAGGAGCATATATTTTGTTAACACAGTGTATGTCCTATAAAGTGGAACATGGTGAAATGATTCCCAGCTCTGTCTAGAGCAGAATTGTTTTATCCCAGACAAGAATGAAAGCCAGGGTCATAAGTTTTCTAACAGTTCAATTTTGTTACCAAATACTATGGAATTATTCTAAGATTATACTGCACAATGTGAGTTAGATGTCAATTGACTGTGAATTTTTATTGGAGAAATCCCTTCCCAACATAACATCTGAACATGAATCTCTTGTGTGTCTTTCCTTAAACTGAAAATATGTAGATAGCTTTAGCAAATAATAAAACAAAATTTGAGTACTGTATTTGTAAAGCTTTTTACTAAATGCTAGTAAAATTTTGTAGCATTCACTTGTGTGTCTGAATAGCAGCATGAAGATAGCCTTGCAGCACCCAGTCGAGATGAAGTTGGCTATTTTTGAAATCACTTTTCTGACATAATTTTTAAACCAAACTGCAAGAGTATCCCTAGCTGAAAATACATGGTGAGAGCATCTGCAATGCACAATAAATTCCATAGGCACTTTCAGTATAGAGTGTGACAGATACTTGTAGAATCTAGTCCCACTGCATTTCCTGCTGTATTATTACTCAGACTAAAGCTAGGATATGTGCTTTTCATCTTTTTGTTATCCATCAGTTGACTTTCAGATGTGCCAGAAATTTCCTCTCCTCTTCATTTTTTCTGCTCACACACAGAATTGTATGCAGAACATTTCTTAAGACTTCGAATAAACTAATTTTCCTCAGATATATAACTTCTCCCATCTCCAGAATACGGCACTATAAATGTAATCAAATCCTTCCATTTTAGTATGTTGCACTAAATGTATTTGACATGTGCTCAACATTTTCACAGCAAAACACAGAAAATTACATTCTAAATCAACTTACCTATTTTCTTTTTTTCTCCCTTGGCTAAAAAAATAATTAAAAAATATAAAGAAAAAAAAGGCAGTTGTTGGATGCAAAACCTTAATGAAGAGGAAGCTATTTTGGCATTCTATTAATAAGAAAGAAAAATATAGAAAGCTACAAAATGTTTCTTGTCTTACTTTGGTTTCTGAAATGGTGCAATTTAACTCGTAGGTGAAAACTCAAACTGTATATCTCCAAAGCTGTATTTATATGTCTATAGATGGATTCTATGATTGTATGTATAAGTAACTTTCCACTTCTGCAGTGAAATCTTGTATGCCAAGATGGAGCTGTTAGAGAGTTTTTAACAGAGAGTTATAAAACCTCAAGGAATGGGATTTTATAATGGAAATGCTGATGCAACCTTAACTAAAGTGGTAGAAAAGGCAAGGATATGATATAATTAAAGCAACAGAAATCCAGAAAGTCAGTGTTTAAGCAGATCTCCTTGAGAAGTTTCCTGATTTGAAGATTTGGAGCTTTAATAGCATCGGTTGTGGGCTTTTTTTATTGTATTGTGTGGTGTTTTTTTGATGTTTTTCTTTTATTTATTTTTCCAAACAGATGTATTAGAAAGATAAGATTTATAAAACTGCAGCAGAGGGTGAAACAGCAGTGAAATGATTGAAGATGTGCATTTGAATTGGTTTGGTTTACAGGGATTACTTACTTAGGCTATATGAAAATCCATGAAGGTCATAATGACATTTATGTCATTCTTAAACTGATGTGTGCTGGTTTTTTATTCCCTTTGTACAGTGAACAATGAGTGCACTATTGAATTTTTAAAAAATAGTTGTACTCAGTTTTTAGTGTAGAGCAAATTTATGAGGAGGCGTATTATCTGTAGTCTAAATTCATGCCTTTTTGAGCTAAATACCGTTTTCAACTAAGCAGCGATTTGACTAGAATTAAAAACTACCCCATATAATTGTAATTTTTATAAACATTTGTAGAGGAACTGTAACCACTGTCTCTCCACATTTTGAAGTCTTTCTTGCTCTCAGTAATGATTTAAATTGTTTTAGGCACATCTAGGTTACAAATTCACAAATGTATCAGAAACAGCTATGGCATTGTAGCTTTCTTAGGTATCTGAATTTTAATAGTCAGTTGTCTTGCCATAGGAACTCCAAGATGATACGAGTCGTATTCCTAAATCACCAAAATATGAAAATATTCAGTTATAGCAGCCATATGATATATGCTTGTTGTGTTTTTTTTTGTATTCACATTTTTGTCTCCTTTCTTATCTTCCAACCACTTACCGAGGAGAAAAGAAAGTTGGAATTCATCAAATTCCAACTCCCAGAACTGTTGGCAGTTGTAGTGAGTGGGAAAACTCACTACTTTGCATGGTGCAGGATACTTCATAAACTAAAACTTGTTTCATGGAGCGTTTTTTCGTATGTTTAATTTATCCTTACATGCTCTTCTGCCTTTATTTTTCAAGTTATTTTATATTAATAGAGTCTGTGTCACACTTTTATTTTCAGAATTGCTAAATATTTATAGAGCTGTTCTAGTTCTTTAATTTTCATTCTTTAAATACTTGGAAGTTATGGTTTACAACTCTTACTGACCAGGTGGCCTTTGTATTTTATGGCTTTGATCACCATTGACCAACTGTCCTGAATGTCTTAATGACAGCATACTCACAAGAGCTTGTACTCATATACATTGCTTTGCAGATAGTAGTACTTATATTACAAATGTTACAATTGTACCAGTTGCTTTTGAAAGTCAGAATAAGTATAAATATTTTGCTTTACCTTGTAATCTGAGAAAACAACTTTTGATTCTTGTCATCAAGATTCGTACTTGTGGATCAAGGGCAATAAATAAAACAGTGCTCTCCAAAGGTACCTGACATTCTCACACATGACCAAGGCTTTTCCTGGAAGTCATGTTTGTGTCAGCATAATTCCTGGCTACATGGTTTCTGTCATCTTTTCAGCAGGTCCAATCAGGTCAAGCAAACACATGAGTAAGGTGGCTTATTGTTTCTGGTACCCCTTTATTCAGAGCTGGTAATTTTATCTGCACACACCATGGTTTTATGTTGTACAGCCAGATCTATGACTATAAAAATATATGTTTGAAATTAAAAGAAACTGTTTTGCTGCATTCAAATTCAGTGACACACTGTATTCTGGCTGGTCAAGTTAAATGATCTCTGGATACGCCTGATGGTTTCTTTTTCCAAAAAAGATTTTAAAAGAATTCATTGACTGCACTACTTATATAATGGTGAGAAAACACTGTGGCAAGGCTTAGAAGGTAATGTTAATTAACAGTACAGGGTTTGTATTACCTACCTTCATTGTCCATGTTTTTCGGATCCTGAAATATTTGCTTTCCCATCACTGAAATACCTAGGGATTTGTGCATCTTGCAAAGAAGCAAAGATCTCCATTTTATTTCTGTGTTTATGCAGCATGACTCTTGACAGTTCTTCTCAAGCCTTTGACGGAGTTGTTGAATTAAAAAGAAGGTGCAAAGGGAGTCAAGGCAGGGTGAGAGGAAGGGTAGCATAGGTCTGAGGATGATGGAGTCCTACAGATGATGACACTCACTGCAAAGGAGATGGTCTTCATAAGAAAATAGAAATAAAATCGAGTGCTTGTACTACATTCGTGTACATCTTTGAGCAGAAGGACCTATTTGTTATAGAGTGCTTCTTCAGCAGCATGGTGGCTCACGAAGTACCGCTTCTAAACTACGCAGAAAGCCCTTGTATGAGCAAAATGTAGCAGTTATAAGGCATATTTCTGAATGTTTCAGTGCTTAATAAGAAAGTAGTAGTGAAAATGGTTAAGAACAAAGAGGAAAATGAGAAAATAATGAAAATTTCTCTAAGTTTTCTTTTATGGTGTAACAAATTAGTGTATATTATTGGGACAGAGAAAGTGGAACAATGGATAATGTTACTTAAAGATAACGTCAATTTTCTTATACACATTGATAGTCTTACACTGCAATTTTGGTTCATATTACTTTGGTAAAGCAATTTTTTTAACAGATTATTTAGCCAACTGTGTTTTTCATGATTATTAATAGTATGAGATAATGTGACACTTTGGTTTACAATGTCATTATTTTAAAACAATCCCATCTGTGAAAGTCACAGGAATAAAAGAGATTGAAGCAATAGAATTTCACAAAATTTTAATTGTGTCACATTAAAATTAATCTGCGTACTGAGCTGTATGCAAAATACTAGTCTCCTCTGGTGTTTTCAACTATCCTGCCAAATGTATGAAATATAATAATATTAATATATAAATATATATATTAATATAAATGTATTACAATAAATAGAACAATAAAAACTGTTGGAAAATTCTCTTGAAATGACTTCTTTTCTCTATTAAAGCATAAATATCTAAAACAATGTATTTCACTTGTGGTACCCTGAAAATGTAGAAAGTCCACTAGTTCATTGCAGTTGAACTGCTTTACATTGCTTTGTAGTTGCTTGAACATATTGGTGGTATCTGAGTTGGTTGTCTCATCGTGGAGATGTTCAAAGCCAGGCTGGATGGGGCATTGGGCAACTTGGTCTAATGGAAGATATCCCTCCTCATGGTGTGAGATTGATGATCTTCATGGTCCTTTCCAACCTAAACCATTCTATGATCCAGATCCAACAGGTTCCAGCAGCTATTTCTGCTCTTCATTCCCATGCAAGTTCTGATTTATTTTTCCACTTCAGTTAAAATGAAGTCAGAAACCCAGATGCATCACTGGATGTGAATAACGTTAGCTTACAGAATGGGCTCTCTAACAACTACAAATAAGAGTAGATGAAAGCAGTCCCGGGGCTGCAATAATTTATGCTGGTGGCATTTACTCCAGGTGGTCAGGGATTATGATATACCTGAAGTTTATTTTTTTGCCCAATTTACACTACATTAATCATAGCTTATCTGAACATAACGATCCAGCGTCAGGTTCCATTGCATGTCATATTGCTGCCAAGCAAAAATTGAAAAGCAGTTGCTATGACTTCAAGCATTGCCTACTTCATCTGTATGTTCAAATACTCAGGTTCAAGGAATGGATTTTTAAGGAACCAATTAAGAAGTCCAATTTATATTTATTTTCAGCTTCCTGGTTGTAAATCTAAGTTTATGGCCAAGTAAATCATCAGTTGTTTTTATCTTTGAATTTAATAGCTCTATTCTACACTGCATAGATGGTTTAGAAGCATTAGGGGTTTTAGTACTTGTAAACTACATTGTTGGTACTTGTTTTTAAATATTTATAAATCCACTGTTATGAACAAATCACTTTCTCGATCTATTTCACTAACAGAAATTATTTATAAGTATATCATTAATTATTTAAATTTTCCTGGTATTATATTTACATTAATAATTAAATGCTTCTAATTATTGAATTGTATAAATAAGATTTAGTTTCATTGATGTGCTGAAATGCAAACAGCAATTCTGTCACTGACTGTAAACACTTGAAATGAGTTACTCTTCAGTAACAAGTACTCTTAGTTGCTAGAAGTCATGACAGTAACCTGCTGAACTAACTTACCCTCTTAATGTCTTTGGTACATATTTGTATTCTTCTGACTAGAATCAGTTTTATTCCACCTCCTATAGCTGTTACAGTGCAGGTAACCATCAGTCGGAATGCCAGTGACTTTACACTGTTCACCTATTACCTCTGTACTGCCTAATGATAATTACCTTTTACAAAAGAGGTGAAAAACTGATTAACGCTTCAGGCAACTTTGACTATTTTCTCATTAAAATCTTCAGAGATTGCCACAACTCAAAAAAAAAAAAAAAAAAAAAAAAAAAAAGAAAGAAAAAGAAAAAAGAAAAAAAAGTCTAACACTGTGCATTAATTGGCAAATACATAACCAATCTCAAAGGGGAACTTCTATTTCTGAAATGCCCCAATGCACATTTCCACAAGCATCAGATTCCTCAGCACAGCATTTCCAAGTAGCAGAAAGGATTCTTCAGCATGAATCTTTAGCTACTGCAGTCCCAGTGCTGTTTCTAGACTTTCTGTTATTGGTGATTACTCATGTTTACTGTTTATGTTCAATGGTCCATTTGTGCCACTTTCGCAGCAGACAGAAAAAAAAAGTGTTTACATCTTTTGGAAATGTGGAATGACAATTTTTTGGGACTTTTTATTGACATTGGAAACAATTCATCATTTTGAACCTGGCAGCTGAAGTCTGGAGTAATTACAGTAATTACAAGCATGATTTTTAACATTATGTTTCTTTTAACTGTTCAGAGGAACAGGACACCTAGTGTAAGTAGTCCACCTAGAAACATTCTTATCAGAGAGCGTTTCAATTTCTCTGTCTTGGATGCCCACAGAAGTAATCTAGTTGATCAAAGACCAAAACATTGTTAGATTTTCCAAATGGGATTTGCCGTTATTCACAGCAAGTAAGCACTCTAAATAGCTGCTCTATTTGAATGCAGACATAAAATGTTCATAAATGTTTATTATAGCACTCCGTGTTTTCACTAGCAACTTAATGCTTTCTTCTCAGGTCTTTATTTGGTAATGTAATCCTGAAATCATTAATTGCCTGCTTTCATCATGATTTCTTTATTCTTTTAACCTATTTCTAGCCGTGCTGATTTATTGAGAAATAAAAGTAAGAATAATGTCGATTATTCTTCCCGAGCAAAAGGACCCAGGGGAGCACTTTAGGACAATGTGAACTGCATGGAGAAAGAACTGAGCTGATGCTAAATTATACGAACTTTTAATTTGAGAATAATGCTAGAAGTGAATCACAGTCTTCAAGGTGAAGACATACATTAACTTCCTAAGTAAACTGACTTAACCATGAAAGTGACATTAGTAACCCGACATAACTGTAACAATTATGTTTCCAATCCTACCAAAGATTAATATTTATTTAAAAAAAAAAAAAAAAAAAAAAAAGCTGCATTGGCAGATATATTTATATTTAAATCATTAATGGCATATGCTTGTGATGAGAAGAAATCTAAGAAAATTTCTGTGGTATATGGCTTTCAGTCAAGGAGCATTTTCTGAAGTCTGTAATATTCTTTCTTTGACTAGATTTTGCTTTGATTTATGTTGTGTTTCAGTCATCTGGTTAGGTTTTTTTTTGCTGAAAAACTGAACCATGATCATACCAAATGTGGTTGAAGTGATACAAGCCTAAGTGAAATAGGAAGAACAGTATGCATGCTACAATGGTCCCGTTTTACTTCTAGAAAGTTGGTAGTGCACTTCAGAAAGGAGAAGAGAAATGGAATACAAGCATCATGCTCTAATCCTTTTATGTTGCAAAGAACTCTACTTGCTCATGTAGTGGTGGGAAATCAAAAGTAAGAAAAATCATGACAGTAGTTGCCCTTAGAATAAACATTAAATTCTAGCCAAAGCTGTCTAAGTTTCAGTCATATCACAGACCCTGTTTTGATTATATACAGCCATTACATGTAATCCTAGACTGTAAATTGCTTCTAGAAATATTTTTTATTCTTTTTTTTGTAATCTCAGTGGAGTTTGTACCTTTAAGCTCTTTCCACCTCTAGCTGTCTCAATCTATATCAGATTTTCTTCTACCAAAGTTACTTTTCTTAAATTGTCTGTAAGTAGACGAATTTATACATGAAGTCAATCATGTCAGTCTTTGTATATATCCAAGAATTCACTGAATCTCTTTTTTCAGGAGGAATTCACATGCATGTCATAGTTTTCTTTTTAGGTTGTATATTCTGTCTGAAAATTGTCCTAAGTAGAAAAAAAACTGAGAGTCAGTGCAATGTTATGAATACTACACATCAGAATATTATCAAATTTCAGAGAGTATCACATGAAGTGTATGTAACTACAATTTTTTTTACACAAACAGGCTCTAAAATAGATACCTCATATAGAAATAACAAGATTATCTTCAGTAGTTCATGACTTAGGACAAATCTTAAAGCTATCCAGAACCCTAGAAAATCAGGGAGTGGAGTTTCCTCTAGTTATGTGTCTGTAACTGTAGCTATACATTAAGCTTGAGTGGATAGCTCAGATGCATCTGCATTAGTACTTCCTGAACTTGAAATGTAGACAAGCTTTTTGTGCAGCCAAATTCTGTGAGATAGATTCACATTACTCTTGTTGATTATAGGCCTTGGAGGTGTAAGTCAAAGTATGTTTCTCTGTGTATTGAAAAGAAGTCATTTGATTCAGACATGTAATTGTTCCATGTCACCTTATATTCACCTGAGCTAAAAAAAGAATCTTGTTTCAACACTGTCGGTGTTTAGATCTGTCAAATTGTAAGGCTATAAATAAGGGTATATAATATTGTTAAAGCTAAACACATGGGCAGAAATGGCAGTAACAGATTGGAAACAGCTCTCTCTTGTCAATAGAGATTTTGCTTCCCTGAACTCTTATCCAATTTGCAAGTAATTAAAATTTAACATTCTTTAACACGATTAGGAAAAAAATCTTAATCATAAGGCAGATTGACCTACATGTCTGATAGACTGAAAGAATGCCATCTTACACAAATTTCTTTTGATTACAATTCTCTACGCAACCAGTTATTTGGGAATGAGAATCTGCAAACTCTGGATGCAGGAGTATCAAGTGGCTTTGAATGTTGATTAAAGCATCAATGCTTTATTTAATTTATTTATTTATTTATTTTATTTGTTAAATGCTGACATTTAATTTATGTCAGCTTAAAGAGATGTGTAATAGTACCTTGCTCTATTTTGTTTCCCAAAGACATAGAGCTTTTGCAGTACTTAAGTTTTCTTTACAGCTTTCCTTTTGTGTTGTTTTGTTTGTTTTTTCTTAATGGCAATCGTGGCAGTCCATTTTAAAATGAAAATCATAGAATACTCATCCCACTAGACCAGGTTGCTAAAAGCCCCACCCAGCTTGCCCTTTAAGCACTTCCAGGCTGGGTACCCTCTGAGTAGGGAGCTTATTCTGAATATGTAATCTAAGTCCACCCTCTTTTAGTTGAAAGCTCTTACTCCTTGTCCAATCGCTACACTCCCTGGCAAAGAGTCACCCCCTGCTTTCCAGGCCCCTCTTTAGGTACTGAAAGGCAATTATGTGATCGCCTTGGAGGCCACATACCCAGTTTGATCAAGCCTGTCTGATGATGATGAGTTAAGATAAAAACATTTTATTACTAGAATAATAGTGCTGCAAGATCATATGTATTTGGATTTGTCAATAATAATTGACATATCACCAGCATTTCAAGATGAGGTGGAATATGGTAGAGACAGAATTACTGACAAGTAGGAAATTAATGAATTAAAAAGTAAAATTTTTGACCTTTGTTTTTGAATGCTTGATTTGCTAGTACACTCAAGAGGGAGCTGGTAGGACTCCTATTTGTCATTTGTTGATTGTTGCTGGTGCTGAATTTACTCAATTCATATTGACATTAATTAAATCCGTGCTTAAAGGGCTGTGCTTGGAGATTTAACATGGCTGGAAGGAGATGCTGAAGGGATGCACTAACATGCCTGGAGATATTAAGAAATCTCATAAGTGATTGATACACATGCCCTCTTTTACTTAGGATTAAAATGGTCACTAGATTTGTTTCCCAGAAGGTAGTTTTCCCCACATCGAATTGTAGTCTACTGGATTTGAGGGTGGATGGGAAGGAAAAAAGTATGCCTTTCTCAGTAGCTAGGAAGCACAGATTTGGATAATCTGAATGTTTTTCCCTTAGGAAATTCTGTACTATTCTAGGGACAAAAGAAGTAAAATGTCTTTAATATCACAGTCTTCCTTTAGCATATACATAATACTTTGTTTCCTGTATTTCTATCAAAAGGTCATAAGCCTGTTAAAGGACAGTGCATGTGCTGTGCCAGGTGGTATGCTGGATTAAGGTCTGTGGCCTCTTTTGGACAAATAATACTTTCCTGGTGGGGTGAAACTTCTGAGTGGTGAATCCTTTCTATCTGTACTTCTCCATCCAGGTCTGTAACAAAACCCCATGAAAAATTCCTCCAAGCTTTCCAATTCACTGATCCAGTTTTAATTTTCTTAAGTATAATCAGTGTTGGTTGATGTTCTTATATGCAGGAATGCCCATCTGTGTTATTTCTCTTTTATACTGACATCATTTCCAGGGTTTAAAAAAAAAAAAAAAAGAAAAAAGAAAAGGAGCTTTCTTGGTACTTGTTTGATTCCTACCGAACATCAGATAAATATTTTGTTGGATTATCAAAATTTCAGTAGTTGCTTGCATGGTAATAGCTGGTGTGGATTCTGTTATTTTACAATGTAAAGTTGCAGTGACTTCATTTGTGATGCTTTCGAATTTCCATATTAGTTCTGTGGAATGTCGCCATGCCCACAAAAGTTTCTCTTTCTTTCTGTTATGTTGTATATGCATCTGCTGGTTTTACTCTTAAGCCATCCTGCCAATCTATTTGAAAAGAATTTCTATACTTTTCTTAATTCCTCCTTTATAAACTTCTGAAGTCTTACGTTATAGAATTTTTGTCATATTTACTATATTCTGTTCTTTCAAACACATTTGAACAATGTGATGTAAGGCTTGAAGACAGTCTGCAAGAGAATACTTCTTGTATGGTGAGAATGTGTGAAAGAGGAAAAGTAAACAGTGCCAAATTCTTGTCTAGTATGAACTGAAAAATTTCTCCTATACTGTATCACTGAACTAATTTTATGTAAACAGCTGATCTACATGAAAATGTAATAAACACTTTGCAAGTCACGGCATCCTAGAGGTCAGTGCAAATCATGTTGTTTGCCTGGGAGTACACTCAAGCGTACAAGATGAACAAAATGAAACAATATTTGTAGAAGTAGCCATAAAGGACTTATTGAAGAATCCTAAAGTTGGGCCCATTGGAGTCAAATTTCGTTGAACAAATGTGAATGTTCTATGTTCATTCCTGTAGAATTTTCTGCACAATTTCTTGCCTTTGAGCTGAGAAAGAGAATAGTTTTCTTACACTGTTCAGTGTTGTATTTATGTGATTTGTTGTTCCTTGCCATTTCCCTTAATGTAAAAACTACCTTAATACTAGTTTCTGCATAAAATGGCTTAAATTAATGAAAGCGGATTCCACCTGAAGTGTTTACACTTACGGGAAACACTTGAAATGAGGCTTACTCTCCTCAGGTAATATTTAAACTTCATTGAAATTGTCACATGAAAATATATGAAGGTCCAAGTTCGTATCAAATTTGAAGTTGTGTGTGCAGTGAAGCAAAAAACTTAGAATTACTGCTGTTGTATTAATATTGGTATTTAGACTGCTATAAAATATGTTTATGGCATTGTAATTGATAAGGCTATTAATACTGTGTGGTATTAGCACCTGCAAATGTATCCCTGTAAAACTAATTCATAGTTATGCTAGTACTCTCCAACGTTCAGCTGGAGATCTAGACACTTTTTATAAATCCATACAGTGTTTTTTGCATGCAAATTCTATATTTCCATCTCTAAATAAAAGACAATTTACTGTCCAAGTTGAAGATTTTCTAAATCTGCCTTTCTCAATTTTCTTGTTTCCCTATATTCTCATGGAATGAGCTCCTCCATGCTTTCTAAACCAGAGAGAAACATAAAAACACTTTAAATCCTTTGCTTATGCAAGCAGGAATTAAGTTTTTCATAGACTTTTTCAGTGTTCCTCATCTTTGCTATAGAATGGTAATACTGCTAAGGATAGATACATGGTTGAAGTATTCACCAGCATAAGAAATGCAGTAATAATTTCCAAGAAGTGTCCATATAAATTACTTGGCTTACTTTAGAAACGTTATGCAACTCTTTCTTAGCAAAATGAGTGTTATACCTGATAAAATATTAGCAATCATTGATGCTATTGAATCAACCTGATATTTCTGATAACTCTCTTTTAGGAAATGGTAGAAGAATTTGCACGAGTAAGAAATAGTACTGGATCCATTGTTCCTATTTAGTATTGTTAGAAATCAAATCAAAATATTTGATGATCTCTGGAAAGTGTCTTTAAAAAAACCTACATCAAATTATAGTACATGGAAGAAAACAAACTAAATTTGTGTGGTTATTGCATGAGTGGACAGACTTTCTCACCCCACTGTTCCAAATCCTAAATGTTGGTGTTAACAGCATCTATTCTCCTAGCACATACAGCAGTGGCTGTATCGTGTCACTGAAGGCTGCCTCACTTCTTGTAGCCTGCTCTATCCCAGTATACAAACTGATTTCATAGTCAAATATGGTTTAAGCATGAAGAACATTGTGATTTGAACCAAACTTTTCAGCATCGTGATCCAGACTCCCTCCCTCTTCTAAAGCATGGATTACCCTGCAAGCATGTAGTTGTGTGTAGAACAGTGCTTTTTGATTACCAAAATTAACAGGTGGATAATGGACTTCATACTACCAATGACAAGAATAGGTGAATATTTCCAGTGCATGAAAGAAGAATTTTGTAATGTTTAAGTGGAAAGATGAAGTCTGTCACTTCATTTTTACTGTTTGAGACATGGTGCTTTCCTCAGAGGTGGGATGGCCATAGCAGAATAACATACACGGTCTGCAGTTACAGTCCTGGCAGCACCAAGATGTGCTCTTGCGAAGAAGGAGCCCTGAGCAGTTGTCTGAATCTTTTTCATGTGCCTTTGGTCTGAGAGGGTTTTCCCAATGGAAAACAAACAAACAAATAAGAACAAAGAACATTCCTGAGCTCTTTGGCATCCTCTGTGCTTTTGTCCTAGCTACAGAGCTACTCCTTACTGCTGGGAAGACTTTGTATTTTGTAAAGCAAGCCTTTATGAGATTTTCTAGCAGTTGGCCGTTGAGACTTGAGCTCCACTTTGTCATTTTATTTCATTCAAGACTTTCTTATAGAAGAGGATTTCTTGAAATCTTATAATTTGTAAAGTTCTCTAGTGGTGCCTATATGGATACTTCACATTATAAAGCAGTTGCTACATCTTTTTGTTGTTGTTGTTGTTGTTGTTTTATGGTCCTAAAGCTACCAGACAATATTATACATCCAAACTCTATAAATAAAAAACAGGTATGACACATAAAAGCAGAAAATGACTCAGATGTGGAGAGTCCATCTGTTTCCCACTGACAGATTCAGTGCCTGTTGCAAGGAGGAAGAACAGTGCTCCCACCATCCCAGATAGATCCCCTGTCTACCACTCTTGTCCTTCTCCCAGGCAGCCACAGCTCAGGTGCCAGCTCTCCCCGGGTTCCCACCAGCACACTGCAGATGCATGCAGCCCTCCAGGGGCCAGGCCAGGAGCTGCTGTCTTCCTTGGGTCTGGCAGTGGGTCCTTCCTGCCTGCTCAAGACAGCAGCTCCTGCCTCCCCAGCTGCACAGAGAAATTGTGAATTCAGGTCATACCATACCAGATACCTGTGCCTCCATGCATCCTTCAGTCTGCCTGAGCCTGACCTGACTTATCATGAGAAAGTGTTTATCATTTTGTATTGCATTGTGTCAATCATACACAATATTCAAGCTGTATTAATCACTGCACAGAAATAAAAAAAGAAGTCTGTACTCACTTTAGCTGGAAGGCAAGGGTCAAAGAGCAAATGCAGACAGATACATCAGGAAACAACGGTCATCCCTATCACAAACAAGATTTATTTTTTAATGAGGCAGCTAAAATGAACCAGCTTCTTCTTGCATCTGCAGGTTATTCACATGTACTTACTAATGCATTATATCCAACAAGTAGGGGAGATACAAATGCCTTTTTCCTGTAGATAATAGTGATGTACATCTTGCCCAGATTTTTTACCAAATTAAGAAGCTATTTTAAAAAGTTGGACTGGAAAATTCAAGTTTATAATCTACTAATTTGTGTTTGCTCAGACTTTTTCTTGCTACTATGAATAAGAAGATTTACACTGCGGGAGGATGTAAAGCCCTGTTGTTGTGAAATCCAGCTGTATGTAAATGAGAAAACTCCTCAGGATCTGCCTCTTCTCGTTCTGTTAAGCAGGTGTGGAAGTTTTCCAAAAATGTTTTTGAGACACTGCTACAAATTCAGAATAGGAATGTAAAGTCGTTTTCATTTCCCTTTCATAGGAAAATAAATATGTGTCCATTGATGCTTAATATGATCAAAATCTAGCTACACTTTCTACACTTAGGAGAAAGCCTGTGTGGATAAAGACTGTAAAGAGCTGATTGCTGTGCCAGGAAAAGCAGAGGAAAGGCACAGTTTGGCTTAACCTCAGACACGCTGAGGTTAAGTAAAGGCACTGTGGATGCTATCACTGTCAGCGATGCTAATCATCTCTGCTTGGGCAGGGGCCCGGCAAGGATCCCAGCCAGCCCTTCTTCTGTGCAAGATAATGATGACAAAAGAAGAGTGATTGGAGCTTTTGTGTGAAGAATCACCACCACTCTGCATGGCGTGCGGCTGCATCCCCTCCTTCCCTTAATGAAGGGCCCACATCCAGCCGTACAGCCTCTTCATTTAACGATCGCAAGTGGGCAAAGCCTGCCAAGTAGTTTCTGAACTTGCGATACAGACTGCCTTATTCCTTTTCCTGTGACTTACTACCAAAATCACTGTGGTCAAAAGACACTGAGCATAATGGTTAATCACCACGTCTGACTTGCGGTTCTCAGTTTGAAAGCTCACTTTGAAGCAGCTGAAGAACAGCTACTTTTTTAGATGAAATACATTTAAAACAGTACATACCAACATATACATTGCATTATCTACGTCTGACATTCCTGGCACTCCTTTAAATCATAGACGTGATTTAATCTCACTGTCTTCTGTTGTCTTGAGAAGAAAATTACAGCCCATTCCTCCTTTGATGTATCAGCTTGGAGCAGCTGGCAACTTGTCAGCACCCCCTCTGCAGACAACGCTTCTCTGCTCAAGCAGCGCCCCAGCAATCTGTACGTACTCAGCCTCGACAAAAGGACTGAGTAATTAGTAGCCAAGGAATCTCTTTTCTCATGGCTGTTCTCTTGGAGCACTGTGGAGGATTCACACTTCAACAACTTCCAGTTCCTGCAGGTTCTTTTACCGTGGGTGCCCCATCTTTTGGCCTGCGTGGGCCACACCGAGTGAAGAGGGACTGTGTATAAAGTACATAATATAGCTAATTCATATGGAGAATAAAGCTTCTTTTCCATATTTTTTTTAATTAAAAGAAAAAGAGGCAACAAAAGTATAAAACTACTGGGTTGGATGATCTTCTACATTAGAAAGAAGTAAGTCCTTGAGATGAACCAGCCATGTTCCTAAAAGACAGTATACTTTATGGCTTTCAAGAGTGCCTTCTTAAGCATGGGATAAATGCAAGCATTGTATTTTCTTTTGAGCTAATGATAGCCACTCATCTGCTGAAAGCCTAATGAAGGAAGGATCGAGATCTGTTGAGAAACAGCTGCAAATGGGTTTCTTCTTGCAAAAAAAGGTGAGGAAAAGCAATAAGACATCCTTTGTTATGTGGCTAAGAACACGGAAGTGTTAGTAGAACAAAAATGTTAGTGCTGTATGCAAATTTTAATGAAATTGGTGATTTAAAATCACAGCATTTTTTTTAAATGCAGGTTTCCAAGTCTCATTAACTTCAAACAAGAGGATTCAAATTCTATTTAACTAGACTTCACATTGAGCCACTTTTCATTTACAGTATATTCCTAAAGGTAGAAGCAGCAGGGAGATGAAATGACTTCATTTACTGGAATTACAGCTTCTTTTATATAAAATGTTAATCATTTTATATATGACAACCTTATGCTTAATGTTGCTAGAATACTCCTCATAAAACATTATTTTGTGAATGCATAGACTCTCCTACTGAGCATATTACAGCTTTCAGTGGATGTGCTAATCCAGTTTGAATATATGTAGTATTTAATCTTAATTATGATGCTGAAGTCTATACAATGTTAATTATTCATTTTGCATGTTCTTTGCACTTTATTGTAATTCATAATGTCCTTAATCAAAATGTAGCTTTTAATTATAACTGTAAAATGTGGATGAAACCTGCCTGGTAAGCATAAGCAGAATTTTTTGTGGTTTGCATGGAATTTAAGGTAAGATGACAAGGGGAGAATTTGCTGATGCATGAGAAAAGAGTGTTGAATGACCAACATTCGACCAGGTGAGCAACATGTCTTCTAGCCCTCCACACAGCTCACTGTGGCAGCTGGAAGAAGCAAGGATTCCTCTGCTGACATTTGCTAAATCAAAAATCTCAAGGCCTGAGAGCACAGGGTGATTTTTATTCTGGAGCTCTTCCCTTCTTGTCATCAGTTCCAGAATGTGGTGAGTTTCTGCAGGTACTATAGTGCATATTTCTTTGAAAAGCTTTCAACCAGGATAAGAAGACTGGTAGAGTACATGAAAAAAACCAGTAAGAATTGAAAGAAGCCATTACAGTACAAAATGTATTAAAACACAAGAGCATATTCAGCAGAATAATAGGATAAGTAAATGGGTAACTGGGGTTCAACCAAACAGAGATTTAGGTTCTGTTTACTTTTAAAGCAAAGAAGAAGCAATTAACGTAGAGTTTACTTTAAAACTGTTGCTGTTTTTGATATAATGTAGGCTTTAAATAATAGGTGTCAAGTTAAAAAATCTTGGAAATGCTGAAGATGATAGGAAATGTCATATCTCAGTTCCAGCATTCAATTGAATATTTATATGACACAGCAGAATGGTAAATTCCAGATTTTCCAGGTTTTGTTTTATTTTAAATGCATGTATTTTTAAGTGGAAAAGTACTCAAAAAAGACTGAAGGGAGCTCAGCAGTGTCAGAGCACCTACAGTAGCATCAAGTCACAGATAGCTGCGCTCTTTCCTACTTATTCTTTCTCAAATCCTGGAGGAAAACAATAACTGAAATACTTACGAGGTTTATATTATCATCCAGAGAAGACTAAAACGTGTATAGTCTCATAAAGTAAACCTGTTTTGTCATGTGTGTTCTTGCACACCCTTGCTATGCCAAATTTACAGTGTGCTAGTCATGAAAGTTACTTGTGAGATTACTAGGGAAGCAATCACATCTTTTTCAGCTGAAATACATATTGGCAAATATGAACTGCCACGGAAGCTTTGATATGAGCTGCAGCTGCAGCTCCTCATCTGTCTGGAATGTCATAGTTCAGTAGTTACACCTTTGGTCAGATATGCTGTGGCAGATCCCAGATGACTCAAGGAATATATACTTTCTCATTAGTTATGTAGTCATGTAATGACCTTTAGAAGAGAAAATAAAAATTCTAATTGAAAAAATTAATCTGTGTCTTAGGATGTATTTTCCTCATTTAGTACTTGACACTTCATTTTTGGCTCACAGATAGAACTACTCATGTTCAAAATCCCAGATGGGCAATGTAACCTTGTTTATGGAGTTGCCTATTCTTCCCACATCACCTGGGAGCAGCTGAGCCAACCAATTCACATGTTAACATATTGCTAGTATTGAAGAGTGAGCTACGTACAAAAGGGCAGTGGGAGTGGATGAGCGCAGAGGGAGGAATAAGAAATTACCAGACAGGTGGGTTTGTTGTTTTCATAAGTAACAATTACAGGTGTCAGCCAGCCAGACTATCCTGCCTGTTGGGAGTCACTTTTCCATGAGATCTGTACTAGAATAATCCATAATTGTCTAGAACTTTATCACCTTAACAATGCTTTATGAGTAAGAGGTGACCCATATGTTATGTGTATCATGTCCCATAGTATAACTGAAGGCAGTCCTTTGAAGTTTTTCCTGATGTTCTGAGTTCTCTTCTGCCGTTTTCATCTCCTGTTATTGTTATTGGCCATTTCCTAGCTGTCTTGTATTTTGTAGGATTCTTCACTGCTCTTCTTTGGCTGTCTTCCAGTGTTTTCAGCCCTTTGTGATGTTGAATGAGTTGGAGATCATTTTGAGAGGTTGTACAGAAAGAATATTATATATATGTATACAATACACATATACATTACACATACAATGTGTAATGTGTATATGTGACATCATAATGAGATTAATGCATTGTAAATGAGTTATAAATGGGTTAGAAAATATTTAGAATTTTATTTTAGAAGATAATAGTTTACATCATTTACATTTTAACTCAGATTTTGGAGAAGCAGGTTGACTGCGTTTAGAAAACTATAGAGTGGTGTGCAACTTGAGAATAATAATAACAATAATTATCATATTAATTTGTTTTCACAAGTCCTTTATGAGTAGTCTTTTGTTTGTTAGGTTTGTCAAGCTGTTAGCTGAAGGATTTATATACATTATTCCCTCTTGTGATTGGCTTGCAAATTCTTCTGTATGATTATTTGCCATCATTATTTGTGATGTAAGGTTGTTCACCTAAATCTCATGACATTTCTTTTCTTAATGTGTTGTTGAAAAAATTGAAAATAAAAATCACGTGGTTTATACATGCTATTTCATCTACAAAGTATTCTTATTAATCATTAAATTACCTAAGTATGTAAAGCAAACTGTCACTGGTAGTAAAAAAAAAAAAAAAAAAAAAAAGACTATGGCTGAATAAAGCTATATATGGTATGGAACTGATCCTGAGGAGATATCAGGTTAATAGTACTGAACTATTTAATGTGAAATTTAAAATTTGTGTTAGAAGAAATACACGCCCTTGCATAAACCCTATTAGAAGAAGACAAAGAGATCCGATTTCCTTTTAAAATAAGTTACTTATCTATTACATGTCTGGCACAACCTCACAGCAGTGACCTGACTGGGATTCACCTGCAAATTGCAATGTCCTAAATTAGCAGGTATTAAGTTCCAAATCCCCCAAAAGGGTTCTTTGTGTGCCAAATTCAAGTGATTTATCCTGTAAGACGAGCATTAGCTAAGCTGCTATTGTTAAACTTACAGTAATACTTGATAACCAGATTTTAGTTTTTTACATGCTATTAACTGAACTTTAAAACAGAGAGGTAATAAACTGTTAGATCTACAGAAACTGTTGTTGTTTGTTGTTTTTTTTTTTTTAAATGCCACAGTGTTTTTTAGTGATCATCAAGATCTTAGTATTTCCTTAGCTAGTCTTTTTAAAATATTTAAATATGTTTCATTATTGACAAATATATCCCCGTGTTCTGTTGAGAAATTAAATACGTAAAAACTAAACTGCAATTTTGTTGAGATTAAACAACTGAAAACAAAGATTGTATGAGAAGGCTTCTGCAGACTGTGCTTTATTTTGTTTCAGCAGTTAAGGGTTTCAATCCTATGAAGTCCACTGATTTCATATACATATACACAAGAGAGAGCTGCTATGCTTTTCAGTTGCTTTCTGTTAACTTTGATCTTTCTATTTGAATTAATGCTAAGTGATTGACTGGCACTAGAACTCCAGATTCACAGTCATTGAGGCTGCTTCAGTGAGACCTGAGCCTCCAGCTCAGATTTGTGCAGTGCATCATGTTGCTGCAGAGACTTGAGATATTCCTGTGTGACTTTGGAATCTGAGGCACCGCACTTTTTTAAGGAAGGATGTAGAAGTTATTTGCTGCTATCTTGAAATGACATTAGCGGTGCTGCAGAGGGGCAACGACAACTGACTGGCCAAGCGATAATAGAAATAGCAAGTATGAAAGCAAAATCGTTCTTCACTTTTTCAAAAACAAATAAAGGTGATGCAGAGAGAAGAGGAATTGAAACACCCTGTCACTGCTCATAATGGTGAGAGAATCTCATGAATAGGCCAAGAGAAAGATGAAGGCTATCACTGCAAACTGTGTAAAAACACCAGTTGCATGTTGACACTACAAACTGCTATCCAGCAAGTGGAACAGAGCCAGTTACAGATTTGCTTTAAGGGCTTTTTCATCAGGTTATTTGACTTCACATTAGGGACTTCTTTGCCAGCTGAAGGGAATGATGTGGGATAACTCATGTTAGTTTAATGGACAGTGGATGTTACACTTTGAAGTACATTCACCATTAAAGCAGCCTGTATGCTTAAAGTCAAGTACACGTTACATCTTTCCTCTACTCTATATGGAAATCTGTGGACCATGTGTGTATCTTTGAACTTAGGTGTCCCAGAGCTTTATGCCTAAATTATGAATATCAGATCACTGGTCTCGTGGGTGAAATCACCTCATCAGTACAGGGAAACTCTTAGCTTGGGTTATGTTTAAACCTAAGTGTTTTGCTTATCTGGGTCTAAAAGAAAGAACAGTTGTTTGTATTATTAACACTGTTAGTCAGATTGCATTTTGTATGATGCATTTTGTTTGATGTGATGAAAATATTTTTTATGATAAGGCAGTCGGTTCATTAAATAAAGGAACAATATGCATTTTATAGTTAATAAAAATACTGCTTTCCCACATAGTTCTTATTTTCTAGACATTTTTAAAAAAATCCTATAGTCATTCTGTTTCAGTAGATTGTAAAGCAAGATGTACAGATCAATTTTTTGTTGTCCACCCAGATTGCCTTCAGAACTGACTTTTGTAGTGTTGAAATTTTTAATACTTATGCATATAACTACTCTGACATTACATTTGTGTCAAAATTCTTACCCATCACTATTCCAATTGATATTGCAAAAATAATCCATTTTATAATCGTTTCTAGCTCTTCTTGAATTTAATGCTACCTGGATTATTCAATAATACTTGCTTATGCATTGTCACACTGAAGACCATAAGATTAATTTCAGCAGGCACTCATGTAACAGAATTTTCGTTTGTACTTGAAAATGAAGCACTTGGAATTGCTGCAAGAATACTCTTATTAAATGATTCACCATATATTTAATAATAGTCACTCTTACAAAGATAATTTTCTGTTCTTATTTGTGAGTTTGCCAGAGCTTCAAGTTAACAGTCAACTTACTTGAATTGAAGCAGTTCAACATTTTTCTTAATTTCAACATAATAACCAGCGTTAAAAATTTTCTGTTATCAATGTTTATCTCATTGTGGGGTAGCTGTGCTGGAGAGTTTTGTTTAGACTAGCTGTGGTTTGGTTCTGTGATGTGAACACCTGCCCATAGCTGTGCACATCAGGTGCCTTCCCTGCACACTTGGCTCGTTTATTTCCTACCAATCCTGCAGCTCCTCTGCAGAGCAAACCAGAGCGTGAAAGTAGGGACAGTTTGGAGACTGACCTCAGCAGCAACTGATTCCTATTAAAATGCTGACAACAGTCCCCAAATATCAAAGACAAATTAAATTACTTCCTGTTGATCACAGAAGAGGATGCTGTGAAGGTTCAAACTGTGCTCTGATGTCCTGAGTCCTGTGCAGGCTGTCTTCTTGTTAACAAAAAATCCCAGAGTTAAAATTGAGCAGAAACTTTATTGGCACAAAAGAGAAATGGTTCTGAGGGAACAGACACCCAGAACAGACGCTGTAAGCCAAAGCAGCACTATTTCACTATTTCAGAGTGTCACGAGAGTCCCACTTACACTTTCCTCTGATAAAAGGACAAAAGACATAACCTAATGGATTTTTATTCCCAAATGAAGGAGGGATAAATTGACAGTTGCTAAGGGACCGATCTCCCTGTGGCTTTGTAGCTAGGAATGACTTCAGACACCAGAAGGTAGTTTCTACTGCTGGTTCCACACACCTGCAACTGTGGGACTGCATTGATGAGAGAGAATGCAGCTGTATCAGCTCTGTTCTCAAACAGTTTGGGAATCTAATTGTTTTGTAGAAAAGAGAGTTAAAACATTCAAAAATAAATCAGGTGCCAGTTTTATTGCCAGGCGTTTGTATTTTTTTGTCATGTACAGGTACTCTTTGTAAACAATTTGAAGAGATCACACTTGCATGGGCTTGTGCTCAGTGGGAGTTTTCTTTTAACAATGACTTGAACATTAATAAGCTGGTACCCATAGTTTGTGCCATGTTGCTTCAAGAGATGAAAGCCCATGACTGAAATCAAACAGAAGGTCAGGGGGTTTTAACTGCCAGACAGATGCAGAAGCAGAGATCTGTTAGCACACTTCATGCATTTTACCTATTTATTTGTTTAAAAGAAAATCATTGCTTCGTTTTATTTCTTCAGCACCGTTCCTCTACTCCAGACCTTCCTTTCTTCATTTTTTTTGCTTTATATTTTTCTTTCCTGTTTTAAGGGGAGTGTTCATGAAGTATATGTTAATCTGAAGACTTTTAATGCATTGCATATTTTTTGTACTTGTATCTAGATTACAAAATGCTGCCAGCTTTTGAGTACGAAACGATACAATTACATGTTCTTTATGTCCTTCAATATTGCTGGGAAAGGTGTTTTGTTAACATTAGTATGAACATTTGAATTTATTGACAGGTACAAAATATGTCACCTCATTGTTCTTAAATTTATTGATTGATCAAATCTATTGATTAATCTATTGATTAAATCTATTGTCTGAGTAAAAGAAGGTCCAAATGATTCTTACTTATTTGAACTATTCCTACTTTTCAAGCCACCCAAATCAGCAATATTTCTCTGAAATTGTCTCTTTTATATAGAGAGATGCAGGAGGAGGTCGGAGTTTCAGTCTGAATAAACTCTTCACGGTCATTAATGACCATGGTATCATTAATGATTAATAATTTAATATCCTACTGACAGTGACAGAAAGTGGTTATACCTGAAACTGGAAAATGTAGCAAATATTTAAAGCCTCCCTCACAGTTTCTTTTTGAAACTAGTATTTGGGTTGAAATAACTTTTGAAACAGTACTTCTGAAATTTTTTTTGTATGTTTCTCTGTTTGGAGTAGACTACATAGTAGAACGATACTGTGATGCTATTTGCATCGTACTTCTGAAATCTATCTTTTTCACTGTTTGCTGATTTAATTGAAGTAAGTATTCATGAGATGTTATACATGCAGCAGAAAGAAAAATTGTCTTATTGTTTCTACTACTGTATGGTAACTGTTGAGTCCCAGCCTGACCCACTGATTGAGCACCTGGGGAAGGACGCGGTCAGCCCTGGGAGCGCAGGTGAAGGCAATTCAGCTGTATGATAAGAACAGCTGAATTGCCTGGCTGCACCTCTTTTAGACCTCATTTAAGGGCTGACTGTCGTGGGGGAGGGTTCTCTGGTTACAGTTCTCTCTTTGCTTGTGGAGTTTTCCCTGTGAGCCTAAGTCTTCAGAATCTGGTGAGCGTTTTTCCTTTGTAACACTTTTCTATTTGTACTAGTCCTTTTGCTACTGCTCTCCTCCTATTACCATTCCACTTGTTGACCTTTCTGATTGTAACGTACTGCTAATATACATTGATAGTGAAGTGAGAGACTAGTCATATCTTCACACCAGAAAGTTGTTTAGTACAGTTATAAAGGACTTGTAAATAGCAGATGTTCTTAGAGGAGTGGGCTGATCATTAAGGCTTAAGTGCCCTTTATGGCTGCATCATATGATCGTGTTGAATATCTTGGAGGGACTGAGAGTGCAACTAGTTAAAACGTGAACTTCTGAATTAGCTGGAGCAAATGTGTGCAGCGTTGTGTGCTTCTGTATTGTTAACAAATGGTTCTCTTGTAGGTCTTGCTATTCTCTCTAGTAGTAAGAAGCTACTGCTGCAAGGAAGCCATACTGGAGCATGAGGTGAGTGCCTGAGTTTAGTGTTGCTATGAGATTTTTAGCCAGGAGTCAATGAACAACACTTTGTAAGTTACAACTCTGACTTCTTGGGAAATGGCTGTGGCCCAGGAGCTTTTTCCATCAGGCCGAGTTAATTTTGCACTGCTTTGTTCATATGAATTGTTATGTGGATGGTGCTTGATGTGCTGCTCGTTAGCTGAGTGCTTTGAAGAACATTTCGTGATGTGTAATATCTGTGCTTTAGGTAGTATGAACTTGTGTTTATGTACATATACTGTTATTATGAATATGAGAGATACAAGTTGTGTTAGTTTTCTCTGCTGATGTGCATTTTTTTTTCCCCTCCGAAACACACTTAAGTTTTCCAAAAAGGAAAAAAAAAAAAAAAAAAAAAAATTAGAAGCATTTCTAGGAAGGTAGGCTTAGATGAGCAAGTTCCAGAGCTGTTAGAAATATAACTGTAAGTTAAAGAGTTATATTTGAACTGGCAAAAAGAAATTATTCAGTACCTTCTATGTTGTTTTTTTAGGCTTTTTCTCTTTTTGAAAATGAGGATTCTTAATTTTTTTGTAGGAAAGATTTTCGTAATACAGAGCTACGATCTTTAATTTAACATGGAAATGAACTAAAAAGACAAGCATTTTACTTTTTCTGAATTTGCATAGCATAATTGTGTTTTAATGAACTGACTGCATTTTACCAAGCTGAAATGAATTTCAACCTAATAGCTGAACCATCGCCACTTAGTCTTATCTTTGAGAGTACAAAGGAAGCCTCTGTCAGCTGCTAATTATTTTCTTGGTTTCAGTGTTGAGAAGATATCGCATATGGTAACATAAATTACAAATAGCTGTAATATTTATATGAATCTAGACAAAGCACTGCTCTTCAGTTCCTTCTCTTTATGTCCAAGCGCCATCTCTGTTTCTAGAGATCAGAGTAAATGTGGAGAAACAAGTGGGGGGCTTTTTCAGGTAGTCATGCTGTAATTAAATTGTTCCATTCCCAAAAGCAAACAAATCACATTGTCTCCATTTGTATGTGTCGTGTACCTAGCCTTTCTGTCTTTTGCTATTAGGTGTAAGAGAAGTTAATAACAAGTTCACAAGCAGAATTGCTTGGATACATGAAAAAAAAAAAAAAATCAGTATCCTACTCAGAGGACCCTGTTTCAGAGGGTTGCATTCGTTCTTCCCAGGCAGATCAGCTAAATCTTATAAAATTATCTGGTATTCTAGGAGTTTAGATATGCCATCATTCCCTGAGATGCATTCTGTGGATGATGTACTGTTCTTACTCTGGCTCAGGAGGACACAACTAATGTACTCTGATTCCATATTCTACTAGATTTCCTAAAGGCTTTGACAAAATTTCTTGAAGAAGTTTTATAAGGAAAAATGAGCAGTCAGGGCATTAGAGGGAAGGTCTTACATGTTTAAGCGAGTGCTAAAAGATAGGGAAGGTAGAGTAGGAATAAATGGGCATTTCTTATCTTGCAGTCCTTACTGATCTTAAAATTAGTCAGGCTTACCAACTGGCTTGATTATAGCACATTGATAAATAGCCTGAAAGGGGGGTCTGAACAGTAAGTTAAGTTCTACAGCTTTTTTTGGGTAGTAATGGTGAGCACTAGGTGTGAAGGATTAGAATGGAAGGCTGATTAAAAATGAGGGTGAAACGCAGCGTAATTTTAGAGTTGGTATGTGTAAAAAGGAAGTCTACTTCATTTTATCTTCAGTGGTGGTCTCCAAGCTGGAGAAGATTCATAAATCTGGGGCTTGCCTACATCTCAATTGCTTTTTTGTTTTAAGAAGGTTGTCTGATGACTCAATTACTCAGGGCTTCTGAAAGTGTTTTTTTTTTCTTCACATAGAGCTGGAATTTGTGCACCTAGTGCGTGTGATGACATCATGGATTCTTTGTCAGGATATATGAAGGCACCAGGGTTGGTTTCAGAGCATAGCCTGGAGTATATGTCCTGTGCCATGAAATTACAGAGCAGTGCAGGGTGAATATCTGTAAATTAAATGTCTAATAATTTGATTTGTTCATTTTGCCAGGAAGCTGTTGAATTAGAGTTGGTACTGGCTTTATAGAGTGTGTTTGAAAAAGAACCTCAGCTCACTTCAGTCTGGAAACAAACTTACGTATGCTGAGAGTTGAGAGTGCTGCTATTTCTAATTCCTCTTACAATGCAGTGGACTTGCATGACACTAAGTCAGTCAGCTTTCTTCTTGGCTTGGAATCATCCACAGCCATGCAGGTTAGAAATGATGAAAATTAGGAAGGTGACTTCAGATGTGGGATTTACGTATGCTAAGCATAGATGGGTGTTTTTTACTCTGTTGTAAAACGTTGTCAGTTAATGGTGCTGATGATGTTATTTTCTTTCTGAGGAGCTTCAGATGTTCCCAATTTCTATTTTCAGGGTTTTTTAATAGGGTTTTAATTTTTTTGTTATATTGCAGGCTGTTGTATGATATATGTATATCTTGTATATGTATATATATGTTCACATATATCTTGTTTTAGAGTATGTGTCATTGAATACATCTGGAAAAACAGTGTTGGCTTGAGGTGATCTATCCATGTTAACATCCACTATTCTAAGTGGACAAAAATAAAAATGAATAAGGTTCAGTTGGTAGATGCATTTATTTATTGACTTTTTTTTAGCTTTGATAGATCTTTATCTCTGAGATCTGCAATATCCTATTTTTACTGGTTTTAGAAAAATGCAAATTAAAACTACAGAAAAATATAAAAATTCACCTAGTATTTTTTTCTTTATACCAAACATCACAAACACAGTAATAATATACAACAATAGCATAGCTGTTTATTGATGTCCTTATCCATGGATAGTATGACTGGTAACCTAATTGCTCAGCTGCCTGGGTTGTGGAGGGGGAAGAGTGAGTTTGGGGCACAAAATGATAACAAAGGAGTCCTTTACAAATAATAGATAAATTTCTATTTGTCTCAGTTATGTAGTTAGCTCTGCTGTTATGTATGAGAATCTCTCAAATATTTGAAACGGGGTAACTGCTAACTCGTAATTTCTTAAAAATTGACGGGGAAATAAACATCAGTTTGTAAGAAACTTGTGTGTAGAATTCAGTGAGCACTTTGTATTTGTTTGAATTATTTAGGCAAAGCTAACTTAAAGAAATGAGCTCTGCAATTGGAGATGAAAGATTTGTGCTTGATTTCGTCCTAGTTTTTCAAGTCCTCTGTTGCGGTTGTGTGCTTTCATGTGAAAATTACTTTGATACTTTTGGGTAAGATTTATGTCAACCATTCAAAGCAATTTAAAAAAAAGGCTCAGATTTTTGTCAAAGGCAACTTGTCAGGTTACCAATGCCCTGAAATTTGGATTTCAACTACTAAACATCACAATAAACCAATTCACATAAATTAGTCAGTGAAAAATATCTCTGTGCTTGAGCAGTTTGTAAGCTTCGTATTCCTCAGCTGGATATGCTCACAGTGATTTCATGTTTAGATTCTAGTTAAACAAAATATTATGGAAACCAGTCACATTATGAATATCAGGTTTTTGGTTTCTTAACACCAAAAGCAAGTGGTTTTCTGGGGCTTTTTTTGAGGTTTAGTGTCCAGCTTATGTCTTTAAAGGACCATAATCTTTTATCTTTAAGGATGTTCTGATAAATAGGTATGTGCTTCGGGGTTTGTTTGGTAAGGAAACTTGGCTCAAAACCTTGCGGTTTTGAATGATGGAAAGATAAGCTTTTTTTGAGGCAAGCTTTAATATGTACACTAATGAGTCAGAAGAATTACAGTAGTGTTCTTTAATTCAAATAAATATTGTGATTGGAAGTAGTGACTTCTTAGAAACAGGAGGCTTACCTTATGGTTATGTAAGTCAGCATTTTTATTTCCGTTCCCTAATATTTTTAGTGACATCTTTTAAGGTAAAGATGAAACTATAGGGCTGCCTCTTGTCTTTGCTCTTTTTTCTTATTGACAGTGATATCCCATTTCACAGAGCTTCTGAAGTCTTCTGAAAAAGCTTAATAAAATGCAAAAACGGTAATAAGGTGATCCTCCCTTCTTTCTTCTTTAACAGTCACAAAAAAATTGAGGGAAACCAATTACAGTATCACCTCTTCACACACCCCAGTGAGATCTTTTGACATATTTCAAATCAGTTAAGCCTTGACTATCAAGAGAATTTCTAAAATGTGCTCTGAAGAGTAGAAGCTTGCCTCTCCCCACGTATTCAAGTGTCATTCCTTTATTTTGGGGTGAAAATTTTAGTATGTAACAGGCATTAATGACATGAAATTGGTCATTGGAGCTACAGACATAGATTCTCCCCGGCTGCAGTAGTCATCAAATGCAATACATATTACTGATGAATATTTCATAGGGAAGGCTTTTTCTGTTTTTATTTTATAAGGCGATGTATCATTATTAAATTTCACTGTATAGTTGAATTTGGTTATATACCTAAACCTCCATCATTCCTGAAGAAAAATTAGTAATTAATAGCTCACTATTGCTGATATTTACTCCTTGTACAATGTGCACATATGACACTTAACCATTACTGGATACCACGAGCATATGCTTTCAGGGCCAGGATTGCATGGAATAAGACATTTAGTCCGTGCAAAATCCTAGCACACACGCATATTATTGGAACAGATAAGTTCTAACCCTTGGGAGATAGCTTAGAAATCCAAATCACTTCAGGGCAAACTTCTCAACTGTCATTCACTGTGAGAGATGTCCCTCATTTTGGATCTAATTTTACCTCCGGACCACATAGACTTGAAGATGGCTTACTGTGGCTACTGTGAATTATTTATGGGTGGAAAAACTGTATAATGGAGCTGAGAAGATATAACTTTTATTGTTGGGGGAAAATGATTAGAAATACTTATTTTCTCTTCTAATTGGGTTGCTTTCTCTAAGTATCAGTTGTTAAAAAAACAGAAAGCATTATAAATGGTAGTGGATCTGAAGGCTGTTCACTGATGAAGAATGTTTGAATTTTGATGTAACATTTTATTAATATTGTTATTATACAGGACAACTCTATATATTTCTCTCCTTTCACTTCCAAAATTAAAAGTTGAAAAATTGTGGCAAAATGTACTGTTTAGGTGTGTTCTGAATATAATATCTTTGGTGTTAAACTTTTGCCTATGTATGAACAGCAAACATTCTGTAAATGATGTTTTCCTAATTGATTTTCATTATATTGATGAATGGTTGTGTTACCTAATCTGTTGCCTATCACTAAGCAGTACCTCTGTTTTATTTAGTCTACACTAGAGTACATGTAAGTGTGTGTATACTTGCTGTTTTCATTTTCACAGTCAGAGCACCTATGCTCATTCAGCAGGGGCTTTTACTTGAAACAAACAAAAAAAACCTAAACATTCCGAGCATACATTTCCTGGGTAAAAATGGTTTGTGGATTTTACAGGCTTCAGGCATTTGCAGACTCCTAGGAAATACAGAATACTGAATGTTGTAATGGTGCTTGGAAAGAAAGTAGTAATTGGGCACAGTTAATGTATTGGTTGGAATTGTCAAATTGTCTACATGAGAAAGCAGGCAATAGTATTGGGCCATGATTTGCAGTCTTTGGGATGTGTTGTTGTAAGTCACTACAGTTGCAGATTGAAGACCGCAATGATTTGAATTTCTTTACCATGGTTAATTAAGTTAATTAAGTCAGCGTTATGGTTTAACCTGGAAAACGGCTGAACACCACACTGCCTTTTGTTCACTCCTCCGTCCTCAGTGAGTTAAGAGAGGGATTTGGGAAAAAAAAGGTGGAATTCATAGGTTGACATAAGCAGTATTTGTGAAGACAAATAATGAGAGAAATAATGGAAGTAATTATATATATATATATGCATATATTTACAAAGCAAGTGATGAACAAAACAATCGCTCACCACCTACTGAGCAATACCCAGTCAGACACCAAGCTCTGGCAGCTGCTCCAGTTTCCTCCTGACTGTGTCCCCTCAGGTTTAGTATACTATCCTCAAGAGATTTTATGGTACAGAATGTCCCACTGGCCAGATTGGGTTAGCTGTCTTGGCATCGTCTCCTGCCAAATCCCTGTGTCCCCCAACACTCTCACAGGCAGGGCAGTGTGAGAAACTGAGGAACACATCCTTGGCACCCTACAGTACCGCCCAACAACAACAAAAACATCACTATGTTATCAGTGCTGCTTTCTTCCTAAAGCTAAAACTATCAACACTGATGAAAACAAACTCTGTCCCAAGTGAAACCAGGACAGTTGAAGTCAGTGACAGTTCTTGTTCAGTGCTCTTACTTTCAGGTGAAGACAGATCTGTAGTTGTTATTGACTTGGATCTGGTGGTTTGCAGCTCCTGACAAAATCTGGATCTAATATAAAAGATGAGCAGGAGCAAGGATCTCACTTGATCAATTGTTAAACAACACTGACATATGAATGCTTATTTTTGTGTGGCAAAAATTGTTTTTATTGATATAAAAAGTATAATGCAAAGATGAGAATCCTAACTAAGTCCATATAATCTTAAGTTTTATAACACACACCTGTGTGCCTAGTTTAGTAATAGGTGTGTGTGTGTATGGTTTTGCTGTCCAGGTAGCCAGTAGCAGTCTTTGGATATCAGTTGTTTTATTGGTACTTGTTCAGTGTATTTTATTTCTGACACTGGGTATTTAGGAAAAGGTGTTCTGGGGAAAATAGACTTTTTGGTGAGGAATATAGCTTTATCAGAAATGCAATGTATATTTATTTTTATTACTGATTTGATGAAGCTGTCATGTCACCTGAAGTCCTTTATCATGTCTTAAATATTCCAACATACCTTATTTTGCCGTTTCCAATGTAGCGTACCTATGACAGCAACACACAAAAGAAGGTGAAGAAGTTTGTGAAATAGTTTGTTAATGGACCAAAGTGGAAATCATTGAGTAATAATAATGGTCATCTTGACATTTCTTCTCAAAATACTTTTTTCTAGAAATGTTTTCTAATTTTGATCAGTTAATTTATGTAATTCAGTAGTAGTAGTTATAATGCTCTTTACCTAAAATATACTTAAAAAAAAAAAAAATTCTACTCCAGGTGAAGTGACTTGCTGGAATTAATTGTCAAGTATAAAAATCAACATTAGAGCACAAAAAGAACTTAACTTCCTCTCTGCCTGCTTTGTACATCAGTGCAAAGAGCTCTAAAAGCCCTGAATTTAATTAGGCTACAGTATCTCTAGCTGGCACATGCAGTGAAGAAGCTACAAAGCTGCCTGCTCTTTTTCTTTTGTTTCCAATATAGTGAAAATCTCTTCTAAGTTGTAGCATAGGGTGTGTTGTGCTATGGCAGCACTCCAGGAAGATAATTCAGGTCATAGAACCTTCTTCTTAATATACTGTATTAAAAAAAAAAAAAAGGTGTGGCTTTTAGTGATGGTATCTGTTCCATTTAAAGCAACTGATATAGTTGCAGGAAATAGCAGTTTACTAGCAGTTTGTTATAGAAGCCACTTTTCAATTTGAGCAAAGAAAAGGTAGCCTTTGCCACACAAGTGCTAACTCAGCAGACTGACACAGGGGTCACTACTACCACCTACGTTTATTCCTTTTATTAGGGAGTGCTGCTGGAATGACATTTTCTGTGAGAAAGAAAAGGGAGGAATTTTTATGCTTGAGCAGCCTGTGTAACTTGAGATGCCACGGGGTATCCAAGGTACCTGCATAAGGCACAGGATGTAAACTGGGATAAGTGCTTTCTGGAGCAACATGAGACCAGGCAACTCAAATGGGCCCTTTGGCACACTTAGTTACCAAAAATGGTTAGTAACCAAATCTTAAATCTCTTCAATAGCTTTTCTTAGCTACTCTGACAGTAACCATAAAAACACCTCAGGGTGTTGTGATAGCCTGTGTGCTTGGCAGTTGCTGAAGAATGGCAAGTTGAATTCCATTTAACTACCTAATAGGAGACACACAGGCATGTATTTAACTTCCATTTCCAGTGTAAACATAACAGTATTGCTTGAAGAGCGTATTCTAGCAGTGGAAAAGAGCCATCATCCTGACAGAAGTGTATCTGACAGTTTCCTCTATTTAATGAAAGATAATGCTTTGCTATATCAAGAGGAACACATCATTTGCTTTGCTTTGTAATGTTTTGAAAGGAGATTGGAGTTTTCTGCCTTTTGTTGTGTTTTCAAGTGATTTAATTTACTTGTTTTGCGATGACAAAGAATGTTATAAACTTGAATGTCAGATTTCTTATGTGTTCATATCTCAACAGGAAATATTCCAAAATACACGGTTTCACGTAAAATACAAATGTCTGTTATCACCATGTTAAGGTAACTAATGTAACCAGAAGGAAAGTTCTTTCACAGTGTATTTTGTTTACGTGATACAACTGGAGAAACATCATCATAGAAATAGTTTGTTGCATGTAAGTCTCTAAAACAGTATGCTATATAATAAGGTGCTACCCTATTTATTGTCTGCATTATTTTGAACCTCTGTTTTCATTTTTTTATTACTTTATCAGTTATTCTAATAAAAGATATTCTCTATCTGTAGCATCAGTCCTGGAAAACTGCTCTTGAAAATATGAACAACGACAGCAACAACTAAAATATCTAGTTGTATAGGAAATTGAGATTCAGGGGTGTCATTTCTTTTAATGTTCATTCTTGTTAAACAAGTAGTTTTATGCTGGTGTATTGTGCTACCTTCTCCAAGCCAGTTTTCCAACCAGACAGCAGCCAAAGCAAAGCCAACTTTATCCTTGTATGCTAGTCTTCCTCTAAGCTTATTGGAGCAATTCCTGCTGTACACTGGTAAAACGTGAAGCAGTAGAACATATGAAGGACATCTTTTCAGTAAGAATAAGGTTAGTGTTAAGAACAGTGAGGGCAGTAAGTACTTACTTATTCCTAACAATAGCAGAGAATCTTAATGGCCGCTTACTGGGATTGTAAATATTAAACGCATGCATGTCATGAACTGTTATCTGCCTTAGAATACAATTTCATATGACAATTTGTAGAGTCAGAAAAAGTGATAATACGAACGAACTGCTTTGAATTCATGCAGCAATAAAATGGAAGATTGATTTAAGGTGTTGGAACTATTGTTTTCAGCAAAGCCTAACATTTGAAAAGGCTCTACTATCCTATGGAGTCCTCAAATGTGAGTCGATCACATTTTTTTCCACAAGCTTTTTTGATATTCAACAGGAAGACAATTAGAAAATGGTGAAAGAAAGAAAAAAGAAAAAAGAAATAGTGAAAGAAATTTTCTTACTTCAAAAAAAAAAAAGAAAAAATTCTACATGTGCTACAGCTTTGATTTTTATAGTTACTTTAAACAGATTATTTTTTTTAATGTTTTACAAAGACATCTCTTTGAACACAGATGTTTGTTTTCTGGAATGTTAAATATCCACACAGTTTTTGGAAAAACCTCACATTTCTATTAAGTTATTCTGAATGAGTATGTCTGTTCCCAAGCAACGCCCTTCCCTGTTGTTTGCATTGCTTTAGTCTGTTTCTTAGAGACAGTCAAGCACAAATTGATAGCAAGCACATGTATGACAAAATGTTTTCCCTAGTGCACTCACAGAATTTAACATCTGATGTGATATGGAACAGCACTTCACATTAACGTGTGCTGTTTTCCTTTTCCCTTACCATTCTTTCTGAAGGTGGTTAACGTGGAGGTAGACTGCTACTATGTACGTATACTACTGTTTGTATATAGTGAATAGTTTTTATTCCTTCCTCTCCTGAGCATACATTCTATGTATCCTTATTGTTTTTCTTATTTGGTTTCTGTCAATAACATGTGTCCAAACTGTTCAATAAAGTCTACTTAAGTACACTATTATGTACTCCTAAAGGCTTACAGTCTTAAACATTTATTTGTGCTGTGCTCAACTGAAAGAGGGTATTTAGTGAGTAATGCCTAACAATACTTTAGTATCATTTGAAACACTCTACTTAAGCTGAAACAAAGAAATCCCAAAAGTTATCATGCTGAGCCGCTGTGGTTTTTGCTGAGTATTTTTATTTTAGATAACTACCATGAAAAACTGTAGCTTAACAATGTTTTTGTATGTATTGTTAAAGCTCAATGAGCAGCTTTCGTTTCTGGCTCAGCACAACCTTGCGTTCTGCCTGCTGCACAAAAGGACTGCATTGGTGGTATGATCCTTTAGGACACTAACCTGCAGCTCCTTAAGCATATACATGATCTCATAAATTTCAGTGGGCGTGTGAAATACAGCAGAATGTGTACTTTGAGTGCATATACAACTGAAAAGTACTGCTCTGACATCTTGCATTTTTATAATGTTATCTGTTTATTGTACTAACAGACATAATTTTGAGTGAATACTATGAATAGGAAAGCATTGTGGTATGAGCATCCTAATTCACATTCATGAGCAAAAAAATTCCTTCTAAGTAAGATTGGAATCTTAACGGGAGAGTCAGTACATGAACAAACATCGTGATTACTACTGTGTTTCTTTTAAACGTCATGGTTTAAGCATCACTTTGGCTTTAGCACTTGACTGGTTTAGAAGAATCCTTAGTTGCAGTTGGAAGTCTCCTTAGTCAGATAAGGTAATGTGAGTCAGTCTAGCTGAAAACATGCTTCTCTCATGGAGTAAAACTGAAGTATGGATACAGATTTCAGTCAAAAAGATCCACAAAACAGTGCTTGCTATTCCCTGTTTCCCTTATGGAGTAAGAGTTGTCCTGACAATGTGGAAGATATAGGAAATATTTTACTAGTATCTCATCTTCTAGTGTTCAGAGTAAACATTTTTGCTCTATCCCTGTAGGTCTTCTGATGAGGTTGCTTGTTACGTAAATTAAAGAGTAAATTCAAATAATGATAATGCACCTTCGTACGAAGCAATAAGAAATGTGGACTGGAAAGCGCAATGGCAGAGATGGAACTACGTCTGAGTTGCCTGGAGATGCAGATATGTTTTGCAGCTGATGTATAGTGTTGAAAGTTCAAGGACATAAGAGCCGGCTGAGGGGGAAGTGGCCTTGAGGTGTTGCCTTGAGATTATCCACAAGTGTAGCTAAACCAAAATTGCAGTAACCTCTCAGTACAGTGTAAAATGAAAATCATTTCAGATTCAAAGAAAAGAATGAAATAAATGCAGACAGGCTGTCCTTCCAGATCTCCCCCTTCCCCTTCCAGCTCTCCTTTCTATCTAGTAGGTAACATAACAGCTGTGCAGTTAGCCCACCCCTCCTACTGCTTTCAGCAGTGTGGGGATAAAGCTTTTTCTTTCCCTTCTCAATCCTTCAGTATTGGCTGTTCTGCATTTGAGCACGAAGTCTCACGCTGCAGCACTAACTTCACATGAGTACTGACATAATTGTACAGCCTGTTACACTTAAAGCACAGTGTGTCACCACTAAAGCTTCGGAGGGCTTCAGTTTCATCTCTCGAGATATATCTTTACAAGATTTTCCATGTTTTTGCTATGATAGCAGATTTTGAAGGAAAATTTTCAGGAGTGGACAATGCTTGCCTTTTCTCTTGTAGATAGTGACCTTTGTCTGGGAAGTATTTCTTACATACTGTTGATATTTAATCAGAAATCTGAATCTCTTTTGAATGGATGTCAAAAACTTAGTGACTCGTTGGCAATGTTAAGAAACAGGTAGACTAGAAATGCAGACAGGGGACTTAAGCTCTGTTTTCCCTGTTATTCTGCATTTGTTTCTATGAAAATTTTATCACTGATGTTTATTTCCCAAGTATTTGGGAGGGAAGAAAAAAAAAATGCATTGAAGAACAGGAATTAACTGATGCTTTCTCAGCTTGGGTTATTCATGCCTCATGCTTGTATTTTTCTGTGCCCAGCCTTCTGTTCATTGTTCAGATTTAACACCTTGTTACAAGTGTGGGGGCTTTGAGGAGAAGGAGATAGAAAAAGCTATTTGTGGTAGCTTTATTGTTTGGCTTTTTAGCTTTAACTTTTTATTTGGCCTCTTAAGAGAAAATAATGTCTATGAAGCTGATTTCTTTTTTGGAAGATTTGAAGAGTTCTTTTGATGAAGAAGAGACAAGACATGACTAAGCCATTAATTACAAGTAAGCAAATACTTATTCTGAGATTTTAGGAACCTTTCTAGACCTAAGTACAAACTTTGAACAGTGCTGCAGATGCATTTACACGTAGTACATTGAAACAATTTACGAAAAGGAGAATATCAGTAACTACTGTCTTATTTAATACACTACTAGATACTGTTCTTTGACATTGTAGACGCAAGCTCTGTTCTCCAACTTAGAAAGCCAAAGATCAGGTCAGAATTAACAAAGACTCATTGTACATCAGAAATACATGCAGGAGTGAGGTATTACCAAACATTTTGGATGTACCTGCTTGATTTAAGAACACAAACATATGACTTCAAAAAACAGGTACTACTTTTTCTTGTTTTTAGCTTTTCCATTTTATGTAGGCTTAACTAATACTTAAACAAGAACACACAACTTCTTTTTTTTTTTTTTTTTTTTTTTTTTTTTTTTTTTTTACAGGAAGCTATAGCACATTCTGGAGGCCTGTTAGATGAGACACTTCATTTTCTTTTTTTCTTTGTATTTATATATTTGTTTCTAACTTCAGCAGGATTTATACCCTTGATTTAATCTTGGACAAAAACTGGGATATAAATAAGAGACCAGCTAGGATAACTTTTTCAAGGTTACACCATGTTACTTCCGTCACTTGAGATAGCTTCATAATACACATTCAATGTTTCGTTCAATAGAAGCTTCTTTTCTGTTAAAAGCATAGGGGTTCCAGTCCGCTTTCACAGTTGTTTTGTTCCGTTGAATGTTCACTGCTGGCAAAATACAGTGTATATCCAGCTGTCTTTCTGTATTTAAAATCTATTTTTGCTTACATCTTTTTTTTTTTTTTTCCATGTGGAATTTCTTGATCTATTTTCTGAATTGATTTCCTAGTCCTCTTCTCCATCACCTTGTTTTCTTTTTCATCATTATTACCAAGACCCATGTTTATCTGAAAGTCAGAACATGACACAGATTTTAATCTGCATGGGAGTAAAATGCTTCATGTTGCCAAATGAATTATTTTTATCTATATTAAGAGCACACTTAAATTTGTCAATAGCATTATGATCACTGAACTAGTTGAGTCTGTGAAGCAGCGTTGTATGCATGGAAGTAAAACTCTGCACACACAAGACCTACTTCTTAAAATCTTAAGATCTGACCAGATAATGCTTGTTGCTACTCAGAAAAGCAGGAGTCAATTCTGCTGCTAAACTAGAAATATTTCTTTGTCAGTCTGTCAGGTGTTGACCTCAACGTATTTACTACACTCTTTTGTGGCCCCTTAGCCTTAGTGTATGTTGATGAATGCATTATCATTGGCCCTTCTGTATTTTTTATTGCATAAGGTAGTGAATAAAAAGTACATGAACAGAGAGAGGGATTACTGTTCTAGTCCTTGAAAATGCTGCTCCTCTTACTTTGACAGAAGCTCTTATTATTCCTCTATTCTGTGTCATTTCCTACTACATCATGCCTCATTTGTCTGAGCAATGCAAGCACTATGCTGTTTCATATATTATATGTTGAACGATAACAAAAAGGAAGTGTAGGTTATCAAAATGAATAATCTCTGTTAATAGTTAGAGATTCTATAATTACAACTGATGTGCTAGCTGTGTGTACAAAGATTGACTTCTGAACTCTTTCTTCCCCAGACCAACGAAACTATGGTTTCCTCTCAATGGAAGTTGCTAAGGCAAAATGAGAGATTAAAAGCATTAATTTAAAAGGAACGTGGTTTTCTCTGTGGAGAGGTCTCTTTCACAATTCACTCTTCATATGAATAAGAATTGCACACAGCTTTTTTCCCTTAGTCTTTTCTTTTTGTAAAATATCTAACACAGACTCAGAAACTTATTGAATGCAACTTAGTAAAGTTAAAAAGGGGAAACAGATATTTCTTGTGGAGTTTTGGTAAGCCTGTGTAAGCTCTCTCTCTACTGTCAGTAAATGTGAAGCATCAGTTGACATGGAAGAGTGGCTGGAAAGGAAGGGCAGATGTTTCATGTGAAATCCAAAATATGTTTGAGCCTTACGTTTTTCTTCACGTTGGCATGGGTTAGTTGGCTGGATTACTCAGTAAAAGATAAGAACCTAATCCTGATCTCCTTCCTTTATAGTTTTGTACGGTGAAGGAAACATTAGTCCGGCATAAGACAGGTGGACAAACTGTAGAGAGATTTCTTAAGGCATTAGGTGTGGTTTATTATGAACGCTAACTAAGACCACATTCCTGTTGAATTCATGGACTTGAACTTTGTTTGGATTTAACTTGAAAATTTGGTGAGAAAAGTATTTCAACTGTGATGACAGTGTTTGAATGTTAGCTTTTTCATTCTAGTTTTATAACTGAAGACACTCAGTTGCACTTCCAAAGTGTCTGGATGCCTGTTTACAAGGACCTGAACGTGTAGTCAGAGTGCAGACACAGTACTTAAAGTGTAATGGCGTAGCCATTTCATTGGGGGTGGAAAAAAAAAGACATTTAAGAAAACATTATTATCCCTAACAATTTCATGGTCTATATAGCAAAGTATGTTGAGGAGAATGAGAGGTTGTTTTGGCATTGTGAAAAAACACCTGTTGATCATGTATCTCAGTATGATAGTAGACAGCAACAGGACAGTGTGTCTTAATAGGATAAAAATTCTCACTTCTGTAGAATTGTCTCATCACAAATGTCTAGTGATATCACGCTGCAGGACAGCTCTCATGAAAAGTTGCCTATCTGGCAGGTGATTCACAGGTAGCTATAAACGTGCATGATTTGAAAACAGCAGGCAAACTTCCCCTACAGCAACTTTCCAAATAAATTGTGCTGGGAATAAACTGCTATTAGAATTATTTAAAGATGCTGAAAAATTATCATGTATTTTCCTGGTTTTGTTTTGAATCCTTATTAATAAGAGTAGAGTTTTAAAAGAATGCACAAAATAATCTTGTGCAGTCTACTCATTAGTAAAAGAAAATGAGAGAAAAAATATTGTTGTGTTGTTATAGTTCTGACACTTCTGCTTTGGATAGAACCCAAGTGAATTCTATACTGGTGCAAATGATTTTTTGCTTTGTTGTCAGATGGAAAAACTTGCTTGAAATCTGATTTAGTATTTACTTATCGTGGTTTTGAACTACTATTTGTCAGTGATAAAATCTCATTTGATTCTTGCAAGGTGTGCTGTACCTTATGATGCAGAGAGACCAGCCTCTAACTGTTGTTTTTTTTTATTTTAATGTGGAATCAACTGTGTCTTGTTTGTTATGGAAATACAAGTGTGTCTTTGACTCAACAGTTAAGTGTGGCTAATTACTGAAGGGTCAAAGCAACGCCTTATAGATAGCAAGATTTAGTTATGTCTTGTTGTAAATGGAAAAAAATAAGAACGTATACCCATGAAGAAAATTACAGAAGAATAGCAAATAAGTAGCCTAAAACAAATGAAAACTATGGAATGAACTGCTGAAAAAATAAGGTTGCAATAAAAATGACAAAAAATCTTATGTTAAGTTGAAGTAACAACAAATTTTTATACTGTTACAATGAAAATAACAGCACAAAACAAAGGATTTTTTAAAGTAATTCAGATGATGGATACGTTTTTTTTTTTCCTGTCACTGATGTCAAACATAGAAGTGATTACCTGCTTTCTATTTAGTTTTTAAGAAAAACGCATGCCTGATTCTTCAGTGCTTTAACAGTTTTGAATACAATGCAGATACAGCATCATATATATTTTAATGACTTAATGACAGCAGTGAAGTTGTCAAAACTTAAAGTCCAACAACAACAAAATATGTTACCCCAATGATGACAGAACTCAGTCTCCAGTTTTGAATGGGATTTTAATCCTTCTGGTTGAAGGATCATTAAGTTTGATTGGCAAATCAAAGAAACCAGTGTTTAAAACAACAGAGGAAATTGTAAGTAAGCAGATAGGATACAGAGAAAAAGCCACTTTCTAATGAAATAAAGTGTGTTTGAAGAGGGCGGATAAAGGAAGATTACAACAGAAGAGAGGAGTGGGCGAAATGCAGTGAGTTATGTGAGACCTTGAGGAAAGAGATCAGAGAGGACATTAAAACATAATGTCAACATCATATGGGTTACTCTCAAATGAGAGGGCTACAGGAGGATAAGAATCTTTTGATGTGGGAGTACCAGCAGATGTTCTTTGTGAAAGACAATGATTGCACAGTGTGCAAAGAGAGATCAAAATGGAGCCCCACAGAGTGCTGAAGAATGTCACTAGTGACATTAAGCACATAGCACTAGAGATAATGGAAAGTCTATGATGCTTGCACTAGAAATAGAAGTGAGTTGAGGTGTAGCTTCCTTTTCTCCTCTGTTTCCTCTTGCCACTACATAGGGTATAATAAGAAGTGCAGTTACTCAGTTCATAGGACAAAAGCTGGATAAGTAGAACTTAAAAATGCCTCAGAGTAACTCAAAGGATTGGCAAAATACCACTCATCCGCCCACATCAGTTTTTTAGCTTTGAAACGATGATAGGTGATCATAGGTCATGTAGAAAGAGGTGCAGCCTTGTTGAATAAGCAAAATAAATTTCACAGGAAGTGATGTTCCCGGGTATGCCAGCTTCGGAGTTTCTTTGCATACATTTTCAAAGCAAATGAGAGGAACGTAATTTGAAGTGAAGAAATCTGTGTAGGGGTGTATTAAGAAAGGCTTTCCCTACTGCAGGACGAAACAGTAACAACTTCTCTGACTGTAGCATTTATGACTCAGTACAGCCAGACAAGAGTTCTGCAAGGTGATTATTGGATTCAATTGCAAGACAAGAAATGAATCAGTGGATAAGCTTAAAAAAAGAACAAACAAACAAAAACCTGCAAAATATTTCTGAGTAGCTACCATCTGGCACCCAGGCATCAGGCTGCAGTTTGGCATACAGCATTTTTTACTGACTTTCTCCAACCTTCTGTAGGAGAGGAGTGGGAACAAAAATGCTATGAAAATAGTTCTGACAGTTAGAATTTAGTAGGGTTTGTTGCGTATTCAAACCATTATTCTTGAGATAATTTTTTTTTCTCTGCTTTATTGCCTTTTTTTAAAACTTGTACAGTATCGTTATAGACACTGGAGTCTTCAAGAAAGCAGCTTTGTACACAGGGAGTGCACAGAAATGCTCTTCAATCAAGGAAAAATTACATAGTTCTCTGTGGAGCACAGTCTCTTCATGTTGCCTAGAAGGTGACATCTGGCTGATGTCTGTAGGCTGGGATATAATTCCGCCTTGACTTGCTCTGGACAAGTTGGTCAAGAAAATTGCTTTGTTCTGTTGACTTTTTGTGGGGGGGTATGGGTGGTGGGAAGTCACTGTGTAGCTCTGTAGTTAGCAAATCAGTGTCACTTTTGAGAAGATGTTAATTCATTTGCAGCCTTGTACAGCCACTGACCAATGGCATTTCTATGTCCTCGTGACATTGGCTGCCCTTGCAAAGAGATTTTCTGAAATCCACTGTTCTAGCACTCATAGCAGCTGCAGAAGAGACCTTTTCTGGATGCACAACTGACATGTAACAGATGACACCAGAGGATGTCATACAGTGGTGTTTTCAATGCTGCTAGCATTGTTTCAGTGGCAGGTAGAGACGTGAGAATTTCTGAAATACACAAGGTCACTGCATGAAAGATGATGATGGTTACCATTCAGATGCCATCCAGCTGAGCTAAAGTGTGGTCACAGCAACTGTAGTAAAGGATCAAGATTTGTGTGTCAAATGCTTTCCTGCTATACAAGCTATGAAGTACTTATTTCACTAAGGTAATAACAATCTTGGATAATTCAGAAGTGCTGCACTTATCCAAAGGGAAGTTTTGCTACAGGATTCTCTGAAAGGCATTTAAAATTGAAGTACTTCATTTCTTGAAATGTTTTCTAAATGATGTTCATAGCAAGATGAGTAAGGGGAAAGCCTCAGCTGTATGTTAAGTTGTTAAAATCCCAGTGAAGGCCAAAATTACTTACAGCTTTATTTCAGAGAGGGAGACACTGAGATTTTTGGAGAGAGACATAGTTTATGTATCTGGGTTTATTTACAGACTGCAGAGAATGAAAGGCTGAAACTTCAGCCTTTTGGAGCAGTAATATTTACTTTCAGAGATGTTAGATCATTCTTTCTGAGCACTCTGGGTACCCAGAGCATTGTTGTGCGTTTTGGAGCTTTACTAGGCTCTGCTATACCAATGAAAGCATCCAGTGCCAATTAAATTGCTCAATTTTTCCTTGAGAAGGACATTGCTCTTTTAAGTGGGTGTGCTACTGGAAAATTGGGAGTGGGTAGGGTAGAAGAAACAGTAACATAAGAATGCTGAATATTAACATTTCTTTTCCTCCAATCGCTAGAACTAATTAAATACATAATTCAGGAAGAGCATTTGGACTTCTCTGACTAATTGCACTAGTTAGATACAATTTAGAGAAGGTGCTAAACCTGTAACTCAGCCCGCAGAACCTGCAGCTCTGTGCTAATCAGTATGGAGCTCCTGTTTTCATGAAAGAAAATTCAGGAGAAGCAACTTGCGTATGGCATTCTTAAATGGCAGTAGAGATACGATATAGGTTGTCACCCTTTCAAACTTGTTTACAAGATTTCCTTTTATCACAACTCTTTCAAGTAGCTTTACTTGTAATGTTTATTCAGATTCTTTCATTACCTTGATTTCTGTGTTTATAATAAAATTCGTTTTGAAATTGCAAATAAATCTCATGCAGACAAGAGGAGGATTTCTATTAAATGTGTTAAATTATTGAGTCTCTGTGCATATGTTTGCAAACCTCATTATGTATTCCAAATTGTCTGGAGCTATAGAAGACCCCACTGCGTATTCTATATAGGATAGAATAGTAAATAATTCCATATAGGATAGAATAGTAAATAATTCTATATAGGATAGAATAGTAAAACTCAGTATGTTATTGGCTCCTCATTGTTTATATAAGGTTCAATCTGTCTTTAGCAAGGTACATTTTTGTGTACAGATTCTCTTGTTCACTGCTTTGAGGTGGAATTGAAGTACTGTACTGAGACTGTGAGCTCTTCTCTGGAATGTTTTAACAGGTTGGATAATCACAGAAAAAGAAAAATAGTTGTGTAAGCAAAGGAATCTGAGCATCAAAAGTTTTGGTATGAATTAGTTTAATGGTTATGGTAATGGTTTGCTCAGTTCCAGTTAAGCTAGACTTATTTTCTCAGAATCATTTGCTCTGTCTGCTTGGAAAATAATCAAGTTCCATGTTTCAGACAGTAACAGACAATTCAGTTAAACAATTTATACTCATTTAAATTTTGTGTTAAGTCCCATGTCATAAAATGTAATAAAATTCAACGGAAGTGACAGAACACCACATGGCCCTTAAAATTTAAGACATAATGTGTTCATTTTAGTATCTGATACTTACAATCAGTTTTAATACTGTGGTAATCTGGAACCACGAAGGGAGGCAGAGAGAGGATTACAAGATGTGGGTTAGTGTCTTGTGAATTTCCTTAGTCCTCTCCCTGTAGTTATGGTTTCTTATAAATGAAGGTTAGTATAGCATCTTATAATTACTTCAAGTTACTGTTTTCCTATTAATATTCATTTGTGACGTGATATAACATTAATGTAGTAAACTTAATTAAAAAAAAAAAAGTAATTACATTAATTTGTTTTTCATCAGATCTATGTTCTGAATCCATGCCTTGTATCCTGTAAATGTCAAGATTGCAAATAATCTAGTTCTTAGGGAAATATGATTGGATGTGGGATTGCAGTGGTGTTGCAGAGACAATGAGATAGCAAAAATAAATAAATAAATAGCAACTAATTACCGGGAGTACTACAGCCTTGCTGCCACTGTGGATATTTTACTGTAGAAGGAACAAGTATAAGCAGATGTGTGAATATTTTGCGCAAGTTGAGATGATTACACACACTTGAGGAGGAAGTGTAAGAACAGCAATGAAGAAGAGACCTAGGATTCCTCCCGTGGAAACTATTGAGGCAATTAATTAACGTGGTTGTGTTTATCTTGTCATCAAATATGTGATGTGTTTGGCAGCCCAAATATATGCTCAGTGGTGATCTTATTGTAGATGTCCGTATGCTGACAGAATTTCCCCAGTGGACATGTCTCTAGGCTTTTCCTATATGCCTCATTTACTTTAATTACCCTTTTAATGTCACCTACCCATTGCTAAGACAAAGTATCTTTTTATAATATCTCTTAACACAAAAAATGCATGGAGTTTTTGGCATATGATTGAATGCAAAGAATCAGACTATCTCTAAGGTACAAAAGGATCCAAGACTTATCAAGAGCAAGAAAAATACCACCAGCAATCTTGTAAGAGAGTAATGACTCAGATCTTTGCAGAAAAGAATAGAGAAATAAGGTAAATCAAACCAGTGCAATAATAAACTTCTCTGTTTTCTTTCTTTCACCATAGTTTTGTTGTTGATGATGATGACAGCGGTGATGTTTGCTTTTGTTATGATGTTCTGATGAACTTTCAAAGGTCTCTAGCTGGAAAAATTTCAAACAGTGTGTCTCCAACCCCAAATGCTATTCTGGACATACTTCTTGGTTGTATTTATGGCATGGTCTCATATCAGAATTTGTTACTGTTTTGTATAGATAAGAATACCTTAAAAGCACTGAAAAACTTCATTTTCAGGATAACCTATACTACTTATAACAACTTCTTAATGCAGAGAATTGCAGTTCTGCATTTCTTTGACACAGTTAATTGAATTTACAGCATGAAAAATGATTTTACTTAATTTAATTATCATCCTTTACTGTGGTAGCAAATACAGTAATATATGATAGTGATATAGGTTTCCTGAAATCTGTCAGCTTTCCTACCAAATATCATTAATCCAGGCTAAAATGCTTTATTAATGCTGTTAAGCAGTCTCTTCTTACCTTCTTTAGGAGTCTGCTATCACTTAGTCGGTTAGTGCATCATGATTTCTGCATCACTTAATGACAATTTAGGTTTTTCTCTGCTGACATAGAATCATAGGATGAGTTGCATTGGAAGAGATACTAGGGATCATAGAAGTTCCAGACCCACGCCAGCAGTCAGGGTTGCCAACTGCTAGATCAAGTACTAGGTCAGATTGCCAGGGCCCCATTTGTTCTGGCCTTAAACGCTTCCAGGGACGGGGCAACCACAGCCTCTCTGGGCAGTTTGTTCCACCACAAACAGAAGATGTTGTTAATTCTTATGTCATCTTTTCATAAGAACCCTGTTTCCACTGGTCACTGTCTCCACGTTTCTTTGCAACGTGATCATTTAACTTCAGAAATAAAACCTAAGCTCGTGCTGTGTTCAGAGTTGGGCGTGTGTTCCAGCAGGAAGTAAAAACACTGTTTTCGTGTAAAATCTTGTCTAAAAGGAATAGTGCAATAGAAGTGGAATGAAATATAATAATAGAGTTTAGTTATGTTTCAAGGAACATCTACTAAGTATTGCTCCCTAGAAGCTGGTAGTTATTAGTGGTTATCTGAGGTAATTCTAAGTATGGCATCCACCCATAAAAGAAAGGCTTTCAGAAATACAAGGGAAATACTAGACTTTGTGTACCATGCATTGTTTTAGAACTTTTTGGAATATTGTACTCAGTATTGACCACTTATATTTATTTAAACAAACTAATAGGCAAAGTCTGTGTGATTGCTAAAGCGATGGAAGTCTGAACACTTAGAGAAAGACTAAAGGAACTGTGTTCTTAAATTTAGTAAACAGAAGTCTGAAAGGGGCATATGAGTATTCCTTAAAAGCAGATGAATGTGGTTTGGTAGTATGTATGGTTGGACTAGACACTAACAAGGGGTGTTAATCATTGGAAGAAAAGTATATGGTATTGCTTTTCACCATATAAATAAATTTCTGATTGTTTGATGGGTATGATGTTTTCAAATGATCAAGGATGTGTTTGCTAGTCAAGAGTAAAGGTTCTCCCATGTTAGCTTGGCAGGAACTGCTACTGGAACATCATATAGAAGCCTTTACCTGGGATAACTTGACCACTCTAAATAATTTGAAAGATGGTGGTCCACTTTTAGCTCTGCTGCTATCTTGTGATACCCCATAACATTTTTTTTTGACTTCTGCATTGGGCAGCCGGGTGCTTTCAGCTTGTTGTTTTAACATACTTGGAGCTACTTTACAGGGAGTGCAAGGAATGGGAATGTTTTGAGAGCAGCCAGATGATTGGTAAGTCTATTTTTGTGCGCAAAAAACTGCAGGTTTGCCAATGATAATATGATATGGTCAGTCTCACATTCCTAATCATGTTTATATTTTTACAAAGCACAAGAAAAGAATAGCAAAGAAAGTGTAATCAAATTTCAGGAGGTCAAAAGTGGAAGTAGTAAACCAGTGGTAGAATGGTACCTTACCCTATTGAAGTAACAATTGCATTTCAGAAAATCATGGCGTCGCAATGGCTTTCAGTTTAAAATCCTCAAAATTTACACCCCAAGTTTTTTCAATGTTTTAACATGTTTGTTATGTTAAGGATTAACATTGACTAGGAAAACATTACAGAAAAGCCCATGTAAGAATTCTGTGAGTTCATGTGCATATGTGGCTGAAAGGCCTCTGGGAGAAAGAAGTCTCTACTATATTTTAAGTAGAATTTTGGGAAATGCAAAGTTATGTTCCAGTTGAGGTGATTTTAATGTGAATAGAAAGTTACTGAAAATATATCTCAATTTTCTATTTGGAGACATTTAAAAGCAGCTTTGTCTCTATTGAGATTATCTCTATTGATCTCTTTTATTGTATGTAATAAATAAAATCTGAATCTACTTATCAATTGAAAATGGCTTACAGTTCTCTTGCTGCATTTCCTTGACTGTGGTCTCAATCTAATGTTTTAGAAGCTACTATACACTGTAAAAGCTCTTCCAGGCAGCTCAGTTAGTTAATCTTTATACATAATTTCAAATAACTTGCAGGAAGCTCATGGAATGCTGATTGCATCACAGTTAGCTAAAAACAGTCCAAAATCTCAGTCCATGGATATCCATGGAGTTGTTCAAATATATGGTGGGTGAAGCTCATTTGTCAAATGCTGTTTCTTTAACCACAGAATTATTTGTGTTTGTTCAGTTCCTATTACTTGGTGAACTGTAGTGCTAGTGAAATAATGAAGAAAATCATTCCCTAGATGGCAACATTATTGATTTGATGCATTATTTAGAAAGGGAACGTTGCCATTTGGATAGTTCTCTAATGCACTGAAGTGTTGCCTCTGTTGAAAAGTTTTAATGCCTCCATTTACCTTGGTTTTCATTTGTCAAGTGTTCTGTACAGTTTGTCTGCAGTGACTCAAGCCACTACGTAAAGTGCAAGCAAAATCTTCCCAGAATGTACAAATTAAAGTTTTCAATCCTTTTGTTCCTCCAATAAATAGCAAAACAACATTTTCTTCTATTTTGGACCAGTATCCACTATGTAATCCATGCCATTGTGACTTCTCTTTTTTTGTTTTCATCTTCATCAAAATGGTTTTGTTTTCTCCTTTTCTAGTAGAAAACTAGAAGTAATGAATATTCTTCTTTTTTCTTCTATTTCCACTGATGTCTTTTCCTGAAAAACACAATCTTATCTAGATTGTGTTACTATTAATTTTTGTGTTCTATCAGTTCTTCGTGGGAATCCTGCATTCAAGAAGAATCTGATATATTCACACTGTTTTTATAGTGAAAACTGAGATCTAAGTTGATGCACCTTTAAAAAAAACTCTGACATTTGGATGTTATCCTTTGCCTACAGGTAGTATTGTAAAGAAACGAAATGTTGAACGTTATTTTGTAGACATTATCTGCTACTTACTGTTTCCCTAATCCTTCCACTGTAATTAAGAAATATAATCCTATTTTAATCTTCTGTGGCAATTTTACAGACATATTTCCATGTACATTTAGTACTATATCGGTACTTTATCGTTATTAAACTGGGTTTTGTCTTTTATCTTAAAAAGGTAAAACTAGATAGAGACGATAGTGAAAATTCATTCTAATTGTTGCTGAATATGTGTCACCATTTGCCATGTTCTTCTTTTCTAAGAGTAAAAATGCATGAAAGTAATTGCTCTGCTTTGTGGAGCACTGATTGGAGAAAATGATTGCACTTGGCAGATATTTTGTGCTATCCATTGCTTTATGCCACATTTTTAAGTCACTGAATAAGATGATTGTAGCTACTACTACCCTCTTTAAAGATAAACCTTTTCACAATAATTTTGCTGTAACATAGTATTGTCAGGACACGCAATATGCTTTACCTTCATGAGAAAACCTCTCTAATTGGAATCATTGGACCTTGACTTACTTGTCACAGCTATATTCAGGGTGAAGGTGCAATCTTTGAGAAGTCTGATCATGAAAAATTAGACCAGGGCTTCTCTGAATAAAAACATAAGAGGATACATTTATATGCAAGGTCCTTCTGTTTCTGTTCAAATCTTTTTCCTATTTGCTTTTTTATTTCCTTCTAGTGTTTGAGAACAATGGGCTGTGGGGTGAGATAGGAACAGGCCTGATGGTGTTTCAGCATTGTAACATTACTTATTACAATTCAGTAATTAAAAAAAATAAATAAACAGCAATCCGCATTCCTTGTTCTGGAAGAGTTGATCAAAATAGCAATCTTAAATTTGGAGACAGGTGGGGGAATTGCAGCTAAAGCCATTGAGCTTAATGAGAATTAGTCATGCATTCTGATTGTTCAGATATTGGATGAGAGACCCGCAAGGCGAGTGCTTTTTTCTAAGCTCCTGAAGTCTGGATTATAAATAGAAACAACTCATCTTCCAGTGATTAGTAGACATGTATAGAGTAAATTCATAACAGAGAAACAAGACAATTTTTGTCAGTTAATACTTTATCTTTACATTGCAGCATAACAGAGCCATGGCTGAGGCACCCTCTTCTGCATTTAATGTTGTTGCTTAGGAATATTGTGTGCAAGTTGTTAATGTTATACTAAAGTATGAATGGAGAAAAAAGAGAATTACCCCAACAAGAAGTATGTGAGTTATGCTGTGCTGCATATAAGCACAGTTTTTAGAGTTTAGCTCCGCAGGAGATGGAGGAAGGCTCTGTAATAGCTTTGCATGCATTTCAGGGATATCCATCAGGTTTGCATCCATGTGAAATACAAAATGGCATGAAAGATACAAGATATATAATACATTGATTTAATAATTCAAATTATGGCATCAGTGGTATGCAGGAGAGCTACTGAAGACAGTAGGGAAAACTTCCAGAAATTAGTTGGTGGATTTTTTTTATACATATTGCTATTCCCAGACCTGAAGTCATCTTTAGATTATGTTCCTATATGAGCTGTCTTGAATAAATCTCATCAAAAGCTTTGAAAGCTTTGATTAACCAACTTTTTATGTTTGTGTAAGACTTAACTTTTTTAATTCTGGCAGAATTTTTGGGTAACTTGAGCATATCCCACTCTGAGAAATTTAACCTCAGCACATGATAGTGTTAATCCTAGTAAGGATAATGTTAAGTCCTTTGTAAGGATAGATTTTCCTTGATTTCTTGGATGCTTAGGTTACTAGCTAGTGCAAATTGAAATAAATTAGTTGTTGTGATGTAATTACATATATTATTGCATGTTACATAATATCATGCTCAGAAGGTTGATGTTAGAAGGCCAATTCTGGGGGAAAAAAATAATTGTTCATTAGAATAGCACTGTTACGCATTGATACCTTGTCAGTGTTGCTTGCATGTCATGGAAATCAGTAGAAATTGAACAGTGACTCTCTAGTGAGTGACTTTAAAAGCTCTGGCTTTGAAAAGTGTGGGTAGTCTACCAAATCATCATTATTATTGAGTTAAAAATTAGTGGTATTTGAAGCAATTAAAAAAGAAAAAAATAGCAACTCAAACAAAAATTTATGACTCGTTGCTTGTTGAAAGTGTGCCTAAAACCTCTGCAGATGCACTATGCAACTCTCATATTCTTAAGTAGATTTTTTTTTAATGACAGAACTGAAGGAAATGGAAAAAGATAAAATCAAAAAGAAATTACTTGAGATTAAATAGTTCTTGTTGCCAAATCAGCATCACGTACAGCTAATGGAAGATATTTTCTACAGACAGATGGGAAACGCAGCTATCCCAGGAGCATAAGTATGAAGTATCTGTTAAGGTTCTTTTTTATACATTTGCATATAAATATAAACATCATTAGCAGGGGCTAATTGCCCTGTAGGAACTAAAATGTAAGCATTAGCATCTTCAGGGCTCTTATTTATTTATTTATTTTAAGCATCTCTAACCCATCATGTTTGGTACTGCATGGCTGCAACAGATAATTACTACCATTAAGAATCTCAATCACAAAATCAAAACCATTTGGAATGGCTTCTAGGGCCACCCAGCACAGTAAGTAACCGTAGAAAATGTCTATATTAGTTGTTTTGTTCATGCATATTCATAAGGGCACTTGATTTGACTTTCATAGTAGGGGGCTTGTAAGCACAGATTAGCCCTGAAAGAAGGTTGAAAATTAAAGGTAAGAAGATAGCATGCATCTTAAAAATCTTTCTAAAAAAATGAAGCATAATGCAAAGAACTGTGTACCATAGCTACTCAGAAAAAAATCAGTATTATAAATTAAAAATAGAAAAAGGAAATCAAGTATTTGACTCTTCCAGTTGTCTCACTAATGTAGAAGGACAAAGGTTTGTGCTTTTCAGGGGTTGGTTAACAAACCACAGTTCTGGTCAAAGAGCTGATACTGTATAATAAAAGATGGATAGCAAAGACAGTGAGAAATAAAACTGTGGTGTTACCACAGTGGTGTGAGTTAAAGAACCTACTTACATCTCAAATATTGCTGTGATATTTAATCTTAATCCACACCCATCAGCTGTTTTTTTTTTGTTTCAGAACAAATGTGTTCAATTATGCATTATAGAAAATACAAATAAAACTTACAGGAATGCTTCACTTTTAAAAGTATACAAAAGTTATATTATTGTGAAACAAAGTGCTTGTTGTTGAAATACTTCATCCGCACAACAGGACACTCAGCAGGTTTTCTCCCTCCCACTCACTCACCCAATGTAACTGCTTAGCAGGGAACTGGGAGCCACCAATTATTGGCTGGGGTGCTTTTCCAGGCAGTTGTGACTGGTTTTGCTGTTTTTACTTGCCCATTTTCCAACTCATCTGTCTTTCACTGCTTCTCTGTCTGCTTTTTTTTTTTATTTTTCTGTTCATTATTCCTGGCAGTTTCTTCCCTGTCAAATGATGAATACTTTCTGATATGGTTTCTCAGAAAATAGTATTGGGTTTGAAGAACTGGATGCTTGCTAGGAATAATCCTGCTTTAACTTTTGCCTGCATTGTTATTTTTGTCTTCTGCACCTAAAGTTGTTCAGAGATGTATGGAAAATACATCCTTCCTTCCCAGTGCTGCATGACTTGTCTTTGCTACTCTGTCTCTGTCAATATGTACTTTTCAGTATTTGTTCCTGGGCATTATGTTTATTTACATCATCTTGCCTTCACTTCTGTTTTCTACCTCTTTCTCCAGAATTCATTTGTGTTTTCCCTGATTGGTCTTCCAGTAGATGCAGTGTAGCTTTCTTCCATTCTTTATCACGTAATTCTTGGCACATTTTTTTTTAAACTTTTTTCAGCATTTTACCCACTGTGCACTGTAAGCCTTACCCCTAAGCCATGTTAAACCCAAAAATGAGATTCATATTCTGTTTACTCTTCTGCTTCCATCTCTGGAACTAACTGAACTGACGAGTGATAGAAGGCTGATGGAATAGCTGATGTTATACTTTGAGAACCAAACTGGAATATTGCATAACAAATTCACATTTCCCATTCCCTTCTTACAAAAATGAAATCTAAAAACGTATTCTGACTCAAAACTGTGATTTCTACTTTCAGTGACTTTTTTCACCTTTCTAAGAAAAGGAAAATAGCGTGACAACTTTTTTGTTTCATTTTGGAACATTAATTTATAAGGGAAAAAGTACCTTCCTATCCAGTTTCCCAGCAATATGTGCACTTGCTTATTTTGTTGAAGAATTAGAATCATCTCCATCCATTGCCTGAAGGAATTTGATTTCTCTCCCTCTCATCAGGAGTCTGTCTCAACAGTCAGGACATAATGCATACTGGCTTAGGAAAGCCCTTATTTCTTGTTCATGTTCTTTTGAGTAATTAAACTTTCCCGAAAGCTAAGTTGAGGACCTAAGGGGTCTCACTTCCCAGTGTGTGCCCTGTCACGATTGGTACAGCTTGTTCCCTCAATATTATACATTTGTTTTATTAGAAAGTGAAGCTAGAAGTGAAGTTAGATATTGAGATCTAACATACACACAGTAGGCCCGAATCTTAAAACATTCTCTTAGGAAGGGAACATGTTGCCATCCAAATATGGGTGCCAAGTCAAGGAAAAGCAGCTGTGACTTGACACTGGGGAAATTACTTTAGTACAGATGAGTCACCTGCAGGAAATAACAGGAGGGAAGCATCCTGTATGGATGCTATGATGTCCTGTGCTACTGAAAAATCTATCCTTTTTTTTGGGGGGGGAAGGTGAGGTGGGAGATTTGCAACATCTTTGTGTCAAGTTTGTAAAGAGTTTCAAGATGAACAAACTGTGTTTTCTGGCATATTTCTAGCATACATCTAAAATAAATTAGGTTTGCTTAAGAGCTTATGCTAGCAATCAGTTTAAGAAAGATGTTTAGAAACATGGATTTTGATACAGCTTTTTCAGCTTTAGGGACAGTGGCTCCGGTTTTTCAGGGATATTGTATTACAGAAGTCTGAAGAGGATGTAAATGCATAACATGCTATTTAATTTCTAGCATCGCTTTCCTTACCTGTTATCTTTACTTTCATTTATATACCTGCTCACACCATTGACTTCAGTGTCACTGTGGGAGGAAAACACTCTCCTGTCCCTTTTTAAAGTAGTATGCATTCTTAAAGTTCTAAATAAGATATTAAAATATAGTCATATTAATTTCTGTGGCTCTTTTTTGAGTACCAGTGGGGATAGGAGTACCCGAGTACTGCATCAAAGCATTGTGTCAGCTGACACAACCACTATCAACACCATTTTAAACTGTAAGCAAAATCAGTACGTTTTTAATCGGAGATAAATATTTTCTTCAGCTGGAGGTATGCATAAAATCTTGGACCAGATAGACCAGTTGCTCACTGCTTCATTTTCTACCAAAACAGACCTTTGAGGGAGGTTGCCTGTGTAATAGGCATGTAGAATTGCAAAAAATGCCTATGCACCTCCTAAGGAGAGAGTGCAGTGCTATCAGACTTAGTTTTATGTTAAGGGGGAAAAAAGAAGAAAAGCATGATCAGTGAGTGTGATGAGCTAGTTAGGTTAAAGGATATTGTTCTCACAACGATGTTAGAAGTGCCCCATTACAATTTCCTGTGGAAGTCAGCAGATCCTAACTATAAGTGGAACTAAGCTGTTAGCAGCCTGAGTGACTGGCATAGCAGATAACACTTAAGATAGTTACATTTAACGTGTTTATGGAAGTTTTTATAAGGTGTATTCATGTGCAGTAGCTGAGTTGCACGTTGCACGTTGGGAAGAATGCTCCCAGTCTCGAGCACTGTGAGACTGACTCCTGTGGAATCGTAAAGCTGCTGTCTTCAGTAGAGCAGTATAAAGAAGAAAGTCCTTCAGTTCTATCCACTGCAGTAATTGGAGTAAGACACTCCTGGTCTACTGACAGTTTGAAGTTCAAAGAAAATTCAGCATTAATTGGATGTGCTTTACCCATTCATGGGTTTGAGTATGTGCCAGATGAAGTACCTTCACATACAACTCTGCATAGTGAATTACAGGCTCTGTTCTTGTGAAGTGACACCAACTGCTGTGACTTTAAAATAGATTTTTCAGATTATTTGTGAAGTTGTGATATGCCATGGTTAAAAACATAGTTCAGCCAATAGGTAATTGTATTTTTTTTTCAGAACTTACAATTAATCTATGCCTGATTTTATTTGATTTTTTTCTAAAGATAAAGCTGGTAAGCTCAGCAGAGCTTTTCTTGGGGAGGTGGGGTGACTGAAGGAGTAAAACCAATTGTTTTGCTTGCAGTTGTGTTTGAAACAGGAGTGTCTGTTTGCAGCTGTTACTTGCCACTCCTTTTAGTGAATATGGTAAAATACAGCCTTAAAGGCAATTCAGATCTTTTTGGCTATCATCCTTATGATTAACCCTACTACTCTTATCATAAGAAAATAGCATTCAAGCCCTCGGCATCTGTGTGGGGAAAAATATGGGAAAAGGGAGGGAAGATGATGATGTTGTAAGAACACTATCTATAGCCATAGGTTTAAGAAGCGTATCTTAAATATGTTAGTCATATAATATAAAAGCCTTATAAAACATTCTGCCATTACAACCTCCTTTAGTTGACAGAGCGTCGTTGTAGAATAGGGAATGATCAGCAAACTCGTGTTCATGTTGTTTTCAAGTCTGTGGTGGTGGTCCATTGAGCTACTCTGACTTACAGCTTAGCCATGCATTGGAATAGAAAATATGCATGTCAGTTTGGGTTATTTACATGCAAGCTAGAAACCAAAATATGTTTAAGCATACATATTAAAAGGCTAACAATTCTCTATTACTCACTAACGTACTCCATATTAGGACATATTTTCAAGGTTGTCTGGAAAATACCTTAATATTTGAATTTTGAAAATACTAAAGCAGTTCAATTGGATTGAACTACATTATAATGTGTGGTACAACATATGCCATATGTACACTATTGCTATATGGATAGTCTATTCCATATTTTAAAATGCTAATTTAATGTAAAGAAGTAACTTTTTTGTGTATGTGTTGGTAGTTTTGGTTGGCATCACTATAGTTATAAAACGATTTTTCAGTAATACTGCTTAAGAGGAAAAACTACTGCACTGAAAATTTTGACTACACTTATTTTCAGACTTATCTCCTTCCTAGTGCCATCTCTCATCATTCTGTCGTGTGCAAGTGCAGAGATCTAATACACAGCATCATCTTCCTCTCAGGTCACAGCTAATTGATGAAATTCTTGCCATGCTAGAACTCTAAACAGATTAGGGAAAGTGGATTAGGTGGCCAGAAATGACTTTTTAAAGTGTTCACACATTGTATTTTGCAGATGTCAGAGTAATTGTTGAGTCTGGGAACTTCTTGCATGATAAAATGAAATGTGAATGAGAGTTAATAGAAGTGGTTGGGAGTGAAGAGGATATTCCACTTTCTTTTCCTGATGTCCTTTATACCCCAGCATCAGTGCGGTCTCCCAGCTGTATTGTAACCCAGCAGAAAAATCACTGTTTTTGAGCACTGCATATTGAAATCTAGGCTTATAGCATTAATGGGGGAAAGGTTTAGTTACTGCTGGAGAGTTTCCAGAGAGATGTGGTAAGCTAATACATTGCAGTTTACTTAAACTACACTTTTGCTGCATGATCCATACTCCTGGGTTGGTTAGATATGATGAAATTTGCAGTGTGGCTCCAGCCAGTGCAGGGCCAGCAGCAGCAGTGCAGTAAGAATGAGCCCTGGCAGAGACAACAGTGCTAAGGACAATGAGATGGACCACAGTACTTTATTTCAAGGATTTCTTCACCAGTTTTTCTATTGTAAGGGCTTTTAATTTGAGCATTTCTAGTTTCTTTCTTTAAGGATGTGGTTCACTGGCAAGTAAGTCTCGCATCCCTTAATAAAATTGAGACAAAATTTTGGAGATAGACATCTTTAGTTCTGTTGACTTAATCACAAAACTTGAAGCTCCTGATTCATAGATCTGCTGAAGGGTTATGGAATTAATGATATTTAAATACATTTTATAACAGCTGAGTATGTAATTGTTCCTTAATTTTGGGCCTATCACATTCAGGTAATGGAAACTTGACCTGAAATAATACAAAGCTGAAAGGAAATAATGTTCTCCTTTGAGTTTGAGTTATATGGGTCGCTCACAGGAGACAGCGTGGTTTTCCCTGGCTGGCTTAGACATTGTTATGTGTTCAACATCACTTTCCTTTGGCCACTCAAAAGTTACTGTAAAAATCCTATTTCTCTCAATTCTATGAATAAGTTCTGAATGAAATTCTGTAGGTTGGCAACTAGCAAGAGACAGTTTACCTGTGGAAAAGGCTGTCCTATCTTTCAAGACCAATTTCTCGCTGTAAGTATTGCAGATGTATATGTTTATTCTACCTTTCTTCTTTGGCTTTACTGTGAGAGATATTCCAATTCATTGCTATTGAAATTGTGTAAGTTACAAGATTTAGCATTTAAGTTGAATGAATCTTGGTGAAGTGGGTTTAATTCTATACAAAAAGTTCGTATCAGGTGTTATAGTAATGCTTTTAATAACATTTAAGATTTCCTGTGCTTAGAGAAAAGTAATTCTCAGTTTAAGAAATCTTGTATTAAGATTAGTCGCTGTTGAGATACACGCAATCTGGCATTTGTGTATTTTTTTTTTCCCATGTCTGATAAGAATGAAAGAAATCTTGTGGAAATGAAACTATCCACAGTAAAATGGCAAGAGATTTGATGCAAAGAACCTTATACTTTAATAGATAGCCACTGTTGCCTAAGAAAATAGTTAAATAGCAGTACTTTTTCTTTTCCAAATCTAAAGTCTTACGATTTGAATTATACACGAAAATATTAGTTCTTTATATCGTACATTTAAATGCAGGACATGGACTTGAAGCAGAAAAGATAGAGGCATATGTGAAAGTGAGTCTGAACCTCTGAATTGCATTAGAAAGGTTTAAATTCTTCTTTGAAGGATGAAGACTGAAGCAGAATTACGTCTGTAAGATTAGCCGCAGGAAATGATCAGCTAAATTACTTATTAATTTGAGAACAAGTGAATGGAATTGTAGAATTTTAAAGGCAGGCATTAACTGGTTTAGCCTAGGTTACACTTCAGAAAAGGTAATAAAACTTCTTTTCAAGTTATGCCATGATGTGACCTTTTCACAGTGCTGATGTAAACCTATGATTAAATGCATGGGGATCACAGCCCAGTACAAAAGCATGAACGGAGTGCCCTTGGCACTGATGGAAGTGTGTCCTTTCCACCCAAAACCCCATGTGTTTATTTACTGCTTCAGGTTAGGTTGTAATTTACCATGGGGAAAGCCATAGCTGTAAGCTGAGCAGGATGGGATTAATCATTCCTTCCCATTTTTGTGAATTCTTATGTATTTAAATTATTGAGCTATCTGGTAACCACTGAAGAATTTTACATGTCAGGAAACATTGTGAGTTTGGGCATTTCCCACCTCTGAGACAGACAGTTTCAGCTGTAGTAAGATAGGAGGAGAAGCTGAGCAGCAGAGCTGCTCCTCGTGGTGTGGGCAGGCAGTGCAGGTACCAGGCACACTAGGGCACTTCCTGCCCCACTCTCACCTCTTCCCAGAAGCGCCAGCCTCAGCTGCACCTGATGAAACACATTCTGCGAAGAATCTGAACCAAATAAATGGCAAAACATATTTCATATGCAAATGAATTTCAATCAGTTTCAAAACTAAATTCAATCAAATTACTGCCTTCAGTATTCCATGCTTGTCACTTGCTACCTGCCTGTGTCTTCCACATTTCCCATTCTGAGTGAATGATTATAAACAGGAACATGGCTTAAATACATCAGCAAGACTGGCTGTCCATATCAAGATGGCTCTGCAGCCGTTTTCACTCAAACTGTAAGTTAAAAAATACTTTTGATAGCTTTCTGTAATATTTGCTTTATATTAAGGATCTTGTATTTGTAAGGGGAAAAAAAAAAAAAGTTTAAGTGAAAATAAAATATTTTGAAAAATACCGAAGCAGGTTTACAGTTTGTATTGGATTGAGTATCTCCTGGTACTTGATTCCCGTATTTCACTGAGATTTTGTGGTTTTCTGTAGTAAATTTCAGTATTTTTTTTCCCCTAGAGCTTAGGGTTAGCATCCTGACATACTTCAGTAATTTTTTTCATTACTAAGTCCTTATGAGCTCATATTTACAAATATGCAAAGATATACACACAGTTGGTGCTCTGGGGGCATAATAACCTCAAATTTAGTACTTTAAATCTGTATATGGTGTTTTATTGTATTTTGTTTCATAGATTTCATTGTATAATGTCTACGCTCATTCCAAACTCAGTTGTGAGAATCCAAGTCTTCTATTTTTTTTTTCCTCAGCATAAAAAAGTAAAACATCGATAAAGAATGTCAATTTAAAGCCTCTTATGCACATTGGTTGTGTGTTCACTTTAATCTGTGAGTCGCTCAGGCTGTTAGATTTTCTCTTACGTATGGCTTTCATGGAGGGTCCATTGCCAGCTCCGTTCTGCCGGTGAGGAGGTTCGGTTGCCTGCTCCGTGTTTTGCCCGGTTTGTAAACCAGGGTAATTTCATGGCTCCGTTCAAATTGATTGCGCCCTCTAGCGTGAAAATGTGAAACCTCGAGTAACGCAAAGCGCGTTGCAGCTGTGCCGTGTGTTACAGCTTTCTGTTGTATTTTTGTTAATATTGTAAGTACTTTCTAGAACAACATCCTTTTATTTTTCAAATACATTTTTCGATTGTTAAACTGCTTTCTGACATTGGAAGTCTTCATTGCTTTTCCTTTGGTGCTTTCCACGACATCTTTGCAAATGAAAACGTCATGCTGAATCTTGATACATTTAAACTCATGTGTTTTTCACTTTTCTTCATTCTTAAATGTATTGTTCTTAATTATCTCGGAGCTAAATAGTAACCAAGCACATGCAGTTCCGTATGCATTTACAAGAGCTACCCTTGTAGGTGTGATACCTAAGATAAACATGAAGGAATGGATTTTATTTTTATTCTTCTTAAATTTTTTTTCTCTTTGGCAGGCTTAACAATGAATCCAGACATGAGATACGTTCACATTCCTCTTGTGATAGAAAGATGCCTCAGTACCAGTGAAAATGAGGGCCAAAGTGTGGTGTTCATGTCCCTTAAATACAAAAAAAAAGGTTGCTTTTATCTTTTTAAAACTCCCTTGTAAGCTGAGCTGTCTTACAGATGTTATGTGAAGACCTTTGTGCGTAGTTGAAACTTCATCTGCAATCAGGAATAAATTATGATTATGCATGACCTTTTACAGAGTTCTCAATCTGGCGGGGGGATGGGTTGGGTAGGTTTCTTGTAATATGGGCAGTTTCACCACTGAGACAGCTGTCCTAAAGCAAGGGGTGCTCCGAAAGTAATGCTTCTTATTTTAATGATGTTGGCCTAAATGTGAGAGGGTGATGTTGGTTGAACCGAGGTTGGTTGAACAGAGGTTGAACCTTCTCACCTGTATTCCATTGCATTTTGTTGCCATGTGACAGGTGGCACGGGAGGGGCAGTCTGACAGAATGAAATGCATATGAAGCAAAGGTATGGAATTGAATTGAGAAACTGGCAGAGGTTAACCCAGAGATGGTTGATGCCCCTTTCCTGGAGACTTTCAAGGCGAGGCTGCACCAGGCTCTGAGCAACCTGATGGAGCTGTGGATGACTGTTCATTGCAGGGTAGTTGCACTAGGTGATCTTGGAAGGTCCCTTCCAACTCTAAGGATTCTATGATTTTGTATGGAATGAAATGGCACCCACTGACATTCACTGACACTTGCTGAACGTTTATGGAGACTTTACAGTGAAGGTGAGCATGCTGAGGCAGTGGGTGTTGCGTTTCAGCAATGGTGACAGTGACAGTGGGACATCTCCACTGGTACAAATTTTTATGAGCACAGCATACAGGTTCTTGTTCACCATTGCTGAAAATGCATAGCTACTGGTGGTACCTAAGTTGAGAAATAGTGTTTTGCAGCTGAGAATTGGCTCTATGAAATAATGTTGTTGTACTCCTTGTATCAGTTGCAGTTTCCATGGAAATAAGTAGGAGGCATTACTTTTAGAATGACCTACATAGTTAACATGGGCTACTTTCATGTAATGAGCTACAAAACATTTCCAGTAATCACACTTCCAAATGTTTCTTCAGTTATTTGAAACTAAATGGCACTCAAGCATATGAATACCAAAAAATCTCTTAACTGACACTGGTGCTTTTCTATGCTTAAGGTAGGATTTTTCTGAATCATTACCTTCTACCAAATAGACTGCATCAGAATTCAAGTGTATGTGTTTACACATATGAGCTTTCCTGTGCTGCAGACTGGTGCTCCCACTGATCTCGCTGTAGTAGGAAACATGAAGACCCGATATTACAACTTTTGTAATATACCTCCTTTCATTTCTGTGCTTATATTAAAGTTTAGTTCTTCGTGTATGCCTGACTGAAAGTTCACATCAGTGACTCACTGTCATGGAATAGGTTACTGGATTATTAATATTTTAACATTTTCCTTTGGCAAATATGAAAGCAATTGTGGCTAAGTATAGGACTTAGAAGGAACGAGCGACTTCCAGATAGAAGTAAGGTAATTGTTGTCTGATCCACTAGCATTATTTTGAGACTTATGTATTAAAAGAGGGAATAATATTTCCCGTATTCTAATAAGACTTCTTTCTATATGAGTCACATTTCATAAACCTCTTTGAGAAGAAGATAAAGTTCATCTTAAATAATAATGATTTGCATATTCTTATTATGACAGCTGCATTATTCTGAAAAGTGTGCCGTGCTATTTCCATGGCTTCTGAAAACAAAAAAGGTGCATTTCAGATTCTAAAAAAAATCAGAACAAATGTTCTCAGCATGTAATTAGGCCATGCATATCATGAACATTGTTCTTGTGACTGCTTTTGTAATTTTTACATAGTTATTTCAGAAAGGTTAAAAATTATGCATGCAGTCTTTATTATATTACACACATAATTTGGAAAAAAAAAATGCCTTTCTCTGCACTAAAAATAATAAATTAAAGAAATAGATTCGTTGTGTTGAGAAAAATTTATTTCTTGAGCCTCAAATAATTTAATTCCTTTTTATTCTATGCAAAAAGTAATTTTCTCCTAGGGGAAAATTATTGCTTAACTACTGTTATGTATTCTATGGCAGTCTTAGCCACTCAGCCACAGATAGTTCTAAAAGGGAAGTAGAGAAAGCTGATTGAAGTGAAACCTTCAAACTAAATATGAAAAATAGAAGATTTAAGGCTTTATATGTTTCTTTCACAAAGAATTCCTGATGTTCCTGACATTAAAAAGCCGTTTAAAATAAAACCACAGTGATTTTATCATTGTCCACCATGATCCTTTGGATGGTTATCCTTACGAGCACCTTGCTCTTTTCCAGGGTGAGGCACACTAATTCTGGGCAGGAATGAGGAAGTCCTTAAAATATTTTTGCTTGTCATTTATGGTGTGTTTACTATTGTAAGATTTAATTAATAAGTGGGGATGCAGAAGGGGCTACTAAATTCATTTCAAGTAGAAAAAGTTCTTCTGACTGTCCTTGTTGCTGTGCTTGGATACCAGCTTTAGCAATCATTACAAGCCTTATGCTAACCACCCACTCATGCTGCTGAGATTGCTACTACAAGCCGGCCACAAAGATGGCAGTTAGGCAGACCACTAAGTATCCTGCCTGCCAGTTACGCTTACAGGGATGTGAAAGGTAGATGTAAATTTCCAAGTCATTAACCACCAGGCTGACTGCATTTCCACTAGGTTCTGAGTTGAAATTGTGCTGTGTGTGTTTGCATAGAACCTACGGATCGTTGCTGAAATGCTTTAACTGATTCAGTGCAGATTATTAGTCTCTCCCTCACTCTGCATCAGCATGTAGGAGATGAGATTTATTGCCATCTGTGCAGGTTATCTGAGAATGTGGTTACCTGAGAAACCGTTCTCAAGGATCAGTGTTCAGTGTGGGCTTTCTGAGATACAAACAATGCATATGTGTGATATTGATGGAGTCTATAAGAGCTATAAATTTGAGCAGTTTATTTGCCACAAAAACTCTGACTATCCAAGCTAGATAACTAGGTAAAGACAAGGAGGTCTTTGTATATTAATACACAAAATATATGGAATATATCCAGGATAGCAAAGTAGGACACCACATGGGTGCGTGATATAAAATAATACTAATTGTACAACACAAAAGCAGTGGAATAATAGCTCCAAAACACAGATAACAGGATTATGTTACTCAAAGGAGATAGAAATTAAATAATAATAATAATTATTATTATTAAAAAAAAAAAGATAGAAGCATTATAGATTTATCAGCCTTACACACTGCCATGACATAAAGAGATAGCTAAGATATTTTTAAGATCATTGTATTCTGTTTGGATTTGGAACTTTTAGGATTTCCTTCCAAGAAAAACTATAACATTTTAATCCTTGATTGATGCATAACTTGCAAAAGCAATTTATGTTGACTGTTATAGCATGGCGACTGTTACTGTATGGATCAATCTTGCTTGAGATGGGAATAAGATGGACTTAATAGTTGAAGTTTTCCACTTCTATATTAAAGAAAATTTTCATTTTTAAAGACAAGCAGTATACCACTTCCAAAAGTGAACTCTTCAGGCTGCCTGAATACACAGGCTTCATCCTGGCATGAAATCATAATGTGCATTATGACATTATACTTTGTTGTCATGGAAGCAGTTGCAGTGACATTCTCAATTCTGATGTGAATCTTAACAAGTCTTTTACCGGTCATCAGGTTTCAATTTGAGGGGTAGGTTCTTGCTTGTGTTATTGCATTCCCCTTCAGAGATCCTGTCAGTCATTGATTACCAGTTTGCATGTCTGATAATAACCAGCAGTCCCACTAACCTTCACAGCTTTACAACCTTTCTATTCTTATTAAAACATTCAAGTGACTAGAAAAGTCACTTAGAAAGTTTCGGCTGTAACACAGGACAATATCTGTATTTTGTGCCCAGGCATATTTCAGGAAATAATCTGGTGTGTTCAGCTGTAGAGAGATTGTGAAGAGTACTTGGGTTGGTGGGAGTTGGATGAGACTGCTTCACGCAGTCTCTGATGGTATTTAGAAAATGATGGTGTGGCACACCTAACAAAGATCAGGTTTACTTCCTGTGGTAGGGACTACTGAAATTGTCTTCTCCTCATTGTCCTGGTTTCATTGCAGAGCTATGGCTGCACCTTTGCATTTCAAAGGTTGATGATACGCTGCTCTACTTCCAGGGATCAAGTTTATTCTTGGTTTGATTGTAAGGTGAAATCTACCGGGAAACACAGTCCTTTAAAAAAAATGTATTTCTGTCTCTCCAAACTTTTCTTCTCATTATGCAAGAATTAATTTTGAATTTCATGTGGCTGTATGACTGTGGCTGGGCAATGGGGATTCATTGTCCTTCCCCCATGGTTGTTAAACCATTCTTTCAGAAGAATACCATGAATGCTCTCCTGTTCACAGTGGTTATTAGTGTTACTTGGATGTGTGTGAATACAAAGCTTTGGCTATGTCTTACTGACTGCCCTAGCTAACCTCAACCTGTCAGTCCATTCCCAGCACTAAAAAGAGCTGCTCTTGGCACATGTAGAGGAACCTGGCTGTGAGAATGTGCTCCACACCTGGTCCCCTGCTGATCTTCTGAACTGATATGAATTCTGCTTAAATATTTCATGGGACACCGGGAAGGATTTTTCTCTCAATTTATTTTATTGTTTAATCCAGAAAGCTGTAGATGTAAGAGTGTTTCAGTCTTTAAATGCGCAGCCAGAGAAGTTATATTGGGTACACACATTACTTCAGTGGAGCATTAAAACTGGTTTAGACGGCTGGGTCAGTTCAGTTGTAGAGACAGTTTTTAACAGGTCTGAATCCCACTGAAGTCCTGAAAGCATGTATCTGTCAGCAGACAGGATTACAGCAGGAAGTGATTGGTAGACCTTAGGCTGGGTGAATGTAAGCTGTTTAATTACAGAGTTGCTTTGTTCATTCTTTATCTATATCTTGGTGGTGCCATGGTTGTATATTTCACTAAGCAGGCCTGCTGATTCTCGGAGTAATTTTTTATATTTCCTGATTTTAGATTGTCAAAATAAAGGTTAGTCACTACTACTGTTTGAGTGGTTTGCTTTATTTTAGTTTAAATAAATGTAACCATTTTGCATACTGAATGACATATATGAATAGTAAATGGAAAGAGACTTTCATAGTGCTATCAGGTAAGGGCACCCTTAGCTGTTACTGATAAGAACAGTTCAGCATGGCACTTAAGTATATGTTCTTCTCCATGCAGTAGGTACTGCACATATTTTCCATTCATTTAAATCCTGATTTCACAGATGAATTTATGTATAATGCTGTGTGAAAGCAGAAGCCTAGGTCAAGTCCAAACTACAAATTTCATCAGACATAAAAAGGTAAATCAAGGTAGTGAAAAGGTTTATTATGCACTGATAATAAGTACCCCCAAATGCACGCTTACACTAGCGAAGCTGAGCTCTATCCATGACAGAAGGGACACTTACACTTTATGATACTGAGCATGGCTTATCCAAGGGTAGTCATTCCAAGTGTCTGGCCAAGATGATATACTCTAATTTCTGCACTGTCTAATAGCTTAACTGCAGTCACTCTGCTGTTGTGGTCCTGCTGAAGACCACAGCAATTCAAAAATTGGATTCATTGGTGCCTAGATCTGCTTCTGATGATCTGTAAAAAATGGAATTTTATCTACCTGTGCAATGATCTTTTCACACCCCATGCGCTACTTGTTCTTGACACTCATGTTATGGAGACTGTTGCACGATCTCTTTACTATTGACGAATTTTCTCCCTCTGAGAACAGCAGTGAGTCTTTAGTTTCAGTAGAGAACACACTTTCTATGAAGCTACAAGCTGCTGAATATTGGAGTGACAATATGTAATACTGTTTCTGTAACCAGCTGATGTTGTTAGCTCCATCTTATGATAACTTACAAGCATCATGGCTGCAGCTAATTGTAGGGAGTGTAACCTTAATCTTACAAAGCACTTGCTATTGCAAAAATTGAACTTACAGCCCTGAGGGAATGTATACTGGCATCGTCATCCCTCTTGACTCCAAAAGCATCCACCACCCTTTCTCTCACTTTTCTAGCTGAGTACTTATACTGTTTGTTCCTTATCAGCGTGTAGCTTTTCTAACATATTTTGCTTCCCTTTCAGATCGGAAGAATGGTTTTTGTGCATGAGTACATCCGTTGTTTTTTTGATTGTAGAGAGAACAGTTTGTCAAATGAAATACATTCTTTCTAGAAATCTTTCTGTATTAAAGCCGTCATACCTACAACTAAGATTACTTTAGTGCAGGGATGCAGTCACAATGCTTTATTGAAATTCTACCTTACACTTAGGAAATGCAAGTTTCTTTTCCGTTTCAGAGCAACCCAATAATTACATTGATATTACTCATAAGATCGTTAAGTTTAGCATTAACAGATAATGATACAGAAAGAAATGCTGCACTGAGTTTTGACTATACATCTTTCTTGTTTTAATTGACAACTTACCAAAGTGTTACAAGCATTTCATGCTTTACTGCTCCTGGAAATTCAAGTTAAAGAAGTTATGCTTACTAAAGTATTTTGCCTCTTTTTCTTTCTTTCTTTTTTTTTTTTTTTTTTTTAATGTACACAAAATGAAGTTTGATTCTGGTAGAAATGCTATAATAACCTGAAAATTGTAGTTCAAAAAACTGCACATAAAGCTAACATGACATTCTAAATACATACAATTATTTTGTGTGAGAATTGCTGTTACAATGGTATGCAGAGTGCAGCTATGTTTTCCACAGTTAGGAATTGTATCAAAAGTCATTCAATTATCTCATAATATTATGTTAAGTGGAGGAATTGCTTGAATATACTATCGTGAAGTCATTTCAGTCACAAAAGTGGCTACTGTTCAAGTAATGAACAGTACCAATACAATTGGTAACTAATGAAATGTGGTCATGCTATCTAAGGGAAGACTATCTTTCCTAGAACAGCAGAATCTGGACATTTGGAAGCTATGATGTATCAAGTTGGTAGTAAGAGTGGCAATATTTTAATACATGTTCATAGAGTATAAATGCATTGCATCTACTTTTAAGTATAAATGCAGATTAAAAAGTACCCTTCAGAGGTAATGAAGCAAGTGCTGGGGCAGAATAAATATCCTTTGGAAAGGGTAGAGTGTATGCTTCCCCCTTTCTGGTTCTCCCATTTGTCTTTCTGTCTTGGTGGAGGAGCAAAAGAAAGTGATAAAGTTGATGTTCTTGTGTTTAGTGTGGTCTGGACAAGGTATCAGGGAATGTTTAAACCATTGAATTATTAAAATATTATTCTGCCCACAACCATGTATTCAGATGCTGATTTCTAATGTTTTGTTCCTATCATCGAGTTGTTTGTGCCACTAGGAGTCTCTAATGCATGTGGCACCTTTTCTGGAGTTGACAGCAACATCATGATTATGTTTATTACTGTATCTCTATGAGAGTAACCAGGTGATCCTTCTATCATGAAGAGGGTTTTTCTTCTTTGCCTTCTTTGGAATCTTCTCAAACATGATCCTTTTATAATAGTAAAATTAACATCAGTGCACAAGTAGCTTGTCACAGCTTCACAAGGTCTTTGAGAAAGTCAATAGTCTGAGGCTGAAAAGGAGTTCTCTCTTCCTCTCACAACTTCCTTTTTGATAACTGAGTATCGCAGCCAATTTTCATTGATCTTTCTTTGTGTAAGAAAACTTTATGGTGTTAGATTCACTCTGAAAGTATCTTACGGTCACACCTAAAGCGTCCTGTGGCTTTTCTCCCTAGCTGCGGGTCCATGAGGAAGAAAAATGCAAATATGGTCAGAAGACACAAAAGAGGAGGGCCTCACTAAAATGGGTGATGTTGTAAAAGAGGTTGAGCTAGAAGGAATACAAAGCTCTTGGATTAACATTTTAATATTTTGAAAGCTTATTCTACATGGTTTATTGGAATACTCACTCTTCAGTAGCAGACAATGAAACCATATGCCTGATGGATTGTTGTTGTCAGTATACTCATCCATCAGGTGTACGTATTCAGCCATCCTAATCTGCATATTCACTTCTTAACTCACTGTCTTCCTTTGTCAGGGAAGCACATATGCATTGTTCAGTTCTCTGACATATTAGTCAAGTATAATTATCAGTAACATAAATGATGGTAGTGACTAGCTCTTCTCGAAATAATTTGACTGCTATGGTATGATTTCAAACTCTTTGGACTTGCAATTTACTTGTTCATACATAATCATGTAAACAGTTTGTTAGCGACTCTCGACAGACTTCTGTGTCACAACGGTTTCTTCAGCATCTGTAAAATTTGTATTATGTGTAAAACTAAGTCTAAAAATTTATTTCAATTTCTTAAATCTGATCATCTGCATAGAGAACCTGGACCATTTTTGTGGTCCTCCTCTGGACCTTCTCCAACAGGTCCATTTCTCTCCTGTACTGTTCATCTCACTGCGTTGCTGTTTGAATTCTCTTGCTTTGGGGTAAAAAATCTTATAATCAAAATGAAGCTTGAAAAAAATGAAAACCAAATGGCTTTTGGTGGAAAGTTTTTTAGAACAGGTGCTTCAAATGGGATTTGAAATCTGAACATTTCCATATAATAGAGAAAATGTATATAAGTGGACTAAAGCATTGTACATCTTATAAATACACTCAATTTGTATGTTTGTTTATTTGTATTTGTATTATATTTGTTCTAGTACTTTAAATATTGCTGCTGCTGCTGCCTCTTCATCTGTATCATCAAAAAAAAGGTTGTATACAGTTTAAAAAGCAGCTATTTGTCACTGAGTTAAATAAGCTGAGGTCTATAAACTCAAAATCCAAAATGTTGCTGTATTATTTACAGTAATACAATGAGAATGATGATGTTAATAACTCTAATCACTCTACCAAAATCTGCACAGTGCAAGCCCATAAAAAACAGCTGAAACAGCTGGAAATTATTTCATTGGAAATTAAGGTATATTAGAAAAGGGTAGAATATCCATGCAGTGTTATAAACTGCCTTGTAGATACTAGATGTTCTTAACCGTAACCCAAGTAATATTAACTTCTCCCAGCCCCCCCAAAAAAATGAAAAACAATATTTTTTTGGACGGGTTCTCACATAAAAAGGTCTGGGAGTTTTGTTGGTGTCGTTTGTTTTTAAGCTACGCATCAGTTACCTCCTAATGGAATTGCTAGTCAGGAAATCTTTAGTCTTGCTCATGTGTTTAAAACAACAACAGACACAAAACAGCTGAAAATGGAAAGAATAAAACATAACATCTTGTCCCAGAAAAAAAAAGATTATCAACCAGCTGTCATAAATGGTTTACTAAACTACTTTACCTCAACTAATTTTTCTGTAGGGTGTTGCTTGAACGTGATTGAGATGAAAACAGTTTCATGGCGTCCATCACTTCAGCACATTCATTTTGTACTAATGTTAATACTGTTTTAAAAGTTTGTGGGATAGGGAAGTCATGTACTTGAATTTCTAGAGCTGGATTGCCTTCTTCTATGCTCTAGTACCTACTGTTAGTTGGTAAGGTAGTATAATTATCTTACATTTTATGATTTCATACCATCAGACAGTGAAAGACAGAAGAGTAAGCAGCAGTGGTATTTTTAGAATGCATTTAGTAAAGAGAATAGAGATAATAGTTGTTGTAATTAATAAGGTTATGTTTGAGGATTCTACAAAGCTGCAAGCTTACTGGTGAGTTAGGTAAAATCTGGTTATTTCAACAGAGGACAAAATCTAGGTATTTAACAAAGAAATAGAACAAAAAGGAAAAAAAAAAAAAAAAAAAGCAAAAAACAAACAAACAAAAAACCTACAAAGTCCGTAGTGTATTTTTAACATAAATGTGAACTCAGGCAGCACAGGATGGCCTCCACCCAATCTCCATGAATATTCATGCTATGCTCAGTTACACAGTAAATTTGTGTTGAAGTAGAATGCATGAGTTTTGTGCTGAATCAGGCTCTCATAGCAGCCTTTTCTGAGTGAAGACAGTAATTGGAAGTCAGTATTAAAATATTTTTTCTTAATGTTTGTGATACATCTAACTAGTCACTGGCAAACTTTGATCTGTTACAGAGGATTTACTAATTATGTCATTTGAAATGCATTTGTCTTCAAAAATACAGTAAGACTTTCAGATCAGAATAAGGCAAAGTGCAGAAAGTGAAAGCCATCAGCTCAGGTAAAACATATAGTAAATAGAAGTACAGATGCAAAACAGAGATGTGCACATTTTTTACAAGTTTACTTTGTTATTTCAGTTGACATTTTACTGAATGTCACTGAGAGTGAATAAACAAGCTAATGAGGTTTTAGCTAAATCTCTGCAAACAAGTTGTGAATTCAGTAAATAAATAAAATTGCTCATCTCTTAATCCCAGACTTCTTATTTTGGGACTTTCAGAGCATCCCCTAGTTTGCAGTGATGCATTCATTCAACACGTGATCAGCATCAAAGGCATGAAATTCCAATTAACCGTTTTTTTTGGGCACCTCACCTCTTTCCAGTTTGAACTTGGAATCTCCTCTGTGCACGGACCACTAATGAGGAAATCCTTGCTTATGAATTCAGTGCAGAATGAGGGTTTTTTTTTTTTCCTTTGCATAATGTCGGCTTTGAAGTCAGGCAGTCCAAGAAAGTGATTGATCTCACCCAAGTTCATAACTTTTTCAAAGTACTGCCGATATCATTAAATTTTAATTAACCCTTTGAGCTCCTTCTATGATGTAAAGATGAGGGAACATCAAAGGCTTGTGTGTTAGAGCAGCAGTGAAATCTTTTGAGCTGGCTTAGACTTATTGAAGATATCTAAGCCGCAAAATATTCCAGTTCTGTAGTCAGCTCAATTCTTGTTACTAGCTCTGCTCTGTGTTGGAAGAGGCAAAGCTATTGTTACATCCTCAGTTAGGGCTATTTATATACCGAGCCCATCTTCCTGTAAATGCTCTTCCTCCTACTCAAAAAAAGAAGTAGTCCATCTTAAAGCAAATGAGCAGAATGTAATACCTTATTCTTTCTCCTTCATTTATGCTTGCTTTGGCTATTATTATCCTGGTTAGTTGTCTTAGAAAAATATCCTGTAGGATTTAATAGGGATTATACAAATAATCTTCTATATAAAATGAAATCTAGGGCTTGGTATTTTAAAATTCATCCTGTGCGATTCCCTTTCTTGACAGGGCAATTTCAGTCAAAAGTGAGCTTCATAGGCTTCTAACTTCATAGCCTTTTTTTTTTTTTTTTTTTTTTTTTTTTACAGCGGGTGGATGGGGACCTGCAGAAGGCTTTGAGAAGGGCTGTTTTGAGGGCAGAGCTCAGTTTTGCCTCTATGCTGTGAAATTATTTATACTACTGTGAAGTGGATTTGAAAGTACTCTGAAGCAACTGTACCTCATGGTAAAGAAATCCACAAAGTGCAGAACAGCAATAAGTCGTTTTTGTTTCTTGGGACAGAAGAGAAAACCTGGATGGAAGAGCATTCTGCTTTCTTGATACCAGAAAGCACTGTCTGGGATGTGGAGAACACTGAGCAGGAGAGGAAAAAAGAGGCAGGATTACTCTGTAAATTCTTCCAATTAATGAAGGGAAAAAAAAAAAAAGGGAAGGTCAAGAAATGGGGATCTTCTATTGGATTCAGAAGCCTTTGCTTTCACACTTCCCCCTTAGTTTCTTTAAGATATTGGTGAAAAGATGTCTGTTTTCCTTACCAGATCTGTCATTAGTAACTCTGCTTGTGCTGCAACAAACTTGTTAATAGGCAAAGAAAATAAAAGACGGGTCAAAACAAGCCGCTTCTGAAGAAAAAAGAATGCATTACTTGAAGTCATGAATATATGGGTATGTTGGTGTTTGAGTTGGAGGTTGCTCTGGCTGTCCAATTTCCAGAGAGGATGATCTGCCTCTAGAATGAGGCAGGTTGCTTGAAATCATAATATGTTAGCATTTCACATTTAAACTATGTGTCTCACTGCAGGTGTTGTTCGTGGCATGTCTGGCTTATGTTGAATTTAGAGAGCAAATTCTAAATTTTGGAAAGCTTCTCAACTACATCTACAGTTACAGGCATATCCCTGCCTTCTGGAATGATTACATGTGCCTTTCTGTTCTTCTCTGACAGCAAACAGTGAAATTGAGGCAACAGCTGTAGTGCTACTTTGGGTCCACCCCTGAAGGGCAGAAGGGTTAATTTAGCTTGATTTGAAATAGAACTGATTAAACCAATATATTAGCAGCAGGGATGAAAGCTTATCAAAGGATTGCCTGGCTGGAATGAAACTAAAAATTTCTCTATTTTCTGTGGTTCAAGGAGCTAGTTAATGGGTGGATTACAAAAGTGACCTGTCAACCTTAAATCTGTTATAGGATTATAGAAATAACAGCATTTAATCTATTGTGTGATGCATGAATAGAAGTGAAGTTGTGATATCTGCCAAATATGGAGGGCAAATAGACATAGAAATGGAGTCTCCTTCATAGGACATGATTTCCGGAGTAATCATAATGGCCTACAGATGTGTGCATGTGTCTCTTTGTATCTGTGGGTGAAAAAGCATCATCGCTTATTTGTTACAGTTTTGAAATTCTTCAGTAAAAACGATTTTTCAAAACATTCTTCAATATATTTTTGAAAACGTTCTTCAATGATAGTTTTTTTTTTTTAATTGCATAAACAGGTAAAATAATTCTAAATCAAATTTTTAGAAGGGAGGGGTGGCTTAAAATGGGAGAGAAATCAGAGTGGGGGGAACAGAATGCTTTGCATTAAAGAAAATGAATGCAGAGACAGAGGCAGTTGGAGAGTTTCTGTTCTAGGCTTTGATGGAAAAACCTTCCTTTCTATCAAGAAGATGGACATAATTGAGTGGGCATAATTATGGACATAATTGAATCATATGTGAATGATCTGAGCATTTTTGTCAATCTGCGCAATTATTTTCTAATGTTGACTTTAGTTTGTTGTGGGTTTTTTCGTTTTGTTTTTTTTTTTTTTTTTTTTCTCTTTAGCCGTGTTTTCTTCAAACTCCATTTTAAAGGAGAGGAGGAAAATAAACTACCTTAGTCAGTTTTTGGCTACCTATATGTAATATGCTATTCATAGTTCTGTGACAAATACTGCTGAGTTTAATACTGATTAACCAAAACTGAGTGTAACACTTATCAAAAGGCAAGCACATGTTGTAGAAGTAGAGAAACTTCAGTGTGCTTTTTTTGTTTGATTAGATGAGTAAATATGCCTAAGAATAGGTGAACACATTTGCAGACGTAGTGTGGCATGCCTGCTGATGCACTTAGAAATCATACTGTATGACGCCCTTAAGATACTATGGAGAAAAAAAGCAAACAAAAGCCATACTATTTTTGGCTGTTGAAAACATGATTGTGCGGGTGCCAGCTATTTGAGAAAAGTGCAGCATTTTAACTGCAGATTAGTGATATTTTCATCCCTACCATCCAGAGTGCTTTTTCACTAATTTCGTGAGCCATCAATGGATTCAGTCTTGCGCTGAACATTGTCAACATAGAGCAGAAGCTTTGAGACTCACTGTACCTGAATTAGAACTTTGAAATCAAAGGTCACTGGGCTTTGATTAGTTTACAGGATGCAGGATAAGTAAGACATAGAAAAATTAGCTGTGCCTAAACCAGACTGAAATCATTCCAGATTTAGTGGGGGAGCCCATCTTTGTAGGCTATCTTTGCCTGTTATCTATTTCCTGACACAAAGAGACACTGGCCATTTGAGAGCACTACATAAAGCCTCAGATTCACTTACTTGAAGGAGGATGGTTAGCTGTTCAGTACTGTGCATGCTTTATACGTACCTCCTAAGCACTTTTCTTAGAAGAGGTACATGCATATTGGTAGCTCGTATCAGAAGAGGTGGAGTAAGTCTTTTTCTCGGCAAAAGCGTTATTAGAATGGAAGACATTACAAATAAGACACCTACAAGCAAAAGATATTTCTGGTTATGTCAGGAATGGTTTACTTTCATTTCCTTCCATTGCTTTTATTTCATAAAAATGAGTTTGCATTCATTAAAGATAGTGACTTTAGACCTTGGAATACTTAAATCTTTTTTTTTTTCTGGGAGACAGGGTTTTTGTTTTGTTTCTTTTTTAATCAGCAGACAGTTGATTCCCTTAGTGCTGCATCTGTGCCTTGGTGCTGCTGTGGCTTTATCAGCTAAAACAGTAGTTTAATCTGTCCTTCTGTCACATACACATTCACGTGTAGTATTTTAATTCCTCTTGTATAGTGTGCTGATTCTAATGATAATTTTTGTGGTGTCTTGGTATTAGAAGAGATGAAACACCAATAAGCAGGTGATTGTGGTGTATTTCCTTACCTTGCCATCCTAGAGACAGACCTGAGCTATTTCAGAACACGCTACCATGGGTATCTGGAGTAACAGTGATTCAAGTTCTTCCCACTGATCCTGAATTCTTCAGAATGACATGACTGCAGTTGCTGTTTTTTTTATATACGTGCATTTTGTTCCAGAGAAAAAAATGCTTTTTTGCTGTTGTTTTATTGGTTAGGCAATAAGCTGAGTAATACTATTTTTAGAGTTAAGTGAGCTAATGAGTAACACTCTAATATTGCTATTAATGAAAGAGCTGAATATTGTATGTTAAGTTACAACTGAAGACCAGAAAAAAAAATATATTTTTTTATACTGTTTGCATAGCTAACTTCATCCTTGGTGTAATTCACTAAATAAAAGATTTGCTCTTCAGAATCTCTTGGTGCACTGGGGAATAAATCTTTATAAAATGAGTAACTTTAAGCCTATTTTTAAAATGCACTTTTAAAATGTTTATTTTTCATTTTATTTTCAGATGAAAAGATAGAACATAAAGATAGAAAAGATATACACCCATTTATTATTGATTTATTGTTGCTTTTTTTTTTTTCTTTTTTTTTTTTTTTTCCTGGCTTCAAATTTCCTTCAGAAATTAATGCCTGGCTTAGTAACACATTTTTGAGTATAGAAGGCTGCGGTCTTCCAGATAACATGAGGGTGAACCATTTACTCTAAGTAAAATCTATTATGGTTGATTCTTATGGAATACTTCAACAGATAAGACTGAAAGCAGGTGAACTCTATTTAGAAAATAGAGTTTTTGCCCTTGTGAAAGTGTAGAGACCTCAAAGAGGACATGAAGTAAGTAGGCCTCATTACAATAATATCAATTGCACTTGTATCAGATTGGCTGGAAAACAACTTGTATTTGCTTTTTGCTGCTGTCGTGCATTTCAATGACCATTTGCTCCATTAATATTGCAACTGAACTGCTCCAAAGCAATTTGTAATCAGGAATCTGAAATGTAGCTTATGGCAATATTAGTCACACGATTCCAAGCTTTCTGTACTGAGAATCATTAATAGATACATATATTCTGTTAAAGAATATAGAATATATATGCTGTTAAAGCTACCAAATACCAACTTCAGTGTTGTGCAGTTTTGTACAACGTTCAACCCTAATTAAAAAGGCTAATATTGGATTTAAACCAATTAAGTAATTCAATGATAGCTCAAATCCCAACTTCGTTGAATATGACACAAGGACTATAAATGTGTCGTGTCCTCAAAATTCATTGACATTGTCTGGTAACTATTTGTTTGCTAAGAAAAATGCAAAACTTTAAAACGTCCCAAAACTTTTTGCAGCTGTCTCCACGTTTTATAATAGTGTCCTTTAGGTGCTGTGACTGCTGACTGCTATCGTTGTCACTCAGAGATTTTTTCCAGGCTCCAGGGGAGGGTTGGCTATTACAGTTCTGTAACTACCAGTTTAATTCTTTGTACCGGAGGTAAGACAGTATCAAAACCAGAGTAGCTCTTGGTTTACCCAGAGCTGCACCTGCACAAGGCTCTTTCCCTTACATATATTAATATGTTGTAAAGAAACAAACAGAGCTTGACTATTTTTCTCAGTCTTGCACGTCCATTACTCTGAGGATGTCCTGCCTCAAGGCATCTTAGCATATTACCCTGTTAATGGACCTATTTCTTGTTACCTGTTTTATAATGTGCCTCATGCATACGGGCTAATTTGGTTATCATACTGTCTTAAAATTGACATTACCTACAGAAATCATTCCTGCAGTTTTGTCTAGGTAATGCTCTTCCTTTCTGTAAGTTAATGTACCTGTTATTTATTGTGGCTCTGTTTCACCAAGAGGTGCCTGCATGTTGATTGCAGGCTTAATGATCTTTTGATGTAGCAGAGCAATAGTGGAGAGTTTGCAAGGCAAGTTGTTTAATTCTCAGTTTGAAACATCGTATTAATAGTATTTACAATTCAAGAGAAAGACATAACAGAATTCTAGGGTAATTGTAAAGGCGATTGTTATTTTAAGTGAATTACTGATGACATGCAGCTGTCAGCCTATTTTCCTGAAAATGTCAGGGAGGTCTGATTATTTAAAAACTCTAAAGTAATTTTAAACAGAAAAAAGAAATCTAAGCTAATAGCGTGACATTTTCATTATTATTTTATCTAGAGGAGAAACAGTAAAATCAAAGTGTATGAAAAGAAGAATGATAAGACTTCAGTATAAATATCTTACAAGTTGCAGCATTAGTTGCTGTGCGGGAAATCCAGTCATGTTTTATGCCTAACAATATATGTTTGGAATAGTAGGAAGGAACCTGCAAAGATCATTGAGACCCACTGCCTGACCTTCTGAGGACTAAGCAAACATTCAAGCGTGGTATTGAGGGTGATCTTCAAATGCCTCCTGAACACTGACTGTGGGCGTCAGTCACCTCTCTAGGAAGCTAGTTCCATTATATGACCACCCTCACTGTAAAGACATCTTTCCAACATCCAGTCTGACCCTCACCTGGCTTGCTTTGTGTTGTTCTTGTCCTGCTAGCAGTTCCTAGGAGTGGAGCTCAGCACCACCATCTGCTTTCCCTCCTCAGGGAGATGCAGGGAATAGCTAAACTGATGATTGTGCTTCTAGCCAGTGGAAGGAAAATGACAGTAGGAAAAATAAGAGTCCAAATAAATTTGCTCATAAAAGCCCATAGCTGTACCCAGAATTGTGTTGTGAAGTTCTCCCTTTCATTAGGAGATAATTTTAAAGCATCACTTTCTCAATATTAGAGTAGCATGATTGGAAGGCAGCCCTATGAGTCCTGCAAGGGCAAAGGTACTGCTACATCTTGTTATACGTGCAGTATAGTGTGAATTTAGTGTGAATAACATTGGCATTAAAAAAAAAAAAATCAGAAATATCACTGTACTTTCACCATAAAAATACTGTGTAGAGAAAAAAAAAAGCAGATAGTTAAATATTCTCTCTGGACTAATTATTTTCTTTTAACTACACTGTGTTAAATCAATCTTTGTCTTATTTGCAGTTGCTCACAAATACGCGTAATGTGAAGGAAAAAGGAGAAATATTTTTTGGGTGCTATGCTGCCAGCTTTTTGCATGGCACCACAGATGTGTGGCTCTTGGGAGTCTGATCTGCAGGTATTTGTGCCTCCTGCTCCCAGGGACACCAGTGTGAATGTGCAGCATACACGCAGTGCAGGACCAGCCTAGGACTAATAGTGCTGAATGGGGTCATAAATGTTTACAGCTGAGTTAGCAAACTTATTGCCATGTTACTGAGCTCTGGATTGCTAATGAACAGTAAGAATGGATTGCTAATGAACAGAGTAAGAATCTTTTATTCTTTGGGTAGAGTAAGTCTTTAATGTTAATTTGTGCAATGTTAATTTGCGCTGGGTATAATTCTGAGGTGATATGACTGCTTCATTTACTCAAATATACATTTTGCTTTTGTAATCTGTTTAAGATATATTGTCCTTATAAAACCACAGAAGGAGAGCTCAGATTGCTGATTGCTGTAGTTCATGCAGTTCTGGTGTCTAACTGAAAAGATCCCTGGTTAGAGAGGGAAGCTCGCATAGGAAGGGTGAGAATACGTTTGCTTTGCATTTCTTGTCTTGAGATGACAAGTAAGGGGTAGGATCTAATTCCAGAACCATTTTGAGATTATTCTAACATTCTCCTGAAGCATTAGGAAAGAAAGCACGTTGTGATGCCTGTCTCAGTCTTGTTTAATATAAATGATAATATTTTTACTCAACAGATTTATTTTTCTTAGAGCTGAAAGCAAGTTCATAGGTTTATCATTTAGAGCTGGTCAAAGAAAAAAGGCAGCTAGCTGAAATGCAAGCATTTCTGAAAGGATAGCTTCTCTTCTGGCAGTTCTAGCTTCAAATATGTGCCCACTGAGAGCAGCTCAGTTTGATGTAGCCAGTTTCATGAAAGCTGATTCGAGAATTAGACTTTAAGTGAAATAGAAAAACAAAGAACAATTGGGAAGGTTAACTACAAAGAATATTTTTGGTTGTGGTACTATTTTAATTCTCATACGAAAAGCAGCTGCAAGGTTTTTAAGTTGTTATTTAAACAGTACAAAACCAGCTTTATGATGTCACATGTTGGGATTCCAATACCTGCAACACACTCATTAGACCATCAGAACCTCAGTGTCTTATGATTTACTTTTTCATCCTGTTGTGTGCGTGTATTTATTGAAGGTTGCATAGATCGGCATTGTTTCTTGCACGTTCTCATGCTGTGCTATGCAGAACTCAGTGGAAATGAGGTGAAAATTGGGTTGGTTTTGGGCTAGCATAGCGGTATACATCTATCTATATAATATACAATATGCTTCTTGTTCTTGGCCATTTCTGTGGAAGAGAGCACTGCTAAATCCACATATGTGTAGCATGCACAATGTTTGGCTTGTGATGTATCTTTTCCTTCACTTTTGTTCCTAATGTAGGTATGGTGGAAAGTTCCTTAAAGTCTCTTCCAAAAAACGATTGCCCTAATGAAAATTGATGTTTAACATTTGGAGTGGATTATTTAATAAACTGAAGCAACTGATTAAATGACATTCTTGCCATAGCTAATATCTTCCTTAAATGACACCCTCACTCCATAGATCAGCTGCTTTTATACTATTTAATTTTAGGGCCAAGCAATTTAATCTCTGACTTTGCCCATGCGCTGCTGGAAAACAGAAGAATCTGTGTGGTAGAAGAAAAATATATGCAAAGCATCCTCCATTTTTTCATAATTACAGTTGCTATTTATCCAAAGGGCAGACTGTCCACAAAAGATTCAAATCAAATAGTTTCTTTTCCAATTGACATTTACCTTTATATTTTAGCAACTATGCTATTTCCACATGATACGTTTTTATATGACATGCACACAAGGAGATACCATTTCTGCATAGGAATAAAAATGTTTTTTTGTGTGACACAGACATTTTGCTGGCTTAAAAGTACTTTAATAGAGAGGAAACTGAGCCAGAGTTCGTGACTCGTGGGAATCTGAAGCTTTGTGGTACTTGAATCCATTACTAATTTTTACCCACTTGCTTCTCCAAAAAAAAAATATATATATATATATATTGCCTGGGTGCATGTGTATTTTTGTATAGATATCTGTGTGAGTGCCAGCAAATCAGTTATTGAAAAAAAAAAATCAGTTATTAAAAAGGTAATAGTAATAAAAATAAAAATCAGTAGCCAACACATTTAAAGCTAGGAAGAAACTAACAAATAGACATAAATAATTGCAACTTATCTGGCAGGTTTCACATGTGTTGCATCCCATCCAACTGTGCTACTCTTTATCTTACTGGGTTATTTTTTTGTTTTGTTTTGTTTTTTAATTTGTTTTGTTTTTGCTTTTGTTGTTTTTTTTTTGTTTGTTTTTGTTTTTTTTTAAAGTGTTTTCAGTGTTTTATTTATTTATTGTATATTTGAAGTCATTAGCTGCCATATAAAGCAAATCTGGATTTAGCTTCCTTCCAGATTCTTCTCTTGGGCTTTCATTGCACCATATGAATAAGATTTCTGATTTTTGAATTTTGTCCAACTAGAATTGTAATATAAAAAACAGCTCTAAGATGGTTGCTGGTGCCTGCATGTATTTGCATATATATTTATGTGTGAGTTCAGAAAGAAACCTAATGTTTCAGCCACAGTCAGAGTGAATTCCTAAGGCTTCAAGCAACTTGTTCCTATCTATTAGAGGAGATCAGAAGGGTCTGTGCCTTCTTTATTCTTGGTTAAGAAAACCTTTCTTTCACAATTAATGATCTTAATCAACAGAGAATTGTGTTTTTAATGAGTATGATCAGTCCCTAAAAATGGATATATCCAAAACTTTTGCAATTTATGGTATATGTATGCCTAACATAAATAAATACAAGTTCTGTTGAAATTCTCAAGTTAGAAATTGTTCAGTAACCCGAGCAAGACAGCCTATGATGAGCACAGATTTGCTCAGAAACACACGCAAGACAAGGTAGTATAATTGGTATCTGCCAAAGGCTGGTGAATGCATGGAACATGGATGACTTGAGGACTGGAAGTAGAAGAATGGAAAGGAGCAGATAATGAGAGTATGAAATAGAGCAGAGACATTGCCCTTTTGTTAGTAGCTTCCCTTATACTTCGCCATTATTAAAAACTGTCTCTTTGCAAACACATCAAGAGAACACAGTGAAAATGTGAAAATTTCCTTCTGCATCCAAAATTAAATTCGATATTAACTTCAATATTCTGTCTCAGGACAGTGCTGATTGCTGGGCTGCTGATAGGGCATTCTGAAATCTTCTCACTAAGTCTTTGTGCCCAGTTGTTGTTTCCCTTAAAGGAGAAGCTTTCTAGCAATGGGTAATTTTTTGATACATTTTTGAGCAGGTAGCCAGAATTTACTGCGGGGATTAAAGAAGTAGTCCTCCCCCAGTCTGCCTATTAGCATTGCAGAACACAGCACATGCAGTCACGCAGAGTCATTCCTCAGCATCTGAACCACAATCACAGTAAGGTTCTGGTTTATGGCTGGAAAGCCTAGATGCTCTGGTATTACAAATAATAACTACACAAAAAAATGTAGCTTTTTTATTAAATGTCATCCCAAATAGACACTTCAATTAAGTAAGGAATAAGGAAGGACATCTTTCATCTTCCTCCTTATGCTGCTGGTAAAATGCAAACTAAACTTTAAAGAGTAGCACTGAATATGTCAATCTTTCATATCAACCCCCTGCTCAAGTGATTCTAGAAATGACTGTTTGAATTAAGGAAATAGGTTTTTCCTGTCACTCACCCCTAGACCTTCTTGCTGTTCCTATAGATATTTTTCTTTTTCTTTTTCTCTATACACTTGATTGAAAAACCAACTGTGTTTCTGCCTTTTCATATTCTCAGATTTTTTGACTCTTTACAAATGCCAGCAGTCACGCAGCTGTGAAAGAATCTTTTGATATTCACATTTATTGTAATATAGAATTCAAATTTATTTTCATTCTATCTTTCATGCCTCTCAAGTTTTAAATCCTGTAGAGAAAAAAAATGTATAGATACGAACACAGAAGCAAAAGAAATCACTGGTTTGAACTCAAGTCTGTAACCAAAGAAACTCAAGCAGTGAAAATTATTTCATTTGGGCTGAGGTCTGTGTGCATCTGTGATGAGGGAGATGCATGAAAAGAGATGAAAGTGGAAAGAGAGAAGATCTATGCGTGCACATGTGTCAAAATGTGCTTGTATTTATGTATATATGTACTTGAGAATGTGTCCGTATTCATAGTTCACATGAGAAAGTGTTGTTTATCCTGTGGATAATGCATCATATAAGAGATATTTGCCAACATTCATCATTTCACTTCAGTCTGCTGTGCCTACAAGGTGTCTGTATTTTATAAAAACTGGTGGTTGCTTTTATTTTGTTACAAGCATTCTGCTTTAATCAAATATGAAATTCCTAGCACTTGATTACTCTCTTGACCACTATAATGATTTTTCCTGAGGTGTTGAAGATACCTCTCTCAGGCTCACGACTCCTAAATGGTGACTACCTGGGGGAGAGGAGCTCTCTTTTTAATACTTTTCTGTTTATGCAGACATAAAATCCAGTTTCCAGTTACCAAAGTGCAATGATGCATTTTAAGTAATACAGTTCATACTGATTTACTGCAAGTTATATGGCTTAATAGAAAAAATTTTCTACCACTGCTACTTTAAGCGCAATATGAGCTGAATTCATCAATGTAGAATCAAACCTACTACTGTACATAAAAGAGCACCTGGCTGTACTATTTATCAGACAAACTTGCAGTGCTATTCAGACCTTTAAACTCAATTGAACTTGTAATTTAAAGAGAATGAAACATTCCTGTCCTGTGTCACTGTATTCCAGGGTTTTACTGGTGTAAAAGTTTTTGCAAACAAGTTTTGAAGGTGACAGATGACTTTGTGCCCCTTCTAAACACCATGTGCATCTGCTGTAGAGAATTTTCTAAAGAAAGCGCACTGTAGTCACTATGGGCTATGAGTTGTAAATATGAAGTTAAGACTGGGATACCAATAATTATTTTTTTGATACTAATTTGCAAAGGCTTTTTTTTTTCATTTAGAAACAGCCTGAAATTGAAAAGCTGTCCCATCAACTTGGAAGTGAAGCTATAACCAAGTGAAACTTGGAAGTGGGGCTATAGCGTTCCTTAACCAAGGACTCATCTTTGCATCATTTCTCTTAAACCACACATGGCTGATGGGGGAGATGTAACTTTAGGAGAACATCTTACAGAAAAATACTTATGAGTGATATAAAATGCTTTTGCAGGGATTTCAAGGGGTATATAGCATAGTGTAAGGGAACAGGAGTGTGTGCCATTAGTGCTTCTTCAGAGTGCTACCATTTGGAGTCGATGGTTATTTGCTGCTGCCAAGATAGCCTTGTCAGTTGTACTGGTTTGATGTTTATGTTTATTTAGAGGGACAGGTGCAATAAGAGATTTTGTCTGTAACACAGCGTGATATTTATAAAGTTTTATAACAAGGCTTAAACTTTATTCTACCTCTGGAAAACAAATATACGTTAAAAATGTACATTGTACTGGAGTTTTTAAGCTCTGAAAGCATTTTACAAGTGAGTGACTCATGCGGTGCAGCGTGGTGATTCTTTCAAAGTACTTAAGGCAGGAATATTAAATTAATGGTTCAAGATAATTGTGTGTATTTGTATGGGGTGGGAAGAAGCCTTATTTCCTAAGGAAAATTCTTCAGTGTTTTAAGCATTAATAACATGGTTTGCCACTTATTTCAAGTGAAAATAATTAAACTATGTTTGGGATATGTAGAGTTTATCTTGTCTTTTCAATCTTTATAGACATAAACCAAAAACCCTAGAGTTAGTCAAAACACTACATTTATTCATTTATTTATTTTTTGTTTCTAGTGAAAATAAGGAAAGTTTGTTTTTCATTGATTACAAATATTTCAACAAATAAATGCTGCTGGGGAAAATCTTGAAGTTCAGCTAAGGTGTTACTATTGTTCCTTGCTCTATTTATCCTGGAGTCACAGTGGTCTTTCTTGTGAGTGTCTCACTCATTGGCAGCTATTACTAGTCTTACCATGAGCTAATCTACAGTTTTTAATCTGAAGTAATTTGTAACTCAGAAATCCAGTATCCAGTAAAATTTTGCATAACTTCAGTGTTTTGGGGTTTTTTTGTTATTGCTAGTCATCGACTGCTATGTTTCCTTACTTTTACTTCAGTGAAAAAAAAAAGAAGGTCTGTGTAGTGTGCCTGCTGACTTAAGAAAAAAAGACAAACCAAACTGATCTATGTTTCTTCTAGCAAGGTGCCTGAAATAATAAGGACTGTGTCACAGCCCACTGATGTAGTAATTCTTAATGATATGTCAAAGGGTTAATGTTGGAAGCTTTGAAAATTTGAAAGCATAGGCTCTTACGATCCTATTGGGGTCAAACATGGTGCAGTCAGATCCAGTCACTGTCTGGAGCAGAACATACCACGTACTAATTTAGTTAGCTAGTTCCAGGAATGAAGCCGAGAAGCAAAGTAATACACATACTGTTGCAACCAGACAGAGGATGAAGAGCTCAAAGTAACTGGGAACATGCACATCGACAGGATAGGCAGTAAGATGTGTTAGTCCTGATGGCACCTGCAAATCTGAATTGTCAACAGATGCAAACTCATGTTGTGCTCATGTTTTAGTCTTTGAGAACCTTCGCTTTCAAGGCACCTTCTCTCCATTGTTCAATTAGCTTCATTGGATAACGAGCTATTTCCCTTTGTTAACAACTTTACAGCTAAACCATTCATCTCCCTATATCCAATAATACTATCTGACAATTCTTCAAATGCTTTTCTTACTTGTAGATGTGTCCTGTGGTTTCCTGTTGGTGTCTAAACCTCAAGTCTCAAGTTACACTGATTTTAGCTTTTAAAATCAAGTAGAGAAATTTCTCTTGCTCAGAAGAACAAAAACTGTGTGGGAATTGAAGGAGGAAATGGGAGGAACAGGAGGAATTTTGTCTTCCTATGTAGGCAGAAATTGCATTTTATTATTTTAATTATTTTATTATTTTATTATTATAATTATTTTATTATTTATTTATTATTATAATCCATATGGATTTTGCCCAAAACTATAATGGTCTGGGGATGCTTATGATTTTTTTTTTTCTAGTGTGACAAAGCAACTGTTTCAGGTGTTACTTTTTCAGTTGATGTGAACTTTGTTATAAGGTATGGAAAAAGGTATCTCCAAAGTGTCACTGAATGCAAGGTATATGTGATTGATTGAACCCTGGCAGTGTTCAAGAGGCGCCTGGATGAGGAGCTACGAGAGATGGTTTAGTAGCTTGTGGCACTGATAGGAATGGGAGGGTGGTTGGACTGGATGATCTTGCAGGTCGTTTCCAACCTTGTGATTCTGTGATTCTGTGAAGGGGACCGATTTCAATAACTTATGTAGTTTCCTCTGGTTTTGTCTTTATGGATTCAGAATTACTCTCCATTTAAGTCACACCAAGATTATCTTTACCTCCGTTCTGTTTTCAAAACTTTTTATAAATATCTTTTCATTTAGATTATTTCCTTTGCAAAATCCAGTTCATTAGTATTTTATTCATTTTACTTTTTTTTTGCAGTGCTTATGCCTGACCTATTTCCTCTTTTTAATTTATTTCTTCTTCAATGCTTTGTGTAATCACAGTTTATTCTTAACATTCTGTTTGAAGAGCAAACTATGGACCTTATGTGTTTCCACTTCTTTGGAATGCAAACTGCAGATAGCATTATAACCTTGATCTAATGAGAATTCAGTATTTGTTCGTATTCATATGGAGTAAGATTCATTTTTCATGCTCAAGTCCCTTAGCTTCTTATCTAGCCAACTTCAACTATTAACTTTTGCAGTTCTGATTTCTGAAATTAGAAACTTCAGATAGTGATTGGAATCTGTTTTGAAATTTAACATAAGCAGTCATCTTCTCGTTAGAGCTTTGTTTTTTATATAAAAAAAAAAAACAAAACTGAAGTGTACTGAAAGACTAAGTGGCTAACTAGAACAAGTTAAATTATTTTGAACAAATTATGTTAAACTTCTTTTCAGAATTTGAAGTACTTTCAAAGCTTTTTTTTTTTCCAGAATTTGAAGCAGGTAAACTTCACACCAGATAATTGTTTCAAAGAAAAATATGGATCAGATCCAAAACTGCACTGACTACAATTGCCGGCTGAGTATGTCTGCAGCATCTGTCTGGTGTGGAAGAAGCAAAAATGTCTGAGCAATAGAATGGCAAAGGAAACAAGACCATTCCATTCTTCCGTTTTCATGAAATTTCAAGATATGCTTACACTATTATTTTAGAACTCAAATTCCAGGAATAATATTGACTTCTGAGGAGAGTTTGATTAGTGATGTAATTAGGAATCTTGCCGTGTTTTTGAGTTGACTTTGGATTAGACTGTGTGTCTTCAACTGGGAAACAGACTGCAGTGGAAATGTGAAGTCATGGCTTGAAGCGGTGATTGAGCACCTGCTGGGAAGGCAGGGCCAACCCAGGGGAGCTCGGGTGCATGCAGTGCACTTGGGAGACAGGAAAGGATGGAGCCAGCATCCACACCTTCCCAGACCTTATTAAAGGGTTGGCAGTGGGGGCAAGGGTATCTTGCTGGAGATCTCTCCATACCTGAGGTAAACAGCTTCTTTCCTTTATTTCCGTGTCCACGCCTGCTGTATTTGAGCATATCCTCACTTGCTGCAGCCTAGGGCTTTGCTACTCCACTATCATTGCTTCGTTTTCGATCACATTACAACATCACAGAATCACAGAATGGCCTGGGTTGGAAGGGACCTCTAGGATCATCCAATCCCCAACGTTTAGAATCTCCAATCTCCGCTCCAGAAGCAGGGGACAGTGTTACACAGACATAATGAGCAGATTTCACAACAGAGAAAACCTTTCAATTAAAACAAAAAACAAAAAACCAAAAACCAAAAAACTTGTAGTTTATGAAAAATAAAAATTATGAAATGCATGAAACATTTCTTGTTGAATTTACTAAGTATGTATGCCATATGCACTTATCTAATGTTTTGCTAAGGAGAAAATGTATTTTAAGTTAATGTGACAGAAGACATCCCAGCAGATAGCACTGATGCACTTTAAAACCTTAAAACCTCCTACACAAGGACGTCAAAACAAGAAACATGCTACCCTCTAGTCACCAGAACTTCCTGTAATGTATAATAGATAGCTAAGCAAGTGTAGTAAGGAAATGTCTTTCTTGTCTAAAATATTTGTCTGATCCAGCATTTCCAGCTGTCTGCTATCTTATCTTTTGACCCCTCAGTCATACTGCTAATAGGATTTCTATAAACCAGCACAGCAGTGGACTTGGTAGCTCAACAGATTAGTTCATAGACTTTCATCTCTGGAACCTAGTTCAAATTCAGTATTGACCAAATGTACCATAATCCTACTTTGGGCATTCTCATTGGAAAAGCAAGTATAGACCATACTATTTTCTGCAACTCAGCTGGAAATAGGCTGCTATAAAACGTCATTGCCTAACTCAGATACATGAGTTGTTTTTGTTTTGTTTTGTTTTTTTTTTTCATTAAGAGATATCTGGCAAGTTGTGTAACATATTTGTTTCTTCCTATCTCTTCAGATCAGATTCCAATTACAATCATAAGTGAACAGGTTTTCAAAAAATCCTACATTTCACACTTTTTATATTTTAAAATAAAATTAAAAAATATATATATTAATCAGATCAAACATCTTAAGAAAGGATGTTTTGGATTTACATTTTATATAACTTTATGTTTTATATAATTTGCCTGTTTGTTATTGATTTTTATTAGAGAATGAATATAATTCATTTTAGAAAAAAATTATGTTGTGAAATTGCCAAATTGGGCCACTTTGATATTGCTTGCAAGATGATTTCTCCCTTCAATGCCTACAGGAAACTACTTTTCCACAGCTCCTGTCTAAAAAGCATTTATGTACATGTGTAATATGATGCACAAGTTGTTTCAGTTACTTCAAGGATTCTTTCTGTATATGCAGCCTACATCATTTTTTAATCTTCCTGTACAATGACCTGGTCATCCAAGAAGGGGAATGAAATGATACTGATCAAAATTTCTAATTGGCAAGAGAGAAAGAAACGATTAAAAAAAAAAAAAAGTGATGGCAGCCTGTGGATATTCTGTGGTGAGCAAGATGAGAGCCTATCATTACTCTAATTGCATTGCTTGTCTATTCATTTCCAGCCTTCATACAGCCTACCTGGTTGTTCTGCAGATTTTACTTTGCCCAAACACCAAATTTTTTTTTTTTTTAAAGCACACTATGGGGAAGCTCCTGATGCTAGAATTAATACTAGAAATATTTCAGTATTTATATGCTTGTCCATTCTCAGCTGGCAACTGGCAACTTTTTTGGTTAATTATATGCTGTTATTTGTTGCTTGGTTTCAGAAAAGAAAACTTCATGCTGATATGTCTTTCAAGCATTTCCATTTGCCAAGCAGTATTATATCTGATCTGTTCATGTTTTACATTTTACATCAGCTCTAATCGCTCTGAGAGGAGCATTCAGTAGAAACAAGACCGCAAAATCTCAAGGTTTGTTCTCTGGAAACCCACAGGGCAACCATATTTAAGTGTCACAAATTGAAGAGTTGGAGAGGCTGAAGGTAAAAAAAATAACTGACCTTTCAGAGATGATGCCCTGCCAGTCTATGACTTCTTCCTGTGAATTGTGGGTTAACCATTTGGGTTTGTCTCAGTGAACGCAGCATGATGCTGGGCTAGGGAACATTAGCTACCAACTGTTCTGTGATGGTTAAAGTTTCTCTCCTTCCACTGAAAGCAAGATAGACATACATCCTTAAAACTAGATATTATGTCAAGTTAGGAAATTAGCTCCTCTTCCTCATGTTGTTATGAGCTGCGTCTGCCTCCAGATGAGAATTCTCATTATCTGTTCTACATGGGAAATGCAATCTCAGAATTGCCATGGCAGATTTCTGTGAGTATGCAACGTGAGGGTGCTGGTGTAACCGCCAGCGGAGGATGGTGAGGCTAATAAGGGGGTATCTTGGGAATGGGGCAGTTTGATGGTATTTAGACACTACAGCTTACAAACCCAGGCATCATGAGTTCTATTCATGAAATAATTTAACAACTGTATAGGTTTAACCAGTGTTTGATTATAAGTGACTAGACTAATCATACCATATTATACATTTAAGCTATTTTGTAACTAGTTAAGCTAAATTTCTCTACTGGATGAAATAACTTTGCAAAAAGCTAATGTATAGCGTTGTTAATGGCATTTAATCTAGCATTTAATTACACTGTATACAGTTTTGGGAAGATAAGGAAGATATTTTTCTCATGTATTTTGTGTAATCAGAAGAAATTGCTGAATTCAGCTGCGTCGTGAAGCTTTTTAATTGTCTGTTTCTCATTTGAACTACAGTTCGTTCATTTATACTGCTTATATGATAGGCATACCTTTGCTCTGATCTGTAATAAATCAAGCAGTGGCCTTGCTTGGGAAAGCTAATACAGAATAGGTTGCCAAAATCCATGCTTCACAGGCGATACATAATGCATAGTAGCCACTGCAAAAAGGATTCATATCCATTTGAAAAGTAGCAAAGAAAATGCAATACTTCTTATTTCAGTCTTATTTTTGTTTTTGTTTTCCTGTGGATGTTTTTGTCAATCAAACAATATTTATTAAGTACTGTTACTAAGTACATGATTCATTATGCATTATTTATCCAGTAAATCATACTGATGGTACTTCACAATTGATTCAATTTCGATTAAAATAGCAATGGTTGTTTCTGTAGAAAGTGCCTTGAGCATTTGACTTTAGAACTGATAGCCAGATATACTAATTTGTTCTTTAATATTAAGTAGCTCTAAGTAGGATGTAGACTTTTATTGTGTTCTATTTAAAATTATGCATACTAAATAGAAATTCATATGTTTATGAATGTGTATGCAGATAAATAAAAATTGACACATGTTTGTATTGATTTCCTCTGATAAGTTGTTTTTTGTCTCTCTCTCTGACTGCTGTTTTTTTGCCTTTGTGGTTATATAATTATTCTGAGACAGACACTCCCTTTTTTGATATCAATCTGAAATCATTATATTAAGGAAAAGGTTTCTATTTCCTGGATTGCAGTACCAGTGTCTTGTTGCTGTAGTCTGCTTTTTTATTATCGCTTTGATAGTTTATGACTTAACACTCTTTGTCAAATTTGTCTTTAATGAATTATTTTCATAGTTTTATTTTTGGCTACTTGTGGACTGTGAACAGGTGAAATTGATGGTGGTTTTAGGGGGAGAAGAAAAGTTATGAAGGACGTTTGGACCTAATTCAACATCTGAGATTTTACTATACATAATAGTAAAACGATTTCCTACTTGAAGCTCTTGTTTGAAAGCAAACATTTATGCAGGACATTTCTGCTAAAGTTTTTAATTCCAGGGACTTCTGAAAGCTTTATGGAATATAAATTGGTTCCCAGAAATACGTGCGTGTGTTTACTTGCGCTAAGTACACATGATCTACCATTGTTACTGGGGAATGCTGAAACATGTCTATTGAAGTGTTATTTATTGAAGTGGATGTTTACTGTTATTTATGACTGCAGAAATACTATTACTACTGAAGTGTCCTCTTGTTAACTGCAAGACTCATACAGCATCTCATTGGTCCAGTGGTAGGCTAGGAGCTGTGCTGAGCCCCTCCAAAGCATTGGATCTCAGGAGGTCAAGTCTCAAGAAAAGCTGTGTAACCAGTTACAGTAGAAGCAGGAAAGGCACAAAGAATTTTACAGAAATGTGGCCTTTTTTGTTGTTGTTGTTGATGGATTGACTTATCATTAAGTTCAGAAAGCAAAAATACACTTCTTGTCATTCTCATAAATTCTAAATTCTCTTGTCAGGGTTTTGATGCCATTGTCGGGTAGGCCAGAATAAAGAGTGAGCACCTTTCCCCAGCTATTTAAACACATTACAAGGATAAGTAGTTTGGCAGCACTGTAATGTGTGTATTTTTGGAACCACGTGAATTAATGTGATCAATTTTCTTCACATAAAACTAGTGTATGGTTCGGATGGTTCAATTTCTAGTTGAGCTTCTAGTGACAGATAGCAATGATGCTCACTCTGTAGAGAAGAAAAACTTTTCTGAGGCATGTGACTATAAGTGGGGTTGTGAAATATGAGGAAAAACTGAGTTGCTTCTCTGTTTCTTCATGATTTTTGTGAGAAAATAGTTCCCTGTTTTTTTATCTTTCAGAACTACTTTCCTATGCTCTCTGCCTGAATAGGGTAGTGGAACATAAGTATCCCATAGCAACCTGTAGCTACTTTACAAGTCACAGCATCTTGGAGTTTCTTTTCAGGACCTTGATATTAGCACTTAGTGCATCTTTTTAAAGTAAGAGATAGACCTAGAATAAAGCATAATGTAACTTTATCTCATTCTATATACAGTGGTTAAGCTGAAGAAAAAAGCCATCTCAGTTCTACTTAAAAATGCTAACAGTAGTTTAGTGATCTGGCTCTGCAAGCTGTTCAGCAGGCCAACTCTACATCTGTTGGCATAGATAAAAATCTGAATGGAGGTAGGAACTTGACATATATTAATACCTTTGCAGAACTGAGGTTGCAAGCCTTGCAAAGGTTATTCTTGCCAAATGTTCTTGTATTTATTGTGACATTGTCTTTATTGAATTCATTGAATGCAACTCCTCCTCCACCATCCATTTGATTTGCAAATGAATTCTCTTCAAATGTATTCACACCCCTTCTGTATTTGCTTTCCAACACTATTCCAGCAAATTACTGTACTGGCAGGAACATTTAGCGAACCAGCCAATTTTAAGTAAGTAATGCAGGAAGATTCACAAAAACCAAAAATTCTCATTCATAACTGTAAGTACAGTTTTAGGATAAACCTGATCTTAAAAAGATAATCAGTGAGTCAGCACAAACATTTTTTTTCTAACCTATGCTTTAGGTTAAAAACAACTAAACTTTCTGTCAAATTATTTATGAAATGCCTGTGTATATTCAATAGATCAAAATTTGTTGGCAGAAATGAAGTTATTAAAATTGATATTTGTTTGAAGATAACTTCTCTAGAGGCAAGATGTACTGAATAAGTTATTTAATACACATCATGCAACACTAGAAAGGGGCAGAATAGTTGCAGTAGTTCTTAGATTTCTTTCTTTCTTACTCAGTAAATAAAAGTAATAAATAATATTCAAAGGCCAGTGTGCTTTAGATGCAATCATACAGCTTTTGTTGCTTATCTGATTTAAAGCTTAAGACTTCAATAGAAAAAAATACGTATTCCTTTAAATGATTAAATTTCATTTCCCTATTTACTGTTACTACTCAATGCAATTATTTCCATTTTAATGAATACTGTCTTACTGTCTACAAATGCAGTGAAACCAAAATATTGTACTTAGAACCAAAGGGTTGCTAAGAGGCAAATCATTATGTGCATGCTGGTATGTTTAATCTATGGAGGTCAAAATTCTTTTGTATCAGTTCAGAATTTTTTTTGCAGGAAAATCTATCTGGACATATGTATCTAGTTTTTCTTTTGAACATTTTCTGGTCTCTGTCCAACTTTTCTTTTTATCTCCTGCATACCAGCTTCCAGGTATCTGTCTCCTGATGGTAGAGATGTGTAGAGGATTAGTGTCTTGATTGGCAGATTGGCTAACATTCCAGTTCTGTTCATATGGAGCTTCCCTCCATGTTCTAAAAAACTGCACCAGACAAGCTAGAAAAAAGATATTCTATTTCCCTTGTTGCAAAACAACACACGCAACCTAAAATTCAAAAGGTAATCTGAACTAGGATATCTTTATAAATTTCACATACCAATGCAGACAGAATTGTGGATGAAATAATTATTTCTTTTCTTTGTATTCAATAATTTGGAGGGAAGGCAAACTGAAAATGACACAGGGAATGGCAGAAAGCTCAGACTCATCAATTGTATCTTATTGCTAAATGAATAGATCAAAGTCCTTCAATAAATAGAAACAGGAACATTGTCTTTCACAGCCCAATCTACATATTCTGTGACATTCAGTCTGTGAGTGACTACAGATACGTGAAATATAGGTGGTAGGACATATGTAGGATAGGACAATATAGGATAGGAAGACAAAGCACTTATAGCTATATTTACACACATTTCCCTGCATAACAGCATTGTAGCAGGATCCAACCAAACTGAAGACAAGTTTAATAGAACGAGTAGCCATCACGGGGAAAAATGCTGTGATTATCATATTTTCTTAAACCAAATTCCTTCACTTCTAGTTGGGAGAGCTGGCTAAAACTTTTTAGTCAGTTCGGTCCTAAAGCTTTCATGGTTTTTCTATATATGTAATGCCAGAAAGGGAGTGACATCTTTCAAGCAAGGTCATAACGGTTCAGTATTGCTTTAGTATTTCCTCGACAATGTGAACCTGAAGGGAGTATCCATATGAAACTGGTTCCAGGAGATATCTTGAAGGTAAAGCACTACAAAAGGCAAAATTTTGTTTCATTAAAAACTGATGGGAACAGTGTATATAATAGCCTGTCTCTGGTATGACTGAAAAGGAGTTTCATGGTTTTGTGTTTGACTAGCAGACAAATTATCTGTGCCCCATTTTTGTGCAAAACGAACTCATTCAAATTACAAATAAAAGCAAGGTTGGCAGATTGATATTGTAGTGAAAGCTGAAAGCTCATGGTACTGTGAGATGATGAGAACGCTCCAAAATCAACAGTTTGTCTTGTATTACTGGGGCAGGAAACAAAAACAGCTGGTTGGTACAAAAAGCTTTTACCCTCAGTCCATAAATCTAAATTGTTATAAAGCTTTTTAAAAGCTTTTTTTTTTTTTTTTTTTTTTTTTTTTTTATAAAGCCTTTTATAAAGCTTTTGCATTTCCTACTGTACTGCTTCAAGACAGCAGTACCTAACTTCCATCATGTTCCACTGTCATGGTTTTTTTTGTGTGTTTTAAGTCTTAAAATTAGAAAATGCCCTACTCAAACATCCTATTAAAATGAAGTAAAGACTGAGAGTGAAAAGTAGTTTCAACAGAAAATCCCTTAGACATTGCTTTTAGAAATATTCCATTAACCTTATCTTTGCAATGTCTTTCCTAACTGTGTTTGTTTTTAGGTGGCAGTTGCATTCAATCTCTTTGTGAATGTGCAGCTCCAATGTAGATTTGGTCATGGAAACCCTATGCCTCTATCTTAGATTGTGCCTTGTATCATTGACTTCTGATTGTTTCTATCAGCTGCTATTACTCTGTCAGAATTCACATTTAAGGTCTGCTGTAGAAGAAGGGTAATCAGTCAGGAAATAAAGGTACCCACAAAATAAGATTTTACTCAAATCTGTTTGGATGTTAGCTGTTCAATTTCACTTCCTGATGGAATGACCACACAAACACACATCTGACAGATTCAGTCTTATTCATTGAGTTGTTAATATTTCATTTGAATGACCCATACGCACTCACATTGCTTTGTGCACTTTTCAAATTTCTAAATGACTGCAACTTTATCTCAGTCCATTACAGGATGATCCACTATTATTCTAAAGAATATAACCAGGTCTATTTTTCAGGACTAAACGGGGAAACGTTGCTAGTAGAATACTGAAAAAAATATTGCAATAGTACAAAATATTCCTTTGATGATGTTGCTAATGAAATTGTTACGCAAAAATTGCTAAATGATTTGAGTCCCAAGGGATGACTTGCTGCTTTTTTTCCTGAGATATTCCAACCAACAAACCTTGAGAGTACTCATAAAACATAATGTAGCATGAGGTGCACATTAAGATTTGTTGTTTTGAAGTTGCATCAAATAATTGATCAGAAACTATAACTGGGATTACAGAACAAGATCAGAACTGAATTGTAGCAAATAATTGCAAAAATAATTGAAGTTATTAATCCTGAAAACTGGAAAATAGTTCCTTTTAATGCCCACGGGGATGGGACTTGTGGCTTTGATGAGTATTAACACCAGGAGATGAGGTGAATGAAGAAAATAGAGGAAGCTTTAGACTGGATTAAAATTATGACATAACCTACCTTAAGAAAGAAAGCAGAACTTTCCAGTCCTTTGTCAAAGTAAAATTTGAGATAAAGAAAGCCTGTTATTTCCACTGCAATGAATATCATTCCTTACGGATTCTTTGGTCATTTAACAATGGCCAGTTAATAAAACTTTGAAGGTCATATTTCTAGTAGATCTTTTAGGTTCTTAAATTTAAGCACATTGCTGATATAGTTACTGAGCCTATCATTCATTCATCAATTAATGCTATGTAGAAATAGACTAAATTTGTATCTGTACGGAGAAAAATGAATAGATTTGTAACAGTCATTTTTATTTGTTAAGTACCAACATGAATTCAACTCTTCAGTCACTCAGGAGAGGAGGGAGAAGGAGACTAGGACTGGCATTCAAATCACAATTCTTTGGATTCTTTCACAGTAAAAATATCACTGTTCATATGAATGAGCACTATTTTAGGGTCACTGCTATAGATCTGTGCACCACAGAGGCACCCGGTCAATCTGCTCACCATTGCCATATTTTGTCTATTTGGACAGTCAGACTGCATGTTAATCTTTTTTTTTTCTTTTTTCTTTTTTCTTTTTTCTTTTTTCTTTTTTCTTTCTCTCTTTTTCTTTTTCTTTTTCTTTTTCTTTTTCTTTTTCTTTTTCTTTTTCTTTTTCTTTTTCTTTTTCTTTTTCTTTTTCTTTTTCTTTTTCTTTTTCTTTTTCTTTTTCTTTTCAGAATCACACATTAAAAAAAAAAAAAAAAATTGCCATAAATACGTAAAGCAAAACCAGATATTATATAAAGCATTTTTTATCATTAACAATATTGCATGGAAGGTTAGACACTGGGTGAAATTCTGGCCCCTGTAAGTTCAACAGTAAAATGATAAATGGAGGTAGGTATGGAGAAAGAAAAACCCAGTAGTGCAGCCTGTTCCACAACACACCGTGTAGTACAAAAGGTGTAGCATTTCTTTCATCTCGACATTATTTGCATTCCTTTTTACTCCTTTGTCACTAATTTGTCTTGTTTCACAAGTGTTTCTTACCTAAGTAGGACTTATTACAACCATTCTTAGCTCCTCGTATGTGTTGTAAAAGTTTCACTAAAATTGAAGTACTGAAATATTTTTACTTTGCCAAAGCAATGTCACTAATTCATAAAGTAAGGAAAACTTGGAATATTCTTCCAAAATATCACAATCTTGATATAAAGGCATTGTTGGAAAGAAAACTGTTCTTTTAAAACATGGACCATCTCTGAACTCACAAATGCTTGTTTAACTGCATCTAATTCCACGTAGTTTGAACCTAGAGTGAATCCTAGAGGGTGCACTATGTACCAGAATTTCTGCATGGCTAATCCTGTGCTGTTAACAAGGTTGGGCAGCTCTGTGTATAATTCATGGCTACTCAGAGGGTATCTTGGGTCTTCAAGCACAGCTCCATCTCGAACTCAGATTTAAGGTTTGGTATGAGAAACACAGATCACTACTGAGCTAGTGCGGTGCCTTGAACAGAGCAGGTTTCCTGATAGAAGAGGTAAATAATTTTAACTAAACATCTTGATTAGAGTAGCCCGTTTTGTGCAGAGTTGATCTGAGTTGTAAACATGAAGTTGTCAGATAACATTACCATTAATAATGTTTACCTCCAAAAGAAAAATCTTGTGGCAGAGAAAATCTGAAAGAAATAGGATGTGTCGAGATACATATTAAATGGGAGACTGTCTCAGTTGTGTAATTGAAATGCTTGGGTGAATCTAAATTAACCTTTCAAATGCTGATTCCTGAGTGTTTCTGGCATTCAAGTCCATGTCTTGGGTGAAAAGCAGATGCCAGCACCAAAACATTTTGTTCAGTTTTCCTTTGGGGAAATTTTAGACTCAGTTTTCCCTCAACTATTTTGTTCTTTGCAGTGTGTTTGTAAAATACCATTCAGTTAGGTGTTAATATTTAGATAACATGCAGTGCCTGCTCAGCATCTTTCATTGCTGGCTGTTCCGTTTGCTGCAGGCTCCTGGAGCAATTCAGCCATTTGAGAGCTCTTTCTCCTTTCTCTGCACATTAGCCTCGTTTCCCTCCACTTTGGGCCACAGTGAGCCATTCAGGGGATGCCTCCTGAGCTCAGGGCTGCGCAGCACAGGGCTCTGCAGACCATGCGCACCTTCGTGCTGATGGCCGCTGCTGGCCTCTCTATGGGGCAAAGCACCAGGCAGCATGTAGTGCATGCGGTGCCTGCCCTCAGCGCTTGTCCTTTGTACCTTCCCCATGGTGAGCATTCTCAGGTGTTCTCTGTGTGTCCCAGTTTGTTCGTTTTTTTTTTCAGTCAAACTGAGCAGAGAGGTGCTGTACTTGGGCCAGTGCTTCGGGCTGAGCAGTGGAGTGCTTGCAGGTGCTGCTCATTTCTCCAAGGCGGGGTAGATGGAACCTTCTGCAAGGTGAAGGCAGTGGTAAGCTCCGAATTGGTGTTTTGGCTTCCTGAGGTGTTTGATGTAGAGGAGTTAGAGCGCGTTCGTCTCAGTGGGGTTGGCCAGTGTCAGCTCCCATAGCACCACCTGAATTGTATTTCTGTGCCGGTTAACATCTGAGAAACGAGTGCTCCTGGAGCATGGCTCATGCTGTTCTAGGTGTGTGACTTGGTGAGTTTGTTTGTGCTCTAAAAGGGCTCATTTTCCACACCCGGGGAGTGCTGAGCTCCTCTTTTGCCTTTCTGTGAGCCTAGAGGTAAGAATTTTGCCCAAATGGAGAGATGCACAAAGCTGTATTTCATACAAAGCTTTGTTGAAGTTAATGTCATGAATAGTTGGAAATGTAAAATGAGCTGAACAGTAAGAATAATGCAGAGATTGGTGGCTTAGGACTTCTGTCTGTACAGTATGGAGTGGAAAAGAAGTCATTTCAGCAGGTTAGAACTGTTCAAACGTATAGTTCAATAATATTGCTGAATACACTTGGAAAATTCTTGGTTGAGACCAAAAATAGTGACTGAAAGCCTCCATTCAAATGGAAGAAAACTATCAGTGGCTTCTGTTTCAGTTACCTGCATTTATCTGGGAGACTATGTGCTTTAAGGAGAAAAGCCAATCCTCAAGCTCTCTTGGTGCTGGATTGGTTAAATTGTCCTTTTCAGATCGTGCAGAACAGTATCAGTCATCTTATGTTAAGGGAAAACATGTCTAATCTTTGACAGAAATGAATTACTTCATACGGGACAGCTGCGTTTTGTCTGATACTTGTTGTCAGCTTTCACTGGGAGATGGGGAGCAAAGAAATAGATTTCATCAACTTTTGAGATGGGAGGAAATGAAATCTTAGTAAAGAAAACAAGTTATACCTCTAAAATGAATTGTACAAGCAAGGAGATCTATCAGGTGAAAAGTGAATGTTAAAATCATTTGCCAAAAGATGACTTAGGCAGTGCTGGGGAGATGGAAAAAGGTGGAGAGCTGTGATATTCCTAGTTTATCAAATGTCTATCTAAGACATCTGGGATTTCTTTAAAGAAAAAAAGCCCTTCCTAGATATTTCTTGATGTATGAAACTCAAGTGAGTTACCTTCTTGTTTCTCTCATCAATCTGTAACTAATAGCTAGTGATTCTTGCCATAGCATATCCAGCTTGTAGTCTGTAGTTGCACGTGTGTATATGTGTAGTTACATCTGCATGCACCTTCCAGATGATGTCTTCCAAAATACTGTTTCCAGGCTTGGCAAAACGTTCTAACTTGTTGTATGGGAACTGCTGAGTCACGGCCTGAACCTCTGATTGATCACCTGAGGTGAGCCATGAGTCAGCCAGAGGAGCACAGGTGAAGGCAATTCACCTGTGCTGCCGGAAGGGGTGGAGCCAGGCTGCACCCCTCCTGGACCTATTTAAGAGCTGGCTACCAGTGGGGAAGGATCTCTTCTGGAGATCCCCTCTTTTGGTATCTTCTAGTGAGCTCAACCCAAGGGTAAGCTCTTCCACTTATTCTCTCTTGTGATCCTTGTTTGCTTTGCCTTACTCTTTTGATTATATTGCGATTATAACATCTTGATATCTATTGATTATACACAATTGTATTGTGATTATAACATCTTGGTTATACACTTGTTCACTGACAGACTGATACTTTGGGCACAGAGTTGGTATGGGGCCTTTCTACTGATTTGTTTTAGTGTGGGTAGAAATAGAAATGAACAAGTCTCTGCTATTTTGGTACAAAAACTATCTTAAGTTGTCAGTTTACAGAAACTTTTTTATTGCTTTCCAGTCACTGTCTTCTAGTTTGACTTACTGTTTTCTCACTGTAAGTCACAGGGCAAGTCTAATCTAATTGGTAAATATGTACATATAGTTTAGATTTGTAAAGGGTTGAAGATGCACATTAAGAGGCTGTTTTTTTATTTCTCTGCATCATTTCACCTTTTTTTTGGTAAAGTGGATTTGGCTCTTCCAAGCCATATGGAAAAATAAAGTAAATTAGAGACTGAAGCTTGATGTGGAGTGCTTGCCAATAAATTATTTCTGTTCAACAAAAAATAAAAAGTGGTTTTTTGTTGTTGTCTTGTTTTGTTTTTGCTTTTTGTTTTTTTTTGTGGGTTTTTTTTGTGTGGGGTTTTTTTTTTTTTTTTTTGGTGTTTTATTTTTAAGGTAATTTTGCAAACTAATACCAAATCTGTGGATAAAATGTAGTGCTTCAGTTGTTGAGGTTGTCTCCTCTGAATAATAACATTTAAAGTATTTTCCAGAAGGCAGAGGTGGAAAGAATATCTCTAAAAGATGGTTTTGTTTTCAAATTTGTCATCAAGTGCATTGTTAAAAAAGTCAAAACATGTTGTTCTCATACCCTGTGAACAATAAATATTTTTCTGTTTAAAAAAAAAAAAAAAAAAAAAAGATAATTGCAGATTTCCCCTCTGAGTCCTTTGCAAATCACAGGGAATCAAGAGCTCTAAACTGAATGAAACTGAATTAGCTTTTTTTTTTCCTATCAGATCTGAAGTTCAAATTTGAATCTTGAGGAAGCCCTTGGTAGAGGATTAGATGGCACATGTGTTAATTTGTTGCAAACTGGAGTTTCATTTTGTTTTTGTTGTTTAGGTTCTGAATGTAGAGATTATTACTAATATTTTATTCTGCTGCTTTTAAGATACTACTTTACTAAGTGTGTTTGGGTTCACATGAGGTATCTTCTCCTCAAATGCTGTTGCACTCAGGGAGAATGCACATACTTAACAAACTCACATTTCTTTTTCCTAGCAACTGAATCAGATTCTTTGTGTGACCTTGGTGTTTCCAGTGTCTGGTCAGAGGGATAAAAGCATGGGTTACGTTACTGTTGTCCTGTTTCACTGGCTAATCTTTCCTGAGAACTGGCGCTTCTGAATAAAAAGTTGCGGTGTAGTTAAAATGGCTGTTTCTAGCTTTTTACTTGTAAACAATCTCCAGTTTTTATTGCACATCAAGACTGAAGTAACTTGGATTTATTTATTTATGGGCTAAGTAAAGCCAGTAAGATTGTTTCCTGTAAGGTTTGCAGGTAATGAAGAAAAACAATGGAAAAACCAGCAACATATCTTAGCAGCATATATTGAATTTCTTAATAAACTAAAAAAAACTGTCAACACAATTGGATAGTCCAGTCTGAATGGAACAAATCACTTGTGGGGAATTCAGAAACTGGCTTACTCTTCTGTATTTCCTGCCTGTGTTTGAGGAACTGAATAGTAATCTTGGGAACTATGTCATATGATATTCACTGTTAGCATCAGGGACAAGGAATGTGGTTATACATGCATGGGTACTCAACATTGCAGAGTACCGTGTAGAAGGATGGGGCCCTAGTCTTCATTATTTTGGGGGGAATTAGTTGGACATAAGGGAAACACAAAACAAGCCTTTGTAAATGTACTGGTATGAGCAGCTTATAGAAGAGGCAGACAGAATCTGCCCCATGGTAGTTCTTCCTGCACTGCAGGAGATTCAAAGCTAGTGGGTGGTCATTTGATTGATATCCATTCAGAAGCTTGTTTATGCGATGTTTGATTTAATGCTAATGCACTGAAACACTGCAAAATTAAACATTTGCTTTTCTATAGATCCTGTATTTTTAGATTAATTTACTGAGTGAATTTTGCTCTGAGAATCATCCTTGTAAATCTTTAATTGAAGTGTACTCAGTAAAGCTACAGTCTAATGCACCACGGCCTCTCTGCACAATATGATACAAGTCACTGCGTGAAATGTGGGGAAAACATTGTAGAAACTATGTTTTCTCTTAGTATTTTATTATTTAGTACAGAATTCAAGTTAATGTGGCAAAATCTGACCTCCCTCTGCTGTTAGTATTCTCCAGAGATGATGCAAGTGTGATGTGAGTTTAAAATCCTGTTAACGTAACTAAGATTTGAAGAGGGTAAAAAAAATAATAATATGGCTGATGAGTACCCTGCAGCTTATTCACTTTGTCAAAATAGATAAACCTTCTTCCTTATCACCACATCAGTGCCTCTCTGAGATTTACAGTGTGGCACTGTATTTGTTTATTTTTTCACCTCAGTTTTAAGTAAAATATTGAGGTGATCATGATGTTTAGGAGTGTAATGCTAGCTTGATTTGGATAGTGCAAGCAGTTAATGAAGGCTGAACATGGATTACAGTGTTACTCAGAGAAGTATGTAATTCTTGCATGGGAGAGAAGGCTGTAGTAATGGAAGTTTGCTGAGGTCTTCTGCATCAGTCTGTGATCCTGCCGTACCCCTTCAAGCTTTTAATACTTTGTGGCAATGTCAGAGTTTTTACATGCACATTAGAGCTTTGGTTTCCTTTTTCGGTGGTTAAATAATCTTTCTGATAATATACTATTATAGTAATTTAATAATTTCAAACCATTATTTCAAATATTAACAATTATTTCTTAAATGTACTTTACCCTTGTTGGTACTCTTATTAAGCATTGTGGATGTGATACCGACTGCACAAAGCATTCAGCAGCTTTGAATACAGCATTCTGTTGTAAATCGAGATTAAAATGAGGAAAGGGTTCCCCTTCCCTTCCCAGTGCTTCCAGGTAGTAACAGTTATTTCTCATGCAAATGCTTGTTGCATACCAGGTTTTTATGTTGTTCTTAGAGTTAAGAAAATTAATTGAAAATTAACTACTAGCTTGTAGAAGAGGTATTGTGTGTCATGGGGTTGGCTTTGCCTGTCCATTAGGAAGTGCCAGTTAGTCCAGAAGTACCTGTGAATCAGAGAACTGTGAATTGAGAGGTTTGGGCTGTATGCTGTCCTGTAACAGCGATGGTTAGTGGAGTTACTTTTTTGTTTACTTGCCTATTTTACATGCTGCTTGTAGGCAGTTCGGAGTGTTCCCTTGTCAGTGTTTGTGTGGTAAGTGTTCATTTGTGAACATGGCTAATTACACAGGTATACCTCCTCACGTTTTCATTGTATTTCAGTGTTTAGTCTTGCCGTGTTCTCACGCTTGTTACAACTGTCAAATGAAGGAATACTTAAAGGATACACTTGAGTCAGCACTTCTTTTGTCATCCTGCTTGTGCCCTGTCATTGGTTAGCAATTATACCTCTGCAGCTGCTACTGTATCCTCTGGGCACTGTGCCTTTTCTTTCCCTACCAGCGTAGGGAGTATTCCTGCCATGAAAGTTTTTGTGAGTGGCGGAGTCAACAGAAAATGCCAAAGACATAACAGATTGCAGCAAGATCAGCAGAGAAAAATGTGAATTGGTTGTTTCAGTTCTGCTTCTCCTCTGAGCTATACATACTTAGCATCATAACAGCGAAGAGTCTTACCAAGAGGTAGCACAAACATTGAATTCAAGACCGTATGATGAAAAACTCACTGCAGAAGCTGATACTTTAGAAACTGTGGAAAGGACTCCTTAAGGCAACGTCCAGTCACAGTTTGAGAAATGTTGATAGTGTGATAGCAGATTGAAAACATTCTCTTCTCAAAACTACTGCAAAATACATCCTTTACAACTTTAAGTATTAGATGATGAAATATCTGAAATCAGGTGGGGGACTATTTGTCTCTTGTTTCTTTATCTTTAGGAAGAGTGCACTCAAAAACACCAAGATGTTTTCAGCTAAGTGTATCAAACTACTGAGTGGCTGAGAAGAAAACCAAAAGAAAGGCATCATGGTGCTTGTCAGGAGAAATGATTGCACAACGAATGTACTCAAAGTGGGATGAAGTCTGGATTCTGAAACTAAAGCATAGAGTAGATCAGCATTTGGGTAGCACTTCACCTTAATTAATGTAGGTATACTGAGCAGCTCATGGACAGAGATGTATTGTTTGTAGATTTTCTGAACTGCACGTCAATTATTTATGCATATTACGAGTACTACTGTCCTGAATGAGAATTCAAGTTACCTGTCACCAAGGGCCTTGCAGACCCTTGTATATAAAAGGAGAAATAATTATTTCAAGCCAATTGGTGGAAGATTGAAATCCATGAAAGCTATTAGTCTCATTATTGTCCTGTAACATTGCAAAAAACGATATTAGCTGGTAAACATAAGCCATCCTCTACTAATAGCTTTTTTCTTTAATTTTTGCCAGATTGGTGTCATGGGATTCTGTAACAGACTTTTTTTTTTCTCCTAGTGTGTATTTTAGTTCAGGTGTGATGTGACTGAGGGAAGGCTAATGCGCCTATTTTGGTTAGTACAGAAAAGCAGAAAGCTTTCAACCTTTGTATCTGATAGTAGTTGAGAAACTGCTACTGACGTAGTTGTCCTGAATGGATTTACATCACTAGTGTCAATATTTGCTAATGTTTTGATGCTTCATATTGGTTCTTCAACACTGATTGCCTTGTTCTTGTGGTTTTTGTTGTTGTTTGCTTTGTTTTTAATGACGATATATTCATGAAAAAGGCCAATCTGAATGTGTGTGAACACAACTTATTTCTTTTGGTAGGGTTTATATTGCCAAGTGCCTGGTGAAGACTTAATGGTTGGAGTAGAGTAATGTCCTTCTAAATTCCCTGTGTCTGATAATTGCCTACATTTCTTACTGTTGAAGTCCCTCCATTTACCGGCCTTGACAGGAATCACTTGTATGCACTTGGACATTTTCTTTTTGCATACCAAAGCAAAACAAGAAGTAGCACTGAAGTCTGTTATCATTTATGGAAACATTTGTCAACAAAGAAAACTTGGATGGTGACATAATTCTTACATGCAGCCTGCTGGGAAATTATCCAAGCTGGACAGAGCCCAATTTGGCTGGGATGTCAGTAAAACGCTGAAAAAGAATTGTAAGCAAGTAGTTTTGGAGTGTGTTTGCTTGTGACTGAGTGCAGTTAAAGGCTTTTTTTTTCTTCTTCAAATTAGTTTTTCCCAAATTGAGTTTCCCACCTAGCTTTCCATGACCACTTTTAGTATTTTTAATGTCTGTGCCAGTTATCAAGACATTAAGGGAAGTGTTTTGTACATTTGTTTCTGGAAACTTAGAAAGCAGGAAGTGGTGAATAAGTCATGTAGCAAGAAGGGATATGGGTGGGAGAGCGTACAGCAGATTGGAAGATGTCATCTTAGTCATGATATATGTGTGTCTACTGCCTTGTGCAACCATTCAGCTAGGAAATGTCACAAGCCTAGCTTGATTTGCAAAAAGAGGAATACAGAGATTAGGTATTTTATGTAAAATTCTCAGTCTAATAATGCAAGTAGGTTTGCTTTGGAATGACAGTTTGTTTTAAAGTCTAAATTTGATTTCCAGTCGGTACACCATGAAGAAAAAATCTTCAGGTATTTTTGTACACTTTAGAATTTCATTGTGGTGTTTATTTTACTTCTAAACAGATGGTAGAACGGAAAAACTTGAAGGATTGTGTCTTTAGTTTGAATGAGATAGAAAATAATAAAATGATTGGTTGTTTTTATTTTAAATAACACTTCTGTTAACAGCATCATGTTGTGAGACAGGTGTGCTGTTAAATGGAAGTATTGGAATGATTTTTTTAACAAAATGTCTTGCTATAGAAGAATATCTCCAGAAGTTTCACATTTTTTTCAGAAGACTAGCAGACTTTCACCTGAATATATGTGCACACCAATTATATGTCGTTGTTTAAGTAGCATTGCTGTGTCTCATTGTCAAAATTCAACTTGAATATAGACTTTAAATCAGACTTTTCATGCACAGATTTCAAGTATTTAAGTGCTAATAAAATCAAGGGTTTGACATAACAGACTGAACAGTTTCCAGATACTGACACTTGCTTTCACAGTCATGGTGCATTACAGCTTTAAAGGTTAATGTAAAAGCCTGACATGTCATGATGGAATTTGTGAAATTTAAAAACTTTTTTTTCTTACTGAGCACCTGGCAGCAACGTAAGCTTTAGATGTCTCTTTCAAATGTATTGGATATATATCTGATGACTTTCAAACTATTCAAATATGATAACAAGTGTTCAATGAAGTAGTGATAAGCAAGTGGGAACAGAAAATCCTAAATGCCTTTCAAAAATCTGTGGAATCTTATTATATCTGGGATACAGTTCAGGTGGAAAAACAAATTCTTTCAAAAAAGATGGCTATAGTTCATGAGTTATCTTCATGAACTCTGCAGAACAGTTATCCTCCCAGGATCCTTAGATATTTCAAACGCAGCATCCAGAAAACTGTCACTTCTGCCATATTCACCATGAAATGTTAAATGAGCATAGATTTTAACAGTACAAGTTACTTCTAGTTGTGCAAATCATTACTCCAGAGTAACATCAAAACAAAAAAATAGAATTGTTTAGCTTTTTCTTTTTAGATAAAATGTAAAATTATTACCAAGTGTACTAGATTAACAAATATTTCTTTTACACTAATTTGCACTGTTGTAAAGTCATACCTGTACAAGCCCACTTGTTCAGATAGGTTTAGTTGTGCACAGAGACTCAGTAAGACAGGTACAGTGGAATATGAAACAGTGGTTAAATGAGGAGGCTGAGCATTGACGTGGTCAAGTGCTGGAAGGTTCTTTCTCCACCATTCCTAAAACAAGGGCATCGTTGAATTCCTCTTTTCTGGTTCTCTACTTCTCGTTTTTTCTTTAGGGGTTTTATGCTCTTCATTGTGAGCATTTTTATTTTTTGAGCAACTAGATTTATGTTCCCAGTCGCAGTATTTGTTTGGTTTCAGTGTTTTTATCTTTATATTTTACCTCGTTAGATCACATACCATCATCCCACGCATTAACAGCAGTCATCACAGTGAAACTGAGTCACGGTCTCATGGCTGTCTGCACCAGACTGGGCCTTCATTGGCAGATTGCTGATCCCTGGGCTCAGGGTTACAAACAGGATTTGTCAGTTATTTTGTCAATTGTAAGAGAGAAAATGCGTTTATTTGAATATCTCGGGAACAAGGTCTTCATGGTCTGTACTATAGTCTGCAGTAATTCTCTGGACTCCTCTTCATCAAAGACAGCATTTTGTTCAAAATACTTAAGCCAAATGAATAAATATGGGGGAAGTAGTTTTATTTCTTGTTATCTCATAGTTATCTATTTCGTACAGCAGAAAGAAACAAATCAAAAATTTCAGGATTAGCCTGTGACACGGAATGCTCATTTTGAGATAAGTTGCAGAAGTTTATGAAGTGTGTGTTAGTGGTTTTGTTCTGAGCAGGACAATGGGTGGATGCATTTATTAAAGCCCTTGCCAAATACATCTCCCTGGATTGTCTCCTTGAGGTGAGTTTGAAAATCTCTGAGTAAATGTTACATGAGTTTGTAGGTTTAAGTTGCTCAAAGCCAGTGAAAATCTTTTAGGTATTTGAGATGAGTGCATGAAAACATGACTTTATCTGTGTTACAATGCTTAGCTCTAAATAAATTAAACTAAGGCAGTGTAGCAGAAGTGCTGAGATCTGTCCTGAAGTAGTGATTGAGCACCTGGTGGGAAGGCAAGGCCAGCTGGGGGAGCTCAGGTGCATGCAATGCAGCCGGGTGACCAGAAGGGATGGAGCCAGGATCCACCCTTTCACAGTCCTCATTGAAGGGTTGGCAGTGGAGGTGAGGGTATCTTGCTAGAGATCCCTGTGTACCTGAGGACTTCTGAAGGTAAGCAGATTGTTTTCCTTGGTTTCTATATCCACAGCTGCTGTATTTCAGCATATTCTCATTTGCTGCAGCCTGGGATTGTGCCACTCTGATATTATCGCTGTAGTTTCTATCACATTATAGCATTACAGCTAGCTAAAAAAGGGATTTGGTATGAGGATTCCTTATCTGCATAACCATGTGATGATAGCAAAGAAGTAGCAACCAGTTATCTTTCATAGGAAAATGCTTGTGGGAGAATAATTGCTGTTGGTTTTGGTTTTGTCTCGCTTTTTAATTGCCTGGCAAATTGTGAAGGAAATGAGTCAGTTATTGTTCTGCAGATCAGACCTGCTAATGACAGGAATATGACTTTTCCCAAGTTAAAAATTGTTTCCAGAACTGTGTATTCTATGCCTTTATCCATTGTATAGTCTGTGCTGTATGTCCGTTTTGGATTTCTGTTTATTCTTGACACAGAGCAGAATCAGCAGAACCAAGGTTGAGGTTTTTGTTTCCTTGTTAGTGTTCTGTTTGCAAATAGAAAATAGCAAATAACAATTGAAAGGCTATCCAACTTGCTGGAACCAGTGTTTCTCTATGCCTTAAAAAAACAAAAGGATATGAAACAAGCAGACAGAACTCTCACAGCTGATAGCTGTTCGCTCCACGTGAAAGCCTTTTTTTCTGAATTCTTTAGTAGATATTTGGCATAACATTATGAAATTGTTCATGGTAGTTTTATTTTTATTTATATAAATAAATTGGGATTTAATCAGTATAAGGGCTGTATGGTCTTTGAGGGATAAAGATGTAATGTAGTTGATCTGGTGGTGGGAAGGTTCAGTGAGATAGCATACCGCTATCTCACTGGCATCTGCTTCTGAAGTTGTGGGATAACATAATAAGATAGCGGGCATTACTTTTGGAGCAACCCTTATACACACTGAAGAAGGCTGTAGAGTGCAAGTGTGCCTAGAAGGTTTGTGTTTGCCTTCCAGTTATATTTCCATGAGTTGTTACCCCATCAGAGTGTGCCACATGAAACCATCAGCCACATGTGATACATACTTGATCGTTGTCTGTGGGGTTTTGGTTGGTTTTTTTTTTGTTTGTTTGTTTTTGGTAGACAAAGATAATAATTAGTAGACTTGCTTGGAAACTAACATTAAGTAAGTTTAGTTATTTGGCAGTCTCTGAAATTAAGTCTTTGTTTCTGAAATGAAACTGTTGCTTGCTGCGAGTGAACTGTTAGGAAGGGTGAGTGAAGTTGAATGCTTGGCCAGACACTGGGAAATGGTCCTCAGAGATCCTTATTTGAGGGAGTTTAGGCTTCAATGTTTTTGCTGAATAGTAAAACACCAATAAGCATTCTAATAAGCAGAAATGTTACCTAAGTGGAATGTTTGACGGGATCATCACTGTGAAGTATTTCCCTAATATGAGTGTAATAATGCAAGCATTGCTGAAAAAACCTTCTGAGATGTTCAGCCCAGTGGGCCCGCCGATGCTTGGAGTAAATTAAGAAGCATTTGAGTGGTCTTCTGCTGCTTTGTGTTCAGTGTAATATATTTTGTTTCTGAATTTATAACCATTTGCCACAGGTTGAAACTCTCACTGGTTTGTAACTTGGTCCGTGAACTTGGCACAAGTGCTTAGCTTTCCAGAGTTCAAATCTCATCTTTTAAAAATTCACCTTCCTCTAAGTATATGGCTTTTTCAGACCAATTTTCATCCTGGCCAGCCATTAAAGTGATTACTTGTCTAGATGTTAACTTGTAATAGGGAAAAAAAATGTCATAGTGGCTGATTTAGTAAGTACGGTATTTCCCTTGAAATGGCATTTCAAGTGTTGACCAAGTTCTGAGTAATGAAATAGGGATCTTCGAGGTTTTTCTGTGTGCAGTGAAGGGCAGAGGGAATAACTTTGTGGAATCTTGAAGGAGAAAAAACAACTTTCAGAAACTAGGAAGATATTTCTAGCTAGTTAGATTTGTCTGCGTCTCACTTTTATCTACATGTCTTGGGCATCATGAATGTGATTTTTGATAATTGCTTTGTTGTTAGTCCTCTGACACTGAGTGACAGTACTTTTCAGTGCTTGACAGCCAAATCTATTGGCATACAGCAGTTCTCATACACACTGAGGTGTTTTCTTTCTGCCTGGTGACAGTAAGAGCTTCCAAGTTGACGTGAAGGGCTAAGACATCTTTACAAGTGAGAAGAAAGCTGAGAGAGGATGAGGAGGTTTTCTGTCAAAATAAAAGCATTCATTTAGTTCATCCTTCCTGCATAATGAAATAGACAGGAGATGTGATAGCTACATGTTAAAACATGTTTTATTTATGTGTTGCTTATGGAAGATGTTATCACTTTAGCCTACTATCAGGGTCGTCATGACTTGAAAATTTTTTGCAGCAAATGACTTTCCAACAATTTTTTTTTCCGATAAAGCAATAGGTGATGTGATACAGAAAGTATATTTGCACGTAGACGGTATTGTAGTACACTCTAAGAGTGTGTCTGCTCAGTATTATTTTCCCCCAATAAATAAATAAGTAATGTAGAAGATGCGTACTATGAAACTTTTTGTATTAATTTAATTTATATTTAAGAAAAAGAAAAATAGTTTGAGAACTCTATCTCAAGTGACTTTCTGCTTTTATTTAATCACTACAGATGCTTTCAGACAGTATAGAGTGTTTGATTATTCCAAATGGCTGTATTTATTTTTTTTTAAAATTGTAATGACGCAGTTAGTAGGCAAAGAGGTGCCTACACAGAAGCAGTGCTTGTGATTCCTGCACATGTGATAATATTAACTGGTAATATTTACCTACTGTCTTAAAAAAAACAAACAATCCTAAGCAAAGGAAAAAATTCACATCAGCACCCACCAAGAACAAAGCAGCCAACCAGTAACAAAACAAACCAACTCCTTGCTAAGCTTTGTTCAGTTGGCATTTAATTGCCCATCAGGAATAACTTCTTGAAGAATCTGAAGATGAGTGGTTTATGTGATCAAAGAGAACTGTATGGTTATGTATAGATGTGGTTGATTACTGGATATTTATGCTGTTTCTGGTTGTTCGGTTTGGATATTCATGAGAATATGTCTCTGGCGATTGATCTTTGCATCTGGATTCTATTGCATCAATATTTCATTTGCATTTGTCCCTTCCTTTTATGATTATTCTCTCATGCAGTCTACATGCAAGAATTTAGACACGTCTGGGAAACTGTTCAAGCTTCAATTATTGCTGGCCTCTAAGACCTGAGGATACTTCTTAAATATTGTCCACATGTGGTGGTATGCTAAGAAGTGTGGCTTTCGTCAAGTAGTTCTGGCAGTGACACCTTTAGCATCGGTGCAGATATGTGGCAGTGATAATCTCTGTTCCAGTGTTAACTAATGAAGTACTGTTTACAAAGGGGTTGGCCTGGAGGACAAGGACAGATCAAGCACTGAAGCACGTTATGCATCCTCTTAATAAAAGCACTTCAGGAAAAAAAGCCTGTATGTTTTTAGTCTGTGTGATACAGCAGTTCTGCAGTACTTCCATGTGGTAAATGAATGATTTTCTGATGTTATTTCTATGGTAAATCTATTTTTGTGTTTACAAGAAAACCTGATAACTTTGACTCTTCCCTGTCTGAATGGAGTGCTGTTGTTGCTCAGAGGTTCTTAGCCTTTAAAATTTTCAGTGCTGTCAACCTGCCTAGAATTTTACAGGGCTAAATTCATAGTACGAACCGTAAGTCACTTGCATTAGGTGTTCGTGAGAGACTCCTAGGTGTTAAGAGGAATCTTGAGTCAGACTTCTCCTTTGCATCACCTTCTAAAGTACTAGTGGAACTGCACCTAAAAAATACCAGGTGATTTGAAAACTGCAATTCAGGAGATAGGATTCTCAGTTTTCTTAGATCTCCACTATTTAGAGACACCTGGAAACTGTGAAATGCACTTAGACTACAAATTAGAACATTCTACACTGATATCTTAGATATTCCTCTCATTTTTTAGATTTCCAGACAGGAGATCACTAGGATGCAGTAATGTTCCCAGGTGATACGCTTAGTTGTTTTTGAAAATGAGATATGGGTGTTGATGTCCTGTTGTGCAGCTTGATTATTCTTCATGTTCTTGGAGTTTCACAGTTAATGTACAAGCAGAAGGGATTTCTGTGGAAAAATGTGTCATTTCTTCCAGGCAACCTTAAACAAATTGGCTGGTTCTTCTCTCTCTTCTTTAGTTTTCATTAATTATGTAAGAATGATATCAAGATTGGGAGCTTTGAAATGCCCAACGCATTCTATCTTTGAACAGTGTGGTTTAATTTTAATTGCATTTTAGGAAATAAGTGGCCCTAAAGCATCTTGCATTATATAAATTATCTTGGTGGAAGAAATGAAGAAAATATATTTAATTATAGGTTATAATTCAGCAAATCATAAAAATGCTGTGTTGAAGTAAATTGTTGCCATTAATGAGCTTTCTTGTTTGCCAGTACTAGAATAAATTCACTTGACATCTTCCTAATATTGGTTATTTTCAGTGATATAACTAATTCTAAAAAGATGCAGTCTGGGCAGTATCAAATACTGCTGTATCCAGTCACTGGGTAGTTTTACAATACGAAAATGTTATACTGAAATATAAATAATATTATTTTATATTAGAATATTATAATGTTATACTGAAAGCTCTTATCAATAGCATTAAATATAGTATGCTGAAGTCGACTGTGTTTCATTTTAAATTGAATTCATTTTTAACCTTACTTAAAGGCCAGCAAGGAGCATGGTGTTTAAAGCATTTATTTTGCATCGGTGTTTCCAACAATTTCACAGTGTTGTTGTGGTTTAGTGTCATGTGTTGACTGTGACACTTTTGACATTAAATCATTCAGCTTCATAGCCAGGTATTAGTAACACAGTAACCAGCTTCTGTTTTTGATCTGTATCTTAACAGATAAGCATCTGAAGTGCAAAAGATTATCTAAAACAGTGCTGCCTAAATCAGGGGGAGCTGTTTAGTAAACAATGTGAGGGAAGAAGCGGAGCTGCTGTCCAATCTTTCGTGCTGTATGGATAGGATTGTGTCTTTTGCTTTGTATTGAATTTGAATACAGTGTAACTTCATGTGCAAGGAAGCTGCTCAAGAATCTGATGGACTGTATTGGTGTGCACTGTGGTCCTAAAGGCAAGTAATGAGTAGTAGTTTTTGTGTTGGAGTTGTAATTAGAAGATCTTTATTTGTCACAGTGGTAGGAAAGGAAGCAAACACCCACTGTTTCTGTTCTGTACAGTGATTGCCTACCTTTCCTTCCAGGATCTCTTATTCAAGAAGAGTCACCAACATCTACAGCTTACGTGGCAGTCTGTTGCTATTTTAACTGGTAAAGGTGACAGGGTAATTTATTTCTATAGGAAAGGTGTCAAAATAATTAAATGTATCTGTAATTAAAATATTAATCAGAATTTAAATGTACTGTGCTTACTCTTCCCTTTATTTCAAGTAACAATCAGAATGTTATTTGAGTTGTTTTTAACTTCTTAGGTAGATGTAACGTTGTAAAGGTGAGAAACAGGATGAGAAGTTGAATAATTTGCTGTGTAAATTAAAATACTACAGACATGTCAAAGATAAATGTATATGCAGTATTCTGGATTAGGCAACAGATAATGGTAATCATAGAATGGCTTTGGTTGGAAGGCCTCTTAAAGACCATCTGGTTCTCACCCCAGCATCTCTGGGCAGCCTGTGCCTTTCTCAGCAACCTTTGAGTGAAAAATTCCCCTCTGACACATAACCTAAATTTCCACTCTTTAAGGTTAAAGCCATTTCCCCTTGTTCTGTTACTGTCGGTTGGTCTCCCTCCACAAGATCTTTCTTTATGTATCTTAAGTGTTTTAAAAGCAGGGAGCTTTGTTTGTTATAGCCCAAGAAGGGAATGGAAGCAGGGGCAATGCAATTGAATTAATAGTTGTGGAAAAAGTTCTGTCAGATCTGCTGAGTTGTGGAGTACCCTTTTTAAATTAACGCGTGTCTTTTGAAGTGCACTAGTATATATCCTATAATGCAGTCTTGGTTTCTTATTTTCCAAGGACTGTTTGAGCTGTATGCTCCATGAATCAGCTATGCAACTTGTACCACAGAAATAAAATAACTACCTAATTCAGTATAAAATAAAATAATGTACAGTGTAGCCTGAGGCGCAATGATAACATATTATCAGGTGCAATTCCCAGATATGAGAAAATATCTTCAGCCTAATAAAACATGTAGTCATAACTAATCCCTTCCAATACCTGAGTGACAGTAAATACTTCACATCAGTTTCTCATGATGTACATCTTAGTTTTTGTTGGTTTTGCTGCGGATTCACGTGGATTTATTTAAGGTTCTTCTGTTTGGGTCCTCGTCTGTAAGCTCAATAATATCATTGGAAGCCACCTCGTGTCTTGAAATCTCGATGTAATTAGATGGCGACGTGAGAAGTGGTCTAAAGTCTGTCAGAATTCTTGAATGAAAGCACAAGGGTGTTGAGAAAGATAAGATCTTTACTGAAATAGTACCTTGCAAAAAGTGTGTTTAGTGGGGATTAAATGAAAGCCTAAGTTTGCTTCTGCAAACCATATTTACTGTCTGGATTTGTTGCTCAGCAGTATTGGCAGTCTGAAATTCAGAAGGCCATGTTTTGTGATGGTTTATAATTTTTTTGGGTAATATTTAAGAAAAATATAAAAGCAGCTCAACTGCAGTCCTACCAAAAGCTACGGAGAAGGTTGTATGAAAGTTGTGAAATAGTGTAATATGCCAGTGCTGAGTGCTTTTGTCAGCTGATTCATGGTCCTGCAGTCCAGGTTTGAAACCCCGTTTTTATTCATAAAATTTACTTTAGGGTTTACCAGCCACTATGCACAATCTGAACTGTCCTGAAAATCTAAATCTAGACTCTGCTTTTGTCCATAGATAAAATCATTTGAAAATCTGTGCTTGAATGTAGTCACTGTGGGTTTTTTTTCTTTTTTTTTCTTTTTAAATAAAAGATTTGCCCTTTGTATGTATTGCATTTTGTTGGTTCTTTTATTTATTTATTTATTTATTTTTGTTAAAGATACATGATTCATTGCTCTAAAATAGGCTTATCATAATCTGTTATCACTTTGCTGTGACAGAAAGCATAGCCAAGGGGAGTTGGCTGTTCTGTGTTATAAAGAGAGATTTAGAATACACCAGACAAAATCTTAATGGTACTACCTTAGCTGTCCACTTTTCCCTGTAAAACGGGCTAAAGAAAGCGGGTAGTAATACATGGTCTAGTTATACTGGTAAAATTTATTTTGATATTCTGAGTATTTGAAGTCTTTCTTATGGATTCCTTTCTTGTAGCAAAGACAAGCAGCATCCTGTTTTTACCCTGGACATGCATGCTGGAGGCTGCAGTAAAATAGCTTCCTATTTTGGGTCTTTGGAGGAAAAGATCAACCTCCTAAGACGTTGTTGCCAGACTTCCTCAGTAGCATATTATAGGTCAACATCAGGAAACGATTTAAGATACACTATACAGTGGTAATAGTGACACTGCCAGGAGTCTGGAGAACTTCACATCTTAAAAAAATATGTGGACCATTTTGTTCTGCAGGTGTATGTGCTCCAACATTCTGGAAAGCTGTGTGAGATACTGATGTGATTCAGAAATTGAGACACTGAAAGACTCAGAACATTTAATGTAACATTTCCTGGGCACAAGTAGGTAGGTACTTACAAGTGCTGTGATAGTAGGGATTTTCCATCCTGGAATACATGTCTTTCTGGGAAGGCAAATGCGAGCTTTAGAACAATAGCAAAGCATGACTTAAACCAAAAGGGAAAAAGTATTGTAGGTGAAGTTTTGAATGATAAGTTAAATGATGATAATCCAGTCAGTTTCTCAGTCATAATCCTAGTTCCATTATGTATTGATCATGTTGTTAACTCTTCAGCTGGGTGGTTACCATTATTTATCTTCACGTGTGCATCCTGTGTGGGCTGCAGAAAATCAATCAATTAGCAGCAGTAGATGGGTAGATGTCTCAGGGATTACTGCACTCAGCCGTCTGTTTGTTAATCATTCAGACAAATAAGGAAAAGCAGATGCTAGGATCTGTGGTTATGTAGAAACCAGGGACGCTGGCACAGAAGCTTTAATCTTTTATCAATATGTAGAATTTTCTTCTCAGAGTCTGACAGTAATCAATCTTTGCTTTTTGCGCTTTATTGGTTTTTTATTCTTTTTTGTGTGCACATGTATATGAGTAATCATATTTTAGAAGCTTATTTCCCTTGTAGAGTTCTGTTTTACTTCTTAAATTACTTCTTAAAACATAAATTTTGTCCAACAAGAATAAACCTCTATATTTATTCATGTAGCATTATATTAAGTGTGGATCTTCTCATGAAAATAACACACTACTATATTGAGCAAGAGGCTGTGATTATTGCATGTGAAGTATGAAGAGTAAAATTTACAAGGTAAGCTTAAGAGATAAAGAGAGAAACTTCTACTATGAGTTGTTCTTAGTGTTAATAAATATTACAAAAGCTAAAGAAGAACAAAGGGGAGCAAAAGCTAAGCCTTTTGAAAGTTAATAAAGTCTGGAATAAACATGGTTAAATGCAGCCTGAGTTAGGTATAAGTGGCATGCAGCATTTTGTCTTCAAGTGAAATCTCCTATTCCAAAGGATCGATGATGACTTAGTAGTTTTTGGAGAACATGATTTCAGAGTTCAAAAATCATCTTTGCATACAGGTGTGCAAGAAACTGGAGCCACAGGCAGGAATTTGACATAGAAAATATCAACTTAAAGTATCAAACTAAGCTTCCAGAACAGTGTTACGTGATGAAAAATAGCAGAGGAAATTGATTCAATATAGGCAGTAAAGCTGGAGATTCTTGGTATTTTAGCAATTTCATTTTTTATGTATGTATGTATGTATGTATTTATTTATTTGGTGCTAGAATCACTTAACATTTCCTCTGGAAATTTGAAAGATCCCCATTGTAATAAAAATAGGTGAGTAGGAAGGAAAAAAAAACTCTTGAAGTCCAAGAAAATGTCAAACTTAGGGAGTATGATGTGTGTAAATTTTTATTAAAGTTTTTGTTCTTTGAATTGATAGTGAGTTTTGTTCTTTGAATGTTTGTTCAGTGCATAGGTCAGACTTATAGTTGTAATAAAGCTGAATTTGATGATATACTTCCACTTGGGTTATAAAATGCAGGAGAACATGTTTATAGTAAGAGTATGGTAATAACATTGCTCTGATAGTGTAGATTATCTGTCACCTCGATAGAAATAAAATATAATCTCTTTCAATGGAGTATGTGAAGAGCAAGCATTGGAGGCAACCTTGTTATCAGTTTGGAAAAGTTTTCTTTGTGTACAGCGAAGCAAGAAAAGAGACATCTGAAGCTAAGGCTGGGATGTTTAATGTCAAGTGGTTTCTACATGCTAGAATTTATGTTTTCGTTATGAACAAGATCTATAGTGCATTTGAAAGAGTTTATATTTTAAAATCTCAACCTGAACTGTCTCAGTACACAGACCTGTGAAGTATGTGAGTGTGTGGCAGGGAGGAAGGTCTGGGGGAAGAAGAATCAAGAAAATTATTTTATTTATTTCAGTGCTGCAGCATTAGGAATTTACTGACATATTTAAGTATGGGGAAATACAAGAAAAAAGATGGTTTCTTGCTTTTTTTCACTGATGACTTATCAGCCATTTTTCACCCTAAAAGGTATCCAGATACATCTGTGTAACTGCTGTTCCTTGATATTTTCTTTCTGTTGTCCTTTTTTTTTTTTCCTTCAGTTCAAAACTATAAAACACATTGACTCTTATGCACTGTGTCAGAATGATCTTCTTTTGAATTAGATGAAGGTAATTCCTGATAATCACTGGTTTTATTGCAGTAGTCTTAAAACACAAGTAATTGAAAGAAGTGTCGTGACTTATTTTCCTCTGATCTCTGTGGTTTGGGAACTTAGTACTGAGACACGTGCAAAAGAGAGAAGTGGCTTGCAAAATCCTTTTTTTTTTTTTTATACATGTATGTATACGTTATATATGTTAATGAAAGTCAATTACCGAGTCCAAATGCCTATTCTAATTCTTTTCAGTTCTTAGCATTATTTTACGAGGACTGAAAAAAGGTTCTTTGTCCATTTAATTCCTTCTTAAGGTGCTGCTTAGAATGACTGATAGAATGAGTGCTAGATAATAAATTAAGAGGTTGTGTTATAAAAGAAGTTAACTATCAAAATCCAATAAAAGAAAAAAAAATCTTGTACAAGAAAAAAGTATTGGAATCTAAGCAGTTATTAATTGTATTAATACTTCATAGCTAGGTAGATGTCTAATACATCCAAGTGCTCTTAAAATATATTTTTTCAAAGCATGACCATTTATGTGTCATTCCAATCAGTGATCTTTAGTTAATTCAGTCATTAAAAGCATCTATTTTTTTAGTTATCCCCTTCTCTTCTCATGTAAACAGAAATCTCTTAACCAACTCCCTGGAGTTGCCATTAAGCTGAACAATGCCTTAATTTTCTGAACCCCTTCGTACTTTGACAACGTACACGATTGAGACCTTTAGACCCACTTGGAGCCCTCATGATTTCATTTAATGTCACAATGGGATGATATAGAATTGCCAATATAATGTAACTGCAAAATTAAAGGCATTTCTTGTATTTTATGGATTTTTTTATTTTATGGATATTTATTTCTCTTTCTGATTTATTTCTCATTCTGTTAATGTTCTTTGCGTTGCCTCTCCCGTACTTGACCCTGGAAGAGCACTGTCAGTAACAGTAAAGCCACTAGCAATAGGAATCATCTGCATAAACATCAAAGCTACTTCTGGACTGTCAGCCAATAGAAATTTCTTTTTCCATTAACGGTAGCACTTTGTACCATTGCTACCCCCCCTCACAGGACAAAATTTCTTTAAAAAGTAGCATGAAAAAGAAGTAATTACAGCAAAACAAAACGGATTTATGTGGAAGGAAGAAGCTGGATTTCAAATATAAGAATAACATCGAATAAGACACGAAGTTAACTATAGCTTTTCAAAATAATATAATTCTCTAACAATTAATTGATTTTGAATTGACTCAAGATACTACTTGCAAAATATCATTGAATTATATATACTTAAGGAGAGGTTCTGATTGGGAGTATGGTAAACAGTGCACGTGCTTATAGTATGCACGACTTGGTCATCCTGATTAACTAGGAAAATGGTGAATAACCCCGTTCAACCTTCTCTTTACTGGTAGCTGGGAAATTTCCAGTTCACACTTTTAAAATGATCGGTCTTGGATTCCCTTGTTTACATCCTGAAAAGGTAAGTTTTTTTGGACAGGTTCACAAGATAGGTTGGACTTTTCAACCAGTTTATTTGGGAGTATTTTTGGTTAAATGCCAGAGAAGAAAGTATGTTCTCGGGAGCTATTGATAGTGTACTTTAAGTGTCTTGAGAGCAATGTGAAGACTGTAAATCCATGGTCTGTAACCATGGCATAGTGCCATGAATCTCCAGTATGTATTTGCCATTTGGGATAGTTAGCATTCTGTTTTGTCAGTGTGCTGTAGTGAGACTCATGCACTGCCTTATCAAATATTTTGTGTGCATCATTATTCTCAGCAGTATGTAAAAGAATCTTGAAATTTAGATGGAGATGTCAGGGAAAGTGGATTGACAGCTGTCCTCAGTTGATTTTTGATCTCTGTGAGGTTAGTATTTGATGGTATGAAAGTCATTAATAATGTAGTGCAATGTGTTAGATATGTTTGTTAAACCTACTTAGTATCTGCACTGTTGTCAAGGAAGTTGTTCATCTTGTTATTCCATGCTTAGGCTGTCCGTGTAGCATTTCAGTACCAATGTAAAGTTTGTAAGTTGATGGTGAACATTCTTAAAGTAAGCTAAAGCAGCTGCTGAGTGATACCTCTTCGATGTCTGCTTTTACATATTATCTTTTAACTCTTCACATATTTGCACACAATTAGCTTACACCTCTTTGAAGTGTGCTAAATCAACCAGTTTCAGACTGACAAGTCCAGAAAGTTGCTTCCTGTGATGGCACCATCATGACAGTTACAAGTTGGTGCTCAGTACTCATGTGCTTTACAGTCTGCTGAGTAAGAGATGAGCCAGTTACCCCCCCCTCCCAGGAGTCTTTAGCTTCGCCATCCATATGGATAGTGTTCATGAGAGCTATTCTGGTGCTGATGTGGAGACTGGTGCTCTCAGAGTACTTGCTGCTTGTTCGAAAGATCTTTACTCGGAAGGTTGCAGTGGGAAGGGGAAATCTTTCTTTTTGACAAGAATCTTTAAGAAAACGTATTCCTGTAAAGCTTTGGAATCTGATATTATTAACTTTCTGGAGGTTTTGCATGTGTGTAAGGTAGCAGGCAAAAAAAAAAAAAAAGGGATTGTGAAATGCAGAACAAAAGAGAGGTCTCCGAAGAGCATGAACAAATCCAAGATTATATGAAATTACTCCCAGTTCTATGTTGAAGTGTATAATTAAATATATACTTATATTTTGAAAGGTAGGTTGTTATAGCATGAGGAGGCAAAAAGTAACTGCCAAAAGAATTTTTGTGTTATTAGTGGATATTAATTACTAAGAAAAATAATTTTTTTAATGCATCTTAGGGCATGCAAGTACTTGAATCTTCTAATGCAAATACATTTTTTGCAATAGAACAATATACCTTTGGACACTGAATGCTATGTAATAGTGGTGAGAAAAAGGTAGGGCTTCAACCTCATGCTTGTGAAAGGCTATATTCATAACCCTCTCAAAAAAATTGTGATTTTTTTAGTTGAAATATTTGAAAAAAATATATTGAAAGTCCCTTTTATGTAATACCAGCGAAGATCTTGTGATCCTAAGGGAGCTAACCTGTTTCCATAGTTGATTGGCCTTTTAGAGTCACTGTGCTTGCTTCCCTTATTTGAAAGATGCACAGTACCTTTGGTGTGAAGGGTGATCTTAGGTCATCATTGCTGTAGTCCAACAGCATCTGTTTAAAATATAAGGCTATTAACTCTAGCGTTATCATTATATCTAGTTATTTGCATATAATTCTGCCCTTGTTGGCCATCTTAAAGGATGGTTTTGTGTGCTTCTATTGTCCTATACAGATTAAGGAGTTTCTCTGTTTTTTGTGGCTGCTACCCTGTAAGATTGTTAGAAAGGTCATGTAAAGGTATTGATATGGATTTAATTTTTTTCTGTGAAAGTACACAATTATAATGATTTTATGAAACTTCTCTAATTAATGAAAAGTGCTTTTTAATTATCTTCATATTCCCTAAATGTTGCGTATGTCTGATAATAGTGCCACATAGAAACATACCTGCAGAAGTGTGCCAAACTTCATTTAGTTGTTGATGGTGGAGTATTCATTTGAACTGCTCTTAATCTCTTAGCTATTTCTTTTAGCCAGTCAATCTTATTGTTTGAAATCCATTTGACTGTTTGTGGTTCTGGGTAGTGTGCACACTTCATTTGACTGTGTTAACAGTCCTGTTACTCCTGTTACATTAAGCCCTATGAAGTATTTTCTGTAGTGTGGTATCTTGTGGTCTTTGCTCAGTAGTCAGCTCTATGCTTATTTGGAGAGCAGAGTATTGCTAGAAATCTAAAATTAATCTTTTCAACTTCTGTAAGTTTTTAATCTACATTTTCCTTTTAGGGCTGTATCTTTTTGTTGCTTGTGTTAGGAAAATTTCTGTTCCCATAAGCTTGCTCAGTAAGCTTCCTCAATCATCTTTATCCCCAAAAGAGTCAGAGTGGAGTCTTCAGCTTTCTTTATTCAAATACAGGGAGAGTCCACTGAGGGTTGTCCCCAAGTTTTTGGGTCACAGCCCCTCTTCTATCTAGGGCTAGTGAGCCCTTCTTTCCCCATTGGCTGAGGTATTAAGGGTTCGCATTCTTCTCCATTTGTCCATCACAGCTCATTCCCCAAGCTAATCCTCTCTTTTGTTTCCTTTGTTTATACGTACTTTATAATCTGGATTTTGTTTTGCCAAATTAGAACTAGCTTTGTATTACGTAAAGTCTATCCCACTTTGTCCTGCCTGGAAAACGATGTTTGCACATAGGTGCCAAGCTAGCATCTCCTGCTGTATACTTTCAAGATAATTTTAACAGGATCTTTAAAATTGAAACTTTTTCTTAGCTTTTTCTTTATCTTGTACTGCATGGACCCCTTATCCTTCTTTTGTTCTTTCCATATTTTGTTTTGCAAGGACACTTTAGTCTTCACTTGGAAAGAGAGAATGGTGTATAGGAGGAGTAAATAGGAATGGGACAGCAAGTACTAGTTGTAGTATTCAGTTGAAACAGTTTAATTTACATCAGTAACATCTAAAAATTACAGTTTTAGTGTTGTTCAAAGCTGTCAAGTGTACAACTCTCATACGATAATAATATTATAATACGATACGATACGTATCGATTATACGATAATAATATTTTAATATTTTAATATTACATATTAAAAAATGCCTTAGCTGTGTGAATTCTCTTACTGAGCTAAGATGGGGCAAACAACCGTTTATAAACAAGTGTTGTGATCTTGTACTGCTGGGACTTTTTGTCTGAGTTAAGGATAAAGAATCTGGTCCAAATTGACTGGGAAATGATCAGAGACTTAAACGATTTCATATTATTTAGAATAAGCCAAGAAATACTCCATAATTGCTGACAGGTAGTCTAGAATTGGACAGTGAAATTGCCTACGTAATTGTAGATTGATATTTCATATGTATCCATTTTGATTTTAACACCAATTCACTCGTCATCACATAATTATATATAAAGAGACTTCACTAGATACCTGTTATTTCCTGGAGATCCATTACAGTCCATCTGACAAAATATAGTTTAAAAAACTGAATACATGTATTATAATATAAGGATTTTCAAAATAAGGGTTATTTACCCAATAGACTGTAAAGATTTCCTTGGAATCACACTTCACTCATGTTCAGGGAAATCTGAGATGAATAGGATGAGCTGCACTGAGTTGTATAACAAAAATGCAGTATACTGGAGGCTGTGGAATGTTCAGTTCATGCAAGATTTTGCTTGACTTTATCCATAAGCTAAAATGTTGGGTCGCTGCAGCCAGTTAGGCCACAGTCCTGCACGTAAGGAATCCCACTAAATACAGTGGGATGAATCATCCTTAAAGATGAGCGCAACAAGTAACTACTAACAAAATAAAGACCTGGGCATATGCTCTCAAAATTCCCTCGAAGCTGACTTTTGAATCTCAGATTAGCAGCTGTGTAGGTACCTTGTGTAGCTGTTGGAGCAGTATGCAGAGTGTACTGAATGTTTAAGATTATAAATCTATAGATACCTAAGACTTTTAAACTTTGCATTTTCAAAAGTTTTTTCAACAGAAGGCTATATCTCTCGAATATGTACTATATGTGCATAATCAATTGTTAAGTAAGATTATTTGCGAAATTGCTCCGGTGAGAAGCAAAACTTCTTTGTCAGGATCATCAATAACACTAAAGCCAATTCTAGTGAGGTGGCAGAGGAATAATTGAAATACTGGTGTGCATTTTCAAGGGTTTGCATTTAAGGGAATTAATGTTTTTCCTTCAGGATTTTGCAAATCGAAATTCACACCAAAGTTTTAACTGTGGAGTTGTTGGCTGTTTTTTTTTTTTTTTTTTTTTTTTTTAATATTTCACGCTCATCTTTAGAGATATCTTACATGAAAGTAAGAACGTGATTTTACTCCAGCCTTTATCCCAGTGGATGAAGTTATGACTGGAATATATTCCGTATTCCAAGTCCACTGTGGGAGTAAGTCTTCCTCCATGTGAGTCTGGACTTTATAAGCCCGCTCTGTTGGAAATATCATAGGCAGGCATTTAGAATGAGAATTTTTTCTGATTTGAGTTTCTTGGACTCAAATCTTTTATACCTCTACTAGCTTTAGGTATATTTTATTATCAGTAAAAGTTAAGAAGGAATTATTTCCTGCTTGCTAAAAATGTATAGAAACTCTTCTTTGTCAAATCAGAAGTGAGTATTTTCAAATATCTAGTATGTTTAAAACATGTATACAAAGAAGTGATACTGCAGTGGACAAGCTCTGAAGAATCTGTCACTTTCTGTCATTTGAGTCTGAGATGCAATCTTCTGAAAGTTTTCTGCAGCTTTGGGTGAAAACCTTAATACAAAACGTGTGTTGAAGTATCCAGAATTACAAAAAGTAAATGCACCATAAAAATACTACTAATTTTCTAATAAATGTATGCATCTTTATTGACATAAGGTTGTGTAAATACTGAGGTTGTATAAATACTGTTTTTTGTTGTTGTTGATTAACTGCATTACATTGTAACCCAAGCTCTCTTCACTGTTTTTCAAATACCTTGGACCAGGTCAGTATCATTTGTACAGCAGACTGCTTCCGATTGCTTATAGATAGGGTGGTCCATCCCCTGTGTGCCCTACCCCAACTATCGAGGACCTTTTGCCTTGGGTAGCCTTGGCCTCTGCTGCTGCTGCACTAATGCCTTCCTGAGATATGGAACCTCAGTGTTTTTGTCTGCTTCTCTAGACAACGAGCGCAGCTACTTGAAGAGGATTTTGCAGAGGTCTGTATGGTAAGAGCCCCTGTGCTGAGGCAAATAATCCTTGTGCTGAAGTACTCCAAGTGAAGAGCAGAGTGTGTCCCACTTGAATCAGTAACTTCTGGACTGAATGATCCAAATAAAAGAGAGCTGAAGCAAGTTTTTAGAATTTTGTAGCAGATCTGAGGTTAAGTGGTGAAAGATTGGCTTTGAATCATAGAACATCATATTATCCATAATATGGACTTCCCCTTTTTTTTGTATGTTAATGTTGTTTGTAGAATGTTTGGAAACAGACTTAGGTTCTAACTTCAGTGAATCAGTATTAAGTTGAAATAACTTTTCCAACACACTCCTGTTTTTCAATATGTTTTTAAACTGCGTTTTGAATGAGGGCAAATTGCAAATAGTAAATGTCAGGGATTTACTTGAGGTATTACAATTCTAGAAGCATAAAGCTAGTGCGTGTTTGTCTCATTTCTGTCATTAAGTTTATCCATAGCTAGCAGTGGTTTAAAATGCTTAGGAGACGTGGTTACAAATGACCTGTGGAAGGTCAGAGATTCCTCAACTACCTGAATATATATTACAAGCATGTCATTAATAAGAAGTGAGGAAAAACATGCTAATTGACTTTTCAAAAGCTGATTTTCATTGAGAGAATTGAAAGATTTTTATTTCCAAGTCTCAATTGGTTACTTCTTTGTGGACTATAGTATATTGAAATAGGAAGGTGGTGCGATCCTTTTGGATGCTTATTTTAGTCCTGTATGTTATCTTACTACATCAGTACAATTAATCCACTGTGTACTAGGGCTGCTCCAAAAGTAATGCCTCCTACTTTATTATGTTGGTTCACAACATTAAAGGAGGATGTTGGTTGTATGGCAGTACAAGATCAACATTTCACCAGAATTCTCTTATTCTATTTTGTTGCTGTGTGATGGCTGGCAGCAGTGGGGCAGTCTGACAAAATGGTATCTGACATGGAAGTGCATTTGAAGCAAAGGGGTAGACTTTAATTCCTCCATGTGTAAAATGTTGCCACTGTCATTGACTTTTTCATGTTTATGGAGACCAGACAGTGGTTGTGAAGATGTGGGTGGTGTGTGAAAGACAAGCTTCATTCAAGATGGTCATTGCAGATTCTTACAAGTACAGCATGCAGGCTCTTGTTCATTGCTGTTGAAAATGCACTACTAACAGTGGTGACTATGTTGGAAAAATAGTTGTTTGCAGCTGAGAATTTGCTCTCTGAAATGGTGTTATTGTGCTCTTTGTATCTGTTGTAGTCTCCATGGAAATAAGTAGGAGCCATTATTTCCTGACTGACCTACTGTTTGCTCATTGATATTATTTTTTTATTAAATCCATGTGGAGTAGTGATTTGAACATGATTTTTTTTAAGATTTTTGTCTTTGAAAATTTTATTGTCTTTGACATATCAAACCTAGATACACAACATGTGGGTGCTGCTGTTGTGTTAGCTGAATCAAGTTAGCATAGAGAGACTGAAAGGCCTTCTTAAGATGTATACTTTCGTGTCTAAAATCCACTGGTTGTAATTCTTACCCAAACCATCCAGTCTTGCATATGGTCATTAAATAATGTTAATATATATAGGATAATAAATACAAACATTTGCTTTGTCCATTAAGACAACGTGGGATTTTGTTGTTGTTGTTGTTATTATACTGGTGTAGCACAATCTAGGTAAGTTGTCTCTGGATATTTCCCTCTAGTGTGTGCAATTCCGTGTTCTGGAAGGTGAGCTGCCTACCAAATGGTTGCAGCTACAGTTAATGGATTAAATCATTTGTCTAGATGCAATGTAAGGTGTCTCCTTGGATTCATAAAGCCATGCATGGTTAGGTTCATAAAGTCATGAGTATCTGACAGACTGCTTTCTTCTTATTGGTAATGAAGGTGTGACACCAGAGTATTGATTTGGATCTTCAGTTGCTTTGCGTGCAAATGATTACAGAAGATGCTGAGTGCTGGAGAGGGTCTGACATTACGTATCTGTATAGATAACTGTTCAGTGTTAACAGGTGTCAGCCAAGTATTTTAAACCATAAAGTTAGTTTTTTTCCTTTGTGGTTGACCAAATTGAATCCTGGCAAGTGTAAGAATCACAGAAGTTACTAAATGAAGAGAAGCTGCCAGTGTCTTGATCCTGCGATAAGTAATTGTGTCAAAAAGGTTAGTCTGTTACATACATACTAAAAAAAGTATTTGAAGCAGTGGTGGTTCTTATAGCCTTGCAACACTTGCTGTTAGCAGACCTGAACCTCTTCATTTAGTCTATGGTTTAGACATCCAGGCAATCCCAGGTTGATTTTACTGTGTCTTGTTAAGGTGCATGCTTACTGGAAAAATTTTCATCCTTGAGGAGGAAAATGATTTAGGTGGGATTGAGGAGAGCTTTTTTGGGGAGAGAGGAGGACAGAGGAGGAACAACTGAGCCACATTTCCAAATCATGAATCTGAAGAATAAAGACTTTGAATATGTGCAGAGGGGAAAGTATTTCCATTACAGAAGTTTTAGCATCATTTGAATGGATTAGAACTAGAGCACTTTTTTTTTTTTTTTTTTTTTTTTTTTTTTTTTTTTACAGATGGTAAAGACAACCTTTAAAACATGTCTTACTGCTCTGATAACATATTGTATCTCTTTGTGCTTATGTTATAGTCTAGGGATTTTGTGGAACATGAATTTCTTTCAGTTTCTTCATTCCTATGAATTGGCTTGCTTTATAAATTAAGCCTTGAGTTATACTGATGGCTAACTTTCACCAGACTGTACATGGGGGGCAAAGGAGGGGTCTTGACTGTGCATAATGAGCAAATTGAGAATATTTATGTGAGCATGCAAAGCACAATAATTAGTTCTGTGTAACTTTCCAAATACGAACCATGAAAGGAAATAAAATATTCATACAGGGCAGAAATCTGACATAATGTAAGACTTAAAAACTGCATTTGCAGGCTTTTGTTAGATATATTTGCGTATTTTTTTGGCAGTGTGTTGGCTCTTTTAGAGCTTCTACATTTGTCTTGTTTGGCAAAGGAAAAACAAAATTTCTTAGGTTAGCTGGGATCTAGAATTTTTGTTTTATAAAATGAAGGACAAAGAATAAGAATGTAAATTAGCTGCATATTTTAACATTGATGTGGGGTCAGCTTGGGGGAGGGACATCAAACCAGACATTATAAATTTCCTTCCTGATACAAATCACCACTCAATCAATTGAAAACTGCTTTTGTTAAATATAAATCCTAAAAATAAAAGTTACGTAAATACAAACTTACAGTCATGCACTTCTCGTTTGCTGTGTATCTACCAATAGCAGGAGACATAGCATACAATTTTCTGCTTTGAGTGCACAGCTAAAAGAATCTGCCTTGTCTAATTCTGTGAGTGGAGTAAAATGATCTCTCTGAATCTTTTGGGTAATATCCAAATGTACCTCTGCGGCATCTTTTTGGAAATAGTTTTCCTACCTTCCAAACAATTCCAGTCTAGCACATATAAACCATGTATGCTACATTATTTTATGTCCATTTGCATGTAACTTGAAAACTCATGAGTATTTTTCACAGATAAGCAGAGGCACGTTGTCCAATCCATATTGTATTGACTCTTCCTGTTATAGGAATAGTCTCAGATTGATGAGTCACTATTCATTTTCATTTGAAGCTTTTCATGTGTGTTTTTTTTTCCATGCTATCTGTCAACTAAAAATAACTCAGTTGCAAAACTGTCAGACATATTTTATGAAGAAATAATAAAATCTACTGCTGTGAGCATGTCACTTCAGGCAAAAACAGTTGCTTTTGCTGGCTAGAATGTTTCTCTGATGTCTTTAAATAACTTCATTAGTCAATAAGATACGGTTTAATTATTTAAGTGACAGAAAAGATGAGCTTTCAATATTTGCACTGACCCACTGTTTACTTTGTGGAGTGCTTCTTTATGTTAGAGCTGTGAGCACTTGAAAAACCCCATGTGACAGGCAAAATATCTTTTTGTTTACAAAACTGAATCTTTTAGCCACTGCGAGCTCTTGAATGTTTCCTGCTGGGATCCCAAGCTAACATATTTTTGCCAGCAGGCACTACTTTCAGCTCATGGGGACCTGCTGTCACCAAAAGAGATTTTCTTTAACGTGTCTTTGCTTTCTGTTGCTATGTCTGTGGTGACTGATCCTTAGGAGCACCTCACTTCTTCTGAGGAGCAGTTTGTTATGCATTATGCTTTTCTCGGACTGGCATGTTTCAGCCCTTTATTGTCAGCCTTCTCCTCCATCAGCAAGCACCTATTTCTCTTCTGTGAAATGTCACCAGCTGACTGTTAGTTCATAGTCTGTCTGAGAGTATGAACTCAAGTAATTTTCATAATGTCCGTCAGTGATACCAACACTACGTATTTGAGTGTCTGTGTGGTAGTTTGAGCTTATTTTATTTACAGAAGACATGCATAGTGGGCAAAGTATGTAAGTGAGCTTGTTTTCAGAAATTACAATATTTGCTTGTATCAGTGAGCCCATTGCAGTGAACCCATTGAGCTCCTACATAATCATGCTTGCACTGTTCCCTGTTGCAAAAAGTGGAGATGGTAGAGAATTTGTGAGGAGGAATGGAGAAGAGGAAGTGCTAATGCAAATTGACCATGAACAGAATATATTCACTACTTTCTCCCGAGTTTTTTATTATCCCAAAATGGTTCAGAAAGTTCAGTTATGTTTCTGCTACACAAATAATTTTCTGTTACTGGGATGCTTGCCAGATACCTTTTTTTTCCCCCTTTTTTCTTTTGAAAGGAGAGGTCAGCTGAGGTAGAAACTGCAGAGGTTGAAAATGGCAACGTACGCCTCAGTTAAACTAGTGCATGAAGAGAAGATTACGGGAAGGTTTTATTTTGCATCTTCATTACCATCTTTATTTTAAATCTTGTAATTTAGCCTTTGTTGCACAAGGAAGGTATTAACAATGACATTGTGGTCTTCACATGATCTTTTCTCAAGGAAGGCAATGAAAATGCTCCTAATTAAATAATTTAAGAGGAATAGAAAAAAGCTTTGAAAATATTTCAGGCAGAACTCATTTGGCTTGTGTGGCATAATGTGATGAGACTTAGATGTAGAACGTTCCATGGTATTTTTTTTTTTTTTAAAGCCTGTATTTCATTTTTGTTTGAAAGCAAATTTATCTTGTAACTTCTGTGGAGTGCAGCATTTCTCTACCACCAGTTCTCTGGAATCTTTCTGAAAATTCCACGAATGACACGTTCCCCATGGTATCACCATGCTCAGCAAACTGAATGCAGAGAGAACAGATTCACTACTTGAAATTTTCAGGAAGCACAGACTTTTTTTTCATCTGCAAAAAACAAATAAGTATTGTACAGCATCGGTCTTACTTTCAGATAGTGGAATGTTTTGGGGTTTTTTTTCTGCAGTTAGTGTAGCATCACAGAATACATTTCAGAAGGTCAGTCTTTATTCACACTGTCTGAAAAGCACTGTTCCAGGGGCAATATATGTTGCTATTTCTATGTGGTATGGTCCATCCATTCATTTTGCTTCTCTGTGTGTATCCTCCTACTTTTGTAACACCTCTTGCATTTCAAATACAAAAAGCAAGTTTTTGCTCATGTCAGCTACAGGATCAGCTTATTTGAAGCAGGGGCACTTTATTTTCCCCTTAGCTCTTCTATAGTACATGTGTTCTGTAGGCTGTTAGTAATACATGGAAACTTTTGGGCTGAGAAATAAGTAGTCCAGCATTCTGCAGATTTATACTGTTATTGTCCAAATGTGTTTCCTTTTTCACCTTTGACCAGAATCTTTATTTAGAGCAGTGGATGAAAACTAATGTTAATGAGATCCTTTGTCTTTCCTCGGAAGGATTGAAACATATTCTGCAAATCAAATATAAAAGTAGTTTTCTCCTGGCATGGAGGTGTAGAATTTCTGGTGAGAAAATTGAGTTTGACCCATGTGCTAAGCATCTTTTTGCTCATATAGTGATGACAAAGATAACATGGCTTTCTTTTGTAATTAGAAACTGAAGTTACGGGCTGTAGGGGAAGGGAAACAGATGGCCTTTACTCAAGGACAGATCCTTACAAACTGCAGGAAGTTTTACTTCCAAAATAGATGTATCCTGTACTTTCAAGACTTTTCTGCTGTGAGAGTATCTTTATTTGTGTTTGCAAAATGATCCTGATATTGCAAATTGACATTAGGCAACAGCTTTTCTAGAGCCAGTGGAACCTTTCAGTGACCTTGAAAGGTCACTTTCAAGTAGCTTCCTGTTCTCTGTCTACTTGCTCAAAACTGCATTTTCGTAGAAGTCACTATTAAACAACCTTTCCCTTTTGATAGTTTCAGAGTTTTAATAATTTCATACTTTTCTATCACTGAAGAGAATTTCCTTTCTGTTCTTTTCCTACAGATCATGTAAGATCAACCAATGATCTGTTTGAGCAGATCTGAGGTTAAGATCATGAGCTTTGATCATTTTGTCTTTCTTTAGACTGAAAAGGATGAACTTGCATAGTTCCTGAAGATTTAAAAATTATTACTGCCTTCATCCTCTCAGTCACTGTGTGATAAGAGTTCGTTACAACCAAGCTTTCCTTCCGTAGTGCGTGTTGAGAAGCTTGGGCTGCTTTTTTTTTTTTTTTTTTTTTTTTTTTTTTTTTTTTTTTTAGCAGAGCTGTGCCAAGAGGAATCATGATTTCAACTTCTGATTATCTGTGGTCATCCCTATGAGATGAAAGGACATTGCATAATAAAGTCACTGCCATAGAGCCATTTCTCTTTCTCTGCTACGGCTTTGAATAAGCTGGTACTTCAAAGAGTACACCATCTGCCTTATTTCAGAGATACTTGCTTCAAAGCTAGCCACATTTAACAGAAAGGCAGGTAGTAAAGACCCTCCAACACCTCTCTCAGTTCTAAGAGGGGAGAAAAAACCCAACAACAATCCCCAGTTGATTAGTTAGATTTTATACTTTTTCAGTAAGATCAGGAAGTGTGTGGTACAGTGATATTTTTAATAATATATCAAAAAAAGAAGAGATGTTGTTTCATCTTCTTGTCCAACAGATCATTTCTTTAATCAGTTCTGTAGGCAAATTCTTTGTCCAGAAACAAAGCATTATCAAGGAAAAGATTTCTTCATAGAAACCAAGTTTAGAATACATGTATTTGAATTCAGACTTTCCTTTATGAACTGTGATCTGTACTTGATAGGATTTTGTGTAGTCTTATGTCTTACTCAGAGAAGTTCAAACTCATGACTTCCCGTTTTCCTTCTTGTGTGGTACATCACAAATACATGTCTTTCAGGGTTGTTTTTCACCCAGAGGCCTTAATTTCCGTAGCTGAATGTCTTAATTATTGACAAATTATCCACAGAATAAAGTAAATTCCAGTCTTATCAGTATGAGGAGGTATGTGTTTTTGTTTTTTTTTTTTTTGAGAAATTGATCTATCTTTTTTGAATAACATGATAGTTTAAAAGTAGTAAGTTCGGAAAATTTGGAAGTACAAACTTAGAAGGAAATTGCTTTTCCCTAGATCAGCAATATCTCTTAATGTAGAGACAGTAGAATTGGGAGTACTTAATACCACTGAAGGTACACTTACTGCTCAGAAGTCTTAAATAAGTCAGGTGGCATTTCTGTAGGATGCACAGTACTAGTAACGCATTTATTTCGTACCTGCAGGTTTTTTACAACTGCAGAACTTGAGTTCATCTCACTGGACATTCTGGAGTACCAGTGGGACTTCCTTAACAAATGTAAGATGGATCATCTCTTCATTTTTATCCTATATCTATCCCCAGCCAATTGAAAAGCACCACAGAATGTGAATTCTTCTTTGATGTAAGAGACAGAATAAACTGAATGTTCTCCTTCATTGCCAAAATAGGAAGTTTGAGTAACTTCCATGCAAAACTCAAGTGATATTCATGTAGCCAACTAAACCCAATAATGCACGGAAATTTTCTTGGTTATTAGTTTTTATAATGCAAAGAAGAAATTCTGATGGTTTTAGGTTATTATTAAGAATATAACATGCTAAAACTGTATTTTTATGGTAACTGAGGTTTTGCAGGAATTAGTGGAAAAAGCCTGTAAAATTTGAAATTTCTGTAGCTTCCTAATACATTCACAGCTAACTATTTTTAGTACTGTCTGTAACATAGCTGAAGTAATGAAATGCTGGAAATAGTCATTTCCACAGAGCTGAAATTTTCTTTCCTTTTTGCTTTGCTTCTTTCCTCAGTGATAATTCTAATAGCACTTGCTAGTGTTTGCTTATACTGATTTTTGTTTGGTTGGTTTTGTCTTCTGTAAAGCGTACTTAAATACTGAACCTACAAATACTGCATCCAAACTGTATCTTTCAACTTCAAGATGTTAAGGAACAAGCTACATTATTAATTACCACTGCAATTACGGACACTGCTCAGGAAAATAAAAAACCTGCTTTTGAAAGCTATTTTGTAAAAGCAAATGGAATTAATTCAGCTATTTGCTTATTAAGACTGATTTTCGTCTTTTGAAGTGTTGAAGATTGTGCGTTATTTATAACATGGACGGCCATCCTACTACAGAAATATAAAAGGAAAGGCTAAAAGCAGTGGGTTTGCTCTCTGCGAATCAGATAGATTCGATGTAATGCCCTGTGAACTATTTCAGAATGTTCCCTGTGAAACTGTGGTGTGACAAGGTGTCACCTTTGACAGATTGGTGGTGAAGATGGCACAGGCCTGAATTAATAAAGGTCAAAATCGTCAACAGGAAGAGCTGCCTAGTGGCATTTTTTCAGGCATCCATACATAGTATCTGTATTGAAACTGCTGATACATGCTAGAAAGTGTAGGCTTTGGGGAGGATCTAGGATCTTCTGGAATGCCTAAATATTTTGTAATTTTAAAGAGATTTCCGCAGATAGGGAGTTTTAGTATGTTTTGTAAAGTAAAAGCAAAGGCAAATGCTATGATGCTTGACAGTCTACATTTTTTATTATAGTGAGCTTGTATTATACTTTACTGTTTTGCTATGAAAAAAATGAAGTATTTCTATGGAGGATGAATATTGATGTGGAACTTCATTTTATACTTTGGAAGAAAGTCCATGAGCAATTGATCTTGTGGGATAGAACCATGATCCTGAAGTGACAGATGAGCTGGACATGAAGCAGTCATCCAGAATATAATGTTCATAAGCTGATGAATTAAGAAAGTGACTAGCATAAAATGGTTTTATTCAAGTAACTCTGACAAAAGGATTGTGAGGAAATAAGTCTGGCTTTCAGCTGTGCATGTGAAAGTTCCATCCTTGCAAGCCTAACTTAAATTGATTCCATATGTTTACATGTTCTGCAGAAATAAAAAGTAAGTTTAGAAAGATTTTCAGAGTTTCATAAAACCATCTTGTACCTGTTCTCACTTTTATCTCTGTTAATGTCTTCTATCTGTTCTTATAACTTCATGCATATTTGGCTATTCATCAGACTTGTTGACTTAAGTGATCATTTATCTGCCTAACTTATCTGCTCATTTTTTATTTTGCTTAATGTGCAACTTTCAGGGAGGAGCAAAAGCTGGAAATAACATTTATGCAATGTATTTCATTTCCCTGTAGAAATTCTCTTTGTTTCACATTTTCTCCCATTTTTCCCTTAGACAGAAGAATGTAAAAGACTAACTCTGTTCCAGTAAGAAGAGATCACGGATCCATTTCTGCTTCTTCTGGCACAGAGTTCTCATTCTAACACTGGAATGATTACAGGTTTTTTTACAGTATCTTTTAAAGGCATATCATAAAACATATTTTTTTTTCCCCATTGATAGTGGCTGTTTGAAGTAGGTGCAGACTCTCCTAGGTGTTCTGTTTAATTCTTTCTCTAAGTTGTTGGCAACCTGAACGTGATCTCTTGAAAGAGAGAGTTATAGCAAAAATAAAAAAGATATGTTGTTTAGATTAAGCTCTATTTTTATATCTTACTAATTTGTCTTACAGCTCACAATAAATGATAACACTATCCTTTCATACTTGAGAAGAATACCATTGATTATAAAGCCATATTCAGCCCCCTGTAGAATGCAGACACAAGGATTGCTACAGGCTGGAAACAAAGCAAAATAGTATCTAAGATTTGCCTTTTCTGTTAACAAATGTTCAGTAGTTATTATCCTGTACATATTAGTTACAGAGGCAGTAGCTGTTTTACAGAATATGTTTTAATATATTCAAGTTTACTCTGTAGTTCAGCTACTAAATGAGCAGTCCACAAATTGAATTCTGTCAGAACTTTTTAATAGTTTAACAGTTCATCAAGAATATCACAAGGTGTTCTGGTAACCAAAGGGCTATCAGAAAGGCAGAAAATCAGAAGACCCCTATGGGCCATGCTTCTTTTATTTAAAGGGATACAGAGTTAATGTTTTGATATCTCATCAAACGTCTGAATTTTTGTGAGTAACGTTAGGTCATTTAGCCAACTTGTACAGGATGTCTAATCACATTTTTAATAGGTCATCCTCTTGCTTCTGTTTGCTGTCCATGTTCAGTAACTAATGCAACTATTGTTCTATGTTGTCTGATTTTGCAAAGTATGTCTATCTTGCAATATACTATGTATATCTTAGTAGTATCTGTGTGTAATGCTGTGGCTTATCTTTAGACTCTGAGGGCTCAAGCAAGAGGATTAATAACTATTACTACACTACCAAAGTAGGAATTTCTGGTTACCTACCGGCATTTGCTTTACTCCTCTGTATGCACTCATTAATGCTCTTTGTTTTTAGTTCCTTTTTGGTTCATTAGAAAATCTCCCTTACAGCCACAAATATAGTAGCCGTGGCCATCCTTTCCTTCTTCTTAGTGCTTTTGGGAAAGCTGGTTTACTCTGCCTGCTTATAAGCACTGAGTGGCTGATGGCCTGAGAACTTGAATGTCAGTGATGCTTCTGCTAAAACCAACAGAACTGGGCAGTGGTGGTGTTCTAAGAAATTAGAAAAGTCATGCATGATTCTCTGTTCTGAAGATTACGTCTATTCCACTTATGGGAACAGTGTTCATATAAAGATTGGTAGCTGAGTCTGAGAGACCTGTTGGAACTTCACCACAAACTTGAACTTTTTCAGAAGATCGTCTCTTCTTCTGTAATGTGTTTGTGTTTCCTGGATCTAAACGTTAGCAGAAGCTAAAACGACAGAACACCACAGTAAAGGGATAATACTGAACAGATATCAGTTGCGGAAGGGCATCAAGAATTCCATACAGTGTATTATTATGAGATGTCTAAAAACTTTTATGCATGAATGTGATATAAAACAATATGATAAACGTTCTGATGTTGTTTCTTACTGTAGTGTAGCTCTTCCAGAGCTACCTAGAACAGTCCCAGCACTTGGAAAATATCAGCAGTAGATGAGGAAGGTATTTCTGTCCTTGTAACAGCAGCAAATCATTTCTGCAGTCTTTGCTGACTGAATTTCTGAGAGATTCTACAATAGAGACAGCTCTGCTTATATGTGATCTCTATAATAAAAACCTGCTGCTGTCTCCTACGTGTAGCTGGACGTGGTATGGCTCCAGCCTTCAGGGTTTGGTAATCAAAACAAAATCATATGTGACATTTCACTTTTGGGATTAAAAAAAAAAACACAAAACGACACTGTAGATCTTTCTGTTAGGTTTTTCAGTCCTGTTTTCCTTAATTTTTTTTTTTTAATACTTTTTTTTTTGTCTTTAGTTTCCTACTTAAAAGGACTGATGCAGGTAATAAACCTGAAGTAGTTCTAGTGTTAAAACTGCAACTGACAGTAACTTGTTAGGGAGTTTGATCTCCTGTGAACTGATCAAGGCTTAGGTGGTAGCCTCTGTAGGAAGGAGATGTTATCATAAAAATTCCTCAAAAGGTAACTTAATAAATTGGAACAAAAAGTCATAAGAATCATGTCAGCAAAAATGCTTTCTTAAGGAGACTGATATTTTACTGACATACACAGTGACACACAGTGAAAATACATCAGAGGCACAGGTATCATTCTGATTCTTGGTAGGGGAAAAAAAGAAAAACAGAAATAATTATCAGCTTCAAGTTATCAGAGGAAAGAGACCTTATAGGAGTTAGTCTTGCAGTTCTTAAAGGGGATGGGGGCAAGGTGCTGAATACTCTCAATGACTGTAGCTCACATCAAAAATGAAGATAATTTAATTGACAAGATTCAGAACCTGACACACATCCTTGCTTAAACCTCGCTTGCCTGGACCATGCAAGTGCAAACCTTGGTGGAGCAGCACTGTAGGCAGCTTCCCCCAGCAGCAGTCATGTACCAGTCTGAGCTCCCCTCATCCAGGAAGAAACATTTGTAATATGTTAGGCCATACCATAGGAAAGCAGAGAACTGAACTTCTGTGTATGTATTGCATTTTCATTGATTCCCTTCATGTTTTATATCTTTCTTCATTCCCATTAATTCCTAATCCCTTCTGGAAGTACTGCAGAGGAGCCCTGTGTCTTCCAAATGAAGGAATCTTGCTTAGTAATTCCAAGTATTATTTTGAGTTGCTGCACTGCAGACGTTATCACTAACAGTATTCATGTTCTTCACAGAGTGGTGAGGTGCTGGCACAGGCTGCTCAGGTAGGCTGTGGATGTGCCATTACTGGTGGTATCCAAAACCAGTGGATGGAGCCCTGAGCAGCCTGATCTACTACAAGATCGGGAGGTTGGTGGCCCTGTCTGCACTGGGGGGGTTGGAACTTGATGGTCCTTGGGGTCCTTTCCAGTCTGAGCTGTTCTATGATTGATGGCAGTATAACTGTGCAGTTACTTAGGGAATGCATAGGATATTTGCACACTTGGTGACTGAAATAGTTGTGAAGTGGGATTTATTAAATATGTGATGTGATATTATTTTTACCGTGATCCTGATCCTCCTTTATGCTTCAGTGCACAGATAATTTTCAGTGCTCCAAAGTAAACTTATTTGTTGTCATTCCAGTTAGTGCATACCAGATTGCAAGGTTGTGGGGGAGAGTGTTTTTGGTTTCTGGCCTGTGGTTGTATCAACTTAGTGCAGAGAAGAGATCTGTAAATTCTAGAGGACTTGATTGTGGAAGCACAAAAGGGAGATGTTTCTGCTTCTTTGCCACTTTTGCTTTTGTCTACATTTTGTCTACAAGGAGTGTAGAGAAGACATGCCAATAAATGCAGGCATGAGTGATTCAAGGGCATGAGTATGCTTTTCTATGTTAGTTCGCATACAGTCTACCCAGTAAATGCGTTAGATGTGAGCACAGCAACAGTTGGTGTACCATATAAGGCTATTGCAGATTGCTTCCACTGTGCAGGAGGAGAACCACTGAATCATTTTGTTGAATTACAAGTGTCTCTACAGTCAGCCTACCTATAATTCTGCCGGGCTGCTGCTGAGAAGGTGATGACTACCAGCTCAGCTCCTGGGCTTATTAATTTTTTTATGTATGGTTTAGATTTGCCCACAGCTATAATGGAATGAAATTTTGAATTTTGGAAAAGTGTAAAATTTTTGGAAAATGTACATATAGATGTTTTCTAAGGCTTCTGAATGATGTGCTAAATATGTACGTATTTCTACTGCACATGAACCTTATTGGAAGCTCAGTGCTATCACAGGAGACAGCTATTGGTAACAGCAGTCCTTAAGAGCAGGGAGCATGTGACTCGTGAATAACAGTACAGCTTTCATGTTCATTTCTATTTGCTTTTGTAGAAGTTAGAGCTAATGTGTCATGAAATACTAAGCCTTTGCTTAACATAAATGCCACAGACAGGGACAAAAAGTTAAATAACACATTCTGGAATGAAGTTTTTCATTTGCATCTGAATATTTTTATCAAGACTCTTGTGACTTTTTTCCACTCTGAAATATGTGCCAGAAAGTTACAGAGAATCCGTTCATTTTCTGTCGCTTATTTATACAATAAAGCACACAGAGCAATCTTTAACTATGACTGTATGGGATATCAAGTTATCTTTAATTATCACTGCAGAATGGTTGCAAAATCAAATACCATTGGCAATCAACATTCATTATACAATAACATGATTGCATCTGTTCATATTCCTAGATAAGCAGGGAAAAATCAAAACAGTGTCTGATTTATCCACTAAAACTGTCTGAGCAAAATATTGTATCTAACTCTCTTAATATCTTTCAGTGACTTTGATCTGATTAAAGTCCAAAGACACATAACCACAGATGCAAATTTTCCAGGGCCTCAGAAATTAAATGCTGCTGCATTTCAACAGACTGAATAGCAGGAACTATACTCCAGCTGACGTGATTATAGGCATAGTGTAAACTTATGATAGAGAGCTGTCTAAATCACTGAGGCCGCAGGTGCAGGATTATAGTAAACCCCATTGAAACATACAGTGTTCTGCCTAAATGCATGAGTACAAAATTAATTAGGCAGTTGATCACATAATAAAAGTATGATGGATAATCTAATGGAAACTACCAGCTCAAAGTCAATAACAAACTTGATTCTTTTATTAGCTGCAGCTGATTTTCAGTTCCTCTATTTACAGGGTTTTGTGCTTAATAGAAGATAAGGAAAAAAAAGTTGATTTTTTTTTTTTTTTTTGAAAATGGGAACTCAGTTACAGTATTTATCTCTGTTGGAAACTATAACGTGTAAGCAATGTAGAATTTGCAGATAGACATATCTGCAAGTAATTTTCTAAGATATTTGGCTGAAAAGCACATCAAAGCACAGTGAAATAATGAGACAGGCTCCAGCTGTTGAATTCCAACAGCTTTTGATTTGTGCTGTAGTAGAAGCTCCAGGTTTTGATTCTGTGTTGATTATTTCCATGGTACTGGAGTTGATTTGTGCATTATTTAAAAAATAGGCAGTAGATAGCAAATAAGGGTGAGTTTGGAAACTCCATATTAAAAGACATTTTGCTTCCTGATATAAATTATTGCTTCCTGTTCCTATGTTAGCTATAACCAGCTATCTGGGTTTAAAAACAAACAAACAAACAACGATATCTCACACATTCTTTTAAAATGTCTAATTAAAAGAATCATAGAATCACAAGGTTGGAAACTACCTAAAAGATCATCTAGTCTAACCGTCTCCTCATCATCATTGCCACCCCAAGCACTACACATGTAAATAGTAGTTGAGGTAATCAGGAAATGGCATGAGTGAAAATTCTGGGGACCTCAGTGTTCAGGCAGCTTTACTGCTTTCTGTGCAGAGAGACTATTGTGGAAACAGCTTTGTTGTTTTATTTTTTTTCTATATTTTTGTAGGGTATATCTTCTGTTGGAACAGGTTGCCCAAAGATGCTGTGGATGCCCCATCCCTGGAGGCATACAAGGCCAGGCTGGATGTGGCTTTGGGCAGCCTGGTCTGGTGGTTGGCAGCCCTGAAACTAGATGATCATTGTGATCCTTTTCAACTCAGGCCATTCTATGATTCATTGATTCTTCTGGTACTGTGAAGGGATTACTACCAGTAGAAAGCAACAAATACTTTGAAAGAACTTCGGGGGTCTTATAGAGTTTATAGTCACGAGTTTATAGTCAAATACTTTGTCATATTGCTATCTGTGCGTATTGATGTCGCTGCATCAAGATGAAGGTCTTGCTTGTTCTGGAGGGTACTCTTAAATAAAAGTCAGGTACTGAACAGCAGTCTTGCTGTTTTTTCTTTATAATAACAGAATGAAGATCAGAATACTTTGGAAGAAACTACGTCTCTTAGTTTTTTTCTGGATCGAGGTTTACTTCCGTTTTTACTCTGAATTTTAGAGATAGTTGATTGTAATTTGGCTGTGCATTACGTGAAGGCTGTAGCTTGTTTGTATAAATGTCTGATTGGAGTATCCTATTAAGAAACCTTTATTTTGCACTTGGTCTTGTCTGTTTTCATGGTGTTATTAGTTTTTATTTTAGTCTTGGTGATGTTTCCATTTCTTCTGTAAAGTAAATGTGGTAAGAATAAGAGTGTGATATGGGCTTACCTTCAGCCCCATGGAGAAGAACTTGGGAGCTCTATAGAAGAAAAGCTGGAAATGAGCTGACAGCAGCAAGCATTTGCAGCCCAGAAGGCCAATGATATCCTGGGTTGCAAGGAGGGGATGATAGTGGTAGGACATTGGTGAATGGCTTTAAACTAAATGGGGAAAATGAGATTAGATATTAGAAAGAAATTAATCACTGCGAGTGTGATGAGGCTTGGGCACAGGTTACCCACAGAGACTGTGGATGCCCCATCTCTGGAAGCATTCAGGGCCAGGTTGGATGGGGCCTCAGGCACCTTGACCTAGTGGTGGGCAAACCTGTCCAGAGCACAGAGTTAAGACCAGGTAATTTTAAGGTTCGTTCCAACCTAAGCCATTCTGTGATCCTAAGTTACTTGGTCGTGGTCTAGAAAATCCTCAGTCTACTTAGTATGATGAGGTAGTTCTTAGTAGGACTCAAAAAGGTTTTGTCATGAAAAACAGGTTAGTAAACTTTTTTCACATGCATTAGGAATTTCATTCTGAATTTTCAAGAAACAAGTATCAAAACACTTAAAAGAACATTCTTAGGATAGACTGTGCCTGTGAATGTGATAAGAAATACAAGTTCTAAGTGTGACCTTGTACATGTTTCGTATGTTTTTTCTGTGACACTGCTAGGTTGCTTTTCCTTTGCCATATTTCACTTCTCTCACTGAAGAAATGGCAAGCTTTCTGGTTATTGCTGGCCTGTCCAGCAACATGATCCAAACTTTGATTAGTTGAGATTGTAGCCAGTGTTTCATCTGGAAATAATAATGTGTGTGCTGCTCTTTTGGTTAAGAACGTGGGTTAGAAGAATGTTGTATATTTTTGTTAAGCATCCAAATGCATCCAAATGTGAATAGGAAGATCCTTCAAAAGAGATAATGCCAGCAATTTTATTAGTTAAAACATAGCTGTTGAGAAGCATATAAAAATTATCCCACTGTAACATTATGTAATTCTTCTAAAAGCTGGTTTAAAAAAAAAAAAAAAAAAAAAGAGGTTCTGAAAACCACTGACAGCATTCAGTCAATCATGACAGTCTTCATTCCTGTAAGAAGAGACTCTCAGAACAGGTTAAAGATCATGGGTATTTCTGTAAATTAGCAGGAAAGCCGTCAAGTTTTAGCAGTTTGAAATTCTGTTTATTATGGATTAAAACTGATCCTCTCAACAGTTTTAATTCACCTTTGCTTGAAAAGATGTTCCTGTTGGACTCAGAATCGTGAAATTATTTAGGTCGGAAAAGACGTTTAAGATCGAGTCCAAGCTTCCACCTGATGCAGCAAGTCCATCGCCAAACCACGTCCGTAAGCCATGTCCACAAGTCTCTTCAATACGTGGGAATGGGGACCATACCACCTTCCTTGGCTGTCTGTTCAAATGCCTGCTACCCTTTGTGTGAAGAAATTCCTTCTGATATCCTGTCTAAAGCTCCCCTGGCATCACACAAAGCCACTGTGTTGTGTCCAGTCACTTGTCACCTGAGAAAGTAGATCAGCACCTTAACTGCTGCAACCTCCTGGTCAGGCAGTTACTGAATGCAGTGAGGTCTCCCATCAGCCTCTTCTTTTCCAGACTGAACAGCCCCAGTTCTGCAGCCACTCCTCTTGTCTCATTCTTTAGTCCATTCAGCAGCCTTGTTGCTCTTCTCTGAAAACATTCCAACAGCACAATGTTCTTGTGGTGAGGAGCCCAAAGCTGCACTTGAGGTGCAGCCTCACCAGTGCTGTAGAGGGAGAACCTCTTCCCTGGCTTGACTGGCTGCATGAGTTGCACTGAGAGCTTATTTATGTTAAGAATCAGCTAATTAATGAGCTAATTGAATAAGATTGCTGGGCACTCTGAATGCTAATGTAGATATTGATTTAATTTTTGTTTGTTTTGTGAACTAGGATTTAGGTTGACTTTTTTTTTTTCTGGACTCATTTTATCATTTCTGTACTGTGCGTTCTAATGACAAATGTAATACTTAAGAAAATAGAGACCGAAGCATTAAGCTACATGACAGCTGATAGTACAATAAATGCAGCATAAAGTAGTGAATACCAACACCATCTCTGTAACACGGTGTGGTTTTAAAGATCAAGATATTTACTAATAGAAAACAGAAATGGCTCTGTCAGTTAAACAGAAAAATAATAAACATTAAAAAGAAAAACGCTAAGTCAAATTTATGTTTTAATAATTGTAAATGCAAATCTTTAAAGATTTTTTGCTTTGAAGGTGGGTAACTAGTCAGTAATATTGTACTGGATACAATGCTGCATTTTTAAAATGACCTTTTAAAGATGCTTTGTAAAATTAAAATTGAATGAGTGGTAATAAATGGTGATACTTCTATACGAGGCAATGCTAGCCTGAAGCTTTTGCTGTTTGCTATCAACTTTAATACCATGTCATGTATCCTCTTTCATTATTTTCAAGCACGGGAAATATGATAATGCAGCACTTAAATGAGAACACTTCTACAGTATACTTAGTCCAGGCTTTCCTCTTGATTGAGTAATGGTGTTGCTGTTGTTTTCATGACACTTTTTCTGAGAAATGCTGTTATTTCTTTGGGTTTTTTTTTGGTTGCTGTTTATATATAGATAGATAGATATAGGATAGTATGCCAATTTCAGGTTCTCTGTTACATTTTATGTGCAATTAGTTGAGTAAGAATTGACTAGTTGAATAAGAAGCATTTCAGGTGAGCTGTAATACTGAGAAAGAAATGAAAGCTCTTTTTCCTAAAAGAGAGGAGAAACTTGAAAGTTAGTGACCCTTCGAGAATTAGAAGTATAAAAAGTAAAAAAAAAAATCTAATGGCAGGCATGAGGAGAGCAAAAGGTGAAACAAAGAAAGGGGAGGGGAAAAGGAGCTCCTAACTTGCATCATTAAACTAGTAAATGGTAGTAGCATATTAGCCTCCCTATCAGCAGTGATTGGAACCAATCCAGGAATTCAGAATGGGTCTGTAAATGTATCTTCAATAGTAGCCTTTGGCATAGATTTATTTTTTCAGTCCTTTGGGCATTGAATTTCATTTCCCCATCTGCTAAATGAGAACAATTTATCCTAAATCAATGATAATCAGAGTAAACACTATTATTAATTTATTGTTTCCAGACTAGTGAAAAACAGTAAAATGAAGTTCTCTTCCTTTATCAGTGCTTTCCCTACCCCTTTTGCCCTGAGGATCCTATTAGCAGAAAGCTGAGCAACTCTGTTTCATCAGAAATAAATTATGCCTCACTTTTTAAATGTAAGTACTGAAGGGTTGTAAAGATTAGAAATACGTTTGAACCCACTATCACTTGATGTTATTTTCCTTGATGTTCTGAGCTTCTTTAGGGGAATGAAACAACATGTTCTTTTGAAAGCAAAGAGCAGAGTTGCTTTAAAAAAAACACCAGCACAGACTTTGGTTGATGTACAAATAATTCAAAATTTGCACGGAAATATTTTAAGTGATGTATAGGCAGTCTGACAGAGCTGTCAGAAATCTTGGTGTATATGAGAGGCAGAGTGTTTGCAGGGCACGTAAGTGGCAGAACTAGACACCCTCATTTTAAAAATGATTAGAATACTGTAATTCCCCAGAAACAGGAGGCTAATTCTCACTTTCTTCACAAAGGAGCTAAGAATGAAAAAACACCTTTAATTAATAAACAGTGTTGGCACTACTTTGGTAACAAGCTTCTGTAAATAAATCTCTTAATTGCCACAGTACAGAGCATTGTATACCAGTTCATTTTACTCTTTAAATGCTGCACTTTGTTTAGTAGTTTTGCCAGCCCCGTGGCCCAGAGAGCAGCTCCTGTCAGCTCTCTGTTTGAAGCAGTGTTAAAGCGAAAAACAAAAACAAACAAAAAAAACCTGAAACTTTCCCTTGAGTCCTCATGATAGCTGGGATAGGTCTCAGTGCAACCTAAATTGAAACTAAATTAAGCTGTGTGTGAAGCTTTTGTTCATGAATTATCTTTGTAAATTTCTAATTAAATTGTGTAGTAATAGACAACAAAAACCCCCATACCTTTAAAGGAGAAACAGAAGGACAGTGTATACATGTATTTGTGTGTGTATATTTATTACATTTTGTCATGAAGTGTGAAAAAATATTCAGGATTTCCCTAGGTGGATAGTTTGTTTGTTAATTTATTTTTGGTCTTGAGGATGCTCTGAAGTTTTGTAACTTAATCATCAAATGAACTTCTTTTGTATGTAACTGTCATAGGCAGGAGCTGCATTGCCTACATTTGTGAAGAAAGCAAGCACTGGAGTGCTTGCACTTCACTGCGATGAGGCTGTTTGGACTATATGCAGTCCTGGTCCTCTGCATATTTTTTTTATTTGTTGTTTGTTTTTCTTTTTTTTTTTTCTCCAATTCTCTGGAATCTTCTTTCCAATACCAATAATTTTAGAGACACCAAACTGGATAGTTGTAGTTCGTGATGCATACCTGCATTAAGACCATTAGAAAGAAACAATTGTACTTAATAAATATTTTATAAATATTGAATACCTTGAATTCCTAGGCATGTTCAAATTCATTACAGTGATTTTAGTTACAGGAAACCTACAGTAAGTTGTAGAACACTGTTAAACAGTTGGCTTTTTTTTTTTTTTTTTTTTTTACACCATTCTTAAATGCTTGTAAGGTATTTTGAATTTGACTTATTAAAACCTAAGTATGCTTGACTTGGACAGATGAAATAAGATTTTTGTTTGCTTGTTTTTGTTTTTTTAGAATTACTATGTGAATAGTCACCAGTCTTGAAGAGAGAAGAAGAGACAACTGGTAAGTAGTAAGATTATTTTTTTTTTTAATTTAAAATCCATATATGTATATTCTGAATGGAAAATTGTGTAGAATTTGTTATTTGTAGTAATTCATTTGATATTCTAAACAGTTAATCAAAAAGCTGTTGCATGCGGATATGAGGATTTTTCCTATGTTTTTTGTGCGTGGGTGTGTAGAATCAGTGCTAGACACAAAATTACATTCTGAAGTACAGCCTTTGAGGAAAAGAGGCACTTAAAGTTGGTTATAATGGTCTCTGCTACCTCAGCTTACAGTGGGATCAACAAGGATAAAGATGTGATGCTATTGATTTTTTTTTTTTTTTTTTTTTTTTTTTTCAAAACCGTAGGGTGAAACTTAATTAAGGTAGAGAACATAATTTAAGGACACTTGTCATTTTAAATTTATTGTCTGTGATTATGAATGTTGTTCTGGCACAGAACTCATACTGTGCCAGCCAAAGGATCCAGTTGCTCATTGTTTGCAGATGTCAAACCTTAACTGTGTTTCCTACTAATAAGACTTGACAATGGAGGTTTGGGATCCCAGGCAAATCTCAACCTGTTGTACTTCTATTTGGGTGAAATGTAGTTGCTCTAAAGTCAGTGCAAAGATATGAAGACCACTGCTCATCCCTGTTTCAAAAGAAGAGCTCACTAGAAGTAGAGCGTATGTAGCCCCTCTGAATTCCCACAACAGATGGAATAAGGAATTATATTACAAAATATTCAGAGTGTTTAAGAGTTTTGACAGATTTGGCTGTAACCCCTTACTTTCAGGTAGGCAGAGAGAGGATCACTTTCAAACTTTTTCTCCAGTTACCTCAACTTAGCTTGTTCACCCTTACTGTTTTAAGGTGGGATGACTATACCTTAGTGTTGCTCTTTGTACAAAATGCTTAAGAGTTGCTGATAAATAAGTAAACAAATATTTTAAATTAAAAAAAAAAAAAAGAAAAAAAAAAAAGAAAAAGAAAAATGCAAGGCTTCACATTTTGTTAGTTAGGGCTCAGACTTCCAGAATATAAGAAAACAGTTTGAAAACATTGAGGTCAGAACATTGTGACCTTTCTTTGTCATGTTTGCCTTTGGAAAACAGTGTCTTTGAAACATAAAGGAGGTGAGAATTTTATTTCCTATGCTTATTATTCCATGCCTGCCTGATCCCTGAAGTTTGTATTTCTATTCTTTAGTTTTGTTTTCATGGCTTTAAAATTTTTGTGATAGTGTTCTAGCAGTTTAAACTATGATGTATTGTATCTGTAAACTAATTTTTAAAAAGCTACACAAAATGGTATATGGAAATGAAGACATAAATATCATGGTGGTAATTTCTTAAGGTGTAGTTTAAGGTCAGCTTAGACCATTCTGAGCCTGTGCTGCAGTCAGAATGGCAGCTTTGATTTCCCTCACCTTTGACCTACTTATATTGGCAACTGCAGTTGGCAACCTAATCAAAGGAAAAGGAAGAAAAACAAAACAAAACCCCCAAAACACCACTGGTATTGTTTCCCTTCCTGTCCCTAAATTCTCATACAGAATCCCTTATTATACAGTAAGAACTATAGTTCTTAGAAATAGTTTTGAGTTTGATGTTACTGTGTAATTGCACGGTTAAAATTGCCGGTACTAAGGAAGGTATGGAAAGCTGCAAGGGAGAGGTATGGAAATGTACCCGAACCAGCAGGTGAACAGCATTGTTGGATATTCCTAAATCAGCTTCAGTCTGTTCTGAAACTGTCCCCCTAATTCTCTGAAGCCAATAAAATACAGATAATTGCTACGTGAGCTGGAATATACTTGGAACTAGATTTAAATGCTCATACGTAAACTTCTGTGATTCAGCTTCAATAACAGATAGTTTAATTCTTAGTCAGAATCCAACAGTAGGTATAACCGGGACAAATGGTGACAAAAACCACCTTGTTTATCTGTCAGTAACCTTGGAAAGAAGTGATTGGATTTGCGTTGTGATTATTTTAGAATGGCACCTCACTAGTCCAAAATGATTCTGTGGCATAGTGTTTGAGGTAATGTAAATCACAGCACGTAGTTCACGTTGGATGGAAGTAATCTTTGTGCTGTTAATGTACTTCTACCTTTTTTATGTTCATCTGTCACTGAGAACGGATTGAAAAAAAATGGTAAAATAAGTTATAAAACTTAGACCTGGATCCTACATCACCAGCAAATATATTAGTATTTTTATAGATTAATTAATGTCAGTAAGAAGGTTTTTTTCCGTGTTAGCAAGTTTAAGAAACATTTTTTTGGATTCAAAGGAAACCGTAAGATACAAGACTGTCTGTGAGTACCTTTGCCTCTTACACCCTCGTTTAATCAGAAAAAGATCCTACTAACATCTTGTGCTTGCTAAGGATCACCTTCTCTCCAGAAAAGTGGAAGCAGTAATTGAAGAAACTCTGCCTTTATCCTATTTCTCACGCTTGTTTCCATTTCATAACTCTTATCTCATGATCTCTTTAAAGTTCCTTTTCTCTGTAGCATTTCTCTGGTGGTATTGAACAACATAGCTAACACATTTTTAACTTGCATTTCAAATTTGAGGAAATCAACAGAGGAAGTTGGATTGAAGCTATCTTTGTAGAGGTGTTTGAGGATTAGAGCAGAGCTGGTGCAACATTAGCAGCAGCGTATCTGTGTCTGTCTCCTCTTTGCCCATTCCAGACCCTAGACTGATTAACAGAATCTTCTTTTAGACTGATTAACAGAGTCTGGTTTTAATCTGCACATCTCTTCACTGTAACTGTTTATAGTTGAAACAAAATATGTTGTACAACTCCTGCAACTTCACTGGAGTGCAGCATCCAAGAATCCTATAGAATTATACAGACTTCACATATAAAAACTTACAGTACTTTTATGAAAAGTCCCTGTCTCCAGCCTATTAACAATGTCAGTTTCATTGTACTTCAGACAGGTATTTGCTCACCCACCTACCGGTTATCTGTGGAGTAAAAAAGATGCCTGTGAACAGCCATTTCATACAGTTTATTCAAATTGATTGTCAGCAGAACTAGGTGGTAGTTGCAGAAAGTTAAAACCACAGTAGTACTTAACGGATATCTATGTGTGGTTGTCTACTGAATACTTCCAGTAGAGTGTAGTCTTCAAAAAGTCCCTTCATTCCCATTCAGAATGCTTTTGGAGCAAATTTCAGGCATTTTGGTTAACCATTGCTGTTCAGCATTTAGCAAGACTTAGAGCAGATGGCTAACTCAGTAAGATGGTATCTCAGTGACGAAAAGAGCTGTTCCTCTCCAGCAGCATCTAACCCAGGAATTGCACAAATATCTGGAGCAAAGAAAGACAGCACATATAACTATAGCCATATATGGTATTAGACCAGAGAGGGATTCAAAGGGAACCTTGCCCTGCCTTCTGAAATATCTCATCGCCTTTGGGAAAGGCCCATCCCTGTAACCATTTTGCAATTTCTGCAGTTCTATTTTATGTTTAGAATGCTATAGAATGAATATCTGCATACAGTTTATTTTGTCCTTTATTTCCTCTAAACAGCATTCTCCAATACACATTTTTTTCTGGGCTACATATCATCTCCTTTAGGCTGTCTTACATTCTTTCTGGTTGCAGTTCTTTCTGCTTCGTGCAGTCTGTTACTGTTCTGTACCATCCATAATACATTGTAACCATAGATACCATGCACAATTCAAACATGAATTCTCAAGGTTCCACATTTTGTCTTTTAAGTATTTCCATGAAAAGAATGATTATATTTCAAATCAAGGCTTCAACAGAATATTACTTAAGAACACTGATTAAGAGAATTAAAACCACATACTCAGCAGTGTGTGTCCTTAAGTGTGCAGGATGAAACTGATTGAGAAACTCTGCAGCTCCTACATGACAGCACAAAATGCTCCTGAAAGTTACTTGATTTTTTTTTTTTTTTTTTTTTTTTTGTATCAGTGCTTTCTCAAAGCCTTGACCAAAGTCTTTTGCAATGAAGGGAAGTCTGTTTATTCAGTCTACCTATTAACATAGATCATTTATAGTTTTACTTGTAGCTTTGCAGTTTTGTTATTAATTTGTAAAGGGTGCAGGAGAGATATAAATGTAAATATTATTTTCCATCCAAAACGTGGGCAGCATTTGCATTGACTTCTCTAGGGAAATATTTTATAATGATGTTTTAGAAGCAGAAGTTCTGTCAATTTATATGACTATTAAAATAATTATACATCTTTAGGAGTAAATAAACTTAAGATTAAAACTACATAATGGAGCACCCTTTTATCAAGGGCATATACCACGCACCAGATGGAAAACAAACTGTGTTTACAGCATACCGTTATCGCCACTGACACTACTAGATCTACAATATGTTATAGCAGCAGCTCCATTAACCTTGCTAGTTCTGTTAGAGTTGCCTGGTAGTTTGTCCAATCTGTGTTTGTTGTCAGCAAATGCATCAAATTAGGGGATTTTAATTCTGTTTATTGACCTTTTCCCTTTTTCATCATCTTAGACTGTAGTTCATTCAAAATTGTTCTGCTGTTGGTCTGTAAAATGCTGAAAACACATTTCTGAATCCTTCTGATACTGCATATGTAAATTATAATGTTTTACCTCAGAGACAAAACTTCAGGAGAACACCTGATGGCATGGGCGCTTAAAAACCAACTTTCTTAGTCAGTTACCACTGGATGAAGTGTGACTTGCTTGAGCTGTTGAATTTCACCCATACTGGAATATTTTACTGTCCCACAAGGCAGGCTGCTGCCAGGGTCTTTCACTTTCAAATGAGTACATTTAGACTAGTGAAGATTGCTCGTATTGCGAACGTGTTTGTGAGGGACAGATAAGGAGGTTTGTACTTGGTGACTGCGATAGAAATTAGAAGGATAATTCTGTTGTCCTTCCCTGGACATATTCACCCCAGGCTAATGAAATGGTGCTTAGTCTCTAACCTATGTTCTAGCTTGATGGAGGATATGAGACTGTGCACTTTGTACTGTAATTCCCTGATCAGTTCAGTTCAGCAAAAACCACTGCAGTCCCATGTGTCACTGGATGTTGTTCCCATCCTGTGTTCGTGCTACTGAAATTCACATGTAGCCACCGGACATCCCTCACCTGTCAACTAACCAGGCTGAAATGTAACTGTTTTCAACTGCTGTGATTTTCAGCCAAATGTATTCCTTAGCTTACCGTGGATTGCAGGAGCACTTCTCCACAAATAAGAAGCTGAAAACTTTGGACAAAGAACAAAGCAAAGTCACTCCTCTCGCTAATAGTTCTTTCCAGATTAAACTGCCTGTGGACTAAGGTGTTAAATTATCTTAGGAGATTGGAATGCCTTAGGAAGTCATTTTCAATTAGATAATTGTTACATAACTATTTGAAATGAAGTGATGTTCTTGTGAAGGTGCAACTTAAACATTCTTTTTCTCTATTTTTTTCCTTGTCTGTTTAATTTAACATTGTAAATGTGTAGTAGGAAAATTATTTCAAAGAGAGTGCTAGATGTAACCTGATGCTAGCTTTTTGCAACCTCCCTTCCACTTGCTCCTGTTGTGTGAGTAGCACCGATCAGACAGCTTGAATTTAGATCAACAGTACTTGCCACAGCAAGCTGAATAACCTCTTGACCTTCAGTTCTATTGCGATACGTGTTTCCTTTTCTCTGAGGTGAAAGCAACTTAAACTGCAGGGAAAATGAGGCCTGCTTCTCAGTTTAGACAAGATTCAAGACATTGCGTTCAGGCATCAGGCATGCTGAATTGGTAGAGTTTTTTTGTTTTGTATAAAGTATGCAAAATGTAAAAGGTGGTTTTGTCTGCTCCCTCACATTCACTTATGTCTTGCATACGAAGTTCAGGTTGCTGTGTGAAAAAATGTGAGAAAATTAAAAAACTTTTTTTATGCTTCCCCCTTCCATTCTGCATACAACATGTATCAACGTATTGTGGCCTGCATAAAGGCAGCCAGAGTGGAACATGCTTCTGAAATTTAATTCAGATTTATTATTTCAAATCAAAGTAATATATAAAATAGATTAAGAGTCTGGCAGTCACAACAGCAATGGTAGATAAAGGATTATTTCCTCTGCCAATGAACAGTATTTCCGTATCTTAATGCAAAGTTTGTCTTGTGTTGATTTTGTGAATTCTATTGCATAGACTGAAGCCAGCTGATAAATGTCCTTTCAGCTTCAGAGTATTTTGTGTGAGTTTCAACGTGTGTGCCTTGGCAAAGTAGCTTATGTGGTGTGGTGTAATTGCTCAAGAAAAGTAGTCATGATACTATGATACCCCATCAGTGTTGGTAGGGGGACAGAGTAGGAGTTAGATGAGGATATATTGATTTATGAAATTATCAGTTCACCATTGTAATTGCATTTATTTGTGTTACAAGGTTTGATATTACCAAGAAATAAACTGTGACTTTATGCTTGCCTGGTTTTGGCAAGTAATAGCATTTGAGTTGTCGCTTATACCGATAGGAACTGATACATAGCTGACAGGTTTATGTGAAGGTAATTTGAGAGCTCCCCTTACACCAAAGCTTCTTATTTCATAGGTGGCATGAAGCCTGGTTTATGGTCTGTATACCATGAACAGAATCTTAAGAATCTTTATTTTCTAACTCCTGTAGACCTCATACTCTTCTGTACTGTCTCTGCAAACACTGGTGAACAAAAGTTTTCTTTATACTTAACCAAATCTAGTCCATGAATGTCCTTCTAGCACCATAAAAACCATGCCAAGAATGCTAATCAAGTGTCTGCTGCTTGCTTTTGAGGCAAAGCTCAAGATCAGTATCATTCCAGTTTTGCCTTTCTGACACTTGCTTAACAGACTTGTAAAGATTGCAATACGCTGGAAGGAGTTTTGTCCCTCAGTTCGTCGTACTAAGTTAATCTTCTTAGGGTGTATTCTAATGAAGGAAAATGCATCCTTTCCAAAGCAGCAAGAACTGCCTGAGTTTGATGTGCTCCTGGGAATTAAAGACAAAGTGTTTAACAGTTACTTTTTATCTAGTCTTTCTTAATAAGTAAATAAGTAAAATTAATAACAGAAGCAAACATTACATATATTTTTCTTCTTTATGGGCATTATCACAGCTATTAAAGCATGTCTGCTGTATGTTTTGAGTATTAGTTAAACACATCTATCTTCATTATTATCTGTTAACATCAGAATATTTCTGTCTATATTAGATGTTATTCTTTCTTAATCTAACATAATTATTTTCAAAAAATGCGTTTCTACCTGAAAATATTTCAAGCATCTGCATAGTACCTCTGCTACGTCCAATATTTATTGCGTGCTAACTGCTGGAATTGGCTTTTCTGCAGAACTGTCAAGCTGATGAATCCATGCAGTTGTTGGAAGCCTCCTTGTGAACTGTCATATCTACCTTTAAAGAACAATATAAGGCTGAAATCTGGGCTCTCCTGTCACAGCAGAGTTGAAATAATGCTTTTCAGGGTACCTGCTAATAGAAGAGGTCGTTTTTTAAAATGGCTTACGTTGTAATAAATGGTTAAAGAGAGATACTGTTGAGCCATTATTCATTCAAGCCTATTACAGACAGTTATTTGTCTGTAACAAGACAACAGGGAAGCCCAAATTGATAGCTGAGCCCTACCAATACCACTTTGTATATGCATTCCTTCATGTACTTTACCTGCAGTGTTTTTGAAAGACAGAATAGGACGTAAGTTGGTGAGAAGGAGTGGATAGGAAGGATTTTTTTTTCTTTAACTGTTTGGACATAATGGGGAATAAGTTATCTTAAAGGTAGAATCTATTTGTTTCTCTTTGTAATGGCACTTAGGAGATGCTGTACTTTTGAAGGGTGTTTATGAGTAATGTTTAATTTTAAGTTCGTGTGACTAGGATTATAAAGGAATAAAAGAAAGAAAGGATAAAAGAAAAAGAAAAAGAGGGAGACTGAACAGCTGCAGAACAGATACTAAGCTTCAATGTAACTTGGAAGGTGTCCGCTGAGATATGAAATGAGAATTTTTCCTAAAAAAGAAAAAGCTGGATGAGAGCATTCTTGGACAAATAAGTAGTGGGTCTAGTTGGACACAGCACTGCAGTGTGACTTATTTAACCCAGCTAAATGTACAAGAGTTCTCTTTAGGAACAAAAAGAATGGTGGTTGCATTTGCTGAATAAGGGAACGTATAATGGAATTGGTCGAATGAAAATACATGGGGACAACAAAAGATAGCAAAGGATATATAGAATGGTGAATTCCAGTATTTGTTGTTGCTTTTTGTGGATCCCTAGAACACAGATGCTCAAATATGGATACCTAAAGAATTTAAACATATCACAATAATGGATGTAAGAATGAACCCTGAGTGTTGCGTGAGCAGAGATGTCAGTGATAGCATGCAAGGATAGGGGTATGAAAAAATCTTTAAAATAACATTGAAACAATTGCTGTCTTGTCTTGTTTCCAACCTTCATATTTTCTTAAAAATAATAAGAAAAAAAATTCAAAAAAAAAAAAGCTGAAAATTGAGAGGTAAGAAAAGAGTTAAAAAAAAAAAAAAAAAGCTAAAGTCTCAAAATTTGCCTTTTATGAGTGGAATGCTAAGAGAATGCTGTGTTAAAGTGAGAAAATGTATGTTTGTGTCTAGTACAAAGAACAACATTTTCAGGAAAATGTTGTAAAAATTGATTTATCTTGTCATTATGTTGCTGTTCAGTCTTGAGAAAGACTGCATTACAGGGTTATATTCCTGATGGCATTCATCAACAGTGAAACTTAATTTTGGAAGAAAGAAAAATGTGAGTTGAGGGCAAGAGAGGAAGAGGGGAAAACTCCCCTGTGACTAGCTGAGAAGAGAAAGAGGAGCACATCTAGGTGAGGACCTTGTCCAGGTGTGGTGGTGATGCACTGTGTGGTTGGTGGTTATTTTCATTGTGCTTTTTTCCTATTACTGTACAATTGTAACCAAGACCTGCCCAGCTTTGTGTTGTACCTATTATGATATTATTAGTGTTGCTTAATTAGGCGTGTAGTATGCTGATTGTTCTTCAAGATTCTATGCACATATATTATTGGATAGTACTCACCAAGTGGAATACAGTTATTCATCAAGTGAGTATTCTCTTGTACTAACTAAAACATATAAAGTTAGGTATAAGGAAAGGAGAGAAGGGCTTATTCTCACAGCATGGTTGCTGCTTCCTACAAGAGCAGTAAAACAGGATAGAATAACATCCCTAGCAATACTGGGATTTGCAAGTGCAAGTCCATAAGAAAAACAGCGTGAAAACATCAGCATGAGACCAGCAGGCACAAAAGACAGGCTTTGGAACAGCACGAGAACTAGGTGCAAACTCTAAGAACTGTAAGCAAAGGCAAGTTAGAGTTTTCATACAGATAATCCTTTGCATTAGAATGACACGGGAACCTAAAATGGTCTGCAGCCCTGACCACCGCAGGTGGAGTTCATGGCGGTTGTATTCTGATTAGCAAACAAGAGGGAGAGCAGTAATGCAAGTAAGTCTGCCATCCAAGGTGCCTCCCCCCTTTCAGTGTCCTGTCCTCCCCTGCTGTGAGGGTGAGGATAGTTGATAGTGGTAAAACACATTTTCTAATCTCTGTGCTGTTCTTATGTGACAATATAGCCATAAGCATATCAGACCTAACACTACCACAGCTGTAAATAGTATCAAAATGCTAGGTATAAGGCTACATTTTAGTGAAGAGGCTGATCACCATCTGCTGAAGATGCCATATCAATTGGAGTTTAATGTTTCTTGTAGCATCCTTTCTTTTTCCCCTAAGTAATGTTCCTTTTGGAGATGATACATGTCATTAGTTATAGACCCTGCTAATAAAATTCTGCGTGGATCAGCCATTCTAAATATCATCTGTGCAACAGAATGTATGTGGCATTAACTATTTATTTCAGACCTCAGCATTTGCTTGTACTTGCTTGTGTATCACTATAATGCACGTTGTGTAGCTCTATAGCAGCCCGGCTGCTTCCTTAGACTGGCATGGAAGAGATGTGCAGCAGCTTCATTGTTTGTGAGCTCTGTCAGCTGAGCTGACTTCCTCCAATCTGTGTAGTTTTTTTCCTGCCTTGTAAACAGAGGAGTCTGATATTGTGTGATGACATGTTAGATGTTATGAAACAAAGTGCAACTTGCATTCTTCTAGAACTGGGTGATGATAAGTGGAGCCCCTTCGTTATAAGTAGTAACTTTTAGAAAGATGGAACAATAGCAGAGTATCACTGGTAAGTTTTGGGTTTGTGTTTTTTTGTTTTTCTTCCATGGAATCTTTTTGGGGTCTATTTTATTCCTCTGTTTTTGTTAGTTTTAGCACTGTCAGTTGCTTTGAGTTTGAAGGAGCTGCCTGATGGCTTTGTCTTTGATTGAAAATCCCCATGTGTGTTAAATCCAAAGATAACCCAACGCTTTAACTACGAAATCAGCACCTTTTCAATAGTGCTTGGTGTGAGATTTTTTTCTATCAGATGAAGATCAAGGCAGACAGGGGAAATCTGGCCAGCTCAATACTCATATTTTACAGGATGAGGGATTTTCCTTGCAAATTGGAATATTATTTCTTCATGGGAGGTCCTGCATATCTTATCTAGACAAACATGAACTTTCTATGTAATCTAAACACAATCTTTCAATTCCATAGGCTGCAATTCTTTTGTACTTCGAAATTACATTTTCTTACACTCGGAAAAAATCAAAGAAATTACAATACTCTGTATCCTCTTATTTTTTGGAAGATCTGAGCCCTCATATCCCTCCAAGAAGCCCGTAATAATGAGTCTTTTTGAACCATAGATCAAATATATATTTAAAAAGTAAATTCCATAGGGCTGTCTCATTTCTATTTAGCTGTGCTTTAGTACGTCTGAAAGTCTGTATGAATTTCTGCGAGGCATTAACTAAATACCGAGCCTTGCACAGAGGAGAATGAAACTTGTGATTAGTGGTTCTAGGCACTTCTCTAAAATCATAATGGGAAAATATCTGGATTAATTTTATGATTTCTTTTGTAGAGAAGTTTAAAATAGAAATGGAAGTGAGCATTTAGTTGTACTGAAATACAGCTGGAGGTACAGCTGTATTTACAGGACGCAGCTAATGACGACTTTGGCTTTTCATGACACCTCTTTGGTAGGCTTCTGAATGACCTTGTCAAAGTTAAAAGCTCATAACATTCATATTTTGTTTTTATGGCATTATGATTCTGCATAACAGTGCTAAAAACAAAAACACAGTATAATTATACTGTCAATCAAGCAGCCAGCAAAGGCATTTTCCACCAGTTTTGCACCTACTAAACTGTAAATAATTTATAAAATTAGAAGTCACGACTAAGTGGAGGCATTTTGGTGCTCGTGAAGCACTGGTCATAGCTCTGTTGTTTAAGTGACCCTGCATACTGAGCTCTGGTTGCTTACATTTGTCCTGTGAGTATGAAAGTGGTCATTTGTTCTTTGTCATGCGTGCACCTAATAAAAATATCAAGCTGTCAGTAGAGCTGTGAACAGGTGTACAGTGTATGCTGTAATGATGTTTTATTCATTTGAATTTCCAGCCCATTTAGTCTCACCCAACGAACAACGAAAATATTTTCTTCATTATCTGCAATTAATGTAAATGTCAAATGTTTGAATATATTATCGCACAGATAATTCAATGCATTGGTTGATTTGTGGAGTGTTTGCATTGAAATGACAATTGAAACAAACAAAAAAAATGCACCTGAAACCTACAAGTTCTCATCTGTCGTCCTGAGATGTTGAACTTGTTTCCTGCGGTCTCTGCCTCTGAAAAGCAAGATTCTTAGGGACTTTTCGTTCTCCATCTTTATATCTAGTCTTAAAATCTTAATGATTGTTTCGCATTCACTTTTAAACAAGGTTTATTAGATGTGTATTTTTTGTACTATTAGTATGTATAACATAATAATTCAGTTGACAGATATTAATCTTTCATAATGGAGCTCTTCAGAGTGCAGACTGCTTAACAGACCTATCAGAAACCATGCATTCTGTTGATAGGACAGAGACAGTAAAATAGTTATAAGTAGCTCTTTCTCCTTAAATTTTTCTTCTGATTGCTTGTGAATTAGTCTGTGCCTGACTGCCCAAACATAATGTGGATATGGATAATTCTCACCTGTTTTTAATGCTGTTTTTACAATTTAATTACACATTCTAATAGTAGGTAGAACTGAAACCCTTAAACAGAAAATGTTTCAAAGGCATGATGCCTAAAATATTCTGCACCTTTGTTTCAATTGAAATATAATTTGAAAAAATACTACAAATAAGCTCTTAAAAATTGGGTGGTTTATCATATGGTACTTAATTCATTAGTACGCTTTGCTCTTGGCTGCGCTGGACAGCATGCCCTGCATCCTCCTGCGGCACTGGGGGACGTTAGCTGACGTTAGCTCAGGCCTTGGGAGCATCAGCTGGCACTGTGCCGGAACAAGTGGCAATTGGCTGCCTTTTGGACACAGCAGGGGAATGTGGCTTGGATGTTCTGTGTCTGTCTTAGAGAGCATGCTTTGAACACTAGGAAGAGCTGAAAAATATTGCAGTAGTGTTAATTACTTAGCACTTACAAATTTCTTGTTACTTGGTTCAACCAGTAAATCATTTGGTTAGATCCTTATCAGAGATTGCAAGTGCTGTTCTTCATATCTTTGTCAGATATTTTTTTTTCTATGCTAGAAAGTTGAAGTTAATGTATACTTTATTGATGCAGAGAGCTTTCGGTGTCTCTTTCTCACTGCAGATAGCAGAAAAAGAAAATGTGAAGCAAAAAAAGTGAAGAATCCAGACAATCTATATCTTATCACTAACTCCTTTGCATGGAAGGAGTTATGTGGTGGGGCGGGTTCATTGCATGTTTTCCTCAAAGCTTGGCTTGTCACCAAAATGTAACAGGAGCTGTATTAATGCAGACTCCCATAGAAAGCCAAGTGTTGATGAAGAGCTACAGAAATATCTATTTGGTACTGGTATTTGGTATTGTATTGGTACAGCCTTTCCTCTTTCTCTTCATTTGTGGTGTTTCACAAGAAAGGAGTTGCCCTCTGTGCTGCTCAGTGTGGTTTCTGTTAGATTGATACAAATGTATAGCATGTCAAAAATGGAATGGGCAATCGTATCATTTTCTGTTTCACTAGGAGCAGACCTGTCTAGGAGTTTAATTACTAAAATGGTAAATAGCTAGTTTTCATTTGGGAAGTTGGTTATGGCAAAGGTATGACTTCGCTGTTGTGCAGTCATTTATGCCCATATGACATGTATAGTTTTGGCACCTTGTCTCCTTCTTACCGTCTTTTTTTTTTTTTTTTTTCTTTCTGGTAAACCTCTTCTAATTCTGGTCTTCATATCATATTAGATTTAGAAACTGTGGGATTTTTCCCTTACATAGCATTGTGGGGAGGATAATAACTAGGGAAGACAGGACAGTTCCAAGTATTGGGTGTAGTGTAGCAGATACTGCAAGAACATCCATGCAGCTTGTAACAGATGAGTTGTGGCATAAATAGTGATTCTTTCAAGCAGACTGGTGAAAATGGGTTAGTACTTCTAAAATAAAAGTGAAATGTTAGGTATTAAGAAGTGGTGATAGAAATGTAGATAAGAACATGCTAAGACTTTCTACATACTTTGTGTACGAGTTGATAGTATAATGTATTGAGTAATCTGTAAGTTTTGTAACTTTGCTTGCTTTCTAACTAACTCTCCTTCTCTGTAATGCTTTAAAGCTAATTTTGTCATGACTGTAGTGGTTCAAATAGATTTTATGAATTTTTGGAAGTTGCTTTGATTTATTCAGTTTACCTATAAAGCACCATAAATCTACAGAGAACCAAATAACTATCCACCAAGAAATTAAATAGTTGACAGTATTAATTAAAGCAGCAGAGGATGGCCCTGAACTGGGGTGGTGGGAAATATTCCTAGGATGCACATGCTTCAAGTCATACCGTTTCTCCAATCTGAGGTCTTGTGTGGTAAAGGTTTAATGGGTCACAAACACTGAAATTGAATCCCACTCCGGTTTAAAACGCCAGCTTCATGCTATTGCGGTGGGAAATATGCTGCTAATGGATTTGCACGACAAATACAAGAAAATGTTATAACAAGGTATTCTTATTAATATCAACTAAGAGACTTTTAGAATAAGTTCTTAGTAAAAATGTTGATAATAGCGGAAAATTACTGTGTAAAAATATACAAATAAAGAAACAGGTTGAAGGTATGAGAAGATGAAGCAATTCACTGTATAACTTATAAATGAATCCTCATTAAAATGTAGCATTAAACAATCAGATACGGCCTCTTTATTATGTGCAACATATAAAAGAAAATGTACTCTAGTTGAAAAGAAAAGAAATACAGTAGGCAAAGCCAAGGATAGCATACTGGAAATAATAAGAGCATCCGTATCTTGGAAGGATGCTTATGGGCAGTATTTTAAGTTACAGAGAAGATGCGTTCTCTAATGGCTTCCTCTAATTTCTTGTCATGGCAAATTAAAAGTATGAAGAATTGATGTTTGTATCTGCAGACAACACAGAACTACAAAGCAGAGAAAGCAGCAGGAAAAACAATTTCTGATTCTCAGCATTATGTTTTTCCTTGGAAAGTTTCACTTGTTTGGTTTCATTTTGGTTTTTGCACGTCTTCTCTCCTTGCAGTCTGTCCTGTCCTGGGTGCTGCCACAGCCGCTGTGCTTGCTGTTGTGTGTGGGTGTGTGAGTGGTTGTAAAGCTGTTGCCCTGCTGTGCTTTCCTATCTCCACATCTAGAGGTGCTTTCTACCATAAGAGTTACTGTATGACAGGAAAGCAAGAATGCTTCCACTTCATGGTTGTTTATAATGTTTTATCCCTTTTATCCATGCTCTTTTCTGTCACTGTCCTTGGCATTTGTTCAGCTTTCGGTCAGGCAAGCAGCTCAAGAGACACAGCTCAAGTATGTCCCCCCTCTCCCCTTCCCTTTAAAAAAAAAAATAAAATAAAATTTAAAGGCAAAGTTCTCTTTCCTTAGAAAGAGAGATGTAATAGAGAGATGAAGATAAGAGGGGGAAAAAAGGAAAGTGTTCACAAGTAATTTAAGTGAAATTGTTAAAGGGTGTACTCTACCAATGAATGCATACAACAAAAACAGACAAAGCTCTCTATAAAAGTCTGAGTAGCTAAGAAATTTGGACAAGATATTTCCTTCTGAAATGTCTCAAGAAAAAATAGCAAGGAGTGTCCAATTCTGTTTTAAGTTACTGATGAAGAACACTATTCCTGGCAATTACTTTTAATGCCTGTGTCTCAGGAGACAATAATATTTGAGCCTCGGGCCAGATAATCATATACTATGCCTCTACATTAGCAATAGCACTTAGATGCATGTGGCTAATTCCATAGTTCTTGCTGTCTTTGCAGCATTCAGCATCATAGCAACAATATATTTGAATAAGTAGGTTTTGTTTTGCGTTTTAGAGCATCTGTACCTTAGTGTATGTAGAGAGCTGAGCTAATCAGGGCATTATATCTGGTGCAAAAAGACAAAGTATGCGAGTAGAGACAAGTAAGCTTGTGGAGCTATGACAGCATTTAAAGTGGCAGTCTTTTGGGCTTTTTAAAATACATATATGTTAGGAAATTATTTCTGGTCCACCCCTGAAAATGCAGCCTGCAAACTAGGACTGCTTTAGGAATGCCATTTGTCCCAGTGGAGGTTCCAGGAGATGAGAGCAGTCAGGAAGCAGTAAGACTTCCATTCCACTTCACTGTTTATGACCATAGAAGTGATAAGTGACATCTGTCTAAATACAACAATGATAATGATGACTGTTGATAAATAGGAACTTTGTGCGTAACACATTGTTGTGCAGGGGAGCACATAGAGTGAAGGCAGACAGGTGTGTGCTTTTTCTCTCCTTGGGGAAAAACAAAACAAAAAAAAACAAAACAAATATTTAACAGGTGTTCTGTATATAAAGTTGATACTTGTTGCAACTCATTCTACTTTGCAGTGCTCGACAGTGGCTGTTTAGCAAAGGTTCAACCATTGCACTTTTGGGTATGCACACGAAAAAAAAAGCTTTCACACGTTAGCATAGCCAGCGGTGTTTAGGTTCATCTGGTTTTTGGTGCTTTGGGAGAGCTATAAATGAAGAGTTAATTGAACAACAGCAAATACATATCAAGACAATCCCACAACCCATTTTTCAATAATTGTTTCTTCTCTTAAGAGAACATTACCTCTCTCACAGATGGTCAGAGTGATGCACTTGGGGAAATCAGGCAACTTGGCTTTCTTCCTGATCTCTCTGCTTAGTAACTGCAGTGTTTAACCCCAGAAGTATTACTTAACTTTGCTCCAGATACCATTCTAATCAACAATACTAGGCTTCACAGTTGGAAAACTCCTTCTAAGGTCTCTGAACATAATTTTATTTTTCTTAGTGTTTTGGACACTTGGAAACTGTTTGCCAGTGTCAAGTTTGTTACTCACAAATCACTTGAAATGGATCTACTGAAATACAGCTTGTAGGAGATTTAAGGAATTTGTGTGAATTTCACAATTCTAGGAATTGTTCTTGTGCAGTCATCTTCCCACTGAAATCAGTGGTGGAAAGGGATTTAATCCTGCCTCATGCATAGAAAGGAAAATATGTTAAATGCTTAAAGCACTGATGTAGAAACTGGGTGATCTGACGTTCAAGTTCAGTTCCTTCTCTGAGATTCAGTCTCTGTGCTGTAGTACATTGTGCACATACTGGTATTTTCACATTGTGTGGCTTTGAGACCTGTTCACGTTAAAAATAGGTGCCCAAATACTGGTATAAGGACTGGTTAGCAAGCCCCCATAAATACTTGGTGCGTGTCTGTGTGGTTGTGGTGGGCAAATGGAAGCTCTGTATTTTTTAGGGCACTTGTTGCACTCTGCTTTCTGACAGAGTGACCTTTATCAGTCATAAGCATCTCTCAGTGCTCAGGGGGGCAGGCAGAGAAGGGACTTATCTATCTTACTCACAGCCAGTCCGAGTTGGGTGGAATAAAGGAGCTTGAAATCTAACCTGTGCTTTTTGTTCTCCCTTTAACATTTGGGAAGACTCAGAACCGCGGTGCAGGTTGTACCAATACCATTCTCACGTCTGTTGTTTAATTCTGAAATTTAGAATACCAATTATTCGTTCTGTATAATTTGTTTCTTGATTAACTTGAAAAATTTAGCTATTGAATGTCTTTGTAAAAAATGACTTTGTACAGAATTTGCACTTGGCTATAGGTGGTTCCAGTGAGAGAAATGTCTTTGATTCTTTGTTTTTCTTGATTTCTACCATTACTCCTTTTGTCTGAGAAACCATGAAGTTCTTATGTTGATTTGCATTTTTGGATTATTAGTTTAGAATGATTCTTAATTGCTTTTGTAATCTCCATATTATTTTCTTTTCAAGCCTATTCCATTTTGCTACTTTCTGCCATGTACCTATTACGTAGTTGCAAATTGATTTTGTTCTTCCTTAAGCGATTTCTGAGGAGGATGTTTGGTAAACAAGTGCATTAGACTGGGAGACATCCAAATATGATGGAGAAGAGTTTCTAGCAAAACTGAAAGAACATAATTACTTCAGCCTAAAATTTAATGCAGGCATATTAATCATCAGAATAGCAGATGCATATCTAAGCATGTCAATATCTCTCATATACCAGTTCCCTCTTTTTCTCCACTCATGCTGACGTACATTTTGAAACAAAGTCCTTAGGCCAGCATTTGCTTGTGTATGTGACTGTTATGATAATACTAACAGAAAGTGTATTATAAATTAAGGCCTTGAGCATTCATACTGAAGACATGATTTATAGGAAATGGACCTAGTCTGAAGTTGCAAGGTGATTACGTTTCTGAAAACTTCACTTACATTCATAGAAATACGTAGGTTGGAAAAGACCTTCAAGATCACCGTGCTCAGCCATTCACCTGTCCTACCCAGTCCTGTTACAAAACCGTGTCTTAGTGCCACATCTCTTAAATGTGCTCTTAAATCTCTTGCTGCTTCCTTGAGCTGCCCATCCCAATGCTTGGCCACCTTCTTTGAGAAGAAATTTTTCCCAGTGTGAAATCTAAACTTTCCTTGGTGAAAATTGAGTGTTTGTGGTTCTTAAGCCATACATGAACTCAAGTGATTTGCCTTGTGTTTTGGGAACACAATGAGAATTTTATTCATGAAATCAAAACACAAAAAACACAAGAACCATGCAAAAGAATACAACAATGAAATACACCAGAATAATTATCTCTGGAAAACAGTTCAACAAAAATAATAAACCTTCTTTTTCTTTAATTTCCTTTGTTGGAAATGACAAGGAGAGTTATAAGATGCAACTTGCTCAGTTTAACTCCAAATTTTTTTTTTTTAACGGAGCAGTGAACTCAATTCTGAAATCTGAAATTGCATATAACTAGCAGTGGTCTGATTAATCCTTTGAAAGGAAAATATTTAACAGCCCCACACCACCTCACCTCCTCCCTGCTTCTCATCCAGAGGAAAAAAAAAAGAAAAGTTAATTGTACTTGGCTTTGGGCTAGCTGAAAAATGTCTACCTTGCACTTCAAGGTGTCTTAATGGGCTCTTCTGCTCTTAGTTAGGAATCTTAGGGCAACGAGGTTTTTGCATGGGTGCTGCATCCAAAATAGTCATGACACTGTTTTCTTTGTGTCTGGTTTTTCTTTTTGTCTCCAGTGTTATTAAACAAACAAAAAAAAACAAATAACAATGTTTTAAAAAAACAACAAAACCATAAATTTATTTGTGGAACAAGAATGCAAGAGTTTCTAGGGGAAGCATTTTAGAACTAGGTTTATTGTTTTTTCCTATTACACACAGGCTGCTATTTAATACAGTGATATCAAAATTCTTCTGTACTTTTATTTTGAAATCAACTAGTTTATTCTGTTTGCATCCCAGTACCTACAGGTAGGTTTGGCATTTCTACTGAGTTTTTTGCTTTAATGAAACGTGTTTCCTCTGGACACATGGCTGGTACTTATTTTCTTACTGATAGTATAAAGCTGCAACAGAGCTGATCCTTTTTGGCGACAATTACTTTCTCACTACAGTCTGTGTTCATGTAAGATGTATGGAAAACAGTCCTGTCCTTACCTTTGGAAGCAGCTTCTGTGATATTTCAGATGAGCTGTGTTGTGTTTTGTTGTTGCTTTTTTTTTTTTTTTTAAATAATATCTTCATGCTACTCTGTACCTCAAATGCAGAGTTCCTTCAGGAAGGTGTTTGCTCTTCTTCCAGTCACTGCTTTTATGGAGATTGTTCCTTTTTCTCACTGTTTCTAGGTAATCTGGGCTTCCATGCTGCAGGAAGCTTTGCTTTTGGCTCCAAGCCCAGCATCTCAGCATACTCCTCTTAATGGAGCTGAATTTTCCTGTCTCTGCCTGTTTTTCTCTTTGCCTTCTGCTTTTTAATCCAAGCAAGATTTTATTTGGATGATAAGTATGGGCAGGCCAACCCTCTGCTTGCATGGTGAGAAATGTCATTTTCTTCCAGCTCTGCTTAGCTTTCCCTCTGTGGAGCTGAGATTAAGTTAGTTCTGATACTGTCACATTGCAACATGGACAGAAGTAGGGAGCTTAGGAAGGCAGAAAAAAATTAGTAATAATCCAGCAAGAAAGGTATTTAATTTTTTAGAAGGTTTTCTTCAGATAAAACTCTTATATGTATATTCAGATAAAACTTTTTTTTTTTTTTAATCTAAATCTAGAATCTAAAGATTCATCTAAGAAGTATTTTTCCTGTTTTTTTCTTTTTCATCTGTCACTGAGCTCTTAGAAGATCCGGATCTATTTGCATTCTCCAAAACTATCCTATTGTGTGTACTGGAGAACTCCAGTGAGTGTTTAAGAGGACCTAAGGGCACAGAATGAGCGTGACATCAGGCTAGCTCTGCTCACAAGCCTCAGTGGCAGGAGATACGGTCTCACCAGGTTCACTGGAGGCAGTTTTCAGCATAAGTTGTAGGGATATGGGCTTTCTTGGATCCACAGTGATGGACTGCAATTTTTGAAAAATGTAAATACAAAGTATACTTTTATAATATATAAAGAAATCAACTGTTTTAAAAGTTCCTGTTGAGAAAAGTAGTTTTTTAAAGAAGTAAACTGGCCTGATGTACTCTGTCATCTTAAGTTGCATTTAGGCCTAATTGTGTTAATTCTTCAAGAGTCTTCCAACACACCCATTAGTTTTCCAGAAAACTAGAATTTCTACCTCTGGCAGAAGTCAGTCTTACTTTCACAGAGCCTCAAACTGTGCACAAGTCTCCTTTACTTGCAGTGGGTGAAGCAGCTGTTCCCACATGCTCTGTTATCACGCTCTGACAGTTGACAGCAGAGCTTTTTTATGTTTGTTCTCCTTAATCTATTTGAGTACAGAGATCTGGTCTAGTGAAGGTGAGCTCTTTTTAAACTATTTAAAATAAGCTACGTGTTACAGATTAAAAGAGTTTATGGAACACAGACAAGAAGTTCTCTGGCAAATGTGAAGTACTGTTACTCTCTGATCTGGAGTGGCAAGGAAAGTGCATGTCCCACAGGAAAAGCTGCTTGCACAGCTGCTCATCTGTTAACACTTCCGTTGGCAATTATCCAGTAGTTGCTGGGGAAATAAATTGTATTTAAAAAACAGATTGTTATGAGAATCTTACAGAGAAGTGTCCAGCACTGGAAGAAATTAAATACAGTCAGGTATTCTATAAAGAAATGCTGTACAGAATGTAAATATTAGTAAGGCAAACAAATATTACAAAGGAATTGCCTGTTTTTATGGATTAAAAATGTCTATGGACATAATCCTTGCATTTTACAGTTGTTATTTCAGTGTAGCCGTCATATGTTAACATGGGCATGCTTGTTTATTGTGTAATGAGCAATTCTATTTACTTCTAGTTCTCAGGAGTTCTCTCTTAAAAAAGGAAAAAGAAATGAACAACTGTATTGAGTAATTACTTCTACTCAGTTTTAATTACAGTAATCATAGTGTTTAATACCAAGTTCCTAGTGGTCACTGTGATTTAGTCATTACCTATTTGGAACACTACTACTTATTGCTTTATATTAAGCACAAATTGTTTATATTTGAACAAGAAAGATTATTTCTTTTCTGTTACGTTTGAACATCATTGTAAACAGAGCTCCAAATCCCTCTGATGTGTTCAGAGTTCAGTCCAAAGCAGTAATGGAACCGAAGTAGGCAAGTGAAATATTGCCTTCTTAAAAAGAGAGTTGTGTCCTTAAGATCTGCTCCTGTCATTGGTCTTGATAGGAGATGAATCCCAAGAGTTGGGATAGTACCTTGTGAATGATGATGGGTGCATTTCTTCTGTGTAACTTTCTGAGGTGAGTGAGTCAATGGGAGCAGCTTCCATCAGCTTCTGCAGGAAAAGAGACAACTAAGCTTCTAAGGAGAGGTTCACCATGGCTGACCTTTTGTGTCCTGAAGACACTGGAGTGGTAGGCAGACTGTATACGGATGAACAGTTTCTTATCTATACACTCTACACTTCCATGTGGAAAGAAAAGACCTGAAAAGCAAACAAACAAAAAAACTTATGTAAATTCCCTGCCAACTGGTAGCAGACAGAAGATAAGAGACTGAAAGGCCTTGCTCTTTAGGACCTTGCTGGAAGTGGAAGGAATATGTACAGAAGAGTTAGGAGTGGGCTGGGGACCTGTTTCAATTATTTTTTTACTTCTTTCTTATGAGCTGTGGAAGATAATTGTAGGCTTAGATAGAGTTGCAGCTGTGAGCCTTGAGTCCTGCTATGTACTTGTTTTTCTATGGATTTGTCTACCCTCTGATGCTGGCTTGTGTCACATAGAGTAGGGACCAAAAGGCAGTTTGGAAAACCAGGTGCTCTTGTTTTCCATCGAGTTTGAAGATAGAGGAGGAAAAGTAAAAGGGGAATGTGCAAACGTCTTGCCTTTTTTGCAGCATTTTCCTTTTTCACAAAAGCAATACAAGATTCATAGAGAAATTTAACCCTCTTGAAGGTGCATAGCAAAGCCATTTGGCCAGAATATAATAAATATGAATAAAATATGTAAAATCCCTTTTTTGTAAACACAGATTTTAATTAGTAAGAAGGTCTGCTTCAGAGCCAGACCATTATTTCCAGGTCTGTACCCAGCCAGAGTTTTAATTGGTATGGAAAGAATCAAGAAGTTGGGATGATTTATCAGGATTAAAGAAAATAAAAAGTAGTCAGATGCAAAGAAAGTGCTTTTTGTCAGCTAGAGAAATAAAATTAATCCATCTGTTCACTAGATGGATCACACACTTATATTACTTCTCAGAGCATTAAATAGTTATTACAATATTAAAGACATTTTCTTTTATAAATTTTGAATAAAAAGAGTCTATTTTGTTACTAACAGTTTCATCAGCTACGTTTGCACATATGCATTCTGGAGTATGCTCATTTAAAAAAAAACAAATTGTTTTCTTTGTCTTGCTTTGTGTTCTTCTTCACATTTGTTTTATCTTTTTCTATTGATCTTCCTTTTACCTCTCTGCTTCTTTTCCTGTTTGTCTTCTGTTTTTCCTGTTTCCCCACTAATATTCTTTTCATTTATATGATAGTAAATGTGTATGTCATTGTTTTATTTGTTATTGTTTGGTTAGGTTTGTTGGTTGGTTTGCCAGTATGTATACATAGTTTTTTGTAGTTTATCACCACAGTTTTAATTTCAATGACATTATATTCTGCATTTCTTCTACATCTAATTCCAAAGGTTTGGAAGTTTCTCTTTAAATTCATGTTTAATTCCAATGTTTCTGTTTCTGAAGTTAATAAAAGCTTAGACAGTTTAAAAACTTTCATAGTTCCTCAGTAGATGTTTCTATCTGCTCTGTAGACTCTATGCCAAATTTTGGGAGATTTTCCATCACTGATAACACTAACATGCAACCTCAGGTGACATGCTTTGCTTTCTATTTTAGGTCTCAGAAGAAGACACATAGTTCTGTTTTCTTCAGTGGTTGACAAAAAACAGCAACTGAAATGGATGTGCTTGCAGTGCTTGTTGAGTGGGGACAGCTGAAAGCTGGAGCCATTGTTAGGTCTTAGGGGTTTAGCTTGCAGCTTTTTTGATTAGTTGCTGCTCAGCTATTAGAGAAAGAGCAGCTCTAACACCAAATGAAGATTAGTGTGATGTGAAGTGCTTTTTACATAGTGCTTCTTTATCTCTCTTGTCAGTATTATTTTTGTTTTTAAACATAATGGCTGCCATCTTCATTCATCATAGGCATTTGATAACCTGTCACTGTGGTGCATATTTAATTTGGAAGTGGGTGTTGCCAGCTCATTCTTTCTGAAAATAGTGAAACCCTTTGTTTGCAAACATAGGCTAGATTCTGCATTTCTTAATCCTCTTACTTCCTACCAGCATAACAAAACCATTCTTATAATGCATCTGATTTCTGGGATAATGGAGGTGTTCAGTAGTCCTTTCTAGTCCTTTCAGTGCAGTGTCAGCCAAGTAAGCTTAAATCATTTTCACCATGACTGGAAGCTAAAATCTCTCATTTAACTGATGAAGAGACAACGTGTGTGTTCAGCTCTGCTGCTCAGCAGCAGTAACCTTTGGAAAAAGGTAACAAGCGCACTGCACAGTACAATGCCTTTGGCCTCTCTGACACGGGAAATGGAGCACTTCCTTCCTGTGCTGTGTGGTCAGGGCTACTTATATTGCAAGGATGGTTCTCTTGTACTGATGCCAATAGACAGTGTTAAGTAATGGAGAGAAGAAATACAGATTACAGACCCTATGTCAATAGAGTCTGCTCTCATGCTACCCTTGAGGATACAGAAATTCAGTGGGTTTTGTTTGGTTTTGGTTTTCAGTAAGGAAACAAGAAGGTACACTGTTAAATGTTTGCGTTCTGTAGAATTTAAAAATTCTAAGCTACACAATTTCACTTAAAAGATGTGAACTTCATGTAAAATCACTGAATTGACTAACGTTCGTGTGGCTCATGGAGGTACAAAGACTTTTTCTGAACAAATAAAGGTAATTCTAATTAAAGTGATCAAAGAACACGTAATTATTGAGAGCAGTGTATGCAGTATGGAGGGGTATGAAGGTAGAATTATTAGAAGTTATTAAATTGCTTTGATTACTGAATGTTTAATAAGAAATGAAAGACACTAATCATTTAATTTTATATGGAGAGAAAAGGGGAAATGTATAGTATATGTTTATATGGCTGTGTGTTTTCTCCATAGTGGTTTACAAACATATCCAAAAATGGCAGATCTATACTTATAAAGGGCAGATCCATGTTAAAAGGAAGTTTTGTTCCTCTCTGGAAAAGGATGTCTTAAATAATATATCACATTTTAGTTCTTGAAAGTATCAATGATTGCATTATCTACTGTCTTAGTTATATTTCTATACAACTGTACTCTGAAAAGTAAGCTGAAGCTAAAAAAAGGTAAATAAATTAAACTGCATGTCTTCTGCAAATAAACGATTTTTTGACCTATTAACCACATCTTACTTTTTTTTTTTTTTTTTTTTTTGGAGAACCTTTCTGGTTTGTATAATGTAGATTTTCATGTAAGAGCATCCAAGGGGCAGCTCCTCAGCTTTTTTTGTCTTTGTTTTAAGTCAGTAAAACTGTATCGTTTTCTGTAAGAGGCAGTGAATTTTATAAAAGGCAGTAAATTATGTCTTTTGTTTCTGTACAGTTTTCCTTATGGACTAATTCTAAGTGGAAGATTCAGTCTGTGGTGTGAAACTTTGGTTTCTTTTTTAGCTCTTACTTACTAAACGATTTTAGAAATGTAGTGCAGGCTGGATAATCAGTTTGTATGCCAGAAGAGATAGGAAGACTGTAGGTGGTAGCAGTAGAAGTTGTGTTTAAAACTTCCTTTTTGCTGACCCAAACCTAGGGTGGCTAAAAAGATAAAGTTTCTTAGAGAATGGTCTGTGCCATCTCAAAATTAATGTGCACTGTTCCTCCAGAGGTAGGAATAGTGAATGTATGGCTAACGGCTGCTTGAGAGGGTTCATCTTGTGGAGCAGCATAGTGCTTTGTATTTGCATTCCCCTACTGAGGCCATTGCAAAATATACTCAAATTTCTTTGTTTTTACAGGGACACACTCAAAAAGTATAAGTCTGCTTGTCATGTCTCAATTCCTCTGGCAGTGTTTTCCCCTCTACAAGTCTATCTGGTTGTGCTTGGGAACTAGCTTCTGCTTTATCTTCATTTAGGCCTGGATGACAAACTATAAATTCACCAGATAAGCTGCTCAGTAAGGGAAATTGCTGCCAGTTCTTGTATGTACCCTGGCACAGGGTTCCTGCACTGCAAAAGGAATCATTCAGTTTCCCTTGTGCAGGAACTTGGGAGCGATGAGCAATTTCTCCATCGCATGCAGAATAACGCAGAGATTGCCCAGTTCACCCAGTGTATGAAGAGTAGATTTGGTGGGGTTGTACTGGTTCTGAAGCAGGTGGCAGCCCCCTCAAAAGGTGATCATTCCCTTCTGCCCTGCCAGGGATGTGTCTTCTGTAGCTGCAGCGTGCTAGCTAGTGGAGGTGCTGGAGGGCACTGAGATGTTTGTGACTGACTTCCTTAGTGGAATGGGGCTTGAAATGTGTCTGCTTGACACTGAGGCTACAGTTAAAACTGGAGAGCCAGCCGCAGGGAAGGGCTGTAGCTGAATTGTGGTGTTGAGTTACTCTTAACACCAGTCTTGAAATGCAGAGACCTGATGGGAGCAAGGATAAAGAGATGTTTCTTTTGCTTTATGTAATTTAAGGAAACTAAGAATAATACACGTGGAGTACTTTCAGATAAAGTTAACGTTCCACATCATCTGCTCACAGAACTGTTTCCTAGGCCTGAGCACTCATGGGGTGGTCTGTGGAGTTTTGAAAGGAAGGACCGTGATGTGTGCGGTTGTTTCTGTGTCTGTTCTCTGTTGCAATGCCTTCCATTCTCATGGTGGGATCTCGGAGTCTTCATCAGTAACGAAGCTGTCATCTACTGTAATGAAGACACAGCTTTATTTCAGAAATTTGCAGTATGGAGACATCTTTTCATAACAGATGAACAACATGCTCCACTACAATTTTCTTGTTAATTCCCGATTTCATAGAGAGCTTTCAAAAATCATATAGCACTGGCATTACTATTTAGTAATATTATAAGGCAACTAAATGTAAGGTATTTCCTGTCAAAGATCTCTATTTGCTAGCTTCTGCCACAACTATTAATATTCTTCTCCATTTTTTGTTGCTTTAGTTTTTGTATTTTTTCCCCCCGCTGCTCCTTAAGTAATGTACTTTTCTGTTACACACCTTCAAATTATCATCAGTAAAATTGCACACAGTGGACTTTTAAATGTTCTCCCACTCCTGCTATGCTTGCTGGATGTACTACGTTCTGATCGGAGAGCAAAAGCAACGCCAGCTGTCTTGGCAGGCTTCTGTTAGCCAGGTGTGATTACATGGGGATTTAAATACTTTCTTTTTGAAAGAATGTATCTGGCCAGCATTAAATTGAGGGATGAGGTGCTAAATCATATGGAAATCTTCAACCAATTCTAGCTTGATGCATTTGCATGCAAGATAAAATAAATAAACTTTTGTAGGAAACAATAATTACTCAATTTCAGCCACCTTTCAAAATAGATGGAAAAGGGAATATATCTGAGAAGTGCAAAGCCAAAGCCAGCATTGTGTAATGATTACTTCTCCCTCACCGTCTTGGTTTTTTTTTTTTGTTTTTTGTTTTTTCCCAGTACCTGCTTTTCAAAGTGTAGAATTTTAATTCTTAAAGAAGCTAACTTAGTGTATTTGAAAAAAAAAACAAAAAAAAAACCCAAAAAACAAAAACAAACAAAACAAAAAACAACCCCAAACAATTGTCCATGTGAATTCTGACCTCATATGAGTCCTTATCCTACCTGCTGTCCTTTCCTTGTGCCTGTCCTTGTTTGCTTTCTGTTGAGGAGTCCTAGAACCTGCAATTCTGTCCTCGCTCAACAGAGTAATCCACCTGGGGACATGAACGTGGTTTTGAATGGTTTTGAAGAATTGGTCTTTAAATTGCAATTGCTGAGAAGGAACAGCTTTTCGTGGTTGTTTGTTGTTGATGCTGTTTTGTTTTTAGTGTTGTCTAATGAGTATGCTTTTTTAAGTATTAAGAACTATTCATGAAGAGTTATTATGAATGAGGCTATTCTACTTCAAGCATGTTGTCTTTGTGTTGCCTTATGTAACTTATATAGATTTTCTTTTTCTCTTTTTATATAGTGTATTGAGATTAAGGACTCAATACAAATAAAGGGATTATGGCATGACTTAGAAATTGCTGCATTTATTAAGTAGTCCAAACTCAAACTTTAAAAAATATCAATTTCAGATATTTAAGAGGATAAGTATCTAGTGAGGATTTAGGGTAAGGTTGATTGAGGAAGTAAATCTACTTTCTGAATGTCTACAAAGAAAAATCAAACGAGAAATTCAGTATCAAAAACATCAAAGACAATAATGCAGTTGCTTTCATCTCCAGTGTGTGCTTGCACTTCAAAGAAAAGCAAAATGCTCACCCTTCCGCCAGTACCCCCGAAGGAGGGTGAGTCTATAGTTGAAGATAAGTCTTCATCACTTCTTTGAGAAAGAACAAGGAAGATAGAAGTAGAGTTTTGCACAGGAAAAAAAAAAAAAAAAAAAAAAGCTGTTTTATTTCTTTCACCTTAGTGGTTATTATGCTATATGAAATTTCCTGCTCTCAAGAATGCTGTTGCTTCATTAAGATATGCAAATACTTACGCAGCTCTCGGATCATGTTCTTCACTCAGGCTTTTATTTCTTCTGTTTAACTCCGAGAACCAGGGATAAGGCAGTTTTTGCTGTAGTAATGTTCTTCATACTAATTATTGCTTTTGCAAAAAATGCTGATTACACTCATTTTAACATATACTTCAGCACACTTGCATCTTCCCATCTCTTTTATCTTAGAATTGATGATTACTAGAAGATTTTAATTCTATAAAGTATTTTTTTTATTATCAGTGATGGACATATTCAACCACTCTGGCAATGTGAGGATAGGAAGAAAGGTAATTATCTTGGAACTCTTGTATTAAAAGTTTGCTGTGAAATCCACAATTTTTAGGGCTGACCATGCTGTAGAAAATCACACATGCAGCGATGCCCCAAATTCAGGTACCTGATTCAGCTCTCTTGATTGTAAAAATCCAGTCCAAAAACAATCCACAGAAATTAACAGGAATAGCAATGAGGACATTTCCTTTCTGTACTTGCTTTGGGGAAATTTATTTTTCAGGAAGGGCTACTGCTAAAGATGTGCTGTAAGTTGAAAGCACAAAATTATCATAACTTTTAATTCTTTAAGTGAGAACAGGTTTAAAATGGTTCCTGAAATGAGACTAAATCCAGTTTTGACTTTTTCTCCATGCTGCTTTAGCTCAGTTTCAAAGCTATCGCTGATCAGAAAGCTTGACAGCCGCAGTGTTTGCAAATCCTCACCAATGAGCAGTAACAAGATTTAAAAGTGAAACCTCTGAACAGAGCCAGTTTGCTCAGTCAACTTTATAGATTCAGTTATTTAACCATCTGCGTGCTAGCCCTATTTTATTTTTGTCTGTTGATCTGAGTTCTGCATAAATAGGAGAGTCAGACTAGAATATCTTCTCGTGAAATAATTACCTGCTCCATCACAGTTTTGCTCATAACACAGCAATCAGCTGAAGAAGGATTTACAACACAGTAAATGCAACTTTTTTTTTTTTTTTTTTTTTTTTTAAATGAAGATCCACAGAAACTGAAATATTTGGAAGTCATATCAACAGGGAAACGTCTTTGGTTTGGCCTTTGTTCCTTTTCCTTTTTTTTTTTTTTTTTTGTTTTCTGAAGTGCTGAGCAGAAGAGAGGTTTAATGATTGGGCGTTCATTCACCTGCTCCCTGCAGCACACACGTGGCCTAAACTGAAGCCCAGTCCTCTGCTTGCCAGACCAGCGAGTCAAGCTGTAGGTAAGATGGCAATTTTAAAGACTGAATTGCAGCAAAAAGAGTTAGGGATACAGGAAACTTCAGACAGTTTCAAGTATCAAAGCATTCACCTAACATTAACTAAATATAAACTAAGGAATTGAAATGGTACTGATGGCAACGCTTGTGTTCTGCTGCTGTACTTTGCTGGACATTCTTGTACAATTGTATAGATATATTTGTGTATTTAATATTAGCCTTTTTTATTAGGTAAACAATACTGACCAACTGTTAGTGGTGTGGTTGTTTGGACTTGTTTTTTAAAAGAGAAGAAACATACAATTTCCTTTTCCACTGACTTGCTGCCTGTGGCAGATTGCATTCTGCTCAGCAGGCACAAGAAATCAGTAATTCAGTTTGTAGTCTGAAATTTTCTAGTCTCTGCTGCACAGGTGAGAGAATGGAATGTCTTAGTTCAGATGCTGTGGCTTTATATCATTACAATTTAAATTATATTCTAGTGTGGATAATATGGCAACAATCCATAACCAGGTGAATTATGATAATTACGGTAAATGGGTGCAATTTGCTGGCGTATTGTTGTGAGTTTGAGGTATTTGGAAACAGCACAGTTGTCAAGAATGACACTGAATGGTCAGTGGATACAGAATGGATAGTTTAAAGTTGTGATGTACTACTTTTTAGGTTATTTCAATGAGATTTCCAAATGTTTTGAAAATAAGAAAGAACATACTCTTCATATTCTTATTTTTTTCACATCCTCTGAACTAGTTCTTTGTCAGAATAGGTTGCACTGAAACCTAGAACTACTGAAGTTAAAAAAATTAGCGTTTAAACCAAGTCCTTGATTACCTTTGCCATTCAAAGATATGTTCTGTATACTCTTTTTTTTAAACATATTTTCTTATTGCATATATGCACGCATACACATACACACATGTGCGCATCCACACATGCACACATATATATATATGTATATATATATGTATTTATATATATATATATATATATATACAAGAAGACCTCCAAAAGTATTGTCTCTTGTTTTATTCAGCCCAAAATGTCAGAGGCAGATGGTGAGATGGCAGTAGAGCTCAAACCTTCCCACCAATTTTCCGTTACACTTTTTTACTGCATGACAGATGGCAGCAGGGGGATGGTCTGATACAATGGTGTTTGACATGGAAGTGTTTGACATGGAAGTGTCAGTGAAACAAAGGTGTGGAATTGAATTCCTACATGCAGAAAAAAAACTATACCCACTCACTGACATTCGTTGATGTTTGCTGAACTTTTATGAAGACCTGGCAGTGGATGTGAGCTCAGGGAGGCAATGGGTGGTGTGTTTCAACAGTGGTGACAGCAACATGAAAGACAAACCACATACTGGATGGCCATGCACAGCTGTCACTCCACGAAATGATGAATGTTGCTATCAGCTCATCTGCACAAATTGGCTAATGGTGGTGACTGTGTTGAAAAGTAGTGTTCTGTAGCTGAGAATCTGCTCTATCAAAGTGTTATTGTGCTTTTTGTATTTATTGTAGTTTCCATGGACATAAACTGCAGGCATTACTTTAAGAATGACCTGTATATAAACATAATTCTTATATATCCATATTAACTATGCATATATCCAAATGTTTCATACATGTGTAATGAAATAGACACATAGGTATATGTATATATTGTATAATAAATGTGTCTGTTGCTTACAGTTTTTGACTGCTCTGAGGGTAGATGAAACAGATTTGTTTTTCCTTGGTAGTAGCTTTCTTCATCTGTTACATACATGTACTCTTCTGGATATAGTTTCTGAAACATAATGGCATAGTTATGGCATGCTTCCTTCATGTCTGGAGCAATTTGATGACAGTCTGTCAAGTCTACTCTCAGTAATCTGAATTTTCCAAAACGAAGTTTTCATCATCTTTTTTTTTTTTTTTTTTTGACAGAAATTTACTTTCTCATATATCAGAGATCTTTTTCAAGAGCTGTCAAAATTTGCTGTTTTTTTCTTCAAGTGAAAGGAGAGAAATTACGGTACTTTTAAGTATGAGGGCTCTGTGAATACACATGTATTTGTGATGCATGTAAAACTCTTTTCTCTTTGCTTGAAAAGATTTGGTAGTTTCTGTACTGCATCCAGAAAATAAACAAAACAGAGGCAATTCAAGTCCAAAATAGTCTCGAAAGCGTGACAGGGAAGGCACAGATGGTGGGGAAATTAGGTCTGTTTTTCCAAAACACTGTGGTTTTCTGCAACATGTAGGGTTAAGATGCTGTTCAGTCTTTCAGGTATGTTGAATACTCAGGTAGAGAAGACAACAGGTGAACTGATGTCAGTCATCAGGAAACTGTGCTTCATTGGAGAACTGGCGTGGCTGAGAAAGGGATGAGCCGCAATCTTAATTTTATTTTTTGAAAACAACATTCCACATAAAGGTTGTTCTTCTTCAATGAAATTGTCTTGACTGCCAACCATGAAGCATTTTTCTTTCATGAATATCTGAGGAGCTACATTTAGAAAGTATGATAAAAGAAGTGATACTGAAGACACTAGTATCCCTGTTTTAATTCACTGTAAAAAGAAGAACACTGTTTTTTAGCTTATCTGTATATCAGTGTACAAAAGAAACTACCAGACTTCAAATATGAATTTAAATTTCTGGCCTTTCGGTTAATATTTTATGCAATCATTTAAAAAGAATGAGGTTCCATCAAACAAAACCACTATAGCAGATATCTTAGCATAATGTTTTATAGAGCTATGCACGATGATTTGGAATTGGAACCTAAAACTTCACTCATTTCCTCAGTCTGTGTCATAACCATTACAATATTTAAACATTTTATTTTTGCATGTGACTTTTGAGTTGCTCTGGCCATTTAGTAATGCAAAACAGATGAAACCCTTCAAGGATTTGCTGGCTGGCATAAAAGCTTTTATTCTAAAAAAGTTAATCTCTTGAAAATGTTACACTATTGACAAAGTTACTTGCAATAATTAAGAAATTTAAATGAGTCACTCACAAAGCTGTAACAATTGGGTATTATGTTTTCACAGGAAATAAGGATTTCAGATATTAAATGTTCATATTGTGGCATGAAAAAGTGTTTTGCGTCTTAAGAGTAGCTTATCTTTTAGTGGAATTAGCACAAAACAATATGCATAGAATCTGATGTCTGATTCCTTATTATTCAGAGCTAGAAGCCACTGGGGTTTTCTCCCCTAGCTGAGAGACTGCGCCTGTGCCAAATCTTTCAGACAATCAGGTCCCTTGGACTGATGAGGAAATACACAGAGGCATTTCTTTTAGCTCTGTTGCTAACACAATTTCAAGATTATTTCAGAAGCATTAGTGATTTTATTTCTTTGAAATATTGAGCACTAAAGGCCAAGTTCCTCTCTTAAATAAATAAAGATTAAAATTCTTGTTGACTCTATGCAGATCAGGGACTTTTCCATTGCTCCCATCGAAATCAATGCAAGTCTCTTAGCAATTTTGCCTTAAGCAAAAAAGTTTAAACTCTTACCACTTCATTATGTGCCTTCAGATAAGTGCTTCTGATTACTTGAAACAGGAGGGCAAGGTCAGAAAATTTTCAAGATTACAATAGCTTACAGTCAGGAAAACTTCAAATTTTCTTTTATCCTGTTACACTGAAATAAAAATTGTATTATTAAAATACCCTCTTAATATTTTATTGTTGTCGGTGAAGTCCAGTGTCACTGATGAATCTTTTCTTTCCTATCGCCTACACGCTTATCTGCAACACCTGCAATATGAGTAATGGTGTTTACTGTACTAAATGGATTTAAAGAATATTAAATTAAATTATTTTTGTGCATACAGGTTTTGTGAAAATACTGCTTTCACTGATCGTGAGCTACTTTAGTGAAGGAATCCCAGCTGGGAATATCTTTATTCTGAAAGAAAATTCATTTCCATTTATGTTTGTTGGTTGGCCTCTTCATGGTGTATTTCTCTGTAAGTTGCCGTGGTAGGTGATATATGCTGTAATGAACAACTTATTGCAATAATTGAGCTAAATTATTATGTCTCATCTTCAAATTTTTATCAAATTTATTTTGTTGTCAGTGTTTGCGGTGCCGGTGCAATTGGCACCAGCAAAGGGCCATCAGTACCTTAAGTCTACTTAGGTCAAATGATTAGAGAGAGTAAGATTACATCTTGAGGATGAGACCATTATTTCAAGGAAGTTTATGATATTGTTGTTACTACAGAACAGCATAAGTGCTTTTGAACTGGATATTCAGTCTGTCGGGGAAGCCTTGGCTGGTTAGGATGTTTTGAATGTCCCCTAGCAGAATGTAACTCTTCTGGATGAGATTTAAATTGAGACCACATGAGTAAACTCAGAATGAGTGAGAGCTCCGATGACAAGTGGTCCCAGTATTCCTGTATTCCTATTCATGTCTTTCCCTTGCAGTAATCAAAAACTTTTCCGGAGAGTGTGTTTACCACTAAATGAATTAAGGACTCCACGCTTCCATTAAAGTATCTCCCATTCAGTCTGAACATTTTAATGTAGCCCTTATATAGGAAGCAGTTTAAGTGAGAAGGAGACTTTTCCTACAGTACTTCTGCACATCCACTTGATGGCTGTAATGGTTCCTCTGTAGATGTTAGTGCACAGCCCTATCAGCAGGTGGCAATCTGCAAGTACTTCTGGTTTATTTGTTAAAGTTGCATGACTTCTCTTTATTCATGCCAAGTTAAAATGTTCTTCGACTGGGATTTTAATAGTTGATTTTTTTCTTGTGTCTTAACTTACAGCATAACACCTTTTGGGAGAAAGCTCCTGCTCATTAAACCCAAGCCCTTTGATATGCCCAATACACAGCCATTTATACCAGTAGATATACTACAGAGCAATATGTTGTCATCCAGCAGACAGTCAAACTTGGCCTAGTACTGTATCAGAAAATAGTTGCTCATTTGGCAGAAAAGGTGAGTTGCTAGAAACAAGGAAACAATCAGAAATCTTTTTATTAAATATTGGCATAACAGTCTAGGATTAAGAAAATACATTTTGCTTTGTCATAATAGAAGCAAGCAGTTTACATTTTCCCACAGAAAGATTAAAAATCTTACTCAGTTGTTACCTTGAAAGAGCAAATATTTTCCCACTCATATGCCACAAAGAAGGCAAACAAAACAAATGTACTTAAAAATTTACCTGTTCGATGATGTTCTGCTAAAGTGTGAAGGATGGATTGTTAAGAAAAGATTAAATTTGAGAAAGTAACATTGAGGTAATATTATTTTTATTTTTATTATTGCTGCAAGATATAGCATGAAAATATAAATCAACCTTTTTTTAACCTTTATTAGGACAGATTGCCCTTTATAGGGGAACAGCAATTGTTTTGTTTCTAAAACTCCACTGCTTTCTATTTAAGTAATCCACTGTCTTTGCATAATGGCAGCAAAGTCAATGTTTAAATATTTTAAAATGTCAGTTATCTGGCATTAGAAAAAGTATAATTAATGCCAGATATTAAGCAGTTATCGTGGCAGGTGACTAGGGTCTACATTCAAACGAGCTGCATTCATTTATAATTTTATCTTGTAGTCTGTTTCCATGTGTAGTAAAGTGTGAATGAAAATAACTCTCAAATACTCTGAACGTTTGTTTGATTTGTTAGTGGACAGAGCAAATAGAACTATTGCTTTTAATTTTTTGCATATGTCATTATAGTTAATACTGTGATGCGTGGGCAAATGGGATACTAATAGGTTGATGCTCGTCTAGGGAATACTTACTCTTTTAGACCTGAAATGTGGATTTCTCATCTGCAGTACAGTTTTCCACTGAATATTCTGTACTCATCCTGCAATCATAGCAAATGGAGCTGATAGATATGCTGTGTATAGACTGAGCAAGAGGTGTATGTGCCATGGCTAAGAGAACAGCTGTGTAGATCTGTTCTTTGTGGTGCAGACAGACATCGGGAACGATTTACCATGATGCTTTGAAAGTAGTTGTCCTCAGCTCTATGTCAGTTTTGTTTCAGTCATATTGAAAAAATGCAGGATTTAGGCACAGCAAAGTAAAGTAATGTGACTGAGGGTTTAGGAAACTGTTAAAAAACATTACCATTTATAACGTTAGGTAGAATTTGAAGCTGATTTGTTGTCATGTTGATCGAGAGCAAAACAAAGGTTTGATAAAATATAACGGTACTGACAGCTTCCCTTTTATTTACTATCAGTCATATAAGGCAACAGATTTCAACACGCCCAAGAATAATTTTCTGCTGCTCAATAATTATTTCCCTATCACATTTGTGCTGGATTTCCTGCAGGAGTCCAGCTCCTAGTGAAACCATTTGTTAAGATGCCTGAATGGGAACTAAGCCCTTTTGGAAACTTGAGCCTTCTTTGTGTACAAAGTTAATTATATCCTGTGCTTGTTTTTATTACCTACAATTTTTACAGCAATTGTGCTACAATGGCATCATAATGTGAGGCTTAGGCAGAGGCACAGCCCTTAGTCAGTGCTTTTTATCTGAAGTCCTTAAAGCACTTTACAAAAGAGGTCAATGTCTTTGTCCTAGTGGGGAAACAGAGCCTGTAATTGTGCAGACAGCTGAGCCAATCTAATTAATCACTGCTGCCTATCGTGGGAGCTCCTGCTCTCACCCCTCTTCCAGCCCCTGCTCCTTTGTGCCAGGTTTAGCAGGAGGAGTGAGGAGTTTCCCTCTGTATGTCAGGGTGAAGTCAGTTGACTTCAGTCTGTGGAGGAGTCACACAGAGCTGAGGGCTGGGCAGGGTGGGGCGGTGGGAGTACTGCAGTATGGAGCCCGGAGAATTTAATGCTGGTGAATTGCTTAGGGCTTGTTGCTAGTTGGTGCTAGTCCATCTAAAATATCCAGTAACTATTTCAAGCATAAAATCTATACACCCAAATAGTGATGAAATTTCATCATTGTTTATTGCTTGGAATTATTTTAATAGCAAATAACCCTGTTTAGACCAAGTGTATTTCTTTGCAATCTTTGAATGTCATAAAATCACTGGGAATGTTTGATCGTTCTTTATACAGAGGCAGTTGAAGCAAGTCATATAAGAAAACTGTGGAACACAAAAGGCCTCTGTTTCTGCTATTCCCAGATACTTTTAGTAAGTTTGACTTAGCTGAGGTTTTAATTTAGCATTAACAAAGGATTTTGTGATGTTTTATATGCTATAATCTAATATTCTGCCTGTGATTTCATTCAGAATGACTATACATTTAAATTTTGGTTTTGGAAGCTAGATACCACAAGAGAATAGTGCTGGAAAAGTCTAAATTATCAGTTATGAGCTGATCTAAAACTTACAGTATTGAAACATCTTTTGAAATATGCATTAGAGAATCTTTAAAGAGATCATACAAAATTCATCAAAACCCATTTTTCAGAAGCAGCTGCTTTTTCATCAGGGTTTTACATGTCACTGTTCTTAGTTCCAAATTTTCCAGGCATTTACATACAAACAGAATTCTGTAAATGCACACACATGTACACACTGGGAGGGATGAGAGCTCATCTCTTACCAAGCTGTGTGTTAGAAAAGACAATGCAGCTGCTACAGTTATCAGTTCTGGAAAAGTAGCTTACAAATCTAAAGGAAGAAAATACTCTCTGGAGTTCAGGGGTTGCATGTTAAACAATTTGTTCAGTAGCAGTCAGTATTTCATTAACAGCTGGGGCAGTGTCGCTAATGATCACCCACACTCAGTAGATTCATACCTTTATACCTTGCATGTGTTTGCTGTGTTTGAAACTAATCCCTTGGCTGGGAATCCTGTAAAAGGACGAGACTGCTCCTCAAGACAAAGCTTGAGAATGTAGTAGAATCTGATGTTCCAAATGTTGATTCTAATTTTAGTATTTATACATCTGTTTTGCTCGTGCTAGCGTTTAACTTGGTCTCTGTATTTCTCTGTCCAGTTATAAATACACCTTGTAGAGCTACAAGTCCTAGCCGTTCCCATGTCTTCACTTCCTTTGCCTCTCACAAAACTCTAGCCTTGATTCTCAGTCTTCTATGCTTGAATGGTTATCCCCTCAACTGTTAATTTTGTACACTGCATGGAGCAGGAGATGCTTGGGCTGATAGGTTATTAAGAGCTAAGCAGGAAACTGCATGAGAAACTGAATTCCTGGAGGAAGAGAAATAGAGCTGTTTTACACACCGGAATTATGCTAATCAGGAACAGAGGAAGCCAAAACTGTCTCTGCATTTCTGTAGATTTCATCTATCTCTGTACTGCTTACCAGCTTGCATCATTTGAGAATTTACATGACTCTGTCCGCTCCCAACCTTAGTGTGGCCCATCAGCTGAGCATATGTAATGAAACCCTATGCCTGCTTCACAAAGGAGGCCTAAGGAGGGACATGTGATATAGTAATGATATCTTAAAGGCTTCTTTAAACCTCATTTTGCAAATTATGTGCTAACTAAACATCATTAACTTGCAAAAATATCAAAAATTGAGCTGCACAGAACTTGATAGGTGTTTGTCCAAGGTTCTCAGTGACATATATATTTATATATAAATATATATATATATAAACACAAGTAAATAAACTTCTGCTAGAGCATCTTTCACTAATTCATTGTCTCAAAGCAACCTGTACAGCAGCTGCAGCAAACTGATCTACCTTGCAGCATGCCTTGAAGGTAAGCAGATAATGAATTCTGTGTCCAACTCCTTTTTTTCCAAAGCATTGTAAAAGTTCTTTGACTCCTTCCATCCTAAGGCCTTTAAATAACTATCCAGTTAGCAATTAATCTTTTTACTGCAATAAATCCATTTCCCCGTGTAGGTATGGATGTCTTGGCACAGGTAATTTTTATGTGAATGGTCTATTTTGAGAGCCGTAACTAGCTTAGAATTGCAGGAGTTCTGTCTTCAGTCAGTTCTATATAGAATCAAGCGCAAACAGCCTCTTTGTAACAAACAAACTAGGAAGATGCCTGAAAAGTCCTCAGTCCTGGCTTGATAAAATCTCTGGGGATTCTTTTGTATTGTCCTTTTTCCTGAGGCAATAAGAAAGGAAGGTGTTTTCAGACAGGGTATTTTAGGTAACAGTAGCATTCTGTGGGTGTCTGTATGCCATAGGCAGTTGATTGCCACTTTGCTGGCTTTGCCTTAGGAAGGGTAAGCGATAATTTTAGTACTTGCATCGTTCTGAAGGATTGTAATGTATTTTACATTGTTAGCCTTTCTTATTCCATTGGATTATTTGGTCAAAGTCAGGAGATACAAGCTAATGATTTTGACTTGTGTGCATTGCCAGCCCTTAGAACTGGTGGCATGCCAGGTTCCATCCGAGCTGTCACTGGGTGAGCATGTTCCAGCTACATCCACCTGTTTATGCTCTGACTGCCAGAAGAGTGATTGCTTGTCAATTTGGCATCTCTACCAGCATTAAAGACACATTTTTATGGAGGAAGAAAGTAATTGGTATTTGTAGGTTCACAGTTGTGTATTATGGATTTTCACAAACAGGACAGGCAGGCTTAAGACAATGGCCTGCTGAATGGTCTTTCTTGCCAGGTTTTAGTGGACACATGTGTATTTTAAATGGTCTTTTTAAGTACAAAAGCAGCATGTCATAGCTGAAGACGCTCTGTTGCATTATTTGGCCAAGCCTGTTCAAGGCAATCAATTGCTGTCTTCTTTTCATCTTAATTTAACCTCATGCTTAGCTCACCACAAAAAACTTTCATTGCATTTCTGCTTTGTTTTCTTTTACTCAGACAACGATAGTAACGAGGAATAAAAATCAGTAGCAGGTAAGTTTGTGTGTCATCCTTGTCATTAAGGAATTGATCTGTAGTGAGTGAAATGTGGTACATTTTTCTTTCTTTCTTTATTGTGTTAATCTGACAGAAAATAAAACCAAATAAATAGAAAATTTGGCCTAAGACATTATCAGTCTACCACTGTTACCAAGAGTGTTGTGATTTGATGAGAGCTGTTTTAATTTCTGTTTTCTATGGGTTTTCTATTTTAAAAGACTCTCTGTCCCTCAAGTTATCTTTCAGATAGTTGTAGACTACCTCTTTACTCAGTTCCTGGGGAGATGCAGTAGGAAAAAATATGCCTCGCTGTAAAAAGACAGAAAATGAGGCTGAGTGTGTGTTGTAAGTCCTCATAATCAGAAATACTGTGAATTTCTCCGGCACAGTACATCTCCATGTGCTGTTTCAGCACAGGACTAGTTAGATGGCAGGAAGTGAAGGGACCTTCTATTCTTTCTCTTAGTTATTGGTGGTAGGATTGAGAAGAAGATTCTTTTTATTCATCATCAGTATTTCTGGTCATTGTTGGAAATCATCGCTTCAGTTTCACAATATTAAGTATGAAATACAAAGTGGAATATTTAAATGTACTCATGTTTTTGCTGCATGAACTCACCTTATTTTTTTTTTTCCAGATAAATATTATTGTACTACAGCAAAAAATCATGCTTTCAATATTGAGGAAAACAAGTGTTTTTTTTTTTTGTGTCTGTGCTTGCATTGGTATTGCAGTTCTTTGATATGCACCTTCTAACACATAGTGAAAGTTATACTCTTGAATTTCATTAATCGAATTGAAGTGAATTAACATGGTTCCATGTTCTTGTTACATTCAGTGAATATTTTGCCATTTCCATTTAACGCCTAGTAAGTTAGAAGCAACATGGAAGTACGATTTCTCAATGTGTAGAGCAACCACACAGATTGTATTTAGGCATGAAGAGGTAAACCTTTGGTTATTCATTCAGTGTGTCTGCATAAATGACTTCTAGAGTGCAAAAGGAGAAGGATAGGGTTTTGGTTCGCCATGATCCATTGGGGTTCCAGCACCTTATGTCCACATCTATTTTATCCCCATCACCAGTGCCACGTGTGTCCGTGCTGCAGAAGCTGCACTTTAGCTGGTGTCCAAGTGTTTCATCTCAGCTTGGGGAAACAGTTTGAAGCACGCTGCTCTTACATCATCTCTTGTGATGTACCATAGAAATATAAGGCAAGCTTGTACCAGAGAGAAGTCCTCCTTCACACAAAATCACTAGTGCAGATACAGTCTTTGAGATGCTGTTGTATTAAACCTGGCCTCTATATTGCCTTTATGTGCATACCCAGAGGAAAACATGTTACTGTGATGCAATGCTGGAAGGATCAAACAGTTTCCTAAGAAATGGCTTGTATGCTTTCAAGTGTAGGGAAGTATTAAAATTTAATTACAATGGCACTGTTTTCAGCTAGACAACATTTTGAGCACATTAAAAAGACAAAAGCAAACACACCAAAAAAACTGCAACAAGCTGCCATCATTTAAGGGCAGGACTGGTAGCTAGGAAAGAAAGTCTAGCAGTCTTACACAATGCAGAACAATGCACAGCATCCAGTTTATCTGAATAAAATAATCATCTTATTCAATTGGCAGTATATTGCAGTTATTATTAACAAGATTACCTGATGAGCTGAGTTTCAGGCCATTCCTAGAGTGAATGCTCAGGTCGAGGCTGCCTTTCTGATGGCTGCCAGTGAAGTCCGTGGAAGTTCTTTAGTGATTCTTGATCTTTACAAATGGTACCCAGAGCATAGCTCCTCAGTTTCATATATATGATGAGGGTTCATCGATGCCACTAGACATTTCAAGAGTCTGTTTTGCTTTGGAATATTGATTTTGGATTACTGTATTTTCTGCAGCTACACATAATGTGGTTGATTTATGCTGAATCTGGGCCTCAGGAGAGCAGAGATCAAAGGCTTTCTAATATAACTGCAGATGGTAAAGGATACACTATGTAATGTAGGGAAACCAGTTTCAGTGTGTTGATGATGGCTTCAACAGCAGGCAATGCTAAACACAAACCTTAATATACACAAGCAAAAAGGAATGTGCAGCCAAAGTGACCTTAGAGCAGGAGGGATATGCAGTGTGCACATTGGTTTTAGTGAGAAAACACAAGCAGCAGCTGGAGAATGTCAAGTGTACGTTACAGACGTGTGGGGTTGTATTGTAGTCTGCATTAACATCATGCACTGCTAATTTGCTACATTTTTGAACAGAAATATAAAATACATATGATTTCATCTGTGTATGTCAATCTATGCATTATGTGGTTTAGGTCATTTGAAAGGACAGAAAGTGATCTTTACTTGAGCTACCACCACTAAATATTACAAACATGCCTACTGTCTGGTATAATTGCCACACTACTGTTTCTGTTCTCTGATGAAATCAGATTTGTCCTTCGGGGCTTGCAATACCAATTATCTCAATAAAATATGAACAGCTGAGTAAAGTAACAGTGGGAAAACTTCAAGTAAGAAATAGTACAAATCCAGGATAGGGGCAGATCCATATGGAATCATTGTGTGCTTGTATATAAAACAGTGTTGCATATCTTACATCATAAGCACTGTTTTCTGTTTATGTGGCTTGTTCAGACCTATGGAATTCAGTGGCAACACTTGATATTAGGAAAATTAGTGACTAATTGATTAAAAACAGAGAAAGCATTTGCAGGTACATGAGCTATAGTCATGGTTACATTAAAACATCTCAGAGCATCTTTATATATAGTCACAGACATATTTCCGAAAGAGGGATCTTGACTCTAAGCAAGGAGCTCTGTCATAGAGATTCACCTTGTGGGGTCTTTGAATGTGGAGCCAGCTGAATGGCATGGAAGTTGTGCAGTTCATCACTTGGTAGGAGCTTGTCATTTGTGCAGCAGCGATGTGAACGCTGCTGCTGTGATTCAAGTCATGTTTCACTGCTATCTTTAATAGTTGAATGACCTGCTGCTTTATTTACTTACACTTGGACACAAAAAAACTAAGGCAAAACTTGAGGCATTAACCTTATGGAAACAGTATCCTGGCAGCTGTTGTTTAGGAACACGACACTTGAAAATGGATAAAAAATATTCAGATTGGACTGAAAAATTGGCATTTGCCTATGATGTGAAATATAGTCATGCTTTATTGGGATAAATTTACCTCTGTTGGGGGACAGCCAAAATCTTGTTATGCCTTGTAGCATGTGTTTCTTTCTTTTTCATCAGGAAATGACCTGCTACATTTTTTAATTTGTTCTTATGTACAAAACCATAGATTACCACCAGCTGTAAGTACTACCTGCAAAGTGATGAAAAAGAAAAATCCCCCAAACTGTCAAGACTTTGGAATTTAAAGGAGTGCAGTCTTATTCTTGCATCCAGATTTTCTAAATGTCTCTTGTATGTATCATTTCCTAAACCCAAGATTTTGATCTCTCATGTTTATTGATATTCTGCGTTTTTAGAACTTACTTTCAGTTTGTTTAGTATTTGTTACAAGGTTGCTGTTTACCTCCAGAAGGTACTGTACCACTGTCCTGCTGTATCACTGCACCATGCTGTTCTGCAGGAAACAAGCCAGGAGAGGGCGAGCCATGTTGACATATCCTACCGATGAACTTCTACATTTGCGTTGTTTTTGTTCACAAGAGTCAATTTAGTTCTGATACTTCTTGTAAACTAATAGCTGGTATCTAATCAGAAACTTGAGAGGATATTTCAAAGTCAACTCCCCTACCTCCATACCTGTCTTAATAACACGTGAAAATGGTGAGAGAACAGCACTGCTGTGGAGTCACATCTTGTTATAATGGTGGTTTGCAGGGTACCAAGCTGATGAAGTTGGAATTGGCAATACTGTATCATGTAGAGAAGCAGCTACGGGAGTATTTGTTTTCCAAGATTGCTTGCAAAGAAACTGAAAACTCTTCTGAGCCAGTAGGTTTGCAGTTGTCTTGTGTGTGTTATATGGCATCATTGGTACAGACACTGAAACATAATTTCTCATTAGATGTGTTAGGAATACGTTCATCCACGCAATTATCTTTTAGTTCGAAATGAAAGAAGGTGTGGTTGAAGACAAATGCAGCTGTAGGTAAAGGCAACATTTGATTTACTCACAGCATATTGGAGTTCATTTGTTCACAGAGAATATCTGTGATATTCTAACATAATACATTTAATGTATTAAATTAACGTAATAAAACATTTTAAAAACTGAACTCATATTCATTCTTCTGATCCTGGACTTATACTCCTAAGCATGAATGCAGATGCATGGAATAAGGAGCCACTGCTCTTTTTAAAGTATTTTGAATAATTAAAATTAGATAACTTAAATCAAGCCACTGTTTAAAATGCCTGGATACACATGCTTCCATGTTCGGGTGGATTTTAGTTGTTTCGGATATTTTTCTTTTGTTTTAATTATGAACTGTAGAGCTTATTAAAAAAAAAAAAAAAAAAAAAAGTTCTTTAGAGAATTATAGTTTTGTGTTACAATATTTATCCCACATAGCATGACCTTCATAATGTTAACCAAATGTTCTAACATCCAGCAGGCTCTGCTCCCTGTCATCACTTTCCTGTCTCCTTGGGTCTGTGCTACCCATGCTGTGCCTTATAGGCTGCACTGTTTCTGCCAGCTTTTCTGCCTTTTCTTCTTGTCAATAATTCTGCATATTTCCTGAAGCAGGAATGAAGTATTATTTTCATTCATTAGATAATTTTATAATAAGGAGACTTTCTCTCTTTTAGATTCAGAATCTTTAATACAAGTACATGATTATGTCACTTCTTCTCCCTGAGAGATTTTATAATTTGACCATTTTTTCTGATTCCTCAGTCCATGCTTGTATTCTTGTGACGGCTAGATAGAGTAAGTAAGTGATTCTCAGGTCCTCATTAGCATGAATCTGGAATTTGGTGGATAGCAGTACATATTTCCCAGTATTTACAGACCATTATCAACTCCAGAAATTATATTTGTTGAAAGTCTAAGAAATTTCATGCGTGGGGAGGCAAGTTCTCTTCATGCAGAAATACAGATTCTGAATATGCATGAGAGAGATTCTGATCATTTTGGAAATCTGGCTACAACATTATTCCCACCAGGACAAATGATCTATGGAAAAGCATGGAAGCACCAGCTGTGTGTGAATGAATCAGATTTGGCCTGGTTAACAGCAGAGGTGAATCAAAGATGGCTTTGTTAGGATGATTGAGATTGTTTAATTGAAGATGATTTAGAGATCCTATAAGGATTTCTCTTAAGACTGTGTCTGGCTTGTAAAAACACCTATGCTGTTAAATTAATATGTAGTTATTGCTGGGGTGTTTATTTATTCACCTACACGTTCAAGACTCCTTATCAGCTTTCTGCTGGTATCATTCTAAAGTGCCCTGACTAAATCAAACACCCTTCAGCTTCCCTGCTGCAGAAATGGAGGTGCGAGGCTGTGTGTGCACCTAAGCCCACATATAAAAATGCAGACTGCGTTGTTTTAAGTAGCTCACGTCTGCTGCTATGATGCAGACTTGGTTTTTAAGAGAAACTTGCAGACCTTAAATATGTGTTATCTAAACTCATGAAATATTTTATGTAGGAGAAGGAAGAATCAATGACATGAGAGTGACCGTGTGAATTTTGGACAAGCTAAGTTTTGGAATATTGTGACTGAGGTTAGTGGAATTAGTTCTGAGCCCCGGGATACAGATGAGACTTTGCTGTGTCTTTAATCTGTCATAATTGTTTGTAATGGGAGAAAAGGAGAGCTGAAGAAAGTGATAGATGTTTGTATTTTAATCCATCATGTCTTAAAAGGAATAGGTAGGGAGGGGGCATTAGTAACTCGGGATGAAGAGCATATTCAAGTTACAGGCAACACCCGTGTGATCGAGTGCTATAAATCTACAGTATAACTGTATTGTTCAAGTTGTTAGTTAGGTCAGGTGATGGCAGAACCAAAGAGATAAAGAATGAACTCGATGGAGAAGGTCATTCTTTCTTGCAAACATAATGCATGGAAGCAGAGAATAACGGATGTTGGCTTGAGCCACACTTACATCTGGCAAAAATCACCACTTCCAAAGTTAAACTTCTTTAAGCTGCATAGCTTTGAGTTCAGGGTTTGCACTCAATCTGTGAACAAATAGGGTCACGAACAATTTACCGTACAACTAATTTGAATCTGTCTATGCCAGATTCTGAAAGATTTGAATTACTATAGTACGAATTACTCTGTTACAGAACCAGGTTCTCTCTAGGTCGTGGTGATCGGAGTGTTGTGCTAGGGATGTAGAACAGGAAAGAAAATATTCCTCAGATAGTTTGAGCAATTGCAAGTAATCATTTCTTATTGTGATTAAAAAGTAGTGTTTTTTCTTCAAGTTTCAACACTGCTTGCTTTTCATAAGTAGCGGGAAATAAAAATTGTTTACCAAAACAATTTCAGTAATGTGCTTTTAATTATAATTTAAAAACAAAAAAAAATCTAAAATTACTTTTTTACACTGAGCCCTTAAAAATGGATATGATTTTAAAACATTGCCTAATATCTTTTCACTAGCAAGATGAGCGTGTTTTTGACTTGCTTTTAATCAAAAATCACCTAATAAGAAGGAACTTAGAAGGGGACTTTCTGAGGACATCCTCTCCACTTTGTAACTCTGGCTCAAAGTAAATCGCACTTCCTATGACTTTCAGCAAAATAAGACGCCTTCTATTTAATTTCATTCAAATGTTTAGTTATGCTTCATTGTTACCACATTAGATAGCAAACACAAATCCAATAAAATGTAAACCTTGCTTTCATTTAGTTGAAAGAAACTTGCTTGTTCAAAGTCTTTGAGATTATCTCTTTTAGAAAATAGTTTATTCTCAGAGGTAAGTAACCTTGGTCAACTTGAAGCTCTGTTTTATCCTTTGAGATTTGATTGATTTTTTTAGTCCACTTTCATGCAAATTGTGAATGTTCTTCATTCTGACTTTGTTTATTTAGATAAAGAGAAAAACAGATTGCTAATACCAATTCCCTCTTTTCAGGGCCAAAAAACTCCCAAACACCTGTATCGCCTAATATTGCAATGATATTCTTCTTATGCTATTGATGCTTTTAGATAAGTGATAAATTTTGTTCCTCCAAGTATATACTCACTCTGAGAGCAGCCATTGCCATTTGAGAAGTTTGGATGACACAGCTAACAATGTTTAACACCAGTATGTTTAGATAATTCTATAGTAATGGCTCCTTCAAAATATTATGGGCAAGTCTGAGTGTGGCACTAAATCCAATGCAGAACTGGAAGGAACTAACTGTTTTTTACTATCTGAAATCTTTCCGGTCACAAAATGCTATGATTTTATTTAATAAGAGATGTTGTTAGAATTATAGCAGTATTGCATCTGTTCACCTAAGTTAAATCCCCACATCTCAGGTCACTCCAAGCATATGTTGGCTTTGATGCAATAAACCAGCTAAAGAATGCTTCTGCTGTGCTGTTAGTAAATGCAGGCTTAAGACGACATTTATGCTTTACCTGTGCAGGAACTGAAGACTGAAGCTGATTGATTATGAATATGCTGAGGATAGAGACGGAGGCCATGTGTTGACTAGGTTTAAAAAAACAAACAAACAAAACCAACAACCTGTAATGTACTCCTTGCATCTTTTCATTTAGAGATTAGAGAGGTCTAGTATCTTTGAAGATCTAGCCTGATCCATGTTGCCATGGTTAACCTTACTTGCACCTTCAGACAATTGCAGTGTGAATCACAAAGTGAAGTCTCTTCCTCTGTCCCACAGAATTTTCCATTTTAAGTCTTTATGGGAATGGTAGATCAGTTACTGTCTGGTACTGTCTCACATAATCTGATGTGTTCTCAACTTTGTTTTACAGTTACATAAAAATGAAATTTTAGTGATCCTTCAAATATTTACATGCTTAACTTTAGTCTTGCAAAGAAGTTTTAGTGTTTCACTTGCATTTAGTAGGGAATATGAAGCAAGAACATACATTGCTTTTCAGTATTAACTTGAGAACCCCTGTGAACTACATCCAGCAAATTCCAAAATGTGATTGAAAAGGTTATTTAAATCATAGAATCGTAGAATGACTTTAGTTGGATGGGGCCTTAAAAACTGTGTAGTTCTAATCCCACTGCCATGAAAAGGATTGTCACTCAGCAGATCAGCTGCCCAGAGCCTTGAACGTCTCCAGGGATGGGGCATCCACAGCTTGGGCAGCCTGTGCCAGGACCTCATTGCCCTCTGAGTAAATAATTTCCTCCTAATATCTAACATAAATGTCTCCACTTGTAGTTTAAAACCTTTCTCCCTTCTCCTGTCTTTATTAGACTGTGTAAAAAGTCAGTCCTTCTCCTCCTTCTAAGCTCCCTTCAAGTGTTAGAATGTCACAATGAGTCTCCCTGGAGCTTTCCCTTCCCCAGGGTAAACAACCCCAACTCTCCCAACCATTCTTAAGAGAATGCTCCAGATCTCTGATCATCTTTGTAGCCCTCCCCTGGACCTCTTTCAACAGCTCAGCATCCTTCCAGTGCTGCAGTCCCAGCCCTTGATGCAGTACTAGAGATGGGGCCTCATGAGAGCAGAGTAGAGGGAAACAATCACCTCCCTCTCCCTCTTGGCCACCCCTCTTTTGATGCAGCCCAGGATACTGTTGGCTCACTGCGCTGCAGGTGTGCACTGCTGGCTCATGTGAAGTTTTTCATCCATCAGCAGCCCTAAGTTCTTCTCTGCAGCACTGCTTTCAAGGAGTTCTGTCAGTCTGTTTGTGTATCTGGGATTGACCTGACCCAAGTACAACACTTGGTACTTGGCCTTGTTGAATTTCATTAGGTTCATATGGGCCCGCTTTTCAAGCCTTTCCAGATCCCTCTGAATGACATGCCTTCCTTCTGTTGTATCAACCACACCACTCAGCATGGTATCATTAGCAAACTTGCTGATTGCACTCCATCCCACTATGTCATTGATGAAGATGTTGAAGAGCACCTGTGGCAAATCAGGCCAGTTATGGCTGGACTCCACCTTTTGACCACAACCCTCTGGCTGCAGCTATCCAACTAACGCTTTATCCACTGAATAGTCCAGCCTTCAAACCTATTTTTCTCCAATTCAGAGAGAAAGTTCTGGCTTGGGATCATGTAAAAGTCCTTGTCCTTACTTGGTCCACTTATACTGTCACTCCATTACAGAAGGCCACCAGATTGATCAGGCACAATCTACACTTGCTGAAATGGTCTCAAATCACCTTGTCTCATGTATGCTTTAACATCTCCTCCAGGAGGATCTGTTCTGTGATCTTCCCAGGCACAGATGGGAGGCTCATTGGCATGTAGTTTCCATGGTCTTCCTTACTAACTTTCTTAAAAGTGGGAGTGATGTTTTCCTTTTTCTGGTCAGCAGGGACTTTCCCTGGCAGCCACAGCTTTTCAGATATGACAGAGAGTGGCTTGGCAACCACATCAGCCAGTTGCTTCAGGAATCTGAGATGCATGTCATCCAGATCCATAGATTTGCACACAGCCAGGCTCATTAGTTGGTCTCTGACTTGCTCTTCTCTTACAGTGGGAGGGATTTCATTCCCCTGACCTACCTAGAGGCTCAGTGATATGGCAGATGTGAGATTACGTCTGTAATCTATAGATAATAGATATTTTAGTGAGCTTTTTAGCTACTTTGGAAACTTTTAGTTTTCATGAAATGTAATCGATGACTCATTTGGGCCAAAAATTGCTTCTCTACTGTAGATTGTATGTGCATAAACACAAAAGAATTGGCCACAAGTAAGATCTTTGTGATGTTTCTTATAAAACTAATTGGAACAGCAAGGAATGGGAAAAAGTGAGCATGTACACATATAGTAAAATTAAATGGGAAAAATATCTTTTATTAAATAGTTTTTGTCTTTTTTTTTTTTTTTTTTTTTAATAGAGTTATTCTGTGAAGATATGCAAAATTGCTTTGGCCTCTGCAGAATGGAGGTTTTACCTTCAAGCTGTTCTATTGTATAGACAAAAAGGCTACTTTTTTTCTGGGGTTCAGAAATAATAGAAAATTCAAGAGATGGAATATTTTGTTTTCGAGTTAAACGTGCTTTTTGACTGAAGCATTAATAGCAAGCTTTTTGGTCTATCAGTCATTCTTAATAACTTTTCATTAGGTTCGCCATAATTGTTCTATCATTTCCTTCTGAAAAATGGGCACCTGATCCAGTACAGATCAAAATCTTTTTTAGAGATACTTTCCAAATGCGTTATTTCAAATAATCTTTCTTAATGTAGTACAAAACATTTTAGAAAATCTGAGTCAGATTATTTAAAGTTGTAAGCACAAGAATATGAAAGCTGGTATCAACTTCTGTTTTTTTAATTGCTTATTTTATTTGAACTATTGATGTAAAATAAAGTTCTTGATTAGTGTTTTATGACATGCATTTTATTTATTTTAGTGAAAGCATACATAGTTCTGTATGGCAACGTGGTAAATACTTGTTGTATTTGCTAAATTCAAACCATTTTTATTTATTTATTTGGTTGGGTTTTTTAGTTCAAACCTTAGAGGAGTATTATCTTAGGTTGACTGAAATGTTTTGTTAACTGGTAGAAACTGACTTAAGCCTTCTCAAACAATAATAAATTACATTGCTAGAAGGAAGCCAGAGTAAATAATCTACTGTATTGCTATGCAGGTTACTGTTCTTTTTTCCCCATGATCTCAACAATAATAACAGTAATTGAATAAATGAAACAATTTCTCAGAGCATGTCTAATTACGTTGGATTTTATGTCTAGGAGAATTAAGATATAATAGTACATTAGCGGAACTGGATCTGATACCACCAGGATAGTTTCGTTAGTATTGATCCCAGACTTGTTTGCAGTGGTTTGGTGTGATGGGAGAAATTGAATGAGTAAATCCGGATTAGCCCTGCTTGGCACTCCGTATTTATTGGAGTGTTAAGCCACTAGAGTCGTAATTACTGGTCTGCTTTACAGATTACACCATTTTTACTTTTTGGAACTAGCACATTTCAGTGAGAGGGCTGGGAAATTATTTTTAATATGCTTATTAGCATAGCTGTTAGAATCCTTAACTTATGTTTACAGTGAGATCAGTGACACTGTGCTCCTAGAACTTTATTGTGTTGTATTTACCAGAGGTTAATTTCATTCTCTTGTTGTCTCAAAAGTTATAATTGGAACATATCTGTGTCTCATTTGCTCCTTCCTGGCCTCCTGTAATTCTGAGAAAGTTTTGAATTTATTTTTAACCAGCCTTGTACTTCCATGTACCTAGAAGTCAGTGGGATTGTGGGATTCATGGGCTGAGAGCTTCTTGGTTGAAAATGTTTATATAAAGCATGTAGAGATAAACTAGGGAACCCAATGGGCTTCATATAAAAATGATGTTAAGTGTCAGAAACTGTCAAAATTTAGGACTCTGAAAATTGTGACATAAGGTATTTTTCCAGTGACAACCCAATATTAAAGTGCTTAAATTTATCAGCCCCACCTACCAGTCATTTCTCACCTCCAGCTGGCTTCCTGCAGTTGGAGTCCTCTGGCGTATGTACTTTTGAATCTTAAAGCATTTATTTTTAAGCAAATGAATAATCAGCTATTTGTAAAAGCTACACTGGCTAGTTTCTTCAGGATTTTTTTTTTTTTTCATGTTAATTTCCTTAGGATACTGTTGTGCAATATTTTTTTTTCATAGATTATTTGTTTATAGTAAAGTGTTAAGTTTCTTATCTTCTTTTAGTGTATGCTTCATTTCATTCTGGGTTATATGATTCTATACTTTATCTATAGCTCTGTTGAACAGGAGATGCTCATTAAACACCATTTTTTTTAAGACAAAAATAGTGTACTCATAACTGCAGATATGCACACTTAAGCAGTTTTTGTGGTTTTCAATCCTTTTATTTGAATTAATGTGGGCAGGAGCATCATGGAAGCCCTGCTGTTGTAGCTCTTCATAAAATGGAATGGCTGTTAGTTCCTGTGCTGTAAGAGCAGTTGACTTCTTTCTTTTGCTTGACTGGTGGAATCTTTGGGACTGCATTTTTTTTATGTATGTGGACAGGACAATGAAATAGTAAGTTTTTTCTTACACTGGAACAGAGTTCAAACAGAATGAAAACAGAAATAGTGTTTCTCCTTACTGTTCCCTTAATTGGGGCATCAACCACAAGGTGAAGTCAGCAGATGTAATTTTGTCAGTTTCTCTTTCACATATTTCCTTGTTGTTGTTGTTTTTCATAAAATTAGATGAATTAAGAAATACTTCTTAAGCAAAAATTAAATCCAAGGTACTCAAAAACTAAAGGATAGATTCTCATAAGAGCCAGTTAGGCAAGCTACTCTGTACAAATACAGTTTTAAGCATTACCTCCTTCAAAATTCATGACATTTCAGTATGCGTTTGAAACATTCAGAATAATTTTGTGCAACATCAACTATTTGTTATTCAGGACAGGTGACATTTTTTACTAGCTATGAACCAAGCCCAAAAATAATATTTCTTTTTTATTGTTAGTTTTCTTGAGGCATGGAGAAGTTCACTTTTTTTTCCTGCTAGACCAGTACCCAAAAGATCATGGATCCCCTCAGGTTGGAAGGACCTCAAGAGATCTCCAGCTCTGAGTTCTCGAAGTAGCAACAGGACTGAATTCATCAAGGTTACAGTTCCTGCAGGAATGGGAGTTCTACAACCTCTCCATTCACAGCAAACCTTTTTATTATGTCCTGTTGGAACCTCCTGTTGCTGAATTCATGACCATTTTTCCTCGTTCTTGCACTGTGCAAAAGAGCCGGGTGCTGCTTTTGTTGTGTCCTGGTAGGGATGGAAAACAGTTCCTTGGTCTTCCCTAAGTCTTCTCTGCTGACTAAACAGGCCCGGGTCCCTCAGTCTCTCTGTGTTGGTTGTGTGGTCCTACTTTGCTCCAAAAATTTGTGATTTTTTTTGTTTTCATCGTGAAAATTTCCAAAGAAAATCACTTGCAATTAGATTAGCTTTCAGATGGTTTACTATCAGATGCTTCAAAAAGAAAGTCCATGAAATAAAGATGACCTTTTGCTTGTAAGACACTTGAAATTTCCCAGCAGGATTATCCTGCTGAAATATAACAATTTCATGGTATTAGAATAGCAGAAGTCGAACACAAAGGTGGGTGGTTGTACCATTTTCTTTACCTTGTCAAGATACCATGAAAGTGCAGTGCCAGCTATCTACTCTAATCTTGGACTTTCCATAAATGTATGAAAGCTTCAGAATACTGTTGTATGTATATACCATGCAGTGAAGCAAATGAAAAAAGGATACAGGATTCCGGAATAAAGAGAATACATTTCCCATGATGGCACATAGCAGACATGATACCTGTCAGCTTGAAACCAAACAAAGTAAAATCCAAAGAAAGAGACATTATAATTACATTATAACTACTTAGAAATTTGTAAAGAAATAAGTTTCTCAGAGGGAGATGTGAGTTCATCTGAAGGGAAGCTTTTACTGAGAGCATTTTAGCTGTTTTAGACTAAGCATTTTTGTAAATTAGTGGCTTTCACACACACACAAAAGTAATTTTTGGGTACTGCGTGCACTGCATTGAGTGCACATCTCAGATTTAATGTCTGTAAAGAGGTAGATGCTTGTGTTGTCTCCAGTCATTCAGGTTTTGTGCTAACAATTAAATTATTCCCACGCGTTGTTACAGTTCTAAAATTTTTATCTGGTCTGGTTTAAATTCTCATTAAGCAGTTCTATTCTATTTATGTTTACTTTAAAAAAAAAAAAAAAAAAAAAAAAAACCCAAACTACTGAGATTGATAGAGTTGCTTGACAACATCTACAACGTAATATACTTAAGCTTGCTTTACCACAGATGTCATTTTTAATAATATTGTGTCCTCCATTCTTCTTAATCTTAAATGTTTGGTACAGTCCAAGATACAATCTCTAATGAGGATACCTGCTGTGATTATCTGACAAAGAAAAAAAAAAAGAAAAAGAAAAAAGAAAGAAAAACAGTATTTTATTTTTTCTAACTGCTGATTAGAGGGTGAAAACCATTTTTGAAACATTTCAAAATTTTAAAGCAGTTTCTTGGGTAATACAGTATTTTTATGACTTTCTGTAAAAAAAGATCTTAATATCTGAATTTTACTTTGTTTTATAGCATATACATGATAGCAAATAATCAAATAAAAATTGAATTGGAAATAAAAAATGCATGACCAACATTTAAGTTGTTGGAGTATTTTGCCAATTCTCCTTTGACAATATCGAAAGGATTTCACAATGCATCTTTGTCTTAATGGAACCAGATTTTTCAGTGAAGATTTGTTGCCATTTTCTTATATGTTTTATTTAGGGGGACAATTAAAATGAAACTCCATTCATTTTCGTTGTTAGTTATTATGGAATCTGTAGTAGTTACTGCATTGCAGAATTATTGCTATGTAATCTCTATTGAAATCCAGAAGCAATATTCTTCCAGGTACAGCACTTTATAGTTAGGTTGTCAGCTGCTGAAAAATAACAGGTTGGCAACAGTTTGAAAAAGGATGCTGAGCTGATGGACCAGTGGCAGAATCACTTGTGTTATTAAAGGCATGATATATGAGAGAAGAAAAGAATGGGCAGAACAGTGTAACGTAAAAATGAATGGACATTTCATTACACAGGACTTCCCTCTTGTTTCTGAGCATATTGCAGCCTGCAAAATCCTCTGAATACTGAAAGTGGTTTGTTGGCTGCAGACATAGTGTCAGATGTATATACCTTTTTTAGGAAGAAATTCGTATTGAAGACTACAGTAAATTTTCAAATTGCAGAGCTACACTAAATAAAATGTCATTTTCTGAATAAATCAGCATTTTGTGCTATCACCTGAATTTCTAATGTCACCGTGTACAATATAATGTCCGTGCTTCTTCTGAGGCAGCCTTTTCAATTCTGCATACACCTGAGGCATAATGTGGGACCAGACGGTCTTCCAAATTGATGTTCCCAGTGGAACACTTCTGATTTTCAGTGGGCCTGAAAATTATTACAGTGTTTGTAGGTAAACCTCTAGGTCTTGTAGTTTTTCATTAGAACAAACTTACTGATGTTCAGGTGCTGATGTATCAGATACAACTGGGAGAAGCTTTTATTTCATAGTTTGTACTCCTTACCTTGTAACCTTCCAAAAGACAACAGAAATCTTAATTCTGTGTTTGTTTTTAGTTTTGTAGTTTGTGTAATTATTCTTGTTTTTATTTTGCTCTATATTATTCTTCTGTTACTAGAATAAGTTCAATATCCCATTAATGAAACATAAAATTATCGTGAATAATTTGGTAAAATCATTTGCAAGTGAGTTTTCAGAGAGTTGAAAGAGTGGCTTTTAATCTGACATATTTTTATTCCTGCAAATTAGAATTAGTTTTTTGGGTCTTGTTCAGAACTGTTTAGAATATACTTGAATATAATTTTTTTAACTATTCACCTTGATCTTCATTTTCTACATAACGGTTTGTGAGAGGGTAATGAATATATGGAGCAATGTCATTAATGAAGTCAATACTTTAACACATCACTAAAGCTCGGACCAAATTTCAGCACCTTTCCAGCTCTTTTGCATTCCTTTCCTGGGTAAGTAAGAAATGAGCAGTCTTTTCTCCATGGGGCTTTCAAGAGAGGAAGTTCTGTGCAGGGTAAGAGATTCCTTAGCTGGTCATTTTTTAACATGCTGGCACACCCTAATGGTGCATTGCACCTTTTTAGCAAGAGCTATAGGCAACTGACCCTATATGAGGGGCATACAAATATCTTATGCTGACCAATGTTCCTTCTCCCATACCTCTAAGTTGCAAACATATTTATCTTCAAATATTAGTTGATTATATCCAATGTTTTCCTTTAGAAATAAGCATTCTTGCAGTGCTGAAAATGCAGCTTTTAAATGTTCTCATTGTACAATCTTGTTCTGTGATGTACCTAAATGCACATGCAATTTCTGAGTAAAACACAAGCACAAATTTGAGAAAGTGCTTTCATAGATTTATTTGATACTCTCAAGTCAGAATTCCTTCCCCACGTGAAATCTTCAGTTGTTAATTTCAGATTAACATCATTAATGGTTTGAAAGGATCTTTTTGTGAACAGTTACTTATTTGCAACAGAGAATGGATATTTTGTGGACTCGTAGCTCTCTGTTTATGCCTAAAAAAATTAAAATATACCACACAATTGATTTACAGAACAAAACATTTAAACAAATGGCTGATATTTATTAGATGTCAAGGCACGTAATTAGACTTCATATTTTAAACCCTCTGCAGTTCAATTTTAAGGTGGGGCAAAGTGAAAGAAGGATGTAGGAAAATAGAAAAAAAGAAGAGCTCTTTGAACGTATACATGGAAACTGCATCTTCTCATGAAACATCATTCTTATATTGTTAGGTTATGAAATGCTCTAAATATTAGCACAGAGTTTGTTTGGTTTTGGTGAAATTTAACTTTCCAAGAGAGCAAGAGAGGTAAACCTGAAAAAGAAGGCATTTCTCCTGGAATAAACAAGTGTCGTCTTTTCAAGAAAAAAAGCTCTCATTTTCAATTTGCTGACATGAAGTGTGTGGGGAAATCAGTTTTATTTAAAACCTGATTAAAAAGCAAACAGGCAAACAAAATCCACCTTTCATGAGACTCAGGAAAACCCTATTTGTGCACATGCTGGGGCAATCCGAAGGCTCAGCATTTCAGGGGCACTCGATGTAATGCAATGGAGCTGGGCAGGCAGTCGCTTTGAGAACAAGTTGGATTTTAAGGCTCAAAGAGTTAATGCCTACAGAGCAGTGTAAATGCTGTTTATTCTCTCAGGTGATGAGTTAGATCAGATAGATCGCACTTGGTGATCTTTCCTGAGCCCTGCATTTAACTGTTTGGCAAAAATTGCCTCCTTGGAATCAGTCGTGGTAATTGAATGAGTTATAAAACAAAGCAAAATGATGTGCTTAGAAAAACACTTATGAGACAATGGTTGAAAGTTCAGTCACAAAAATCTTCAGAGTAACTTAGTGATGTGTTATGAGTCATCATTTATTCACAAATATGCAGGCTAATATTTGTCTTACAGATGACTTTTGTTGGTAAAGTTGTGTCTGGAGTTTCCAGCTGGGAACTTGTTTTGTGGTTGTATGCGAATGTTGGCATGCCCAGATATTCCAAACAAATGCTGCTGTTTGCAGTGGACATTTAACTGTGTGAGGATTTAAAACTCTTGTATTCCAAGAAATTCATTTACTGGTCAAAGTACACAGAAAATTCTTGTAGATCACTGTGTCATTATATCATACTTTATGAACTTGTGCCATTACAGCCCCTGGATAGCTTCCCTTTGCTGAAAATAGTGTTGAATGAATTGAATTGCAATTCAGAGTTGACTGTGGTTAAAATAATTACCAAAAGGCTTTATACAGAGTAGAATGCAGTTCAGCATTTAGATAGCTTTGGTTTTGTTTTCAGTTCAGTTATGTGGGCATTTTTCTTCGTCTGTGTTTCCACATTTCTATGCTAGGAATGCTGATGTTAATATTTATGTGCTTTGAGATCCAGAGCTAGAAAGCACTACCCAAAAGGTAGATGATGTTCAAATATTGACAGATTTGATAAATATTTTTGGTCTGCATTGCGTGGTTGGACAGTGATAGTGGTATTATAGGAACGAAGAGCACAAGTAACATTTGTACCAACATTGTGCTTTGTGTAAGGTTCCTTTAAGTCCTTCTGTTCATTTCTGATTTTAAAGCGTGTTTATTTCTGAAAGGTGCTGATAAATTTGAACATTTATCTCCTTGCATCTTTTTTTAGCTGCGTCTCAAGCAAATTCAGAAATCTAGCAAAAAGGAATTAGAATACTATTTACTTCAATTTCCATTCAAGTAATATTATGATATTCAAGAATTCAGAAGGCCAAGCTTAAATTTTTTTTAAATGGCAGTTATGTGAGCAATCAGTTCCTCACTTTTTTTATAATTGAGCTCTGGAAATTTAGATGTCCAGATTAGTTGTTAAATCCAAAAAAAGAATTACATTCAGGAAAGCATCACTGCTTGTTGCTGTGGTAAGTTGTGAGATAGCTGTTTTGAGTGTCGATTTTGTATAAAGACAGAAGAAAAAGTATTTGATACAATCTTTCAGAGTGCTTGCCTGTTCTTTTTGCACTCATCTGAAGACTATTTTTATTTTATTTTACTGTTTCGTTTCTGCAAACATTAAAAAAGAAAAGATAAGAAAGAGAGCTGTCATCACAGAAGTGCAGGTCATCAAAGAGGTATTTCTTGGCTCTTGTCACCTGTGGAATTTTGCATGAGCATTTGTCTCTAGACTTTTACCCTCTTAATACTTTTCACTTAGTATCTCCTGTCATGTTGCCATTTTAATTTCTACATCTCAGTTCACAGAGACTGAATTATGTTTGTTAAGAATCAGCTCAGAATTTCCCTCTTGAGTCTATGCTGGAGAGTTTCCTGTGTTTTCTGCTTGTCCTGCAAACTTTCCAGGGATTTTGAGTCATTTGCTAAGATTGTTCCTTTTGAGCTGAAATAATCACTCTATTAGGCTCATAATCTAACAGAAAAACTTTCTGCTGGCCTTCAAAATGAACTGCTGCTTTTTACATGGTGCTGAGGTGGGAATAGCTTGATGTTCTCCTATCTGGCTGGTCCTTTAATTCTTGTCTTAGAATCTGTTGTGTTAAGATGACATTAGGTTAAGTATTAGAAAAATCTGTCCTTTTCAGGGTTATGAATGTGCATCCTTTTTTTCCCCACTAGGAACTGGGAGAAGTCTCCTCCATAAGACTCTTAATTAGTCAGTCAGTAATGCCCAGTTCTTCTTTATATTGTTTTCTTTCCCAGTTAAGATTTCTGACTCAACTTCAGAGCTTAATAGTCATCACTCTGGCTTTGTGCTCCTGTATCACACTTCAGGGAAAGGTTCTGCAAGTCACTTACTGGCTCTGTTTGCAAGTAGTCAGAGCCCTGGAGATGTCAGCATTTAAGTGTGCTTTGAAACTGCTGAAGTGTGTTGTTCCACCAGATTGGGTGGCCTACACAGCAACTCTAATAACAAATGGCTCTGTTTTTTTTTTAGTGGGGAAGTAATCGCACACGCATTGTGTTAAGGTTGCCTTCTGACTGTTAGGCAGTAAATTCTGAAGAAAGCGTGCTGTTCTCTCAGTTCTGAAATGAAACATGAGTATAACCTGGAATGAACCTGTGTCTTATGTTTTTATTCATTGTTTGTTGACCCTGTGGTCAACTTTCTGTCACCATGATTAATCATTCAGGCTCCAGTTGTCCAAAAAGACAATTCATGCCTTTTCTGTGAGAGAAAATGGGAGGGTAGAAGGAAATAAAACAAAGTATTAATGAAACAAAATGGGTTAATCTTTGACATGATAATTTATACTTAGGTTAGCAAACCAACAGGAGTGCTCTTGTATGTGGAATGATTAATAGCTGCTATGGTTGCATCTGTGACAAGTGATTAATAAAGTTTGTGATTAAAAAAAAAAAAAAACAACTTTCTTTTCTTTTCCTAAGTGTGCAAATCTTGGAACTCCACTTCAGTCTGCACAGTGGTTCAATTATAAGGCAGACCTATTTGTAATTCAGATGTCACTCACCATTACTCATGTAAATGTCTTAAAAATGGAGTTCACTTGATCTGTTAAGTACTAAAGAGCTGGCAAATCCAGCATGTCCCCAAAACACTTTCTGGCCTGGGGAGAATATATATCTCAGATGTGGTTGTTTCCACAGGAACATGTAATTTAGCCACATGGAATTTTTTACTTATAAAAATACTACTCTGAAACTTCACAAATTAGTTACCAGATGCAAACAAAAGCTGCAAAATCCAGATGTATTGCATAACTGGATGAAAAACTTGCTTTCAATTTCAAGCGTATCCAAATATGGCTGTAGTCTTCCCCCCCAATGTTAGATTGTGCTCCAAAATGCTATGTTGTCTGAATGAAAATCATTCACAGAGCTGTAAAATGACAGCATCATCCAAATACTCCTTTTTAAATCCATATTTTCCCTTCCCTGAAAGCTAGCAGTATTACACTAAACTTTGTAAGAATTAGTTAACACCACCACCTACCAAAAGTAGGTTTTCAGAGCTCATTTGCAAATGCATCACATAGCAATCCCTAGACTGTCACAGCATAACTGAGTGGGTGTGGTGAGATGGGATTATATAGGAAGGTAAGGATGGCTGTGGTGATACTGACTAATTGTTGGTCAGCTCTGCATCTGGTCCTCCAGCAGTGGCCGGATGGTAGCAGAAGCCTAGGAAAACAAGGATGAGGAGGGAACAGTTGCTAGAAATCTATAATTTCTCAAGATGGAATTTGCATTCAAACCATTATACTTGTTTCCTATCAAGCTATCTAAGCATTTTTTGTCATATTTTTATTTTAGCCCCCATGTGGTGGCTGCCTTCACAGTTTAAAATGTGGTTTTATTTAACTTTTCTTTTAGTGCCTATTTAATGAGGAGTAGTGAATAATCTTTGTCTACTTTTTGTTTACTGTCCATAATTTTGTAGTCTTGTCTCCTTATCAAACTGAAAATGTTTGGTCTCTTAGTCTGTTCTCCCGTAAGATCTGTAACACATTTGGTTCTAACTCATCTCTTTGTAGAGACTGAGCGACTTAGTATCTGGGGTGGATACACCATGGATTTATAAAGCACTGTGGTGACGTCCTAGGTTTTGTTTCCATTTTGTTTCTAAATAACTCCATTCTTGGCTGCCCCAAATTCCTGACCTGGAATTTTCAAAGCAACGCCCACAGTGACTGCAAATCATTTGATTGAGTGGTCATAGATGGGATGCATAATCTGAGATTGTGAGATGACAAGATATATATATTTTTAATGTTTTGTACTATATGATATTCAGCACTGATTTTCATCTTTAAATATTTTACTCAAATATCAGTAAAATGGGATTTAATAATTTTATTTCTCCTCATGTAGTCAACTTATTTTTCCTCCCTAGTTACATATGCTGCTTATCAGGGAAAGGAAAATGTAATCTAAAGCTCCGCATGGCTCCTCTTTTGTTTGTGCAGTACACAACCTTGGGCAGTAAATTTACAACCTTTTCAACTTTCTAGAAATCTAAGAAGTTTGAACTCATAGATTGGTACGGAAACTGCATCAGAGACCCTTTCTGCAAATACCACTTCAGGAGATCATAATTTGTTGTAATGATGTGAAACAAGATTGGTCTTTTGTGCACTTGAATTGCATAGAGTGAGACTTACTCTTAAGTGACAAAATAGGTAAAGTAACAAAGTAAGTTTGTATGAAAGCTAACAGGTTACTCCTTCCTTCTAGTGTTAATCGAATACGTAGGGAGAGAGCATTGTCTCTTATTAGTGGTAACATAAGGGCTAGCTTCCAGAAGAGTTTTTATGAGTAGCATTCATGTTATGTGTTTGTAAATGTACTTCTGGTTGCCCTGAAACATTTTTTCTGAATATTTTTGAGCTGCAAAAATAAGCTTTAGTAAGAGAAGACACTTTATTCAATATTAAACACATTTAATTTGGGGACTTTCGGAAGTGGAAATTTGGAAACTAGTTACTAAATTAAAAAGGGGAAATCTAAGAGCGGGAAATTATTGTCATACTCAGTATACCTGCCCGTCCAGTTCTGTAGTTATCCTTGTTGCCTTTGAGAAGATGTAGTTCTCTAACCAAATCTATCACTTTCACAAATAATGCTGCTTTCCCTGTCTCTCTGGAGAGATGAGCAAGGGCATCTGAGATAAGCAAATAGCAAAATCACTGAGTAGAGTTGGTATTTCTTCAGTAAGTTAATCTTCCAAGATTAATCTGTTTTTTTGTCCAGACAAGTCTGTCCCTAAAACAATATACTTTCTGAACCTTCTTTATTTTGCAGAGTGAAATAGTTTTTTTCAGCTTGAACATTTTAAAAAATCTTACTTTGTCATCATTGTAATATGCTATGGAGAAAAGAAAATGCAGACTCCTGGTAGTTTGTATGTTGAAAATTCCAAAAAAGCTTACACTGTTGCATCTCAGACTACTCCTGCCAAGAGCCTTCCTCCTCATTTTTGCTGTAAGGAAATTGTGAAGCAACTGTATGTCTCTGGGCTCTTTAGTGGTTGTGACCACTGACAGTGCTGATGGGAGAAATAAAGAGAAACGGGGCCCTTACTTTCCCCCCCCCGATAGTAGCATTATTTGAATTTTGGCAATTTTTTATTTTATTTTATTTTTTCAGAATAGGAAACTTCCAGGATTATTTCCTTACTTCTAAAGAAATATTTGTCATTCTAGTTGCAGAGGACATGGTATTTACGTTTTGCTGTTGATATTTTAATTAACAATTTTAAGTGTGTTGTTTGCCCTATGAGTTCAATGGGAGAAACTCTACAAATAAACAGCAGTTCCCTCTTGGACAATCACTCTGCAAATGAGCTTGCTTTGTCAATAAAGCACATGCCTATCAGCCCCTTCTAGGCAGCAGGGAGCAAAGATGTTCATTTACTTAAGCAGTAGGTTATACTATTAGTGTGTGTGATTGCTGTTAATTAGGATATGTGCAGATGTCTCTGTGCTCCGGAGTCTGTAATATAAAACCTTTTAACATTAAGGCTATTAATGAAGTCAATAAATGGTTCTATTAGGAGGTTTTAAAATTCGCATTTTTTCCTCTCTGTTTGGTTCTTATTTTTTATAATAATACAATTGTCAAAATATAACCAAGGGTTATACAGAAACAATAAAGTGGAGTTTTTTGCCTCAAAAAGTCTGCAGGGGCTCTATTTACCAATATTTGTCCTGTAATTCCTGTTAGATAATGTATGTAGTCAAGTTATGAATTGTAAGTGACTTCTGTTTTTCCATTTCACATTCAGTTCAGTGTTTAAATATACTTTTCATATCTGTTTGAATTGACATAATTCAAGCATTTATTTAGTTTTCTAAATCCATCATAAATGATTTCACTAGTATTTCCTTGTAAACAAGGTTATGTAAGTATATGTTTGAAAGACCAGACTGTATGAATATTCATTTATTTTTATATTTTAAAACCAAATGTCTATAGCAAATCTTGCATTAGTAATGTCTGGGCTGTGCTTTGCTATTAGTTACATGTGATCTCTCTGACACCAGTAGCAGGGTCAATTCAAACTCGTCACAGTGAGCATGCCTTTTAAATATGTAATCTAAAGCCACGCTTCTGTTTACATGGAAAAGATCAGTTGGAGAAAAATGCTGCTTTACAATAGTAAATAGTAGAATTCTGTATGAACATTCGTCCATTTCTTGATAACTAAGTGCAGTGGATGCTTTGCATCCCAAACATGGTGCCATAGCATAAACTCCTTAGTAGAAGTTAGCATTCTGTGCAAGCATCATGCAGAAGGAAAGGAAGTCAATGCAACTGGTCTTTAGACTAGCAGAAGGGACTCTCTTCTGAGCTCATGGTGGACAGAATGTCTAATTGAGCTTGGAAATACATTCCAGCACACTTTGCCTTTATTAAATCCCAAAGGAGAATATAACATGCCTGGTTTTCAACTCCTCAGATGCTACCCTAGTAAAGAGTCCATTGAGGCATTTGTTACTGTTATTGGTAAAATTAATTTCTCTTTTTTGAAGCTGTGAATAAACCTTAAGGTTTTAATTCTGTTTAACCACTACAGCAATACCTCCCTCAATTTCACCAGAAACAGCATGAGGCATTAATAACCAGAGGGTGTGAAATTTAACAAAAGTAGATTTTTTGACCTTTTAATCAGCTGTTGTACGAGTGCTGGGTTTGGGGTTGAACTTGTTTCAGGATTTCTGTTTGTCACTCTGACCAATGAAAATTCAGTTAGAGTTTCAGTTAGGGAGTCAGTCTCCTGAGCATAAGGTGTTTAGGGAAATTCTATCTTGTTAAGAAGTCACATTTTTTCAGAGTTCTTCGTTGCCTCTTCTTCGGGGGGGAGAGGGGGAAAGAAAAAAAAAAATCACGAGAAAGTCAAAATCTATATGGCTCGGAAATACATTTTATGAAGTGCAAGAATCAACAGTAAATCAACCAAAGAAACAACAACAAAAATTCCAGACCATCACAAAAAGAATTGTAAGTGCAATCTTTTGTACTGTAAATATAAGCATCAGTTAGGAAGTACAGGGATTTGATACCTTGTCTTGCAGCAATACCATGGCTTGGGGATTTTTGGGTGTGCATGTGTAGGCCAGTGTACACAGACTATAAAGCTCTTGTTTGTAGCAAGCATCTGCCAGTTGCTATGTTGGCACACAGGTATGTATTCTCTGTCAGAGTGCTTTTGAGATGTGACAGTGGATCAGATTTCTCCTAGAAGTTGCTGGGCAGTGCTCGTTTTTAATGGAACTCTTTGGAAACTTTCAGCCAGTGTCAGGCGCGGCAGCAGATGTGTTTGTAGGGGGAGTTTCTAGACATCAACAGCTTTGCTGAGCTTGTGCTTCGGCTGAGCTGTTGAAAAAGTGCTGGAGAGAACTTCAAAGCTGTATTGTAGAATTTGGAAGATAAATGAGCTGAGAAAGAAGGACTGAATTTCAGAAGACAACCAAGAACATCAAAGATGCCCTGAATTAGAGTTAAAACTTGCTCCCTTAGATCTTATGTTGAGACTCACTGTTTGGAAATAGCAAAACATGATGAGGGTGAGAAAAGTAACTGGAAAATTTTCATAGTAATAGTATATGCCATCAGTGCACTCGAAGGCCTTTTTTGAAATGTATTTTATATATGTATTCATGGCCATTTCACTTCCCCAGAGACAACATTTTTTCAAGCCTCATCTTCTCAAATTGTAGCTGTTTAAATTTGTATAGGTATTTTAAGTCAAAGAGTTAATTTACTTACAAACTTTGAGGAAGTTGAACTCAACTTCTAGTGAAGTATTGGGTGACACAAGTAGGTCATTTCTGAAAAGTCTTTTCAGTATGCCTGTTTTTGCCAAGTAGATTGGTCTGTTTCCTGTGCAGAAATGCTATTGAGTAAACTGAGTTACTGTGGACTATAAAGAAGTCCTAGATTATGTACTGTTAGCAGATCCAGCTATACCTGCACATCCTACTGTAGCACAGGTTTATTTGTCTTTGTGGTAATGCAGGTAGCATGAGGAATAAATAAGGGAGTTGGAGAACTCTGCACACCAGCAGGGCTGTAATCTTATTGGCATCACTGTACATGGTGAGATGGCTCCTGTGTCTGGAATATTGCAGTGAAAGGATTTGGCATATTAGTAAGGATAGGAAAGAGAGTCAAGGAGGGGTTGATGCCAGTGACCAGCTGGAGTGTATGGATCTTGGCCTGGATATGGATGAGAAGAGCTGACCCAGAGTTTGTGAGGAAGGCAGGGATAATAGACATTATAGGGAGGGGGGGCTGCTACAGGCCATACAACCAAGATATCCAAGAGGATGATGCCCTCTGCATAGGACACATAGGAGCAGTCTTGGATTCAGAAGCCTGGGTCCTCAAGGGGAACTTCAACCACCCTGATATCTGTTGCTGGGATAACACAGAGGAGCATAAGCAGTTCAGGAGGTTCCTGGATTGCATTTATTTTAATATCCTTCTCCAAGCGATAGAGGAACCAATGAGGAGAAGTGTTGTGTTCAACTATTCTCATGCAACATGGAATGTGAAGGGCAGCCTTGGTGACAGTGACCATGAAATGGAATTCAAGACCCTTAGCATAGTGAACAAGGTGTACAGCAAACTCACTACTTGGCCTTCAGGGGAGCAGACTTTGGCCTCTTTGGGTGAAATTCCCCCTGCCTGGAAAAGGAGAAACATAGCTTTTTAACAAGAAAAAAGTGAAAGGGAATTACAGGCATTATAGCATTGGTGATCAACTGAAAAACAGCTTGCATTATCTATCTGGATTTGTGCAACATGTTTGACACCATCCTGAACAACGTCCTTGTCTCTAAATTGCACAGACATAGATTTGACTGATCAGCCACTTGGTGGATAAGGAGTTGCCTGGGTAATCACAGACTAAGAATTGCAGTCAAGATTTTGATGTCCAGTGGCAATATCCAGAGGCTGTTACTGAGACCAGTGCCAGATGAACTTTGTCTATCTCAAACTATTCTATGATTCTATGCTCATCATCTTTTAGTAAATATTTACTGTGTGCTTCCTGTGCTCAGCAGAGAAATGATCTTTGCATGGATCACTGAAGTGGACAGTAACTGCCTTCAGGTTTTCTCTACCTTTTGCAGAAGATGCAGGGACTGTTCTGACAGCATGATGAGACAACAGATTACTGATAACTGTTCTTATATGTTCCACAAAAAAAAAAAAAAAAAAAAAAAAAAAAAAAGCACAAACAGTTTGGTACATAGTCTAAATCCGACACTTCAACCGGATTTAAAAAAAATCAAAACAAAACAAAAAAAAAAAAAAAAAAAAAAAATCAAAATCAAATAAAAAAAAAAAAAGAATTTTTTTGTTTTTCAGGATGTTACTGACAGTTGCAAAGTCAAGCAGTAAACTTTCTGGGGAAAGTAGCTTTGTGCATTCCATTCAAACAATAAATAAGCTCCGCTTTCAGTATGAGATAAGAACAATACTTTTTCAGATACTAATTTTTTTTAGTTTCATGGTCAGTGAGTAGTGTTTTCACTGAGAATGAAATGGTTTCTCACTGAGAAACAATAAAAAAAAAAAAGGCATGAGATATGAAATACTATTTCCAATGCTTGTACAGCACTACTAAATGTATGAGGGATGATCCATTGTCTACTTAATTATTTTCAATACAGCCATTTAACTTGATTATAAATGTTTGTACTAAGCCCAAATTGTTTGAACTTTGACAGTGCATTTGCAGCTTATAATTTTATCTCTGAAAAACTGCCATCTGTATGCAAATATAAGGGAAATGAGAACGTTTGCTCCTATGCAGTCTCGTAATTCAGCTCTTCTATTTTCCAAGAAAAGTATGCTATAGACAAGACAGCATTTGGTCTTGAAAGCTGTGTAACCAAGTTTTCAATCACTTCCCTGTCATCTGCCAAAAGAATTTCAGAACTGCAGAAGGTATTTCATTTTCTCAGTTCTGAATATGTGGGGATGTAGAGGCAAACCCTCACAAAACGTGGATGCGCGTATCTTTCTGCTGAAAAGATCTTAATATACTTTCCGAATGTATCAAATCTTTTTTAAACATTGACCAATTGTGTTTTTAGTATTTCTTCATGTGGATCTTTTTTGTTTGTTTGTTTTTGCCTTTGTTTATATAGCATCTTTGATGACTCCCCATCCTTTGAGCATTGCATGCTGCTTTTGGTTCTTGGAAGTCAGAGAAAATGTAGAGAGAGAACTGATATAATAAACTGGGAGAATAAAACTGATCAGAAAACCATTCACGTTGATTCAGCTGATGTAGAATGTTAGCTGGGTATGTGGAGAGGAAGAAGATGATGAAAATTCTTGTAGAGCATCATGGATGTAAATCTGTATTTCATGAGACACGTGGGGAATTGAGTACCTGGTGACTGCTGTGTAGAAATTGATGCAGAAAGGACAAAAGGAGCTTTTGAAAAATTACACAGGTGAAAATACCTATTGTTTCTCAAGAGTGAAAGGCAGGAACAGTCTTATAGTTTCCAGAAAACTGACTTAGAAGCTTTGAGCTTCTAGCGGAGTCTAGTTCTTTATTTCATACACAAATTACTGCGAGTACACCTAAGAATACATCTAAGTTTTGCTTCTGTTTCTTGAAAACACTAGTCAAATCCATACCAAATCACTGACAATAGATGTATTTAAGATTCTGTTTAATCTCTTTGATCCTACTTGATGTATTGGCCCCCATATGGCTAGGATAATAATTTGTAATTTTTAAGTTTCTTCCACGTGCATCAATGGCTTTGCTTTTTATTTTTCCTTTATTATTGTATGCTATCAAAGAGATGCAAATTAATGTTACATGATCTAAAGCACTTGATTTCCAAAGCTGGTTCAAGCCATGTAATTTATTGGCTTAGATTTCTTCCATCACTGACCAATCCTTTATGATTCAGAGGAATATGAAATATCTGTGATGTTTTTCTATGCCTTAGGTCAGCAATTTACTTGAGCAAGCATCAGATTTTAGAAGTTGTGAATTCTCTGCCTGATTTGTGGCTAGCAAGCTGTCCATATGGATATTTTGCATTAAAATTTTGTCATTCTTTTAGAGCACTTTTGCACTAAAGTAATGTTTGATTAGAAAGTTAGGCAAAAGAAATTAAAAAGGAAAAGAAATAACTAATGTTCTGGATGGCATTTTACAGATCTCATTTACTACAGAAGATTACCATTTACTAGCAGTGATTGTTTGACATCAGTCATTAAAAGGAAATATTTTGCAGCTATCATCTGAGATATGAGAAGCACCTGCTAACTGTACTGCATCTTCAAGAGAAAAATCACATTTTCATGAGATTAGTAACTTCCTTTTCTGCCCTTAAATAGGATGTCCTGACACATGGCCAGCTTGTGACAGTGATTAATTAATATTAATGTACTCATTTGGTGTTCTGTCAAGGATGACTGGGTATGGGCTGTTAAACTTGTGATCTCCAACTTTCACATAGACCAGCACTCAGAGGGCAAGGAGGAACGTGGGGAAGAGGAGCTGTAGGTTTGGTTGGCAGCATCTCAAGTGAGCAGATGAGCAAGGGGTGCCAGAATTTTTTAGTTACATTGGAGACTCAGGTCAGATCCTCATAGAATACGCATCTGATTAATGTCTGCATAGTCACATTGTAGAAGTTGAAGGTTAGTCCATAGTAGTCAGTAGTGGTAATTCAGACTTATTTTAGTCTTTTCAATAAAAGCAGTATTGAAGATCAGAAGAATAGGACTTGAAGGATCTATGGGTTATTTCTAACTCTTTATAAATCTTGGATGGGACTTTGCAACAATTATCTTCACCTTACGGTAAAGAAATTCTGGTTTAAAGGAAGTTACAGTTTCAGAAAGAAAATATTTTTTTTACGTTCTTTCTAAATAAGTTTGATGGACAGTGCATTTCTCTATGTAAGCACTGAGTAAGTTCTTAACCACCCTGAAGCTTACCTTTTATGTGGAAATGCTGCTTGTTTGGGACAGTTCAAGACTGTTACCCAGATCATGAAGTGCTAAATGTCACACCAGATATTTTTGTCCATAGATATAGCAGTGATACTGTTCCACTCCATTCCAGAAGGGCAGGGCAAACCTTAGGTAAATTCCTTTGTGATTCTCACTAGTTTTAGTAGGTGGGTGATCTTGGAGGTCTTTTCCAACCTTGGTGACTCTAAACTTCTATCTGTTGTAAGCCTCCAACTTCGTAGCATATGCTGTTCATTTTTCAGTTGTGGGAAATTTCTAGATCACATACTCCTGTACTTTGTAAGCAACTATCTTTGGATGTGGTAAAATGAGTCATACTCATCATGACTCCTGCAGCGTAACAGCGAGCTGCAGCGTCTATTCCTAATGCATTCAGCAGACCTAAACCCCTGTATTTCAGTTTCCTTAAAAGCATTTACTCTTGGCATCACCAAATCAGAAGAGGATTAAGAAGTGTACAACATATAATTCTTAGTTGCTTTCAATAGATTTTTACTTGGAGGAGGTAACGGTTACTTCAGAATTGTCAAGACTATCAGACTAGGGAGAAATTAATTCTGGGGAAAAGGTTTCTTAAAAGCACAAAGCAACTTATACATGGAGATTGATTTGTAGAGCTTGCAGGCCTGCTTTACTTCAGCTCCACTGAGCTATCTCTGGGTATGACATGTTACTGTATTTGACAGAGAAACGAGCGCTGATGGAAATGTAAATATCTAGGAATAGATAGTGATTGTAACAACTGGTTTGAGGGAGTAGGCTTTAAAGGTGGCAGTGTCTCCCAGGTTTCGATGGGAAGCCATGCAGCAGAAAGGAAGTGCTGCAGGACTATTGTTTTCCTTTCTCATTTTGCTAAAATGCGCAAAGGTAGTGAGAATGTAAGAATTAACATCAGCACCTTCAAGTTGAATTTTGAGCAGCTACCTCAGCATTAGAAATATCTGTTTAGATTTCAAAATTTGTTTTAATATTGTTTACACTTCTTTTGCTGCTCACTCTATGTTGTTCATCTCTTTTTTTTTTTTTTTTTTTTTTTTCTGATTTCACTTGTGGAAGGGCTGATGTTAAAAACTGAGTACAGGCATAAAGATTAGTTACTTTTCCATCTCCTGCTAAGAATTATGCTTAATGTCATCTCTTTTCAAGTGTATTTGAACAACTAAATGCTGATATAAATAAAATTCTTAAGAGTAACCAACTTCTTCTTGTGGGATACTAATGAAAAATTATGTATAAATACAATTCATCATTGGACATGACAGTTGGAGAAATTGGGTCATTTGTTAAGCCAAATCTGGTAACTAGACCCTGACTTATTTTTTAGATGATGTAGATTATTGTGTTTCAAAAGAAAAACATGAAAAAGAGGCAGTGATGGCAGGGGTGACTGTTAAGAAGTTATCATCTGCTGACTTAGAAGGTTGATTTTATTTTTATCGTATTGTGCAGTCTCCTCTATCTTGCCTGTAACATCAGTAGTGAAGTTTCTCTCTTCTTCCTCATTGATCATCCCTGATATGTGGTTGAACACCTTATTCGTGTTAAACCTTCTGAAGTGTTCAGCGTTGGCCTCACCCCATTGTTAGAAAGCTGGCATGGTGCCTTTGAGTTGGGATCTAAAACTTATCAAGAATGTACTCCCCTCGGATTCTTTAATGTGCATTGTGAGGGGCCCTTTCTATAGTACCTAATGAGCTGTCCCACAAATGCAGTGAACGTTGTCATCAATCACTTCAAGGTGCTCCTTATTCACTTTTCCTTTTCCTCCAAGAGGCAGTTAAGTGAGGATATTTGAGTCCAACATGAAAAGTGCTCCCTATGTAAAGCACCCTTTTTCAAAGCCATGAGAAGGATGCTTGTGATTTCTCTGAGATACCAGTGAGCAGGTCCTCCTTGTACAGAGTGTCACTGCTTCATGCTCACCTTCCCCTTATTGGGGAATTATTGTCTTTGAAATTATCAGACAGGCACTTCTAGCACTGAGCACAGAATTTCATCTCGTGTCCCAGATGATGCATCTATGCTGTGACTAGTCAAGGTGGTAGAATAATTTCATAGATGTCACAGGCTCTAGGAGGTCATAGCCACCATATTATTTCTTGCAGCTGTGTAAAACATATGAACTGTTAAATATTCGCAGTTAGCAAAACAGGAAACTCTTATGTAGATCGCGCATCGTTACTGGAATAGTCCCATTTTCCTCCAAAACTTCAGGTTAATGCAGCTAAATGTTTCCAGTTTTGTGAACTACGAGAGTTAAAAAATTCAGTTCTGGGTTCTGCCATCAAGTTCTTGTTCTTTAATTTATTCTGCTTCAGTTTCTTTCTTTAGGAGGAGAATAATACTTGACTTGCAGGGGATTAAAGGAATCTTTGCTCCTTTAGTAGTTGCAGCAACAACTGGTAAAGGTACTTCCAGACATAGGCTGCTGCTTACATAGTTTCTTCAGCTTCTTGATTAGAGTATTTGAAGAAGTGATGCTCAGTGATCACTTTGAAGGAAATTTAGAAGTTTTTGCTGTTACTTTTTTATATGAAACCTCAGGCTCTAAACTCAGTAGTGATTAATTATGAGGCATAGATGAAAAAAGCATATAATAATTTGCCAATACAATCAGCAAACTTTCTGTGCAAGAACTGTTGTTTGAATTAGTGATCTAAATAACAGTAATTTGTCTTTCCCAACAAATGAAGAAATGTTTGCCCTGGTGCCTGCCGTTCATACCGTTCTGTTCTGTACGTAATAATAGGGAATTTGGAAATGGAAGAACACAGTCATACTACTTCTGTATCTTCTCAGGTTTGCCAACGCTGATAGTCTTCTCAAAGAAAAAGATCTGCAAGCCTTAGGTTTAAAGGATAAATCTAGATTACTTTAACTGTTAAATAGCTGTGCCTTTGTATGACCACATAAATGAATTTTTACAATCAAAGCTATTATATATTTTTCTAATCATTGCAAACTTCTAGTGTTAGAAGTTCCAATTATATATGGCTTCATATCAAGTAAAGACCTGTATTTTAAAAAATGGTCGGTGTTAGAAGATTGATGGAGTTCACTGTGTTTTAGGTATTCTGGTGAATTTTTCATTTTCATTACCTCTACAGACAGTTTTTCTGATTGATACCTGCATGCTGCTAGCTGATCATGATCCTTAGGTCAGCTGCATTGCAGAGCCACTTGGTGGTACCTTCCTCAATTAGAAGTGAATTGTTAGTTGTGTTATATGGGCAGTTTTTATTTCATAGCTATACCATCTAAATGCTTAGAGTTGCTAAGACAGATTGCTTGGATGGATGCACCTTATTCACATTTAAGAATGAATTTTGTTTGTTGCATATAAATTGGTGAAAGTACAATTTTTTTCTAATTTTATCCTAAAAAAAAGAAAAAAAAGTATGAATACTTCCTTGCTTCAAATTGCTTCAGAAGAGCATTTTATTTGCCTTAAAAGTAATAACAGTCTAATTGGAGGTGGTGAGATCAAATGTGAAAGAATATACCAGCATTATAAATGCTATTTTTCCTGTTCTTTTTTACTGTTAGATACATAAATGTTGTTAGATACATAAATTTGTTAGATTAACTAACAAATTGAAGATGCCAGCATACACATTGTGATACGCAGCTTTGCCAAAATAAAAAATAAAAAGTAAAAAAAAAAAAGAAAAGGAAAAAATAAAAGGGAGGCTTTAGCCCCTTAGGGCAAATATAGTGTTGATGCTAATTAATTCTCTGGACTTTGGATCAGGCCCACTTTCCTCAGGGAGGTATTTGTCCTCATTCTTCACTGGTGCAGTTTGTATTCAAACTACTGTATCTTTCTGTCACAATGAACAAAGTTACCTTTAAAAAGTCATCTATGAATATCATCATGGAGACTGACTTTTATCGTAACCCTGAAGGTCAACAGTATGGAAAAAAGAAAAAGAAAAAAAGAAAAAGAGCATTCAGATTCAGATCTCTTTGGCCTTTGCAGACTGCATGAATCTACTTAATTTTTTTTTTTAAAGCAGAAAATCATTTTGCAGGAGAAAAATAATAATAAAAAAAGTGTAGTGTATATATAAGACAAAAATGTGTTTGTGGAAAATGGGAATATCACTCTTTAACTGCCATGGTCAAAAGAAGATAATTTATCTGCACTGCATCACTTAAATGTGTTTTTTTTCCAGAAGTTATTAATGCTATTGTGATTTGCTAATAAAGTATTACAGGGAAAGTGATGTGCTAGGCTGTAGTCAGGGGGTCTACTTGTTGCCCGCTGCTGTTAGTTCTTACTGCTCAGGCAGCACTGCAGTGACTGATCAGCTGTCACATCCATGCCAGTCTTTTCTGCTGCCTTCCCTTTGCATGTTGAGGTGTGGGGCAGCTCAAAGCCGTTTCAGTTAACTTCTTTTCCAGCAGGTTATGCAATTAGATGGTTGGTGCTTACCAGACAGATAGATTATTTCAATTTTGATTCTGTAACAGTACTGGAAACTCATGAAAATGCAGATTAAGGATCATAGCAGATGAAATTAATAAAGAGAAGTAAGGAGGTGTAGCTCCCCCAGCACTCACCTCTGCCCAGCCTTGCAGCTTATTCAGAGCACTGTCCCAGCATGAGGAAGCTCTTAATCAGTTTTAGTTACATCTCGTAAATGCGCAATAAACCCTTGAGCCACCCAGTTCTGCTTAGTGTTTCGCAGTCAGAAAAAAATGTCCTAGCGTAGCAAAGGAAAACGTGCATTCTTAGCAGTTGATATTGTGTCTGTAAATGCTAAAGCATTTACTGCACAACAGTGTAATTACATACCAGGTATATTTGACGGTATAATCGAATGTTTTCTTAGGGCTCTCATGAAAGATTTTGTTCTGTTAGCTAATTTATTGTGCATGTTCATACCGTGATTATCACAGAAGAAGCTAATATACATCTCCCACGTTACATTAGACTTCATAAAGATTGTTGAAAGCTCATTTCTTTTTTAATCAGAACCCTAAACGACAAATGTATTAAACAGTCTTCATAAATAATTTTGTGTGTCCCATGATTATCTGTCCCCCCTTTTGCTCATCCTAGATCTCTCTATAGCTCATTAAATCCAAAATATAAAGGCTTAATGAAATCAGATTTATTAAGAACTTAGAAGTAAGCAACTATGAAAACCAATATTTAGTGAATAGGAGTAAGCAAAGACTGCCAGACTTTAACTACAGTTGTTTGTTGTTATTTGCTATGATTTGAAAATAAGGAAGAAAGCACTGAGGGAGTGAAGCACTCCATTTCTCACTGCGGATTTACTCACACAGCTGTGGGTGATGTATGTGATGTATGAGAGTGTCTCCAATGAAAGCTACTGAGCTCATCATCTTCACTGACCTTAATGCTATGGCATCTAGGGCCAGATTTCCCTTTGGTCTCTGCTGTGGGCAGCCAGCATGCAACACATACTGCTTAGAATCAAAGAGAACAGGGTAAGAATAGAAAGAGTAGCAGCAAAAACAAAGTAGATGTTTCTGAAATACCCTTTCTGTTCCTGCAACGTGATGCTGGGGGGACCTGATGCTACACTCAGGTGTATATAGCACAGAGGCACCCAACCCAAAAGTATATACATTATAGTATATATATGTAATATGATATAAAAATATATACGTATAATGATATATATATATATGTATATAACATTATAAAAGAAAGATACATAATAACATAAGGCTCAGAAAAACTTCTTACACCCATAAATGCCTCTAGAGATCAGTCTCGAGACAAGATGCTAAACAGTCATTTTATACCCAAGAACATGGTTGTATTTATTTGTGTATTTTAGTAAAATCCTAAGTATGCAATTCCATTGTTCACTTTGGGCATCTAGTGTTGTTACTGGGGCATGGAATGCTATTGCATTGTTGAGAAAGGGAATGATTTGTAGCTTATAAATATGTTTGCCTTCTTTCAAGCAACTTTATCAGAATTTGCAATAAAAATGTTGCTACATTTATAGTTCTTGTGGACATGATTTATCTTAAAAGCAAACAAAGAAGGAACTTCAGTCTCCCTCACTTTCTTAGCCTTTTTGAAGCTCAGTACAAGGGTAACATTATGTAGTCATGTAATCTGACCTAAAGGAACAGCAGTGAAACCAGTACTCTTATGCGTGCTGGTTGCTCATTCAAATTCGATCTGGAGTAGAAAAGTCACAAGTTGATCAGGAGGTGAGAAGCTTTTGGCTAGAGGTGAGAAGCTTTTGGCTAATTGTCCAGGTGGCTCCGAGTCTCTGCTAGCTTCTATAGGTGCCTTTCTGCCTGTTCAGACCCTCCACCAGCCGTACTTTCCCCCTCCGATCTCATCGTTTTCAGAGGGAAAAGCCAAAATTCATTAAATTTGGTGGCTTGAATCATCATAGCAGTTGGAGATGTGCTTGTTGCAGAGGAGAGCTGCAGAGGTGCTTTCACTCCTTATATAGGTTTCTACTGAACGTAGTGTTGCCAAACCAACCCCTTTTCTAAGCCCTGAAACTGTGAGAGCACGTGTGCCTACACGTGCATGCAGTTCTTCCTTTATAGATGCCTCACACTACAAAGACTTGGTACAGCTGCTGTGTTGTCATTTTTTTTTATCACATTGCTCTTTGCATCTTTCTCATCGAAAGGCATCTCACAGGAAGAAAGGCGTTTCTAAATATATTTGGCTCACAAATTATTATAAATAGCTAGATTTATCCACTCCCTGAAGATGCTATTGTATGTAAGGCAAAATTCCAGAAAGGATGAAGGAAGGTATTGATTATCACCCTTCAGAAGAGCTGGAAGGAAGCAGCAGAGCAGAGCCTGTCCAGATAAATGTGTACCATATCAGCTCTGGTAGGGTGTTGCTGTTTTCATCTCTGTGCTGCTCTGCTGTTTCTTTCACTTTATTTTTTTTTAATTGTAGTTTTGTATAAAGTAGAATAAAGACATTTGCGAGTTAATCTCTGCTATATTTTGCAATTTGTAGCAGCCATTTCTTCATAGCAGGAATTCCATCGGGTGTTATATGGGTTATACGTGCACACGGATGGTTGATAGCTGAAGTGATAAAGAAACTGTCTGTTTCACTTTAGCTACACTTCAGCTGTAGAAGCTTGAGCATATGGGAGAAGTTCTAAAGAGCCACCCAGAGCTCAGGCTTCGCGTGTGGGTTCTGTCAGGTTTGGAACTAGAAAAAGAGCAGAACTTTGTGCCATCCTAAGCGCTGCATTGCTGGCAGTGATCTCTTGCTAAAGATTACTCTGAGTTTGGACTTATAGCTATTCGAATCATGCTCTTCTCATCTACAGCCACTATTTTATTTACAAGGTTCCCAAGAGAAAGACAGATAAATGAGCAGTAAGGAAAAAAGGGATTGCCTGTACACTGTATTTCATCAACTTCATAACCTTGTTGTAGAAACCTCCACTTTTATGGTTTGTCCCAACAGAGAGATGAGATAGCAGCAGTCTGTAGTTGGCTAAGTCATTGCTGTTATGAGTACACAGCTATGCAGGAACTGCTCATCTCCAGTGTTTGAGGAACACCCTGACTTGTGCAGCAGAGCTGTGGGACTGCAGGTAGTCCCTGCAGTCCTGCTCTCTAAGACATCAGTGTGCCATGCAGTGAGGCAGGACCAAAGTCCTCCTGACAGCACCTGCCACAGTGCTCCCACTGCTATTGCAGCTTGAGATAAGTAGCTAAAATAACCTGTTATTCTACTTATTTTTGTAATTCTTATTCTCAGTTTATGAAACAACTGTAGTGAAGGAAATAACAAGTGAGGAATTTTGGAGGAAACCAGATAACATTCTTGCTTCGTGGCTCTGGGATATTGACAAGGCAAATATAGCAAAGGGCTTGATAAACTTAGATATGCTTTCAGAGAGTAAGGGAAATTCAACTGTTACTATGAATAAACATTTTGGAATTAGATTGTTTAAGCTTTGAATTTTACTTTGTTTTTCTCCATTCTTAAAAGGATCTGTTGACTGTGTAAAATAATTGTTGAAAGTTGGTATTAGTAAGCTGTAAAGCAGTTAGAGAGAAAGCTGTTGTGTTCCAAAAGTTTGGGCTGTAATTGAGTGACAGTAATTGAGTTATACTAATGCTATGGTGCATGTGGTTCTTTTCTGAATTCCTTGTAATAATTGTTATGATTTTGTATTATGTTATACCTGGCACAGACTCCAAGAGTAGGTAATTCCAGTTTCCTAGTCATAGCCTCATCAATTGAATACGTTTTGATTGCCATCTTTGGAACAAAGGGATTGATTTCATAGCATGATTGTTTTATATCCTCTTCATCTTGCTAGAATTGCTGAACACAGAAGATGCAAAATGAATTAACAAACAAGCAAGGTTGAACCTTACAGTCATGTAGTTACAAAAAAAAGTGAATATGAAGAAAAGATGTGGAGCCTGCTGCAGGAATGTAAACAGGCTCTTGCCTTTTCATTTAAATCCATGAAGTTACTGCTTATTTGTGTTGTAACAAAGATCCAAAATTGGCTGAGGTTTCTATGGGAGCCTGGATTTCTCATTCAGGTTGTTTTGGTCTCCTCTCATTTGCAGGCTGTGCCTGCTGTGGCTGTGTGTGTATTCCTAAAAGGTGCATATGCACACACACACACACAGCGCACATGATCAGATACAGAAATCAATATAGAACGCTGCGTTTACTAGCGATGCTTACATGGACAGAAACAACACAGACCAGTCCTACTCATCCTCTCTAAATGATTAGGAAGTTGAGTATATACTTTGTGTATATAGTGTGTGTATATATATGTACACGTACACGTGTCCGTATGTGTTTGTATTTACATGCACACATCTATCTGTCCGTATATCTGGCCCTCATTCTCTTGATCTGCAGCTCCTGTCACATTTGCTGGAGTACGCTGTAAGACCATGCAGAATTGGTGCCTTGATGCTTGGCCCCTCCGTCTCCAACCTTGGATTTTTCCAGGCCCCGATCTCCTCCTGCTCACCAGCTATTGAAGCTGATTGAAGTTCTCATTGCTATGTAAGCATACGGAGTGAATAAGCTGAAGGAGGAAGGAAACAAATTTGAATGTTATTTGAGCTGCAAGATGGAAGGAATGTTCCTTGTGGCCTAAGTGCATTAGGAAGTTTTTCAGTTCAAGGTCATAAATATGAATTTTTCCTAAGCTGGTATTAACCAAAAGCCCTGACTGTCGGAAAGCAGCGTAACACAGTAATGACAGAGATTGGAAACGAGAACGTAGAAAAACATGAAAAGCTTTTGAAAGTGCCCTTGCAGGCTAATATTGTTACTCCAGTGAATAAGTCTCTTGAAGGCTGTGAGTCTGTGGCCATTTATCTGGTAGGCTTGCTATTCATCTCCTTTGAGTGTAGTGGAAATGCACTGTATTGGGGTCATGATGAGAGCAAACCTAAAACGTTTAAATATTAGAAATGAGTTAGCCAGCTATCCAGTGGGAAAGTACAGACTATTGCAAAAGCAAACACAAAGAAAGCAGGGAAACAAAAGATAACATTTGGAAAGAGGTTGCAGCAGTGGGACTTGTGATCTTACAAACAAGTCTGTAAGGAGGAGGGACTGTCTGACGGTGTATGGAAGTTTTTTTCTCTTGCAAAGTAAGGAGAAAATACTGACAATTCTTCTAAAGCGCTTTTCCATTCTCCAAAACTACTCTACAGATACAAAAAGCAAGAATGTGCAGAAGCAAAATCATATCTGCATTTCTCAAAAGTTCCAAAGGATGACTTTATTGGTAAGCAGGAAATTATGATGGAACAGACTGAGGAGATGTTACAATACTCCTGTTTCTAAATGGTTTAGGAAGAAAATTCTGAGAGAACTGAAAAATGGAAGGGTTGGAATATAGTATTTGGAGTATATTTTAGTGTTTGGATGGAAAAAATGATACGTATTATCTTGCCTTCCAGTATTAAAGAAAAGAAAAAACAGATCAGGAGGGAAAACTTTTGATTATTACTGTCAAAGAATAGAAATTTGTTCGTGTTAGACCTTTGAATCAGAACACTTCTGATTTTCTCCTGTGATGAGGGTCTAAAATCTGAGCCCAAATTCAGATATCAGTTTGACATCTAGAGTTTATTTCTTTGACAGAAACTGAAATTTCAAATCTAAGCACAGCTTTCAGAAGTATCAAATACATATATAAAGTAGGACGTAGAGATTTATTCCCGACTTGTTTTTACCAAGGTGCTGTTATTTTTCTTTCCTGTCCTTCAAAATGTTCCTGACTTGGATTCTTTGGCTTTTTCAGAATTTATTGAGAAAGGAGCCTTCACAAACAGCAAATAAACTGGTTTAATTGGTACAGTTTATAATCTGGAAGATACAGATTTTTTTTTACGGTGGATTTTTTTTCAATATTATGTACCTGCTTTTGATAAAACTTCTGGTCAAAAAGGTTCTCATGTTATACAGTTAAAAAACATAGTTTAAAACATAGCACTCATCTGTGATGTAGCCAAGCTGGAGATGTTCTGCTGTTCTCTGACATTATGCTTTTACATGTTGTTCTTGCAAGTCCTGATCACAAGCCTCCTGGCTTACATGTGTTTGGCCTCTCATTTCAGGCTCAGTGCAACTTCTCTAACAATATAGGCAGTCATTGCTCCAAAAGGGAACAGTCCTGTTGGCTATGGATGATGAGACTGATTATTATCCTTGTAAGAATGTTGCCCACAGAGCAGCCATAACCTTTTCCTGTTTTCTACCTGTTTCAGAAGCAGACACACCTTAGATAGAAATTACAAAAATTCACATTTAGAGCCAGTGCTGAAAAAGAATATTTTGAAATTTTGAAAAGGATGGGATAACTTTGCACATTTTTAATTGTGTTTATGTTTTAAATGTGTTTAATTTTTAATTGCAGTTTTAATTACAAAGCAGTGATCAATCTAACCTGTAATCCAGCAGTATGTAGCTTGGTTAAAACCTATTGAAATAAGCAGTGTAAAAACTGTGAGATATTCTCCTTCCAGCTGTATATTTCAGTATCTTTCAAAACGTTCAAAACAAACTTGAGAATTTTATTATGTGACTTCCTTATGGTATTCCTTAGGGTGGATCTTCTTTGGAGATGCACACAACCTGTATTTGCTATTCTGTTTTCTGGACAGCAGCTTTGCTATGCTTTGAAAAGAGGATGTTAGCATTTTTAAAGCCTTTTTCCCCCTTTTTGTTATATGAATCAATGTTCTTGAAGGAGTCGAAGTTCAATCCTCCTGCTGCATTACAATGCCTTTCAGTCTAATATTAGAGAGCGAGTCCCATTTTACTTTGTAATACGAAGCTTCACTTCGGCATTAATTTCATTCGGAAAGCAGCTGCAGTTATAATAGATTCCTTTTAAGCAAAATGGAAAATACACATTTATCAAATGACTTTCTTCCAGTAATGCTGCAGCAGTCTTTATTGTATCAAAGTTGTCAGCAATCAGCCCATCTTTCTGAATAAAGATGTGCCAAATCATAGAAGCTGGCTTTATATTGGATGAGCAATAAGTGAATTCTATTGTAGATGGACAGACAGACACTATCTCAGCTTTTACAATATAATGTATTTGTTTATGCTCAGATCACATAGCTTTAGCAAATGAATATTGGGGAGTATTTCCTAAATAGAAATACAAAGTGACGTTATCAAAATAAATATCACACTTTTCGAAGTGCTTTGCCTAGAATTCTAATAGCACTTTATTAGGAATGGAGGATTTTTAAAATCAGCTTTATCAGCTTTATCTTTCTGCGCTGAGACTTTTTTTTTGTTTCCCCAATGGGATTATTTAATGACTTACATTTTCAGAAGAACATCGGATTCACACTGGTTCATAGGTTTGTTCCATGTGTAACTTAAGCAATGTCTGGATTGCTAGATTTCTTTTTTATTTTTGTGGTTTGTTTATACCTTTTGGGAAAATCCTAGGTCCAATTGAAGTGTCAATTCAAATTTAAATTGATAGGCTTAATGCTGAATATTCTATGGTTCTATGTTCTATGTAATATTCTATGCTGAATATTCTATGGTCTAAATCAGAATGGAATATCCATTCTGATTTAGAGAAAGTATTGATGTGCTTTTTGTTGGTTACGCACAGAGAGCAGTATTTGCACTTGGGCCTCCTCTGCTGACCCAAGTTTTTGACAAGAAATAAAGGATACTCTTACTATTTTCCCAGTTTGTTCTGTGTTGTTCAGAATTCTGGAGAATAAGGTTGGTATATAAGCAGAAAATAAGGTTGAGTGGAATTCAGTTAAGATGCTTCTCTGCATAGCTTCCCAAACTGTATGCAAAGCTTCAGCTATAACTTCCTCCTCAATAAGTATCATGTCTTAGAAATTAAAAAGGAAAAAAAAAATTACCACCATCCAAAACTCTCCAACCTCTTTGTCTGTAGTTGCAGGAGTCTGGCTGATCTAATTGATCTTACCTCCACAGGGAAGCTTCTCTTTATTTGATTAAGAGCATAGCCACTTGTCTGATACACTGGTATCTAGTAATTCTCTTGAACAGGTCCATCAGTAGATTAGAGCAGTTCTTGACTGATGTGCAGAACTGAAACAGTACTAGACTGAACTGCAAAAGCTGTTTTTTCAAAAGCTGTAGAGCAGGTCGGATTACAGGTAGTGATGCTGTAGTGGTGACTGGCTGGCAAGAAGTCCACATTGCATTTCTTGACTAATAGGACGATCTGCTCAAGAGATGCTATGTATATATCATTAATTTACCAATGTTAACTTTTTTTTTTTTTTTTTTTAGGAAAAAATCACTTTCTTGATAATGCATGAAATCAAAAATTTAATGATGATATATGCATTATAAAAATGCTAGGAAAATAGAGATCAAAGATGCTATTATGACTCTTGTTTATGAAGGTAAAATAGCTTTTCCCAATCATATCAACTGTATGATAATTCAAATGAGGGTGGTATATTTATGAAAGGGCTACTAAGTAGGCTTGGATATTAAGAAGTCTATAAAACAGAAGTATTATTACATCTGAAGACACAAGGCATGTTTTAGCCAAATTACAGTGTTGTAAAAATGGAGTCACTTGAAGACTCATAGGAACTTTCTGCTTTATTAACTAAAGAGCATTTATAAATAAACTGATTAACAGACTAATTCCACTGTCAGAATTAGATCATCTTGAGGATTTTTGTCACTTGTGAAGACTGTCAGTGAACCAGCACCAACTGTTTGTACGACAAGATATTTTCCTTTTTGTCTCTACTTGACTGCCAACAGGAAAGGTTTTTTTGAGTAAGAAGAAAATCTGTAAGTAATTTCTTAGTTTCTCTCATAAAGCTTTGTCAAAAAAGAATGGGGTATTCATTTCGTTTTAGCTTTGCAGTCTATTTTTACTATTTCCATTGCCATAGGGGACAGAAATGACCATGATTGAGTCTTTCCTATCAAGGCATATGAAAAGTCAGAACTCAGTTAAAAGTAATATGCAGTGTATCCCTGTACTTTGTGTCCACACCTTCCCCATTCCGTAGGAAAAAGAGAGGAGAAAAAAGAAAAACCATGCAGAGTTTTCATTTGATATTTTCAAACAGAAGAGTATAGCTTTGAGGCAATACAAGTTTATGTGTATGATTTGAAATCTTCACTCTGCTAGTGGTGTGATGACTTTGTAACCTTCAGCTAGGTCTCTAGGTCGTTTTTTGGCACACTGCTATGTTTCTTTTGCTTGTTGTGTTTCTGGGATTGTGTTGGCATGAGGACCTTGCTGACCATTTGTTTCCATACTGATGAAGTTACCATCATGTTTTGTAAAAGAAATAAATGCTTTGATCTTATATGATGCATTTGGTAGTGATTTCAGCTTGAGACTTCTAGAGTTTACCTCATACAAAGGGGAAAATTCTGTTTGATTTCTTTTTTCTTTCAAAATTGCATAGAGATCCAGGTCCTGCTGATCTGACTGGGTATGCTGTATTTCACTACCTGAAAATGAACCTTTTCTTTAGATTCCTGTTGATCTTAGCTTGCAAACACGTGGCTGTATACAGTCTTTTCCTCCTTCTACAGTATGCTGAAGATTTCCCTGATTGACTGTACATGCATTTGATATAGTTTCTGTGTCATCATACAAATACTTACAGGAATCTTTCTTCAAACTGAAGACTGAGTTTGAACTTAGATGTTTAATTCTGCATTTTCAAACACTTCTGGAAATAGATTATGAAAGGCGTTTAGGAGCGGTCCATAATTAACAGATCCATGAATTAATGTTTTCCTCATGTCTTCAGCTTGGAAGTACTGACAACAATTTGGTTTACTAGCACAACTTTGAATAAAAATCCTTTAAAAATTCTGCATTAAAAATGCAACAGGAATGATTGCACAGTAAACTAGTAGAGAAGAAAACACAAACTCTTCACACATGTTGAAATGACAGAAAAAAAAAAAAAAACGGATTAGTTAATAAGGAGATTGGACATAGTATGTATATATTCACTTTCTTCTTGTTTAACATGTTAATCTGTTTTTGACGGGAGGTGACTTGTGACTATGTCTGGGCATCTTTAAGTGTGTCAGTATGAGCATTATTTTACTTTGTTTTTACCATGTTGTTAACAAAGATCTTTCTGAAGGTATGAATAGGACCTAGCAAACCCCAGTACAGCTACGTGTGTTTGAAATCTCAGGCATTTGTGTTCACCATCACGTCAGCTCAAGGAGTTGTGCTCAGGGCCCAGGTCTACACTTTCTGTGCATCTCACACAGGAACCGTACAGCATGCCATACCATATGAGTGCTGCAGGCTGGCAGAGCCCTGCAGAGCAGCCCCCAGTCAGTTGCCCTTGGGCTGGGCTGCAAAGCGCTGGGCCTTGAGGAGCGAGCCTGCTGTTGAACCACACTCGTGTAATTAAAGCAGGCACGTAAAGCAGAAGCCTGCATCATGCCTCCCTGCATCACATACATAAATAAACAGGATGATTCAGTCACCCTGTTATGGTTGTTAGCTAGATCTTCAGAGAGAGAGACAGAGGTGGAGATGAAATATCGAGTGAATTCAGGTGCCTTTAAAATGTGGGTGAATTAAGAACTGATTTGCCTTCTGCTTGAAAAGATGTAGGTCTCCCTTAAAGCTCCCTATCCCTAGAGCATCAATGTATTCATTTTGTATTCCTGATTCTCGACAAGAACTTCTATCAGCAGTGGTGATAACAGATGAAACTTTTGCAATATAATCCCTCCCCCAACCAAAAAAAAAAAAATCCACCCCAGAAAGCAGGATACTTTTGACAGGGATTTATTGAGATTTTAAATATCTTTCTATTTTTGTCTGCATTACTTCACTATTTCCCCAGTTCCACTTCTGCTCTGATCTCAGTGGGAGCTGAGCCCCCGGGGGTTTCCCTCTGTGGTGAAAATTGCAGTGTATCTTAGAGATGGGACTCTCACTTTTTTTGGATAATGTCATTGGGTTCCCTTCATTCCCTTTCAAGGGAGAGAAGACACCCTAGCAAAGTGTAACAGTCTCCCAAACTCCATCACTCACAGGACTCACAGACTGCCTTTGACAGCACTCTGACAGCAAATCTATTCAAGTCCTTTGGGGAAAATAAGAATTAATGGTAGCCCAGGGAAAGGGAAATGCGACGCCCTTTTTTGTCCAGTTCTTTCCTCAGTCCTGGTGCTATGATTCTATTACTAACACTGAAAATGTGAAAAGGTGAGGAGTGGAGAAGGTAGTGCCACCCTCAGATCATCCTGTTTGCATCTCTGAGCAGGGTTTAAGGCACGTGTCTGAAGTGCTGTGATAGAATTGGCAATGTGTATAGTTGTGTATTTTTTAAATCCTTAAATGCTCCCTGCATAAAACCTTCAGAACACCCCAAACCTTTCTTCTCACGGTCAGGTGGTGGGAGCAGATGTGTCATTATCCAGCTACTAGTTGAGTTTTGGGGCTGTAAATTTTGGTGGGGTCCAAACTGAATTTTTGCTCTGAGCAGGCACACTGTCAGCTGCATGACCTGCCTTTGTGCTGCTAGTATGTCCTGTGCAGTTCCTTACTGTTGTGGCAAGGAACTTGGAGAGCGTGGAATTGTTTTACAAATTATATCCTTTATGAGAAGCCTAGATAACAGATAAGCCATGACGCAATTCAAATGTTGAATAGGAATCCTGCAGGGTCTGTCCTCTCCATCTCCCTGTGCACCTCATTGGGCAGCATGAGCGGCTGGACAGCCCAGACACACTGTGTGCATTGCCAGTGACAGCCCCAGTGTTGTATTCATCCCAAACCCAAATGCAGCACTGCAGGTCTCTGGTGAGCGAAGTTAATTTCATCCCAGTCCAAACCAGGGTACAACTTTGTTATTTTATTTCATATGAAGAAGAACTTGAATCAGGTGAATGTGTTTTAGCTTTGCTTTAGTCTGCATCATAACACAGATTTCTCACTTGCCCTTAATGGCGAAGTGGCTTTCAGACATTTACTTTCTTTTCTGTTGTTAGTACACTGTTTTTCCAATAACATACCTGCTGGCAGCAGGTTAAGGAATATGAGAAACTTTCAATTCACCCCATTAGGTCCCGTGTTTTGCTTTGCTAATTCTCCTGGTGTAATTTTGTGCACACTGCATTTGTCTTTGCAGTTGTATGCTCGTATTGAGTGATGTGTAGAATCATGAACTCATAGAGTTGTTTGAGTTGGAAGGAACCCTTCTAGTCCAACTCCCCTGCAATGAGCAGGGACACCTACACCACCTACACTACATCAGATTGCTCAAAGCCCTGTCCAGCCTCACGTTAATGTGTGGGTGGGGGTGGGGTTTCCACCACCTCTCTGGGCAACCTGTGCCAGTGCCTCACTTACCCTTATTGTAAAAAATGTCTTCCTTATATTCGATCTAAATCTTTTCTCTTTTAGTTTGAAACCATTTCCCCTTGTCCTATCACAACAGACCCTATTAAAGAGTCTGTCCCCTTCTTCTATGGATTCTATGAATTCTATGATTCTTACAGCCCCCCTTTAGATACTGACAGGCTGCTATCAGCTCTCCTGGCAGCCTTCTATTCTCCATGCTGCACAGCCACAGTTCTCAGCCTGTCCTTGTAGAAGTGTTCCATCCCTGGGGTCATTTTTGTGGCCTTCCTCTGCCTGTGCTCCAGCAGGTCTATGTCTGTCATGTGCTGAGGACTCCACATCTGGATGCAGTACTCCAGGTGAGGTCTCACAGCACTTTTCCTGTCTTAAGCGTCTGATTTGTAGGCTGCTAGATACAGCTGAGTGCTATTAATTGCTGTGGAATTGAGCACAGCAAAATTGTGTTTATTAGGTTAGAGACTAAAAGGAAAAATCAAGCGTTGATTGTGCAAGTTGATTATTGTGTTTTAGAAGAACGATCTATGTTTGGTAAGTGATTATTTCATAACATGATGATAACTGAAAGAAAATGTGGCTGCTCATATTTATCATCTTTTTATTTGACTTTTTCTCTGTGGAAAAAGATGAATCTGGAGGTCAAAGATTCTAAATTAAAATTCTAGTAAGCCATGACTACTCCTCACTGACATTTTTTTTCCTGCTGGGATTAATGTTATGCACCCTTCCTTTTTCAAAGAAAAAAGTGGAAAGGTAGTCAATTGGTTTGATTTTCTGCATGTTACTGTGCATTTATTACAATTGTGACATTGAAGTCTATACTTCTTTTTGACACAAGAAAGGAAAAGGTGCAAGTAAAGCGTTGCTTTAAAAAGTATTAAAACCAGAGTTCTGACACTATTGCACAACAAATTCTTATATTAAGCAATAGACTCACTGCATGATTTTTGAGGCAATAGTAAATGAGGAGAAAAAAAAACCATAATGAGTCCAATTGACATTTTACAGTCAGAACAAAAGGGTGAAAGTTTGCAGCTTGTATGCAGCTTCCTATGTATTACATATTAGCCCCTTAAAGTAGAACTGAACTCAGGACCACCCCTTAAGGAGGCTTTGGGAAGCAACTTGTTTGTAAATTAAGTCCTTCAACTATTTGGAAGGATGAAGAACATCAAATTATATAGTACTTACCAAATGATGGCCAAAGGCTGACTTAATTTACACTCTGTAGTCAGTGGTATTCCAGAGATTGTGGATCAGGGCAGGGTCTGGCCCTCTTAATAATGAAAATAGAGCAAAAAGAACTGCTCATTCAGAATGAATTTGCAGTGCTTCATGGTATAAAACACAGTGCTGTGTATGATAGAAAGGAAAGGAAAACTCGGTCCATTTCAGAGGCTTTCTTGAATAAAAATGATTTGTATGGATGTTCTGCAGTTTTCCTGTGAGCCTTGGGGAATGCCTTTGATGCACTGATTAGGGAACAAGATCCCAACCTCATAGACTCGGTAAGATCATCACATGTTTCAAATGAAGATAATTAGTCTCAGTTCTTTATTAAAAAAAAAAAATAGCAATTTATGCCTTCGCTTTTTTTTCTTTTGCTGTAGTATCCCTTGATTATAATCTGAGTTGCAACAAGTTTGTTTAATTGCCAGCGTAATACCTGTTTCTGATTTATGCAGTATAAATGAACATGTCTAATTTTTGTTTCAGAATGTAAGGCTGTATATATTTTTGAACGGACTTTTAAAGGGAGTATGAAATTCCTTCAAATCAGTCTGTGTGGCATAAAGTAGTGAAGTGCAGAGATTCCTAATCTAGCTCCAAGCATACTGACATATGCAGCATCATGGCGAGATCCTAGCTCAGGAGCAGCCTCGCCAAGTTGGCAAGCAGATGTGTCCTCGTACAACCTGAAAAAAATTATGAAGCTTCTACTGGGGACCATGTTTGCTCTGTCTTTGTTAACAGCAGGATTTCAGCTGGATAAATAGGTTGTTCAGGCTATATTCAGTTCCTGAGGTGTGGTTCACAGGTAGGTGCTGCATGCAGGGCTGGGGAGAAGGTCAGTGGGAATAGTCATCCTGGGTGTAGCCACTGAGACAGTAGCTATGTATGATCTGTATGATTTGAAAATTTCATGACGAGCCCTGGGATTCAGTGTGCAGTTCTCATTCGTGGGAGTAGTCTGGCCTACAGCCTTTGGTGCACTATTCTTTGCTGTCCTAAAGGATGGGGTATTCTGCCAAATGCTCAAATGAGTTTCACTGTGTAGTAGGTAGGTAAATAAACATGGCTGAGTCACTTTTCTTGTCACCATGGGCAAAAGATTAATTTTCAGGCCTTGTTGAGCACAGTTTTTCTCTGATTACTCAGTGCTGAAGAGACATCGGTCCAAGTTGAATTTTAGGCAAAATGGATTCCACCATGTCTGAAAAGTGTTTCTATACTCTGAAGTTTTTCTCTGCTGCCATCCTTGTTACAGGCGGGTTTAAAAGGTTTAAATGTGAAGTTACCCATTCTGTGTATCTGTAAATAAGTTTTCTCCCTCAGAGGGTTGTTAAGAAGATAATTCTTTTCCTTCTTTCATTAACTTCACACTTAATGTGTAGTATACAGAATATAATGTTAATTAGCTTTAGCCAAGAACTTGAAGACCTTGCGTACAGATGGTGGTGCTTTCTTACAGTCCTATGCACACACTTATGTAATGAAAATTGAGCATGTCCCTGCCCACAAGAAAACAGCTGGAATCAGATGATCTTTAAGGTCCCTTCCAAACCATTCTGTGATATTAGTTTTTGCTTTCTGTTTTTCTGAATGTGTTCATCTTGTGTGTGCCTCTGTCTGAGGGATTTTTTTATATGAGGTCATTTTAAGGAAGTTTTGTAGACAATGTGCAGCATACTAAAATTGTCTCAGAGCATGATAATGTAAAACAGAGTTGACTGTGCATAATCGTTTACGTGCCAGGATGTGCTCTGGTGCTGAGGTGTCAGATCTCCTGCCAGAGTAGTTTAATCATGCTACTCTTTTCATTTGACACTAACTCTAGCATGGTTTGTTTTAAAAGCAAAACAAAATAACACAACTGAATGTGGTGGTTGCGTTACACTCTGATGTGCCAGTTCAGAATGGCTTTCTGTCTCACTCCAGTGGTTTCTTGGAGGTGGGGTTTCATCTGTGAATCTCTTACATGTTGTGTTTGAAATATTTATCTGAGGTGGTGTCCAGCTCACTCATTACTAGGCAACAGAGGGAGGCCAGGCTGTCAGGAAGTTATCATTTTCATAAGGTATGGCTTTGGGTTGATTTTTATGGACAGCTGGTTCTGTGCTTCGTTAAACTTTGCAGCTGGAAGAATGAGTTGCTTTAAGCGCTGAAAATGGTAAACTAAAGGTACCAGTGAATTGCATCCAAATGATGGATAGCATGTCAGTTATTTGTATCATTCTTTTATTCTTATTTATCTTTGCACCTTTATTCTTAGCAATTCTAATTCAGTTTTTGTTCTCCCTTTTTTTCCTTTCTGTCTTAACTTCTGGCTTGCAACCCAGTGTAATTGGTACCTAGTAAATGACCTGTGTTTTGTTTCTTGATCTGAATCCATCAGAGCTGGGTGAAACATGCCTTTGGGGTGCTACAGTTTGCTGTGATTAAAGAGTTAGGCACTGTTCTTCTCATGGTGCAGTCAGGCACCAATAAACAATTGTCTTACCTACTATGAATTCTTAGCTCTGTTTTTCCACAGATTATTAGTAAAAAAGAAATTATCAAATGAAATGTGACACATCATTTTTCTTGTTGTGTGGATTAACAGTACACCAACATTATGCTGTGATACAATCCTGCTGTTTGTTCTAGGGGAGCACAGTGCTCCATCCAGCCAAGACTGAAGTGTTTCATTATATTTTGGATTCCAGGAGCATGACAGACATTTTTACATTATACAAACTACCTGAAATTGTAGTTCTTAAATGTTTTCATTGTCTCAAAGACATCATATAACTGTGGGATAGGAATGTTATCTTTAGGTCAAATTACTGTGTGCTGAAGCATGACCGAATTTGCAGTTTGATGTGAATCTATTCTTGGCTGGACAAAAAATACAACACGTACCCATTGGCTATGAGGTGCTTATTTCAGTTTTAATAAAGAGTTGCTGATTGTAAGTTATGGGTTGTTATAAAATTGAAACTACCTTGTTTAAAAACATTCTCGCTCATTGGTGGTATAAAGATTGATTTTGTAACCGTATAGATACTGTGTGAGGTTATTTAGACAGCATTTCTACATCTGCAGATATCTTCTGCTCTTTCTTTAAAAATAAAAGGTCCTGACACTTTTACATTTGACAGTTAAACTTTAATTTTTCATCATGCCAATTAGCTATAAACTATTAGAGAAACAATAAGCCATGAATCATCAGCTACAAGTAGGCAGAGTTTAATAGTCAACTGATTGAGCATTTCTTAATCTTATATACACTCTACATCAAAGTGAATAAATCCAAGGTTAAGAAGAAAGGCCATCATGTTCCCCAATGGTTTTGAAAACAACTTATTCCTTTCTCTCTTATTCATCTGCTAATACAACATAAAAAAATAAAGACATGATTCTGCAATCCTTGATTCATACAAGAAGCTCTTATTTCTGTATCAGTCACAGTAAGCAGAGTACATTAATGGATATTATTCATAGTATACAAATAAAATTCATGAGAACAAACAGTCTACTTCTGTAAACTTTTGTTTCTGCGGAGAGTCCTCAAGACAGTGAAGGACTCCCATTTTGAAGGTATTATGTGAGGCACTGCAGCTGTTTGCTTAAGAGCCTTTGAAACCTTTAAAAGCATGTACTCTACATCACTATAGGCATATAAATAGTCTTCAGCTTTCAAAGAGTTACTCATCTATCAGAAGTTAAGCTGCAGTTTGTATGTACAGCTAAATCAGTGCCAGCGTCCTAGGCATCTTTTAGAAGTGAATTCAGAGGTACCAAAAGGCTAAATTCCCATCAGTGGGCAGAGCTGCACAGGAATTATACAGATTCATCTTAAACATTCTGAAAATTAATGGTTAATGCAGTACCTCCTAAATACAGTTCTCAATCTTGAATCTACAGAATCTTATCAGCAGAACTAGGGAAGTAATCCTGCCCCCGTACTTGGCTCTGGTGAGGCCTCACCTCGAGTGGTATGTTCAGTTTTGGGCACCTTGGTACAGAAAAAACACTGAAGTCCAAAGAAGGGCAACAAGGCTTGTGAAGGGCTTGGAGAATATGCCCTATGAGGAGAAATTGAAGGAACTGGAGCTGTTCAGTCTGGGGAAAAGGAATCTGAAACCTTATTGCTCTCTTCCAATATCTGAACGGTGCTTACGAGAGCGGGGTTTACTGGTGACAGGTGACAGGAACAAGGGGAAATGGCCTTAAGTTTCGTCAGGGTAAGATCAGGTTGGATATCAGGAAACACTTATTTACAGAAGAGGTTGTTAAACACTGGAGTAGGCTCCCCAGGGAGGTGGTTGAGTCACAGTCCATGGATGTGTTTAAAAACTGTTTGGATGTGGTGCTCAGGGACATGATTTAGCGGAGGATTGTTAGAGCTGGGGTAGTATGGTTAGCTTGTGGTTGGACTTGATGATCTCTATGGTCTTTTCCAACCTGAGCAATTCTGTGATTCTATGATTATATGACTTACATGTTGTTACGTACTAAATAAACGTGGATGTTGCACATTAATGGAAAGCTAACTCGTAAGAGCAAGTGCCCACATTTCAGACAATGTAAAGGCAATTGAAAAAGGCTCACAAATGCAGTGTCTGTAACTCACGGATTTTTTTTTTTTTATTGAAGTTGTAGAGCATTTCACTCTAATAGGGCTTTTGCAATGGATAACTTTCAGATCAGTGTGTATGCACTGCCTTCTTGGATTTATTTATTTATTTTAATTATAAGTGAAGCAGGCTCAAATTTGGATTTCTGCACCTTCTTGTGAGATCAGTAAGGAGAGGTAGGCTGCAGTATTCTGGAGAATATTTTTCTGTAGCAAAATAGTTATTCATCAAAAGTGACAGTGTGAAGGAGAAATGAGTAAATGAAAAAGACTGTTTCAAATCAAAATTGGGGAATGTTTTCAATTGCTGGAAGATATTGTACAAATTCTTAGAAGACGCTTCATAACTGTCAAAATGACCCATTTTGGCTGTCTCTTAACATTTGGGAGAGGGGGGCTTAGGTCAGAGTAATTTCTTACTCAATAATCCATACTTAATTTACCAAATATTTTTCAGACATTTGTGAAATATTTGGAAATGTTCTTTCCAACATTGAAATACAAAAAGGATGGAATATATGAGTTGATATGTCCAAGGAAAATAATTAAGTGGTATCCATCTATAAAAAGTAAGATTCCTAATGCTTGTGTTTTCAATATTTTTAGTTTTTAAAGTAAATGTTTCAGACATCTCTAGTGCTAAAGTACCTGAGGCCAGTGCTGATCTGTTGCCTTCTTCAGACATTTTTTAGAATAATTGTAGGAAATTCTGATTTCCTTGCCCAAGTATTTCAAACTAAAAAAATATATTTAATAATAATAAAAAAAACCCACAGCGTTCAATAACATTCTGCTAACATTCTTTTTCCAAAACAGTTTGTTGCCAAGAAATTTTCCTCAGTAACAGTAGAGGTTCTAATGTATTTAAATAAATTAAATAGAAGAATTAATCAAATCCTACTCTGTATCATTAGGAGTAATGAATAGCTAAAAATCCTGCTCCGTTGGAAATGCAGAGTTGCTTAATTCAAATTTCAGTTTCAATAATGCTGATACTGGGAAAACAACTAAAAGGTGTTAAGGGGCCTGTTAAGAATCATGTGGTCTAATTTTATGAAGATAAAAGTGAATGCTGAAATAGTAAATTAGTAACTTAGCACTGATAAAATTCTATTACGTTGGTTATGAACCAGAATGGAAACATTTTCTCCTGATGCAGGTCATGCCCGCTATTGCTTTGCGGTGAAGCTTCATTCCAATTGATAAGGTTTCAGTGTGTCTCTCAATTTCAATGAGTGAAGATTTTTTTTTCCTCACACTTTCCCCTGTGATGTATTTTTCCAACAATCTGTGAAAATGTTTGTAATTCACCCCATTTAAAAGCTTGCCAACTTCAAGAATGTTTTATTTACGTTGATCTGCACTTACCATGCAGCCTATCAAGATATACTCTAAATTACCAGAGTTTGTTCTCAGGTGTTGAGAGCGAGTTTCTTCCAAAGTGTTTTGGAAGAAACACTTGAAGGAAGGAATGGAGAGGTGTTGGGCAAATTGTGTAATAAATGGTGGATTTTCATGTACTCTTTTCTTTGTGATCAAAACTTTGAGGGGGAGAGAAAAGGGATATTTTCATGTTTTGGGTACACATTCATTTTCCCAAATTAGTGCTTTTTGTAGAATAGTGGTACCTAAGACACTCTTAGATGTTGTCTGTCTATGGTACAGCATTTTGGTAAGGTGAGTGAGAAACTCCCAATCCAAGATCTTTGAAGTCCTTGAAGAGAGTAGGAAAAAGCTTTATGGCCATTCTTTTTAACCATGTTGATCAATCCAGATGTTCAACAGCTGCAGTCCTTAAGACACAACTTAAAAAAAAAAAAAAAAGAAAAAAGGAAAAAAAAGAACCTGAATATTGCAGTTTTTCTTGAAGATGAACAGTGAACAATTTAGGAAAAAATATTCTCTGAAAGACTTCTCAAGCTTTGAAACAGGCTTCCCAAGGAAGTGGTAGAGTCACTGTCCCTGGAGGTGTTCAGGAACTGTTTTGATGCACTGAGGGCCATGGTGTAGAGAGCTTGGTGCGAATGGGTTGATAGAGTAGAGACCTTGGAGTTCGTTTCCACTCTTTGTGATTCTGTGTTATAAAACATTACTGTGCTTGGTATTACAAGGTAAATATGATCACCACATTCTGTTACAAGCTCACTAAGTATATGGTATGTGCATGAACATGAGGAATTGCTTGTTGACTCTGTTGTAGGTTGCTTTTTTAAGACAGGAAGTTTTTGCTTGGATCTCCTTTGAGTGTGTGCCTTCCCCAGCACAGGCAGAAGAAATTCTGCTGCTATTGTCAGTGGAACCAGATGACTCTCACTGGTGCCCAACACACTGAAGTTCCTTCCTTGCTGCTTTTTCATTAAGTCAGGTCCAGTGTCTTTCTTTTTTTTTTTCTTTTTTTTTTTCTTTATGTTTTGCATGCTTGTTCCAGTGATGCAGTTTGTAGAGGAGCAGTTGAAAAGCAAGAAGGCTGAAACATCTGTGGTTGGCTTTCCCAAATGAAAATGCATCATATTAGTACTCCCCGAGGGTGTCACTACAGTCGTGTGGATTAGCGCCTACTTTTGTCTTTGGGGAATTCACATTTCTGAATTCTCAGTGGATTCTTTGCAAACAGGCATTGGTTATGTGGGTAACTCTTATAGTTTTAATTCTTTTCTATATAGTCATAATATCTAGTAACTATCTATGCAGCTTTTGAAAGTAAGGCTATAATTTAAGAATGATGTAGCGTCTTAAGCTAATGCCTACACAGTATGAATAAAAGGAACATTTCTTACAGTTTGGGAGGAAGAGAGACCAGCACCAATTTCAGTGAATGTTACTGGTATTTCCTAGTATTCATCTCTGGCTAACACTCTGAATAGCAAAAGTAATAAGAAAATCACACTCACTCTCATTTACACATGTATATAATTAGGAGCTTGGAGAGGGAAATGTTGAACCATGTTCTTGACTCTGACAACTCAATAGCTGTCTACCCTTCAGCTTAAGCAGTTTCAAACTCCAAAATACATTTCAAACCACTTTGTACTTATATGTCAAAACCTGACAACAGAATGAAGCACTTTAATTTTGGCTGTCTGAGATCACTGACCTCTCTTCTTGGGTCCTGCAACACTCCCAGTGATTCCTCATTAGCGTGAAACTGTTTATAAATACTGATTCACTGTGGAGAGGGGCAGTGGGCTGTGTACACCTAATACAATAAGGGCCAGAATATGTTGACATGGGAATTGACATACCAGTGTTTTGTCCCAGAGCTCAAACTCAGACATTCAGTGATTGTGGCTGTAAAGACATCGGTCTTACAGTTTTACTTAGCCTGTAAGAGCTGCTTTATAGAAGACTGCTTTTAGAGCAAGAGAGGTATGGCAGGAACCAGCGTCATCTGAAGATCTTACATGGATCTCACTGCACCTTCTCCTTTTAAAGTATCTCCTAAAGAACTTTGGATCTCAGAACCTAAGATCCACTAAAACATGCAGTTAAATCGTAAAAGATAGCAACAAAGGGATTTTTTCCTTGCAGGGCTGGTTATTTCATCCAAACTTTCAGTTCAGTAACGAGTTCCTTACATCCATTCAGATTCTTCAGAAAAGTCCCTTTTATCCTTATTTCTCCTGAGGCCTAATTTTGTTCTTTTATGTAGCAATTTCTTCCTCTCCACTTGAACTATAGATTCTACCTTACCTGATTTGCCCTAATGCAAAAATGGCCACATTTCAACTCCACACCAATTTCAGCAGCACAAAGAGGAAAGCCCCTCCAATTTCTCTTCCTTTTAGCAGGTTAAATGCAGAAGCAGCATCTAGAAAAATGTAATGTAGTCCCCCAAATAACCACCTGTACATTTGGACTTTAAAGGAGGATAACCTATAATGCACAGCAGATTATAAATAAGCAATTAATTCATGCTATCTATCAAGGGATAAAACATTAAAAGCATAGTAGCTGAGAATAAATCATGATGTTTATGTGCTCTTCTTCTCAAAGGACTGATCGAAAATGAGAGCAATGGTGAATTGATGTAACTGGTTGCTATTTTGTTTCAAATACAAAGCACTTACTATGAATATGAGCATTGATGGCTGTACCTTTGAAGAAAAGGACATGGTCATATAAAGTCAAGTCTTTATCATGGTTCTTGTGGATAAAAACAGCTTTATTCACAAGGATATGCTTTTATCAACACCAGAACTAAATAATTATTTCTAAAGCTGAATCATAAAATCAAGTGGAAGTTAAGTAATTTCATGCTACTTTTCTTACCACGCATAGCACTAGTGAATATTGATCTAGATTCTCAGTGGTGTAAATCAGTATAGATCTTTCAGCTTTGCTAAGTACCAGAGCTGGACATGTAGTAGTGGACTCCTCTACTTTTTGGCAAATTAGAGTTTGTAGTAGAAAAGACAAGCCCCATATATATCCCATGTGCTTCTTTTAAGAAGTAGTTCACTCAGTATCCTAATCACATTGTATTATGTTGCTGCTTTACAATCACACTCCAAATGCAAATCACTTCACCAGTTTCTTAGTGACGGTAAGCCCTGTCAGCAGTAGGTACTAGGAATATGCCAATAAGATTTCAGCTGCTTTGAAACGTTTGCACGGGACATGGTTTAGGCAGATTACAATCAGAGCATTCCATCAGAGGGGTGCTAAAACAGCAAGTGCTTTATTTTTACTAGTCTATATGCAGCGAGCTAATAAGTGATTACTGTCTTTGTATCTTTATGTTTAAGGATTAGGTAGAAAATTTCCTTCAGTGAGCAATGATTGTGTCTCCTCAAGGAATGTGTTCCTTCATTAATATTAATGAAACTGGCATGCATGCGTCAAAAAGGGCTATACCCTATATAATCACTATTTATTTAGGCAAATTTAGCTTCATCATTGTCTACTTACTAAAAATAAGCCTTGTGCAGTTGATTTATGACTTCTGCTGAGTTTCTATTGTGAACAGTTACCATTGTCAAGATCTCTGAGAAGCTGATTATGAAAGCAACTTCTGCTTATTTAACCAAGGGAAACGTGACCTTTGTAAAAAGAACATCAATTTAGCAGTTGTCTATCTGTCATTTGGAGGATCTGTGGACAAAAAGGGTGAAAGCTTAGAGCTAAACACAGAATTCAGCATGTTTGGTTATCATTTTCCTGTGATTCTAGTTCTGCATTTTGAGCCTGGTGTAACATGCCATGTGCAGTTGCAGTGGAGATCAGAAGGGAGCAAATGCTATTCGGAGCACTTTCCATACTACAAGTGCTTCTGACAAGCCTGTTCCTTTCATTCAGTTTGAACTGTTGGCTCAACAAGCTGAATTTTTATTTAATCATTTAGAAATTCTATTTGTAAAGGTGAGATGAGAAAGTGGAAGCTCCCTTTAAAGTACTGGAAGGTTCTCGTTGACATGACATGTTCTTGATATGTGTCTTAAAATTTGATTTTGATGTGCATATACGTGCAAGATAATTTTCCTAAGTTATTTTCACAAATTTAGTTGAAAAAGAAGCGACTGTATGCACTTAAAAATATGACTTGTTTTTAATGATATTGGGTATGAGCCAAGATTCAGATGGACTCATAGGAGGAAAAGGAGTGATAGGAATTTCTGAAATTTGCTAAGTTTGCTGTATCTGTAGTCATTGACCTACCCAATGTAAGCTATCACAAAAGGATAGATAACTATATTAGTTAACAAACCGTGCAGGATTTGAGAATCACGGTGAATAATGAGCTAAATCTCAGTTGCCACTGCAATATCCTGATGAAGAAGACATTTGTAATTCTTGGGTGCATAACTAGCAAAAAAAATGAGTAACACTCAGATAATATCTTGATTCTGTATATGTAGTTAACAGGTCTGCTATGTAATGCTCTCCAGATTTTAAAAAAACAACAGGGAAATGAGTGAGGATTAGGAGAATGAGTATGAGGTGCTGGAAAATGTGCCTTATGGTGCAAGATTCCAGGAACGCAATCTGCTGTTTTTGAGTTGGTTGTGTTTTTTCCAAAGATTTAGTGGTGAGTGATCTTAAGCTGTAAATGTCTCTTTGCAAGAAGAACTGTTAAATTGGTGAGTTCTGCCATCTAAGAAAGGTGTGGAAAAATCTTTTGACAGAGTTACATTTGTATAAATTCAAATTAGAAGTAATGGGTAAATAAACATTGGTGCAGCTTACAAAGTGTTGTGGATAATTTTTCAGTGGTGGACATAATTTTGATTATTATTTTGTGTTAAACTTTATGATAGATACTAATTAAATGAAAGAATCATTTCTGTGAGGGAAGACATCAGAGTAAGGTATCACAATATTTTCTGTTTCACGGCACTAATAAATATTAAGCCAAATGAAGCTGACAGCCAGTCAGAGCAACAGGAAATGAATTTCAAAACCAGTGTTTGTTCCTGTACTGATTCTGCTTCCACTTTTGGGTAGATTTTCACAGTATTAGACAAAATTTTGAGGGCAGCTGGTTGGTTGGTTTTTTTTTCTGTTTGATGACCTCGTGCTCCCTGCGTATTTTGAACCACCTTCCCTTCCCTGGCCTTTGCAATAGTCGTCGTTTCTCAAATGTCCTAATTACAAAGGAAAATTAGTGTGGGGTCTCTGAAGATTTTTTCTGGGATGCTGCCAGCTGCAGTGCCACTCACAATCCCTACGGTGAGCAGCTGGGCAGTGTTGGTGCAGGGCAGCCCTGACACTGCTGGCAGCTTGGCCAGACATCTCCTACACATCAGGATTTGTGCATGCAAAGAAAAGGGACAATACCACCTTTGAAAGTAGCTTCCTGCTTTTGAAATCTTCAGGATTCAAATTAGTATAGCAGCAAGGAATAAATCCAGGTAGATTTTTTTCATGGAGCTCCTAATTTTTCTAAGATCAACTGGGCATTTTCAATATTTTAATCCTAATTATGTATTTGAAAGTTATGTTCAGAAAAGAAAAAGAAAAAAAAAAAAAGTAAGAAAATGAGGATCATATTCTGAAAGAGAGATCTACAAAGTGCCTGTAAATAAGGTTGCGTGCCGTACATGGAAGGTGCTCAAATTAAAGTCTGCCAAGGTATATGCAGATATAAGGGGTTTTTACTAACATAATTTTAACGACAGGAAAGCTCTTTGGATTTGTTCTTTTCTGACTCTGAATTAGATTCTTCGTTATTCCATGCCTCAGACAAAAGAGTTACAATATATTTTATCTAATCCATCTTTCTACTTGAAGTTCTGGAGTTTCTGGGAGTACAGCTCTGGGAAATTCTGCCTTTTCTTAACAAATTCTTTCTAAGCAGGTGGTAAAGCTGCTTAGTCCCTCAGCATGAGAGGCTGAAAACAGAATTTCTCCTTCAAATGTAAAAGAAGGCCTCTGTGATCATGCATTATTATTTTATTTTACAAATAAGCTTTTTTATTCCTCGTGCAATTCTTTGTTACACTGTGAATGGAGTCCAGTGAATTTGTGTGACCTCATGGATGAGTTGCTTTGCCTCTGTGTCAGTCAACTTCCAAGATTTCCATGCCTCCTCACCATAATCTGATAACATTCCTGATAACGCAACCTGAGGATACTGTAGCAGAGACAAAAGCTGTCCCAGCAGAATGGTATTTCTTAGTCTCATATGCACAATTTTAAATTGCTTCTAGCCTTTCGGTGCACTCTACTTTTCGTAGGCCATTTTATTGAAGTCCACGTAAGCTTTAAGTAAATGCAAGCAGGTTTTTTAGCCATCTTCCAAGAAGACCTTTCTCAGTTCAGGCCACTGTAGCTTCTTATGTAGATTATACTCTTTTATTACACCAAATTTTTCCTGTTCAGCAGTTTCCTTCTGCGGATTCACTCTCTTATTTCTGTAGAACAGTGTCACTTTTATTATTGTTCTTGTGGATAAACCATTCAATATCATAGACATCAAAGGTCGTATACTTGCCCCCAGATGCTCTTGGTATTTAAATACTCTGCAGTAGCCTGTGACAAGAGAGCTTGCTTTTGATACAGGCTGACAGCTGGAGACAACACTTTCTCTTTCTTGATTTCTATCCTGGTCTGGTCTTTATGATGCTTCTGTAGATTTTATGGTCTATTCTTTATTAGGCATCTTCCATGCTTGGAACCTCAGCACCTGGGTGCTAGGTGTTGGGATGACCCAGTTTTTGATTCATAGATCTACACGCTTTAAAGTGAAGAACACTTCACTCTTACCTAATTACTTTGAAATCACTTGCCTTGAGTCAAGGCTGATTGAATTCAAACACAAAGAAAACAAGTTTTTCACTGCATCTGAAACAATCCAAGTGCTTGTAAGGGAAGTAAGTGAAAAAAAATGAAGAGGAGTAATGCAGTGACTTATTTTACTAAAATACGTGTTTTATCTTGGAATTAGTCCAGAAAGTCCAAAGACTTTCTTCATGCTCTTATGGCAGGAATACATTATTTCTGCATTATTTGTGTCTTATGTCTGGCTGAAAAGTCAACTTAAACTGACATAGGTCCAGACTGCTGTGACTTTGCCATCTTTTTTTGTGTTTCTTCTTTGTTGTGATGCTAATATCCATGCAGCCCAATGGTAAGCCTAGGCTGAGAGCCAATGCATTTAATTTAAAAAACAAAACAACAACAAAACTCATTAAAAAACCATATTAGGGAATCAGAATCGTGTACTTATAGAATTGTTTCAGAAACATAGTGAACAAGGAATAACGATGAAATTACATTTCAAAATAAAGCTAAGTTGTGAATCATGAGGCATGACATCTGAAGACTGTCATGTATGTGTATGCACACGTAATTATTATAAAATTTTGTGCGTTAAATCTATTAGTTATGGAATGTGTGAAAATAAATGCCATCCATTTTATGTGAAAAACAACCAACCAAGAAGTCTAGGAAAACAAAACAAAACAAAACAAAAAAAGAAAAAAAAACAACCCAGTTACTTCAGTAACTTTCAGGCTTTGATTTAATTAATTGAAGTAGAATGAGGTCACATTCCAAAGCATACTAGGTGGGCTCTTTGTGGATAAGCACTGCATACTGTGCCTGAATCCACACAATCACTTTCCAGCTCTGAAAATAGATTCAGCCATGCAGGTATGCATGGAGTCATTATTCATCATTGTTATTACCTTTTAAAAAATGTTCAGAAAAAAAGAATGAAGATTTTATGTATGAAGGGGAACACATTCTTCTCAGGATTATTTACAGTATGCCTAATGTACGGTATTGATTTAGAAAAGAGTGACAGAAAAATGAAATAAAATAGATCTCTGTTTCTGTCTGTCATACTTCTTAAAAATTCTTTTCCGGGGGGAATTTACCCTTCCCCCTCTTCTTCTAAGCTCTAATTAGAAAGCACTCTGCAGTGCTTTAAAGACCACACACGCTCATTCTAAAATCAGTGCTAGGCATGTGCCCTTCTAGCTCCTTCTCGGTGATTACAGATCTCACAGCTTTTGGTATTCTGCTTCTTATGGAAGCTAATGGTGATTGAAAGAATTTGAAAATTTAGCCAGGAAAATTCATTCTGTAACTGCTGATATAAAACATATATTGACATATTGACATCACCTTTTGGAATCTCTGATTTCTCAGAGCAGCAACAAATAGGAAGAAGTGGAGCTTATGAGTAAATATTTTTGCATTCTACGTGGGTTAGCTGTTGATATTATTTTGTAGTCTTTTGGTAGAAATAAATCCATGCTACGCAATCACAAATGAAAATTTCCTAGGAAATGAAGTCCTAATTGGGTTAAGCAGGAAAGGAGGATTCATTATCTGAAATATTCAAAGCACTGCATTTGGCATGCTAGTGAGAGGCCATGCAAAGCACAAAAGAAGCAGATAGACTTCGCTCAGGCTGTGGGAGCAGGGCTTGTACCTCTGAGAGTGACGTCAGTTTTCAGCTCCTGGTTTCATTCTGGAAATTCTTCCAAAATGGAAACTGTGGATGAGCTGCTTGGAATTGGGTTAGCCAGACTTGAGCAGCACTGACATCACAGTAACTCGCAGCTTGGCACAAAGTATATATGACCTGTCCTTTCATTGTGGAAGTTAACCCTCTTTACTTCACCTATGAATGTAAATATAGATTTATGTAAGTAATGTGCATTTAAATTATTTGGATCCATTTCCTGAAGGTAGAAGACTTCATTTCTTTGAAGGACTTGATTCTCAAGTTTTAAAATTCATAATCCATGTTTACCCCTTTTGACTCAGTTGCAGTAACTAAATACTTAATGACACTTTTGTTATTAGCAGTCACATCTTTAAAGAGGCTGGGGGTGAAAAGCTGTACCTTTCCTAGACTTTCTCTTTGGTGGACGTGGTGAGGTAGTAACAAGGTAGGGACTGCCCAAGTGGTTTTCACTGTCTGAGAGGAGGCAGAGTAGAAGCAGTCTCAAGTTTTTGCCACTGCCTGAGTGATGTAACTTACACTGACTGAAGTCCCTGAGGAAGGCCCTCCTGTTTCAGGGTCACAGGCCCCTGTGGGAGACAGTAGAAGAGCAAAGCATTATTTGGAACTTTAGTGGGGCGAGTCTTCCTTCCTTGGTCACCCATTTTACGTTTGAGAAAAGATTATTCATTCTATGCTGAACCACTACAGCCCCAGCAGTGAAAATATTTTTTCTTCAGCAGTTCTGACTTTCTTAAGAACTTTTTTTAGATTATTTTAATATATTTATTCCCTTATATTTATTTCAGTGGTACAGAATATGACACTCAGCTCTTGGTTAAAACTTACTGAAGTATTTTTTCTTGACTAAATGTTAAAAGCAATTGATCAAGGATGATTTTTAATTACAAAAGTGCTTTGAAAAGATTTTTTCACCTGTATAATTAAAAGACATTTAAAAAAAAAATTCCAGTCAATTAGTCCCTAATGAAGATCAATTTGTTTTACAAATTAACCTTTTCTTAAAATAACAGGATGATTTAATGCAATAACTATTCTGCTTATTTCAGACTGTACTTGGAGTTCCCTTTTCCACTAATTCACGTTCCTCCCAAGTCAATGGCAGATCAGATTTAGGTTAATAGTTTTTCATTGCCAAAAGCCTAGCTTAAGCTTAGATGTTGATGATGTAGCAGTGGGATACTAAGGGTGTTCCCAGAACACTGGTCTGAGTTCTGGCTTTATTCTTGCTCCAAACCTTGATTGGCTTTGGTCCAGTAATCAATGTATCGCCTCTTCTTGAAGTTAAGGGTGCCATATAAGCTAGTTGTTAGTTTTCCAGGTTCTTCATTATTTTCCTCTCTGTTTTCTGGAGTCAGTCCTGTCACTTTATTTAGCAGCTAACTCTGTTCTTATGTATGTTTACACAAGTCTGCTTGTGACTGTGTCTGATTCTCACCTGTCTGGTATAAACTAGCAAGAATTTCCCTGGAGCCAGTGGAGTCAGACAAGTGTAAGAGAACTTTGCACTGTAGGCTGTTAGGCCTGTACATGGCTGTTGGTTGCAGAAATGAAAGTCCACAGACCCGTAGCCATTACCGGTGCATAATGCAGAGATAATTTTTTCCAGGAGCTGGTTGGGATCCATACTGCCTGTGTGCTCTGCCCTGTCACAGATGCTGCTTTGTGCTTTGAGCTGACTTAATACAATTGTCTGTTCTGATGAAGTGGGGAAGCCAAGTGTTTATGTAATTGAGTTTTTTACTGCGTTGGTCTTATTTTGATATAATCCAAGTTCATATTTAGGGGTACTCTATAAAAATGTTTTGATTCTAACAGTAGTAATCAGTTGTACACTGTATTGATACTCAGTTGAACAAAGTGCTACCATTGAAGTATGCTTGTATTTACAACCATGCTTTGCTCAGTATTCATGACCTGTGACTAATAAGTTGTAAAATTATAAACAGGAATAACAATAGCTGAAATATTTGCTGTTCTCAACCAAATTTCATCACTCAGAATGAGACTTACAGAGACAGAAAGTGCAGTTAGACTTGCAGTTCCTGTGGAAAGCACGTCAGAGTTGACTTTCTTACAGTTCTGCATGTGAGGACTTTTGTTTATTACTGTTGCTGAGCACTTCTCATGCTGATATTCAGTCATGCTAGCTTTGAGACTGGATTCCTGTTTGTAAGGCAAACACGTGATTCTCATTCAGAGTAATTGTGGATGCCCTATCCCTGGAGGCATTCAAGGTGTTCCAGGCCACGCTGGATGGGACTTTGAGCAGCCTGGTCTAGTGGGAGAAATCCCTGTCTATAGTAAGGGGGCTGGAATTAGATGATCTTAAAGGTCCCTTCCAATACAAACCATTCTCCAATTCTATGATTCTAAGTTTCTGTCTCTTATGTTTATGGTTTGACATAAAGAAAAAGGCAGGGAAAGGCAGTGGTGCCCTTCCTCTGCTCTGCAAAAGTGACTCCAAGGTTCATTTCTGTTGCTTTAATGCTGGAATAATGCTGAGATCTGATTCTGAAGAGGGTAATCCTAAGGGGGGGGGGGATAAATAAATAAATAAATAAATAAATAAATAAATAAATAAATTGTTCTCTACTTGAGGAAATCTACCATGTGCAAACACGTCATAGGAATCTGATTGGCTTTTGCATGTCTCCTATCCTTAGGAAAGGCAGAGTCATTTGACAGTAGTTGGACAGACAGGTCTTTCCTAAAGGGGTATTATGCTATCTGCTGTGAAGAGAGATGATGTTTGTGGGAGACCTGAATTTAGTCAGAGTTCAGCTACCTGCAGGGGAAATGCTAACTGAGTTGGATATTGAAATCACCTCAGGAGGCTCAGGTAAGAAAGGCAGCCTGCATATTACTCCGAGTTACTCTGGAGAGAAAACCACAGAAAATATTTCTGCTGTATATGATCCCTTTCCGCAGCCCTTGATAATTAGGAAGTGACTTAGAACAGGAACTGACCTTTTATTCATTTACTTTTCTTGATGTGAAATGGTTAGTGAGATTTAAGTATAGCTATAAGCAAGCTGTGTTAAAATGAAAAGTCTGAGGCTAGCTGGTTGGTAAGAGAGCATATTTACATACGTACAGAGGGTTCTGGCCAGAATTACTGATTGGAGCATTTGCTTCTCTTTCTCCTTCTATGGCCATTAGTTCATATTGCTAAAGAAAGGAAGAAAATACAGGTGACTAAGATTCTTATTTAAGAGGTAGTTAAGACTGAACACAGCAGAAGTAAAACTGACTGATGACAAATTAAGTACAATTTAAAGTACCTGATGATTCTAGCAACGCCTCACTTAGAGGTATGCACTGCCTCTATGCTGTTTTTTGCACCATTTTCACTTTCAGCAGTATTTTGAATGGCCCACACACCTGTATATTTAGTGAAAGATTAATGTGATGTGACTGTCTGTCTTAGTATGCAGAATTTAGGGCTTTCTGGCTTTTTCCCCAGCCCTGTCACATTGGAGAAACTGTTTTCTGTTTCTGCCTGTTTGCTGTTCTGTTCTCATCTATGTCTGTCTTGCTGCCATGATCAGCAGAGTATGGATTGCATTTGAATAAGACCTGACGGAGTGTGGCCCTTGCTAGCTCAGTTGGTTACAGCATTACAGTCACGCCAACTAAAAGACAGTGGCAGCATGTCTTTGGAAATAGGTGCAAGTATATGTGATATGTCTGTTTGAAGATCTTATATCCTCTGTGGAATAATTTCCAGTATCTTTTTAAAACTCAATGAAATAATTCCCAATCAGGGAGGAAAAGATAGTAACAAATGCAATGCATCTCCCTGCTAGGAAGCTTCTCCATCTTCCAGTTTCTTATAAAAACCCCAGGTCTTTCAGTACTGCGTGCATTTCAGTTAGGAAGAAGTGCACTTCTCAGATTTTCTGCTCGGGGCCAAAGAGGCTCTTCTGTTGTAGAACTGCACTGCAGTAAGAGTGTACTCTTAGGCTGAAGCGACTTTGTATGCCACATGCTGAGCTGTTAAGAGTTGGATCAGCACAAGGTTAGGCATTTCACCATTACCAACAGATTTTTCTAAAAGTGAATTTGACATGGCAGTCAAGAATCCAACAGCATGAAAAAAATCATAATTTGTCTCACCAAAACATAGAGTTAAACAGCAGAAAAATATGTCATTAACTAAGTACAGTTGACTTGGCTGACAGTGATAGAAATTTGCAAGTACTTTAATATCTTCTAATTCATTGATGTTCGTTCTTCAATGCAAGTACTGTACTTGGAACTAATTTTCATCTATTACACATTTCATAATACTATTAGTCTGATTAATTAATGCATAATACATCCTGGAGACTAATTTGTTTACTCCTAGAAGGCTCATTAGGACTTGCTATATGAATGTGAGATTAGATTTTAAAGTGAGCCACCTCCTAAAGATTGGATCATATGTCTGCTTTGCAGTAAACTGGCAAATGAAAATCTGCTAATCTGTGTCCCTTGTTGATTTGCAGAAATGTGCTAGAGGTTTGCTGAAGCCAGGAGTATAGCCAGACCCCTCCTGCAACTAAAAAATTGTATTCCTTACAATAGCTGTAGCATTATATATTTCAAACTGGAATACTGATTTATTAGGACAGTTTGCCACTACTATGAATCTGAATGGAGTAGTATATGCATTTTTATTTTGCATTCAAATACATGCTGTATTCTCATAGGGTTTTGCCTATGTTACTTTGCTTTTTAATGGTATTGTCTGACCAGAATGAATAGATGATTTTGCAATGAAGCTAAATATTCACCAAAGCCAGTAAAATTTAGGAGAGTTCCCTTGAGTACTGTAAGTCAGTCTTGAGTTTGTTGCTTGCTGCTGTATAATGATGTCACACTGGAATAACTTTTTGCCTAACTGACCTAAGAAAAATCTTCATTTTACAAAAGTCTTGCTTTCTAGCAAGCTTGAATTATATTCTAGCTAGCTAGAATATTCTAGCTTGAATTCTGAATGGTTTGCAAGATGTGTTAGAGAATTGAATATCTTCACAGAAATACCCATAGTAGTAACTCCTATTGGATTATATATATGTAGGAGTTCCAAAAGTAATGCCTTCTATTTATTCTCATGGAAACAGCAACAGATACAAAGGGCACAATAGCACTATTGGATAGAGCAAATTCTCAGCTACAGCATAGTCACTACCCATAACTATGCATTTTCACTGGCGATGAACAAGATGAGAAAGCATGCTGTGCTCCTAATCATTTATACTCCAGAGGAGATGACCCACTGTCACCACTGCTGAAGTGCACTACCTAGCACCTCACTGTGCTCACAGCCACTGTTTGGTCTCCAGAAACGTTCTACAAGTGCTGATGAATTTCAGTGGGTGCCATTTTTTGCACATGGAGGAATTCAGTTCCACCCCTGTGCTTCACACGCACTTCCCTGTCACTGCATTTTGTCAGGCTGCCCCTCTGCTGCCACCTGTCACACCGCAACAAAATGTAACAGAATATTGTTGAGAAGGTTCAGCCTCTACTGCCATCCCATCAACATCCACCTCTGATGTCGCTGGCTGAGATAACTAAATAGGAGGCATTACTTCTGGAGCAGTACTCAAGGAATTGTAAGTAAGTTCCTGCATGTGTGTGCTTATAGTTTATCTATATTTATAAAAATATAATATTCATTAGCACCTTCCTGGTTCTTCACCAGTCATTACAGCTCATTACCATTCTTTCTGTTTTCTATCCATTAGCCTTGTGAAATAGAAGAGGTAGCAGATCAATACTTTTCCAAGCACCACGTCTTAGACTGATGTTTTCTGCTGACAGGTAGTTTACATATGTTGTTAAGTTTGTTATGATGACTAACCACAAGTTCTGAAATGAATCATTATGTATGTCTTTCATTTCTAAAAATTGGATTGGAAAACTTCCAGGAGCAGGCTGTGTAATGAGACTTCCTGCTTTCTGTCAGCTGTACCTTTCTCACTTTGAAAAGTCTCTTTTTTACACACTATAGGCAGCTTTATGTTTGAGATTTGGAATGACGAGCAAAATCATAGAATGGCTTTAGAAAATCTCAGAGATCATCTAGTTCCAACTCCCCTGCTGTGGGCAGGGTTGTCAGCCTCGATCAGGTTGCATAGGGTCCCATCCAACCTGGCCTTGGACACCTCCAGGAAAGGTCATCCACAGCTTTTCTGGGCAACCTATTCCTATACCGCACCAGTCTCTCAGCAAAAAATTTCCCCTTGGCATCTAAACTAAATCTCCCCTCTTTTAGCTTAAACCATCCCCCTTTAGTCCTATCACTATGCATCCATGTAAAAAGGAGTTCTCCCAATCTGTACACATATCTAGGATTGCCACAACCCAGGTGCAGGAGCTTGCATTTGGCCTTGTTTAACCTCATTAGTTTCACACGGGCTCACCTTATGAGCTTGTTCAGGCCCCTTTGAGTGCCATCTCTTCTTTCTTTCATATTGAATGCTCTGCTCAGCCTGGTGTCATCTGCAAAGTTACTCAGTGCACTCAATCCCATCATTGATGTAACTGATAACTGTAACTGCGTTAAGCTGAGACTGTAAGATATTATACCTGTCATGCAACCTTTTATCTCAGTGAACAAAGATGATCTACAAATGAGTCTTTGGAAGGAAATCTCATGCCAAAGGAAGTAGTTTGAGGTTTGTTATTTATTATAGAGTCTATAATTTGTGTTTTGGTCTTTTCTTAAAATCTGTGCTGTGAATTTGTGTCTTGGGTTTACTTCACGGCCGCTTTCGGGATACACCACTTATTTATGACTAGTAAAGGAATTCAATTTTCTGGATCAGCCTGGTAAGAGCAGCATATCTCTTCCCATGGGAACAGCTTAGTACATAGGTTGCTTGGATTTAAAAGAACTTCACTTTGCTGTTGTGTAGCATATACTTGGACAGGTATATATACAGAACAGGATATCTCCTTTTTGCTGGTTGCTTAATATATTAATTGAATACATTGTGTACATTTCTGAAGACAGATCTTGGGAAAAACTGAAGCCTTTCTTCAATTATGGAAAATAGAATTGCCCAATAATAGCCCTCAGTCTTATGAAAGTGGAGATTAGTATAAATCTCATGTTGGGAATGACAGCAAGAATGCTTTTGCCTTACACGATGTTTAAATTTTGCAAGACAAGTGGATCTCCCTCTAAGTTACTTTCATTCTCCTTAATTGTTTTGTGAACTAGATACCCTTCTCCAGCTTTTCTGGAATAGCCAATAGACAAGTAGTTCTGAATGAGATTGTCATGATCGTCCGTATAAATTGAAAATATGATGTAATAAACACAACATGCTTTTACAATTGTTAGACCTAAATCCAATTACTAGATAACTAATCTAAAATAATTGTATTTTATGTAAAAAAAAAAAAAAAAAAAAAAAAAAAAAAAAAAAAGTATCTTTTTGTAAAATTTACATACTTTTTTAAACTCTGACTTACACAACCCTCACAGAAATACATTACCACATGTTAGCTATACATAACCACTACATCTGGAATATCAGTACACTCAAATTGATGGTCAGATCAAAAACAAACAACAACAACAACAACAAAACAACTTGAGAAATATTCTGTATTTGTTGCTCTGGGACATTATCCTTTGAGTCTATCTAGATGCTTTTTGTAAGGTACCTGCTCCGGAAACAGTCCTCTTGAACCAAGGAGATGTTAGGATTGGGATTGCCCAGTTATTCATTATAGGTCAAAATCTTATGTTCATAAATTTCTGTTTCTCACTAGCTCTAAACTTCAGCCTCAGTGACAGAGAAGTAAAAAACCACCACCACTTCATAACTGCTGCAGAATACAAGTGTTTTTTTGTTAAGAATAGAGCTTGTTACCAATTTTATGTACCTCTGATATATTGACAGCTACCCAGCAAACACCTCAAGAGGTATGTGCATTCTGTTAGGTGTTAAAGTGGGCGTTGTAGAGTAAAACACATCTCTCAGATACTTCTCCTTGACAACATTGTCGGAAATACTTAGAGTTAAATCTTGATCCTTGGAATTCAAGAGAGTTTTGATCCTGATTTCAGCAGGAAGAAAATGTGCCCCTGAAAGCATCTGGTGGAGTACCCACAACAAACTAATTTGTTTTGCTAACGCAATTCAGCTACGTTAGAAAACACTTTTCAAAAAGAATTAAAGTTTCCTCTCGTATGTACAGAACTAATGAAACTTCCTTCAGAACCCATCAGCGCCATTCGTTTATAATCAACCAGAGGAATTGCTGTCTAGTGACAGGATGCACCATCCAATCCTAATGGAAACCAGTGGCATCTGCTCTGAGAGTGGATAAACAAAACCGACAAGTTTAGATGTCTTGAGATCTGTTTTGCAGCAGCAGGTATTTTGTGTGATTCAGTACAGGGTAAGGAAAGCTTCTCTGGATGGGTTGTCAGTGTCTGTCCTAATCTGTAACTCCATGGGGCTGAGTGAAGTCCTTTAGCTCAGCAGTACTGCTGCCTCTAATTTCAAATAATAATGCTCTTAAAATAACATGCATGACAATTTTATAGAAGTGAATTGTTTGATATTAAATACTTTATACCAGGCTGCCTGAAACTATGTGGAGCATAAGCAAAGCATGAAACTGTCCTTCAGCGCTTGTTCATTAAAGCTTAGATTATTTCAACTATTTGTATTGCCATTAGTGTTCCAGCAGCAGAGAGCAGAGCTCATGTGCAGGAAGCAATTCTAGCATTGCCCAGAAGGTTATATGTTCTTTTGGTGGTCTTTGCTAACCATCAGGACAGAAAGGACAATTCAACATGCCAGTTTGAGTTCTTTTATTAAATTGCATTTTACATAATTAAATTACATTGTATGCAGTTTTTGAGCATGGGGTTTCTTGTGAAGTGGCTTTAAGAATTAGGTATTTATGTGTCATCTGTAAACATGTTTTAGTAAGCAGCAGGTTTCTCTGCTAATACATACCTTTATTGCTGAAATATTTAACATATGCTAGAGTAGTGGAAAGAGGCTGTAGGTATGTATTCTCTTAGAAATGTACAAAGTTTGGAATTAGGGCAATTTGCAGTTTCCTAGGAACTTCTGACCTGTAGAAGTGAAAGATCCACAATCAAGTGAAGGTGCATGTCCCTAAGCACATCTGTCAGCTCTTAATACTGTTTTGCTTAAACCAATATTGTTTCTACTTCTGGTATTTTGTTGCTTAGATGTACCTTGGAGGCATACAGTAAGAATAGTATTTTTTTTTCTTCACTTCTTATTTCTAATTGATACACACATGTTCACCACAGTTTTTTCAGCTCTTATCACTGTAACAGCTAACAAAAACACACGTATGTGAGGGTTTTTTACATTTCAAGTGCACTTGAAATGTACATAAATTATGTAGTTGTGGATTTTCATGTTTTATTTAATTAGCATTGGTGATGGAAAAAGAAAAAAAAAAGGTAAACTCACCAAGTAATTACTTTGAAGCTAGTCCCTTATTATTTCCAGGCTAGTAAAAGCTGAGAAGTCTTATTCATCCTTTGAGAAGAAGAGTGCACTGATTAACTTGGTGAGGAAGAATAGGAATAATTTTTAAAGAAAGCATATTTAACAAGTCTTGGATTTCGGTTTGACATTACGGCAATGCATATGTATTATACTGATGGAGGTGAAAAGTTATCAGTCTCTTATGGGATGGAGATGCAGAGGCGTGTATCAGAGAAATGGGAATGTGCACTGTAACATATACAGTAGTGACCCATGTGGTTAAATTAAGGGCATTGGTGTATGCTTTTGGAATTTTAAATTGCACAGCTGACTTAGAAGACCATAGTCAATAATCTGCTAAAAATTCCTTTATTCCTGAAATGGTTCAAGCAGCTAATTAAAGCACATATATCCAAAGTAAAATGTTTTCTTTCTTTTTTAAACTGAGGATACAGTCAGTTGTTATGATCATATGCACTCTAAACAGTTAATTTAATTTAGCTTCCATAAGCATAACACAGGATGAATTAAAGGGTAGTCAGCATTACCTCTGGCTGATTTCAGATATGTTGCAGAAGATTAAAAGGACTTGATGGTTTTAATCACAAGATGTTTTAGGTCACAGTTTCAGCACTGCTATGCAGAAGAGTAGTTTCTGTGCTCTCCCCTCTGATTTCCAAACCAGCCTTTTATTTCTGTCCTTTGCTCTCTGCCATTACTTGTGCAGCTGTGTCATGAAAATGAGGAGGGGGCTAACCTAGGTATAAAATAATCTGCATCATGTAACTTCAGAAAGCTTTCTTTAGTTAGTATTTCTTCATTTAATGATAGCAAGGCCTTAAAAATTCATTGTCACATGCAAGAATGTACTTCACTAAGTTTAGGTATAATTGCTGCATCTTAAACTGATGACATTTGGTTTTATTTCCTTCTGAAAGCAAAGCGGATTCCTTTCTGCATTCTAGAAGACGCACATGACATTATATTAGAAGGCAGAGTCTTTAAATCCTATGTTGACTATGTGAACCATCCTAGCTCACCTCATACCACATTAGTTTGTCAGCAGTTGGCTTTTTCTCCCGCCACAGTTCCTATTAGTTTCAACATATTGGCACTGCAGGCGGCTCCAAATTGTGTTCTGCAGTGTGCGGCTCTGTTTCCTTTGGTACATCCATACCTGCACTGGGTTCCAGCCAGCTGCTTCCCACAGCTGGATGCCTCCAGGAGAGCTCTGCAGCTTCCCGTGTGCCTGAGATATGATAGTCTCTTGAGACTTCCTATAGAAATCATCTATTTTTGAATCACAAGGTATTGTGAATTCTTTCAACTGCCTTAATTTCACACCCCAAACAGGTATGATAGCAGGAATCCAGCCAGTGCTGCAGTCACAGGGACAAGTTTATAGATGAAAGTAGTGTTACAAAAAGTCTCTAAATCCAGGCCTGTTTTGCACGAACTACCCATTGAGTGGCTGGCATGGATCCAACCTGCTGCTGTGCAGATCACTGCACATATTCTCCATTGGAAAGCTGCTGTATCTTTTTTTTTTTTTTTCTGGAGCCATGGTTTACTCACAGCAGCAGAGCACCTCACTGAGAAACTGCTGCACCTGGAGCAGGGCAGTGCTGTGGGAATGGAGAGAACTTTTCAGTCTGATGCTGTGTGAATCATGGAAGTCAGATGAAACGCTGACTGAATAAAGCTGCAGCAAGCTTACCCATTTATGCCAAGATTTTTCCTCTCATCTTGCAGACCTCTTATCTTGAACTAAATTACGATGGACTCCAAATGGTACAGCTAACAAGTATGCCTAACATGTTTCTTCTAGTTGTAAAAGAACAGTCTGTTGAATCTGCTTTATTGTTTGATTTCCATCCTTTAATAAGGGCTGTAAATTATATACTTTTTTTCTTTTTTTTTTTTTCTTTTTTTTTTTTTTTTTTCCCTAATGTATTGAAATCCTTCCTCAGTGCAAGTACTTAATACTTTCACCTCCCTCCCAGGCCTTCTTCTGTTTGTCATTGTATACGTTGCACAAGGACAGCTTCAGAAGAGAAGTGCTCCCAGCTTTAAACAAGAGTCTGCTTTAAAATTCTCTTTGAGGAAAAAACGTACTTAGAACATCATCCTTCGTAATCACATTAGTAAGAGACTAAAGTAATTTCTTATCGCCTTTGCAAATTAGGATTTTGTTGGCATGTTTTTTATTTCTTCCAGAGTTTGTCTTAATGAATACAACAAGCTCAGTTAGTAAGAGAAAGTGGTAGAAATGCTGTCAGAATAATTTAATTACACACTCAGCAGTAAGTATGCATGTTGACAATAGTGCATTGGTTTGACATCCCAACGAAAAAAAATAAAATGTGATTCTGTTGAGAATTATTTTCTTACAGATTTTTGCATGTAAGAAATGTAAAGGTAGGCTCTGATTCTCCTGATCAGCCAAAGCAATAATCCATTCCTGGAATTATTTCCAGTTTCTTTACTGTGATGTTGATTTTGGGGAGGGGAAGCAGGGGGAGGAGGATAGGAGAAAAATGGAACAGAAAAGGAGTACTTTCTTCGTTCTGCTGATAGTTATCTCTGAATATCCAAAACAATTGCAAAACTATGCAAACAAAACATAGAACATTGGTGTTTATTCATTTTCTCATTTAGTTCATTTAAAATTTTAGCTATATTTTCCTTTCTAAATGTAATGCTTATTCTTGTGTTTCTAAAGAGAAAGAAAGAAATGCTTATTTCAGAGGAAACAAAACTGAGTCTGTGACTTTTTTTTTTTTTTAAGTAGTCATGATTTTTAAAGAAAACTTCCAGCCATGTGGTTGTGCTTCCCATGTGTACAGGAGTGCCCTAGTAGGCTGCCTGAACTTAGGTAAGACTTCTGAGAAATGACTAATAGTTTCCCTCATTTTTCAGATGCTGAAAAATCAGTGCAGAAATATCTAGATGCTCAAAAATGCCTTTGTTTAGATTCTTCTTCCCTCTTCTTCCTCCAGTATGAAAGCTCAGAACACTGCCTGACAGTTTGTATGGCCAGACCTTGTTTCTTTTTATACGTAAGAGAATTTGTCAGCTGGTAGATTTTCACAGCAGTATTATTCTCCAGAACCATAATTTTTTTAACAGTGGGGAAGCAGGGGGATCAAAGTTGGGAGGACAAGATTGTAACACAACCAAGATGTTTTTACATTGCAAAGCTTAAAGTGAAAGAAGTGAAAATGCAGTAAGTACTGAAATTCTCCAGTCTTCTTAGAAATGTGTTTTGGGTTAAATCATTTTCCTAAGAACTTTCTGCTCCTGGGGTGCTTGCTGGTTTAATAGTTGTCCTCAGAAAGTACTTCCCAAATCCCCTGTATTCCTTCCTACAGTGCAGCTTGTGGCACTGTATGGGGAGAACATGCATTGCTGGCTCAGTACTTCAGAAAGGCTGAGTTTGTCAAAATAATATTCTGGACTGTTTGGGTACCCAGTGCTTAAAGATGGTTACAATTATGTAGGAAAAGTATGCTTCATTTTTTTAGTTTTGTTTTGTTTTCTCTTCTACTGAGAAATCATTCTTACTTCATGCTGAGATAAAATTTGAAGCTATGTTTTTAAAACTGTTGCTTAAGACTTGTAACACATGCAGTTTAGCTAGATTTATCCACAGTCCCAATGTAAGAGGCCAGTCTGTCTTCATCTACTTTCTAACCTGCAGACAGAAACTTAGGCCCTGTATTCAAAGACCCCATTGTGGTTTGTACACAAACCATACAGCCACTGGTTATTTTCAAAGGAGAAAATTACAACACTCTTTCCATCCGCTCCATTTCTTAGTATTTTTATTACGTTTCACTTTGATGATAAAGCTCCTTTCCACCATTTTTAATTGCTGAAAGATTTTTTGAATCTTTATCTCAGCCTAAAGGATTTTTTCCTGCTTTTTCTGTTTGCCTCCTCCTGGGAGTGCTAATAGCCTATAAGCATGTCCAGTAGCAATATTGCCTATCTAGCCAGATGAGAAACGGGATCAGCAATTAATTGCTGATGGGCTAATGGCTTTGCAGCTTAGCCAGCTGTGCAGCACAGTGCCCTCTACACAGCGATCAGCATCACTGAACTCAGTCAAATCCTTTTGCATTTCATTTATGCCAGCCATTTCCTTATCATGTTTTATACATAAACATCTGGAATTAATGGTAAACTCAGATATGCTCATACACATGCCGTGCAGATGGAGAGACACTTCTAAGTAGAAAAGATTGCTGGGACGAGTGGTAGTCTGAAGAAGACTCATCTGGACACTGCTGCTGGTAGCAACACTTCTTTTTGCAAAGCTAAAATAGGAATAGGAAGCAAATGCTCTCTAGCTGTGAGCATGTTAGCTGGGGCTTACCTCAGAGAAATGCAAAAACTCAACATAGAGACAACACAAGAACAGAAGGGAGGAGGAAAAAAAGAAAAAAAGGTCCTACACCAGCATTCCATTGAGCAAAATCTTCCCTTTCCAAAATGAGAGTTGAGCTGAAAATCCCGAATACAAGGTGAAGGACAGACTGAGGCATGCAGCCTGCTGATCCAATGCTTCAGTGAGAACAGATGGTATTCTGAAACAGTCCATTTGTGATCATTCCATAATAAAGATTAAAGTTGCGTATTCCCCAGCAGAGGTGCTTCCGGCAGCCTGCCAACTCATGAGCAGGTTCCTGGCCCTCCTCTTCCACAATTTGATTTCTTTTTGTTGTTCTTTTTTTTTTTTTTTCAACTTATCTGAATCTTATTATTTTTTTTTTCCACTGTTAAACTCTCCTTTAAGAAGTCAAGATAAAGAAAAGGGTTTATATGACAATTGTTTCCCAGCCTATTAACTACAGTAGGAAATTGTTTTATTGTTCCAGGCTGTAATCTTACAATAATGTTTTTAGTCATACACGTGTTGGAGCTGTACCCCACTTCCAAGGTGTGTGAGGTTGATAATTACACAATGAATGCAGGGCATTCTCTCATTGAGTTTGTCCTTGTGAGCTAAGGAGTGTGGGGGTGTTATAACAAGGCAGCAGCTGTAACTGACATTCTAATCACAGCTGGGAGTCTGATATAAATGAATTCCTTTTTTTTTTTTTTCATAAGTTGACTGCAAGTGTTATTTTACTGGTTACAATGGAATTTATACCCTTATGAGTTGTATAGTTGCAGACAACTATCTGATCACCTGGGAGACCAATGCGGAACAAATAATAACCTTCCTATAAGTCCTGTGCTGGTATTGCATCACACTTATAAACTTAATGTGATCTGAATTTTGATGCATCTCCTGTAAAAGAGGTAACTCTGTTTTCAGTGATCCATTCTTTTGTTGTTGTTGTTGTTCTTTTTTTATACACTTTTTAAAAATTGTATGTGAGTTTCAGAAGTGTCCCTATATTGCCTCATTGGTATTACATTTGAAATATGTAACTGTATGTATGCCCAAGAAAGTTTTTAAAGCAATGATTCAGCTGTAAATGCACATATCAGGGTACTGTAATCATGCATAACAAACAGGAGTTCAGGTCCTGATTCACTCAGAGTAGTTTGGAAGGCACTGAGTTCTTATAGTATTTTGATCAAAGTATATGTTCATTAAAATTGAAACAAACGCTTGCTTTCAGCCCGACTCAATTACTTGCTGTTCAGCAAGCATTCAGGTGAGGAAGCTTTGTCTGAATTCTGTGATTCTTCTCACACTTGCTGGAATTATGCCAATTTTGCAATCTATGTGATGGAAAATACTGATACATATGTTGAGGATGTGGTTATGATTAACTAGTGTTTGTATGTGATGTACAGAATGCTGTGTATTTCTCTCGGTATGTTACCTATTATGTTAGGTAATGAATGTAAATGCCTTCTTACTGTAAATACCATATATTATTGCTAAAGAGGTCTTCTGCCTTCTACTTTTATTTTGGAAGCCGTTAGAGGAACCTTTTTAACATTTAATACTTGGTTTGAGACAGCATTGCTCTGTCAGTTGCAGTGATTGGTACAGCTTTGAGGCTGGTGGCTGTGTTGCCACCAACAGGAGATGTAAGAGATAGAACTTTTATAAATTAAGCCAAATACTTCTAAAGAACGTGACCTAACATAACCCAACATAAAATACCAAATAAATTATTTCATAGTCCGAGACAGTAAGTAGTTAGGAGTTCTGGGTACTGTCTTTGTGGAAATAGATAAAAGGAAAAGGCTGTGGTGCTTGGCTTCTTCTGCAGATGTCCTTAATTAGATTAGCTAAAACAGTAATGTTTGGTTATAGTGCATGGGTAGGCAGTATCAAATGTATTAGTTGCATTGTGTTACTGGAGACTTAGTAGGCTGTGTGTTGCATAAGGTGTTCATACCAACTCCAGCTAGGCAAATAAATATTTCCAATTAGCCCACTGCCTTGGAAATCCAAGGTCACTAAGTTAGACTAAAAGATCATTGAAGGCAAGGTTTGATTTAGAATTTTAATACTTTATGCTGCTAAAGTCAATTTGGTTCAAAGCTAATCAGTGGGAATTCTGACTATATTAATACAAATTGGATATGATAATTTCTTAGCTTTCTCTTGGTCGTGCTGCCATTTTCTCATCTAAAAGAAACAACCCTGACTTTAATTCAAATGTTCAAAACTGCTCACTGCTGTGGCAGTAGGATCCCACTGCAACAAAGTGGGATTGTGTCACATTCCTTAGTTCCTTACTCTACTCTTGTCCCACCAACGTCCACCTCTGACATTGTGGGTCAACATCATAAAATAGGAGTCGTTACTTTTGGAACAGCACTCATACTTTATCTTGTTTAGGCATTAAGTTGCTGACTTTGCAGTGCTTCGAATATCAGTAGTGGTCTTCATTCTAAAGCTAACGCAAGCACTGTGAACTCAAATGAAGCACAGTAAAGGCAGAAAGGTGGTTACCTTTCTTCTCTTAACTGCTTGAAGTTGAACTGTGCTGAGCAGCACAAGCTGAAGGCTGTTTGCAGGCACTGGGACTGCTCAGGCTGAGCTGTGCCCACAGGTGAGTGCTGTGCTTATCCCATGCCAGTGACAGTGCTGATGGTCGTCGCCTTGGAATTCTGCCCAGGGGCTGCTAATGGAAGAAAATGGCGATGTTCTGATGTTCTTCAAACAGAGCAGCATCTTTCATTCTCTTTTAGAGTGCTTCCTTGCAGAACTACTTACTAAAATGTCCCTAGCCCTCTTTCCCTTTATGTGCACATGTGTTTTGTTATGTTTCCATAAAGCGCATAATGGTCCCACCATAGCTTAGTCTTCCTCTTTTGCCGTAGAATTGTCTGTTTTACAGAATGAGCCAGAATTTAGCAGAATTTCTGCTAGCCCTAACCTAGAAGAGGCTGTGAGAGGCTCTAGGGGATGTCCTTCTGGAGCACATAGCAAAAGCCACGTGTAGTTACCACGGAGCTGTTTTGGAGTAACAGTGCATGCATGTGTTTTTCATTGCTAGGCATTAAACCCATGTTTTTCTGACAGTGCAAACTTTGGGCCTCTGCATGTTTCCTTTCTGCTTCTCTTTCTCATCTTTTTAAACCAGTGGTAGATGTTTATGGAAATAAAGTACTGAAAGATTTGTAGCACTGCACTAACAGATAACAGCATTTCCAGTTTCTGGATTGTGTGGTTTATTTTCTCCATTTTGTCAGTTCCAGCTGAAAACACTTGCTTTTTAAAAATAAATGTAGTCACATTGGTCTCACATGAAATTTTAAGTATGGCAATATTGTTAGTGTAATTCCCAAAGGTATGTGCTGTGTCTAAAGCCAGCGGTGATCTAAGCTGAAACCTGGGTAAGAGCATGTCTTTGAAAATAACACGTAAAGATAAATAGTTTGACAGGATGCTCGGTGAATTTAAAGAGCAGCAGCAGATAGCTGGTAAAAGCAGGTCTGTTGACGTGGTTTATATCTGCTGAGATTTTTTAGACCAGGGTGTTTTTTTTGTGGGGGAGTAAGGGAGGGAGTTGAGAAAGGGACTCACTGGAGGCAGCAACATAAACTGTCTCCAGACCTTCAACTGCTATTACTCAGGGGAAAGTGATGCTGCGACAGCTTCTGTACCTCTGGTTTGGAGTTCACCTAAGGTTGCTCAGAACAGCACAGGCTGCTTGAATATCTGGAGCTAACTCTGAGGAGTGAGAGGTTGTTGTATTTAAAACAAAGCAAAATAAAACACCAGCAAACACCAGGAAATGACAGAAAGAAAAACAAAAACAAGATGTTCACTTTTAGAAATACATTTTCATTACCATAGAAAGAAATTTCATCAGTTTGCTTATTTAGGCAGAGTTAGAGGAAGGATGTAAGAGTGTCAGAATAAAAAATAATAATAAAAAAAACCAAAAACAGAAAACAGGGAAAAGGAACAAGACTAATTGGCAAGAAAAACATGAGAGCAATACTTATCTGGTGTATATTTCATCTTCTTCTTGCTCTCTTTACTCTCTCAGCTCCCTCTCTTTCCTGACTGATTCATATTGCTGTAATTCATATCCCAGTTTAGCTCACGGTTTGGATTTTTCTTGATATATGCCTTTCAGAGTAGAAGAAGCTGTAAGACTAACTTGAATAACAGAAACCGTGGTTTCCCATTGGGTTTTGTGATCACCAGCCTGGAGAAGAGAAGGCTCTGAGGAGACTTCATAGCAGGTTTCCAGTACCTGAAATTGGCCTACAGGAAATCTGCGAAGGGACTTCTTGTAAGGGCATGTAGGAACGGGACAAGGGGAAGTAGCTTTAAACTGGAAAAGCTGCATAACCAGCTGTGTGCAGCATTGCTCTCTGGGAGGGATGGGTCTGAGTTGTACATGCCAGTGCACTTTCACCAGTCAGTGAGAGCACTGGCAGTACAGGTGGAATTTGTTGCCTTTGTGTTTTACACTGCTTGAGTTAGTAACTACTAGGTGAATGGCAGCAGAGGGAAGAAAGACATTCCCTGTTGCCTCTTTTCTTGTGAATGCTATTAAACAGCTTTTGAATGTTCCTGCATTTTTTCTTAGTTTGTTTTTCTTTGGCTCAGTTCTTGTGTCTTTGTGAGTTCATTGCTGCTGTGAGATCTCTCTGCAAAGACTGATTCAGTACATGGAGGTAGGCCTTCAGCTGGTGTAAGTCAACCTGTAATGTTCTTGGGGTTTGACTGATGTACATCCCATCATGATTCAGTCTTTACCTCCCGGCTTAAAATTTATAAGCCAATCAATGTATGTTGCAACTATTTCACACTGTTTTTCATAACAAATATTTTTAAATACATGGCTTCCTTGGATCCTAATTTTCGGGGACAGGTTTTTAATTATATCCAGGTAAATGACCACTGTGTTGTTGGTCACTACAGAGGACAAATTATTTCAGTGTATTTTGAGACAGAATTTAATTCATGAATTTTGTTTAAACTAAAAGAGCATCACATTTGCTACTGCATGCTTTTGTCCACTGTAGCTAATTACCAAGATGAAAGAGAAAGATAAGAAATAAGAGAAAACATTTCTGTTCTTATCATCCTTCCCTAACTGTGATTTATTCCAGGTTGCCACAATCAACTATTTGTAGCATCACAGTTCATTACTGCTTAAGTGAGTTTGATGTCACAGAGTCCTTGTTTTCTTCCCCGTATCTCTAGTTAAGGAGAGGAACAGACTGTAATTAGGAGGGGAAGAAGCTTCTGCTGTATATGTGCACATTGCACGGTCATGGAAATCAGCTGTAATAGAGAGGAGAATACAGAAAATTAGGTTATTTTAAATAGAGTTATTAAAAGATTTGATTTGAAAGTAATGACTGAAGAAAAAAACAAAAAAACTGAGGATGATGCTATGTGAAAGATAAAGGGCAGCTCATGCATCTAAGGTTAATTTTATCCTGAAGTGATGAAGAAAGATGAAGAGTATTTATATCCAACTTAAATAGGCTGACAACTTGATTGCGGAATATTTTGTTGATTGATAGAGAGAGATCATGAAAGCTATAGCAGCACGCATCTCAAAAACAGGTGGTAATTTCAGGTAAGTCTCAGGGGTCCCTGCTAATCCATCCCTTGCTCCCCACAGCGCAGGGATGGGTGTTGAGTTGCGCTCTAACCAGGATGACTGAAATTGTTGCAATTAGAAACAAAAAAGGACTGCCTTCGGTGGCAAAAAGGAATGTCTGTTGTGTTTTTTTTTTTTTAATCCATTATCTTTCCTGATACGGTCCCACAGCAGCTATGCTTTTACCAATGAGGAGCCCACCAAAGGGCTGCTGCCTGCCCTCTCCTCAACTTGTGCTAGATTGGCTGCTTGCAGGGCCACGCAGAGAACTACTGCGGGGCCTCAGAACGCTTGCTGTGAAAAGGTTCCTGGGTTGGCTTTTGGTTTTATTTGCAGATGTTCCTTAGCAGTCACACAGGAGGAAGCGCAGAAGCATGGCCCAGCAAGGGTCCTTCCCAAGGGCAGCACTGCACCAGCAGTGTTGCTGCACCTCGGGAGCTGGCACCCCTGAACTGCTGCCCCCTCTGCACCCCAACCTCTCTTTTGCCCTACTTTTATGGTTGTGTTAAGCATCTTGTACTGAACTGTTTCTCTTTAGAGTGGATCTTCATCCACTAGAGCTAGAGACCTGAAAGCCAGTCAGCTGTTCTCACATCTAATCAAAGTCTTAGATTACTAAAACGAGATTACAGTCTCAAGTTTTTAAAAGTAGTGCTCCCTAGTCTTGTTTATATGTTGTGATAATGTGGAGTTTCCATTAACAGTAATGCAAATAGATACGCTGCCTGATCAGTAAAAAAAAAAATTAAAAAAAAAATAAAAAAAATTAAAGCATGAAATTAAGTTAAAAACATTTACAGTTTTGCAGCATCAAAACAGTAATTTAAATACTCCAAACCTGGTGCAAAAATTGTTTCATAAACTAAACAATTCACCATTTGTATTCATGCTGTTCTTTGCCAGTACAATGTGACTACTAATGAAAATACTATTTTTTCAAAACCTGTTGAGGATTATGTTATTCTCATTGGTGGTAGATGGGCTAATACTAACTTGGAAAATGTCAATAGATAACCACAGAGAACAAACATAATGATTCTGAGAGACTTTAACATATTTAATGCCTGTTTTTAAAAGCTTGAATTCTTCATTGATGCCAGTTCTTATTCAACTGAATTTTCGTAACAGCTTTGCCAGCAACTTTATGAGCATTGTTGGCAAATGAAAGTGACATTTCATTGTACAAAGTTTTTTTTTACATGCATTGTTTTCCTTAAATATATATAAATAAAGGAAAACTAAAATGTGTAATCATAGTTAGACTTTTTTTGACAGTTTCAAGGATGTCTGGTTTCAGTAATAAATAGTATGAGGAAATTCTCCAATATTTTGCACTCTAACTGGAAGTTCATGAATCTACTTTCTGTTGATTCTGCAACAGTAGGACCACAGCGTACAAGGCACACTGATTTTTACTATCTGATCATTGGGCTGTAATACCAAACTGAAGCCTTATCAGTACGTTGTGCAGACTCTCGAAAGAGAGTTTAGACTAGATTCTTGACTCTATTTCTTGTTAAGGCTGTCAGACAATCTCCATAATATGGACTGAGACTCATACCTTCGGTCTTTCTGATACAAAGGTGGTGTCTCAGTGGGCCTTTCCACAGCTTACATTACCACTGTGTGCTGTACCGTGTTTGCTGTTTTTGGCGTAACAGTGTTTCCACCCAAAATTTTTGTTGACACCACATAAGAAACAAAAGGAAACTCTTATGTTATACAAATAAACAAAGTCAACCTGCAAGAAAATCACAATAGTGATTCATTTCCCCGGGTGTGCAGGTCAGTTAGTCATTTCTTGAGGCACAAAGCAAGCAGTGGGACACAGACGGATCGCTCAAAATGTTCTGTTGATCCTTGTTGGTGGATGTCTGTTCTTGCTACTGGATTTAGTCTCAGTTACTTGTGTTTGTTTTGGATAGCATAGTGAAGTTTAGCTCTCTTTCTATATTGTGAACTTCAGTCTATAGAGTCTTACAGTGTCACAGTTTTGGTTTGTTAACTATAGAAGAGGAAGGTGCACATTCTAAGAGTATGGTATTGAAGCAGATCTGGTGCAAATCATAAAAATGCTGCTTGAAAATTAAGCAATTAGTACTCTTTGTCATATATCACTGCTGAAGAAAAGGATTCCAATCCATAGTTCATATAAGCACACTAGAGTTTTTCCAGTAGGTTCTGAGCTGTAGTGGGTTGTAAGATGGGAGTCAACCGAAGGGGCAAGATGTAGGAAAGGCATAGAAGGGTGCAGCTGATATTGAACAGCAATACAGACTGATATGAATGCCAATTAACTCAAAGCCAGACCCGAGTAGGATCTTAAAAGTCAGGTACAAAAACTCTGCAAAAAATCGTAATATGTCTCACTGGGTTCTTTGGAAATCATTCTGGCATACAATATATTTTTTTAACACTTCACAGCAAGAGCTAAGGCAGAAGTATACAGATTTTAAAATAATTCTTCTAAAATCAAATTAAAAGAATTCCTAGGCTCTTCAGCTAATCACAGACTTATTTATTAAAGATCTATTTCAAGCATTCCATTGTTCACCATAAATATTCATGTTTATTTTAATAAGTGCTATATAGATTTATTTTAATTCCTCCTAAGACCCTCCAGTGGCTAGAAAATTTCATATTCAAGTCCAGGTGTACAGAAAAATGAGGAATGTGTTTCTAATATGCTGTAGCATAGTTATTAAAGGGTATTATTAATGACAGCTATTTTTGTTGTTGTTTTTGATTGCCACAAGAGAACACAGAGCTTGCAGCTGGGATTCTTTGAAGCAACATTCTGTTCTTTAGGGAGCTGTTATTTCAATAAAAACAATGAAATCAGTTAGCATAGGTAATAAAATAATTATAGTAATTTATTTTGGCTATTAAGTCTTGAATCCCCTTAGCTAATCATCCACTTAAAACTGTTACTCAAAGTGCCTTGGTTGCTTTTGCCTTAAAGTTAAATATCATGAATTTGGATGCGCTGATAAATCCATTTTTAATAAATTCCTGCTGTGCTTTTCTCCTAGTGTTAATTAGAGCACTAGCAATAATGTTAATGTTTTGTTACTTAGAACTAGTAAAGGATATTTCCTGTTGTCCTATTGGTTAAGAACATTAATTCCTTGACTTCTTTGTACCTGTATACAGATGCACTTGACACTCCCTTGCAGTTAGAAAAAAAATATTCTTCATGAACAGAGAGCCGTGTAGGTGAGCTCGCTAGAACTTCTTCCGGCATGTGTGTTAGCAGAAATGTCCATCTTTCATTACATGGGAAGCACAATAATTACTACTCTGAAACCAAAATAAATTATCTTGAATTAATTTAAGCTTTGCTTTATTTTAATGTAATTGACTTACAGTACACCACTGAAATGACCTAAACCAAAACAGATAAAGGTTAATTTCTGTCTTAACTCAGATAATAGCGTTAGTTATGCTTAAGAGAATGACCTTAGTCTTTCTTTCTTTTATGCAGCGTGAGACATGGCAATCTGTAACAAGTCTGGTTTTAATTCCTGTTTCACTAAATACAGAATGTCTGTATTTACTTACAGAGATCAGAATCTGTTCTTTCACAGCTGTATTGCTAAAACAGCGGTAAAGAAGTTAATCGTGATAGATTAACTGGGAACATTCAAACTCTACCATCTATAGAGGAAACACCGTTTTAGTGCTTTAACATCATTTCTCCTGAATGGAGAAACGTAATCATTTTTTAACATAAATGACAGTAGAAAACTACAAAGTAAAAGCTAGCAGATAAACACCTCTTTGTATAACACAAATGAACACACCTATATAAGGGGTTATAGAATTAAGATACTGTCAATATGCCTATAAATGTATGATCTGAAATCAATAGGAGTCAGTAAGAAAACTTCCAAAGACTTCAAGGACTTCCAGTCATATTTCCTGGGCTGTGGCTAGCAAGAGCAGTAAGCACTACTAAAATGCAAGTCTAGGAATGGTTCTATAGATGTTTGCCCTTGCTTAAATCAGTCTAATTCCTTTTCACTATGCCAGTGCCTTACAAGAGTATGACAAAATAAAAAAAAATCCTTCAGTGCAAAACTGTGTATCGGTAGTAAAAGTCTGTATGGAATTTGGTACTGCAGTGGTACTATTATCTACTTTATTACTGTATTTACTGTCCACAGTAGATCTACTCAAGGAAGATAGTTGCATATTGAAATAAGATGGAGAAGAGTTTCCAGAATCAGAGCAGTCCAAATGTGATTTCTTAGATGTGCAAGCCTTGTGATGATTATGAGGGCTTGGAAAAATTGGCAATTTGTAGAAGGTTATTTTCATCAGGTGTCAATTGCTGGGTTGTTTCGTTTGCGTGTTTTCTGTTTGTAGGTATTTTCATAAAATTGTACAATCACCAAGGTGTTGGCAAAGACCTGCAAGATCACCCAGTCCAACCGTCCACCTATCACCAATAGTTCCCACTAAACCGTGTCCCTCAGTGCAACATCTAAACATCTTGAACATCTCCACAGTTGGTGACTCCACCACCTCCCTGGGCAGCCCATTCCAGCACCTGACCACTCTTTTCAGAGAAGATGTATTTTCTGACGTCCAATTTGAACCTCCCGTGGCTTAATTTGGGGCCATTCCCTCTCGTCCTATTGCTAGTCACACGGGAGAAAAAGCCAACCCCCCCCTCATCACAACCTCCCTTCAGGTAGTTACAGAGAGCAATAAGGTCTCCCCTCAGCCTCCTCTTCTCCACATAGAACAACCTCAGCTCTCTCAGCCACTCCTCATAAGGCATGTGCTCCTGACCCCTCACCAGCTTCATTGCCCTTCTCTGGACAAGCTCCAGAGCCTCCATGTCTTTCTTGGAGTGAGGGGCCCCAAACTGAATGCAGCACTCAAGGTGCAGCCTCACCAGGGCTGAGTATAGAGGGCTGATCACGTCCCTGCTCCTGCTGCTAATGCTGTTTCTGATACAAGCCAGGATGCCATTGGCCTTCCTGTCCATGTGGGCACACTGCTGGCTCAAGTTCAATACTCCCAGGTTTGTTTCCTGTATGCAGTCTTCCGGCTGCTCTACCCTAAGCCTGTAGCACTGCCTGGGGTTGTTGTGGCCAAAGTGCAGGACCCGGCACTTGGTCTTGTTGAACTTCATCCCATTGGTCTCAGCCCAGCAATTCAGCCTGTCCAGACTCCTGTGTAGGGCCTTGCTATCCCCAGGCAGATTGACGCTTCCTGCCATCTGCGGACTTACTGAGGGTGCATTCAGTGGCCTCATCCAGCTCATCAGTAAACATATTGAACAGGACAGGCCCCAGTACTGACCCCTGAGGAGCACCACTTGTGACTGATCACCAGCTGGATTTAACTCTGTTCACCACCGCCCTCCAGGCCCAGCCATGCAGCCAATTCTTTACCCAGCAAAGAGCGTATCTGTCCAAGCCACAGGCTGCCAGTTTCTCCAGGAAGCTGTCTTGTAATGATTGATAGCAGTGAATATTTTCAATAAGAGTTTCATGTACTGGCTCTCCAAAGAAGTGCCAGGACAACCTTTCCTTCAGGAGTCCACTGAAACGTAAGAAATTGTCTTTTTTTCCTGAACATTTTAAGGATGATCTTGTTTTACGTAATCCAACTTCTAGGTTATCCAAAGCACCACGATTAAATTCAAGCGTAATGCTCCAAAAGTGAGCAAAATCTATGTTAGGATATAGTACAACTGCTGATGATTGAATTGCTTTTATAGATCTATAATTTTAGATACTGACAGACTTAAATCTTGGGATGTTGGGAAGATGATTATTCAGGGATTTTGCTATTAACATATCTCTCTTTTTCTATGGGGGCATTCCGCTCATTTGAGGGAGGAATAAGAAGAAACTTTGGGGAGTTTCAGTTGGGGAGTAAAGAAGAATCTGAACTATGCATTGCTTCATTTTACTCCTCTAGGAATCACTTTTTACTTACAACCAAGTACCAAAAACTTCCATAGAAAGGTTTGGATTAAGCTGCCCTGCACATGATACTTTGACAATTCCTATATAATATATAGAAATGTGTTATATATAGGAATAATATAAGGATGAATGCTTTAATCAAAACAATTTTTTTAATTAAACATTTAAAATATTTTGTTCTGTTTCTGCAGGCTTCTAATGGATGAAATATGCTTGATTTTTTAATTTAATTTGCCTTTCTGGCTGCTAATACCCATTACAGAGATTCCTTTTCCAACATTCCTTAGAAATGTCAAAAACTCTTCCAGCAATTGGTCTACTGTAGAAATGGAAACATAAAGTCTAATCTAATAAACACAGGTGTGATTACATTGAAGTTATGAAGTTAACTGACTTCGGGAGAAATACTAGAAACCTAAATTAAAACATGGTTTTCATTAGTCCTTGACTTTAAAATAGAGTTTTAATAGTTTAATATTTTAACAGTTTACTAAGTGCTATTTAATATCCTATTTTTTTTTATTCTGCAGTATTATTGTATAGCAAACTGCAATTTTTAATTTACTTTCTGTTTACAATGTAATGGGTAAGATAAAACTTCATGTTAATCATACATTACGCCATGGTTTTCTTTCAGCCTCTGCTCTAGAGATCATTGATTACAGAGAACCACTCCTTTCATGTGAAGACAGAAAAAAGCTTGAAAATAAAATCAAAAGGTGTTTTAAAGAGAAGAAATAAATAAGATTCCAACTTAGAGATTGCCTTTTTTAAAGAGAGTGTCACATTGTGAAACAGCTTGCTAATGGTTTTTGAGTGCTTTTGTTCATCAGTATTTAGTTCCAGGTCTGTGTCTCTTTTCGATGTTAGACCTTATTTATTTTCTTTCAAGAAATGACAGAAATATCAGTAGTCGAAATAGAAACTTCGAAGCTAAATAACGTGCAACTGCACTGGTCAATTTAGAGATAGCACTGTATGCAATCTGTAATTAAATTAAAAAAATAAAAAAAAAGTCAAAGAGGAAAAAAAGCATTCTATGCTCCTGGCCAAAAGTACAGTACCCATAGGCTTTTTCAGTCTAGGTAAAGCTTTTCCTCTGTTAAATTACTGCAAAATCTGTTCACTTAGAAGTAAGAAGAAAAAAAAAAAAACCCAAAAAAAAAAACCCACCTGTAAGTGAGGGATTTAACACACCACACAGCCTTTTCATTAGACAATTATGTGTTTCAGTCCATGGGATATGAAGTGTATATTTTTGTAGTACTTTTCCAGATGTCAGTGACCCTATTTCATGGAATGTAAGTCATGCTGTGAATTTAAAGATCTGAAGAAAAATCGATAGATGAGACATTGAAGACTCTTATATCAACTGATTTTTTTTTTTTTTCATTTTCTTTCTCTCTTTTTTAATCTTCTACCCGAAAGCTCAACCCAAACATCAAAAAATCATTGAAAGACTTGGATAATAATTATTAGAGTCTTGGATTTTACTGTAAAGAGCTTTTGTATCCTGGCAGTATTTGAAGTGCTAATCCACTAGGTACAATACCTTTGGATAAGACATTGGTAACGTAAGAGAGTTAATCCATTGAGCAATAAAAGTATTGCTCTACATCAATTTTGAAAATCTTCTTTAACCTTCACAACCAATAAAACCTAAACTGTGTTGACACAATTCACATGAAACTGTTTAAAACAATGACATAATTATGATTGTAGTTGCATATGCATGCATTAGGTGTTACTAAAAGGGGAGACATTTTCACAAACATACATTCTTAATCAAACTGGAAAAAAATAGCCTTTAATATCTTTGAATGTGTTTCTTTCCTGTAATTTCTGTATATGTTTGCTAAATAGACATCTTTCCCCTATTTCTCATGTGTGTTTCAGATTTGGAAGTTCAGTTTTGAACACTTCAATTTTTCAGAGTGAATCCCATTTTCAAAAGTACATGATTAGAAATTTAAACACGTTACCCAGAAAAAAAGACCAGATTATCATATGCAGTGATTATATGTAGTCCAACAGATTTAATCACAAATAAGATGCCATTTATGAATACTTCAGTGATTGTAGGGGTAGAATTTTATACTTTCCTTTAAATCTGTTCAGGATTTTCAGACAGGCAGAGCTTTGGAGGTCTCTGCCTAATTTTTCTGCTATGAATGGATATAAATTATCAAAATCACTTCAGTGGTCGGTTCTGAAATATTTGAGAAAATGAAGATGAGAATAAAATGATCTACAGCCCAATCAAGCTATCAAAAAATTCAAGGACGTATATCCTGCCACTTAGTCAGAAGTAATAACCATTTAAAAAGTAGGAATGCACAAAATACCACCAAGATAGGAATTCTGAATATAGTGTGAATTTAAAGAGAGGTATATATGTATATTAAATCAGAGCATATATGCCAAATAAATACTTATAAAATGTTACTTGCTGTTTCTACTCAGAAAATGGATTGTTGGAAAAACTCTGAAAAGCAGGTATGCATTTCTCTCAGATAAATAACCATTTTTATGTATGGTGCAGCAAAAACACAGTTTCTGGTTGGCATAGTTAAAATAAGTCCTGCATTTCTATACTAATGACACAGCAGTTGGTAATTTTCATCATTCAATTTTTTATGTCTTTATACTAATTTCTAGTTAAAATACAAATACTACGCATCAAGAATAATTTCAATTTACACAAAGTCTGCATTTCTGAAGTTGCGTTGGTATTTTAGTTTGCGTGCTTTTATTTTCTAGATTGATACTGTATTTCTCAAATAGAATTGTGCACATAAATTGGTAAGAAGTCTTAAGGCTGTACTCAGCTTAATAATACATATGGCAATGATGCTGCAACTAAAACGCTGCTAACAAGGTAATTAAAAAATGAAAACATTCTAAAAAATGCAACATGAGTCTCTGACTGAATCTGCAAGCATTTATCTCAAAAATTTGTCACTGCTTTACTTTCAAGCTTTACTTATAGGCTGCATTTTTCCAATGGAAGGCTATTTCAGGTAGAAGTGATTGTTTATGCTGCATAGCAGATCGCAGTGTGAACTTCATGGAGAACAGGGATTGCTATAAAACTTGTACAAGATACACCTTAGTGCTGTGAATCTGTCTGAGAATTCATAAAGCCAAATTTCACATTGAGATTGAAATGGTACTACATGTAATAAAATGTCTTCCTGCATTTGTAAATGGCATGAAGAAAAATGCGAGTCCTGAACATGAGTGGACAGTAGTACAAGAGAATTTGTCAGACATCAATGTAGATGTGAAAACTGTGACCAAGAAGGTCAGAGTGGTATTCAGATTTCTTGTGCATCATTCACAGTGCTGTATTTCATGCAAACTTTCCTAAATTGCACATCTCCAACCTACTACTTTTGCTTCTTCAGTTGATCTAAAAAAGTCTGGATGCTTTTCAGTATTGATTGGTGTGAGTGTGGCTTAATGGCAGAATCATTACATTTTTAATTTTGGAGCTGCCAACCCTTACTTTTTTCAAGTGGAATTCAGTTTCTTTGATTAAGGGCTGCCATTACTAATTGTCTTTAAATGTTGCTTGGGTGGTTCTACTTTGAAGTTTTGTTCTTCAGCAGTATTATAGTCTACAGTATAAGTAATTCATTAAAACTTTATTTTCTGTGGTGGGGCCAAAGCTAGGAAGGAAGGTGCTAGAAAATCATGGAAGAAAAACTAGAACTGAAATGATAACTTTCAGAAAATAGTGGATTTGTGGCTTTCTGCACCTCATCTGAGCTGCATTTTCATGCCCATTCATTCCCTTGTATTAAACTGATACATGTCTGATGGTAACTGTAACTGAATTTGCCTACCTATCTCACATCTATTCACTGCAGTTTTGGAGGAAAGGTCAGGTAAGGATAATATGTCAAAAGGGTATAATTAAGACTCAGAAAGATTAATACCTGTGGTATTTAGTGAAATTGCTTTTTAGTGGAACGCTCATCTATTACTTTCATATTTAACATTTCTGCTGTTAAAATGTTAGTGCTTGTAAAAGTACAAACTTGGTGACAGACATTTGGTTTATATACTCTTTTAAACCAAAAAAGAAGCTCATATGAGAAGCAGTCAGGCTTTTGTGGGATTTTTTTAAAATTTTTTGGGGGGAGGGGAATGGGGGGTGGAGGGATGTCACTTTTTTCTCCCCCTGAAATAATAGAATCACACAAAATCACAGAACTGCAGGAGTTGAAAGGGTCCTCTGGAGATTAACTAGTCCAACACTCCTGCTAAAGTAGGTTCCCTACAGTACATTACACAGGAAAGTATCCACATAGGCTTTGAATATCTCCAGAGAAGGAGGTTCTTAACATTTGTGGGCAGCTTGTTCCAGTGCTCTGTAAAGTAAATAAGTGCTCTCAAAGTAAATAATTTTTTCTTCATGTTCATGTGGAACACCCTCTGTTCCAGTTTTTCCCATTGCTCCTTCTTCTGTCGCTGAGCACCACTTAAGAGCGTGGCCCCAACTGCATGACTCTTACCCAATTAGATATTCATTAAGCACTGATAAGATCCCCCCTCAGTTTTCTCTTCTCCAGACTGAGCAGTCCCAGGTCTATCAGCCTTTCCTCATAAGAGAGATAATCCAGGCCTCCAATAATCTTTGTGGCCATCAGCTGGAATCTTTCTAGAAGTTTCCTGTCTTTCTGAGGAGCCTTCTGAGCAGAGGAGCCCAAAATTGGACACAGTACTCCAGATGTATCCTCTACAGGGCAGGGTAGAGCAGGAGAACCTCCCTCGATCTGCTGGCTGAGCTCTTCTTGATACACTTCATGATGCTATTGGCCTTCTTGGCCACAAGGGCACACTGCTGGCTCATGGTCAATCTGTTGTCCAGCAGGTCACTCAGGTCCTTCTCTGCAGAGCTCCTTTCCAGCAGGTCAGCCCCTTACCTGTACTGATGTGTGCAGTTATTCCTCCCTATGTGCAGGACTCTACTCCTGCTCTCACTGAACCTCCTAAAGTTTCTCTCCGCCCAACTTTCCAGCTTGTCCTGGTCTCGCTGAATAGCAGCACAGCCTTCTGATCTGTCAGTCACTCTCCCAGTTTCGTATCATCAACAAAATTTCTGAGAGTGCATTCTGTCCATTCATCCAAGTAGCTGATGAAGAGTTGAACGAGACCAGACCCAGTACCAATCCCTGGGCAACATGGATAGTTACAGGCCTCCAACTATATTCTTCACCACTGTTCACAACCCTCAGATCTCTGCCAGTCAGCCAGTTCTTAATCCACTGAATTGTCTAAACCTGTCTATGAGGATCTTATGGAAGATAGCGACAAAAGTCTTGCTGGACAAAACTTGCACTGCTCTCCTCTCATCTATGCAGCTGACTATCAGATTGGTAGCCTCCAGGTCGGTCCCTGAAGAGGTCAAATTGGCTCTGCTGAATCCAGGGTTGCCATCCTACTTATTGCTTTTATTTCATCCATGTAAAATCCTGAATTCAACTATCATATGATCACAGCATCCAAGGCATCCCTAAACCCCCACATTCCTATCCATCCTTCCTTGTTTGTAAGAACAAGGTCCAGCAGCACAACTCTCATTGTTGGCTCTTCCACCACCTGTGTAATAAAATTATCTTGCATGCATTGCAGGAACTTCCTGGGCTGTGTGTGTTTGGTGGTGCTGCTTTACCAGCAGATATCAGAATGGGTGAAGTCTCCCTATCAGAACCAGTACCTGTGATTGTGAAGCTGCATAGAACTAACTGTAGAAGGCCTCATCAAACTCCTCCTTTCAGGCAATCTGTAGAAAACACCCACAGCAGTGCCACTCGTGTTAGTCTTCTCCTTAATTCTCCCCCATAAGCTCTCCACTCATTTATCATTCATCACTAGGCAGAACATGGTACATTCCAGTGGTCACTCACATAAAGAGCATCACCGCTGCTTTGCGTTGCTGGCTGATGTGTAGGGCTTCCAGTATTTCCACTGTATATTTTTATTTGGTAGGCTGTTTTAGTTATGTCAATCAATTGGACAAGAGATACCAATTTGAGAGGGTGGGGGAGACAGAAATGGTACATGTGATATGCGTAACATATCTCTACTGAAATAAAAATGATAACATCTGTAAGATGAAGTGGAATAAATGTTATTTAATTCGACATGAAGAAAAAGATTTTTTTAACATGCTTCAGCACATACTTAATACATAATTGAATGCAGATGAATAGCCTCACTGGAGTTTTGTGGTACATAGGAGCTACAGTTCCTCTGACTATTCCAGCTTCTATACAAGAACAAAAATGAAAATAGCACCAAAAAATTAAATGAAGAGGAGAGGAGTAGTGCAAACTGACACCCCAAAGCAGGTAAAATTAAAATAGTAAATGTAGAAGTTTAGACATTGTGGTACTGTAATAGCTTTTCTTATTCATTCTAAACAATGCAAAGTTTCCCTTTTTATACATTCCATTCAAGTCTAAAAAGCATCTGGTACACTGATGAAAATTATAGCTGAACTTTCAAATTTGAATGAAAATCTGCACCACATCCCTGATTTATAAAATCTTTTTTATTTTAAATTTCTAATTAGAAGTTTTCTTTTATTGAGAAGTAGATACATGAATCATTCTTCTTCAAATGGACCTAATAATTAAGTGACTCACAGATAGTGAACTTCCAGGTTTACTCACCAGAACTTCTACTAGACTTTGCATCAAGTATCAAGATTTTGAGCACTGGCAGTACTAAATACTCTGCATTACGTATTTTATTACATAAAACATACTGCCATTAAATTTAAAAATTCTTACTAGTTAGGGTTTTGAATTGCATTCAAAGAAAGGCAATTGAGAGCTATCATTTCTGTCACCATTACAGTGAGTTGTGGATGTATAGAAGATACCCAGTTCTGAACCCCAGTTGCTCAGTTCTGAAAGTACTGTTTATTGTATGCTTTATCACTGGTTCATTGATTTAGTTATGGGTGCATTTTGTTAACAAAATCATGAATATATTTAGCTAGTATAATTAACTGTGTTTGGCTGTCTTGGACTGGGCATAAATATGCTTTAAACTGAGCGCAGAGTGAGATTTGGAAGATTTAGAATGCTTCTATTTCAAAAGAACTTTCAGTAGTTATCTTCAAAAAGCACAGGAATTTCTTTGTGTTCAGCTATCATGTAGGAAAATCTTTTTGTTGTTGTCCTTTTTTTATCAGTTAGCTGAGTATTAATTGTTTTCTTAACACTGGGAAAAGAAGCATTCAGCTTTCTAAAACTGAAATTCAACTTTTAACTTCTGATTCTGCAAAGCAGGTGAAGGTATGATAATTCCATTCATAAATGATAATGTTCACTGTTTGATAAGTTACAGTAATACATGCAGTAAACAGCTGGGGTGGGCAGGGACTGGACAAGATGCTGTAGGAATTCAGAAGACAACATCCCTAGGAATTTAGTAGTATTCTTTTGAGTGACTGGAAGTTTCATTATTTAACTATGAAGGTTGAACATGATGTGGTAATTGGAAATTCTTTTATTCATCAATGAAAACATGTGACATCAGAAACCAAAATGATTATTATGTTGTCTTGTAAGACCGACAAAGTTAATGTCTTTACATCACCTTTATATCACAAGGTTATCGCTTAGTCTTGTAAGAAGAATGCAGTATCCATGTGCACATGTGTATAACAATTCAGGGGCAAGAAATGTGGATTATATTTTCGTGTTTATACATGTGGTCGTCTGACTTTACTATACTGATTCACATAAAGGTTTGTGGGATCACACTTGAAGATTTTTGCAGTTCTGTGTAATTACTCTGTAGGTTTTATACTAGACTGTCTTTTATTCTTCTTTATCTACAAGACAGCTCTTGCTGTAATCTATAAGTCTCATCTATTAGGAATTGGAATTTGGGCTAAGAAATTCATGCAACAGTTACTGAGTATGTGATTCTACCTAAAAATGTAGAAAATACTTAGGATTGCATTCAGACCCACAACTGCCGCATTATGGGAATTCTACTGAGCCCACAACTTAGTTGACAGATCTCAATTCCCCGTTAAGTAACAGTATGTTGTTTTGTAACTACCAGATATTGCTCTGGTTAAAATGTAGCAATTACATCTTATGTAGCTTACTGGAAGAAAGTAGCAGGAAGAAAGTGAGTATCACAAAACAAAAAGCAGACACTAAAGAGAGGGGTGTGCAGTGGAAAGGGGGACAGATGGAGATTGGCCTGGGATAATTGTGGATGTGATGCTGGGGGCTCTTATAGGTGGATGTAATGGAGTGCTGTGACTGCAGAGGCTTACGTGGAGATCACGGCTAAGTGGGGGAGAAAAAGTGGGTGAGAAAAAGCGGGGTAGGGGGAAGTAGCTGGAAAGGGTCAAAGCAATAGTTGGAGCTCAGGTTAAGTCTGACAGGATAAGTGTTGAGGATAGAATGTTTCTTGCTGCAACAATTTATAGTGGTGAAGTTGGAATAGAAAGGAGATTTGAGGATGTGGCTATAGCCTAGAAGCTATTCTGGACTTTCCATTGCCTCCAGAGTGTAAAAAAGACCAAATGTCATTTCCTTTTGACAGCTGGCCAGAAAACTAGCCTTCAGTTTGCAACCTTCCATTTTAGACAACTAACTCTGTGCTCCTCTAAAACTGGCAAACATACATAGTGAAGTGTGATGAAACACCCTGTTGAATTTTCCTTTCATTTGTCGACACCCCATGGGAAAATATCACTGTGCAATGCAGTGTCATAAACAGCTCATTTTTGAAAGTGAAATACACTGGATAAAACAACTGAAACAAAAAAAGCTTTAAGGTTCTTTCATTCAGTCTTTACTCAGGCAGAATTTCCACTGAAGTGAGTAGTTCAGTAAGGATTGAAAGAGCAGTAAAAAGTTCTTTATTTAAGAGAATTTGATCTTTCTGAAAAGCAGCTAAAACCAGAAACTTGAACTGAGTTTTTAATTGCCAGATCTTTGCAGAACAATAATTAGTTCTGTAAGTATCCCTGCCAGTACTTCAATGATTTTTTTATTTAACCCTTCCCTTTCAAGAAGGAACCAAGAAACAGAAAGTCTATCCCATGCATCTTACCCACTTAGAATCACTTATGCTTTACCTGCTCTTTGCACATATCTAAGTTTTGCAAGCATGCAGCAATTGCTATATGAAGTACTTGCTGGTTTTCTATTGCCCGTATTCACTTAATAAACTCATTGTGTCTCTTTATTCATTATCAACTTTGTGTGTGTGTGTGTGGCAACAAAGGCAGATTCACTGAGGACTTAAGAAGCATGCAGAGGATTTTTGTCACTCATGAAGGTATGATTTGCCTTTGTAAACTGCAGGTATCAAAGCAGCTTTTCTATTCTGTTTGGACACACCGCGTAGTAACAGGGGGGTGAGAGGCAGCTGTGCTTGAGACCACACGAGGTAATTTGCAGACACATTTTAATTGCCTTTTAGAGAGCATGAAGGAGTTCCAAATGGTCTAATGAGTTCCAGCAAACACCTGTGAAATGCTTTTAGACCACCATGTAAAAGAGAAATTAAGAAAGAAATAAAGCACAGAACTAGCATTTATATTCTAATGGGGCTTATAGAGAAAAAAAATATTTTCATATATGCCTCATTCTCTGAGGTGGAAGATGAAAACAACTATATTTTCATGCCAGTAAAAAGTAAAGGGGACAAATTTAAACAAACGGTACCTGGAATGGTATTTGTGGAACAGTTAACACAGGCTCCTTAGGAGCATCTTGCTTGATGTTGCAGTATCAGTAATTTCAATTTTTAAATGTATTTTCCCATCATTTCATTGTAGCTTAGCAGACTAATTGTGGTTAGTCTTAACTTTATGTCTATGAGACTGTACCTGCTTATAGCAGTGGTGTTCTTGGATGTTTTGCTACAGGGTGCTAAAAAATAACACCAGAATTTCACAGCAAAAAATAGTACAAATGGTTTAACATTTAGTATATTTTTGTCTATGTTATGTTCTTTGTGAATGCAGTTTCGGGTTGCAAAACTTTAGTGATAAAAAAAAATAAAAATAAAAATCATTGTTAATGCTTAATATTAAACAGTTTCAGTGGATGAGTACATTAAATTTCCATCTCTGGTCCGAATGCCATGTGATTTTGAGTAGGCCAGGAAAAGAGCTTGTTTGGAGTAGGTTGCTCAGAGAAAATATTTAGTTATTTAGAAAAAAATATTCCAGAATCAGTAGAATTGAAAACTGTACAGAGCGTGGACATTGTGGACGTTGTGTGGTAATTTATTTTTGTGTTTTTCTTTCTTATTTTTAATTTATATTGAGACGATTTGCAGAAGGAAATACTTCCAAAATTTACTACGCCCTTAAAAACACCTATCAGGAACTTTCCTTTCACCTTCAAGGAATTTGCAACTTGAGGGGATTCATGAAAGTTGTGCAATAGATTGCATATACCGTGGATGAATATCAATGTGACAAGAAAAAGTATATGTTTGACATTTCACATTTCATCATTTGAACTTGCAAGACTGATTTCTGGCATGCAATAATGTTGTCTCGCACCTCTTTGGAAATATTATAGTTCTAAAACGATGAGAACACGGAATAGTTGCCTTTATAGAAAAAGGAAGGAAAGTTTGTTGCTTGAATGACGTGAATGAAATGACAGTTCATCTCTAGAATAGGAGATTGTGCTGTGAAGCTGCTGTATCATTACTTCCTTAGCAATGAAAAATTCCATTAAAAATCATCTCTATCACCTGCTTTATTGTAACATGTATTCTTCCTCACCAGCAAGGACAGAATATTTTGGGAAATATGCACTGAAGGAAGGACTTTGTATGTGCATGACATGCTGCTGCTCTGAACAAATACTGTACCAAGAGGAAAAAAGTTGAATATCCATTCCCATCTTCTGATGAATCCCTCAGAATTAAGCATGTCCTCTGTTTGTTTGTTTTTTAACATGAATTTTAGATTTGAGTAGGAGATTAATTAATCCATTTTCAGTTAGTGAGAGAAGACAGGCAGATTTGAGAAGAAAACATTTCACTATCACATGCTATTATACAGTGTCTTGGATCCAGGAGTTTTATTATTTTTATTTAAGCTTTCTCCTGTTGAACAGGAAACCTTGGGGTACAGTGGCAGCACCAAGAAAGTAGAAAGGTAAGACTGAAGTACTGTTATGACATTCAGTCTGCCAATAATGTTTTGTGGTTGGCCAACAATCTCAGGATGGCACAGCAGCACATAGAGACATGAGGGCAGAATTAAGGAGATTACATATTAAGTGTAGAGCAATCACTGTAATAAAAAATATTGCTGAACTACAGAAAATCTTCAATATCATGAATATTCCATTAGGAAACCATAGAAACTGGAGGTAAACCTCAAAATATCAGATAACATTACTTCCAGTAAAACTTAGAAGAATTTAGCAAGACGGTGTACTTCTTTGAGAAATAAAATACCACAACTTTTTTTTGCATACAAAAACTCTCTGGATTTATAATTAAGGAATCCTTCTTATTTTTATGGAAACCGTAATAGAGTCTGTATTAGCCACTGGAGATAGTTTGAAGTATGAAAGTCTAGTGTTCAAGAGTAAGAAGTCTTCCATTTAAAATCAGCTCAAAGAATCTGCATGGAAAGAATATACTTAAAAATTCTGCTTTACTTAAAACTCATTGTTTTATATTGAGGAATTATTTTATGTTGGCTTTTTGTTATTTTTTTTTTTAATGGAACAGCTAATATAAACTACTTCCATTTCATATCAACATTAAAGCATATTTTGATTGGAATATTTAAATATTGTGTTCATTAGTTAATATAATCCTTCAATATTATTTGCCTTATTTATATTATAATAGTTCCACTTTATTTCGGCTGAGCATTTGAATCCTTTAAATTAATTTATACCTAATTTTTCTAAGAGTGTTTGCAGAAACATTGTCAATGATTTGGTCATAAAATCCATGCTGAGCAGTATGGAATTTGCAAATAATAAAGTTAGTAATAAAGAACTGCCCTAAAATGTTCCCAGTTCTTTAAGTTAGGGCTTCTTTGGGTATATTCCAAGTACTTTAAAAATAATAATATGGATAGAAGGAATTACAGCCACTTTTTTTTTTGTGTGTGTGTTAAATCTTATTTTCATTCTTTCTAGATCTTTCTCAGTTTCATTTTTCCTGCATTTATATCCATGCACATTGTCTTTTCTTTTTTGTCTTTTCCTTCTCTGTGCTTTGAATAGATTCTCATGTATGAAGAGTGTTCTTGTTCTTGGCTAAGGATCTAGGAGCTATTAGAAAAGATTCTTCTCTTTCATCCATACTTTTGTTTGTTTGTTTGTTTATCCACTCCCTCTCTAGTTAGTTTGATATCATTCACCTTTCTTCCTCTAGATTTCATGAAGCCTCAGAGCACCCTTTGTTTCAGCCATATCTCTTTACATCTTCAGGAATTCTCACCTTCTTCCTCTTATATTCTTTTTAACAGGGCTGTGCACTGTGCAAACATAAATTGTTAATTAATAAAATAATTATTGAAAATTTCATTATGACATTACTCTAATTTCAAAGAGAAAGAAACTGGGTCTTCCTACATATGAAAACTTAGCAAGGATGAGCTTATATTTCAGTTTAAAAACTGAATTATATTTCAGTTTATAAATTAGTATCACTCTGAGATAATCCATAGCATTTTTTGCTTGTCTGTTGAAATTACTTAAAACTTGCTTATCCTACTGCCTCGTGAAAGTGAATAAAGGGAAAAGTATATCACAACCAAAATCACATTGGTCCTTACAAATTATTTGTTAGAGGTGAGATTTCTGATTGTGGTAAACTGAGAAAAATCTGAATTACTTGCCATGAATGTGCCTGCCAAACATTTCAGTTGTTTATTGTAGTCTACCTACTATGGAGTAGATAAAAAGAAATATCAAAGGAATGTGATAGGGAAAGGAAAAGGAAGGATTTAACTTTCTTTTGTTAAGGCATGTTCTCTATTTGGCTTCCCTCTGAGTAGAATGGATTATTATTAGCAGGGTTGAAGTCTGGCAACCAAGATCCCACGTGCATAGTAAAGGAAGGGAACGGAGCAAATGACTGCTGGGGCTGTCAGTGAGAAGGTAGAGGCTGAATCAGAAGCCATCTGCTCCTGTTCATTGCAGATGAAACAAACTGGTTTAAGTGATAACAATGCTTGCTGACCTTGGCCCGTTCATACATTTAGTCTCCCTTATATTTTCAAGGAATAAAAATAAATAAAAAATGTTTTGCCCCAGAAGATGTAATTCACTGCAGACTTGTCACAGACTCCCAGGAGTCACGACTGTCAAACCCCAACTGGAACTTGTTGTCACAGGCACCACAGGAAAGTTCCTGTGGATGCCAAAAACCCAGCTGAGGCACTGGCATTGACGTGACTGGGGACCAGACAGGTGTGTTCCCACACTGGAGAGTGCTTGTGTTACACAGCCCGCTGCTGAGCACCAGACACAAAGCCAGGGATCAGTCTTACACTGAAATGAAAGCAGGGAGAGGTGTGATTTAGAGAGAAGCCGCTGTTATTCAGCCTAAATTAGGGAAAGGGCAGAAATCTTAATTCATCAACATTAGTGAAGACCCCAGCCATTTGACTTACTTATAAAATATTGTTTCTCCATCAAGAGCCATTTCCATGACATGCGTATGCAGTGTTTGTAACAGTGTTCAAGGATGTGAATCTCTCTCTTCATTTTCATTTTGGGGGGAAAACAAAAAAAAGAACTGAGTAATGTTACTAAATGCTTTTAGTGAGAGCAGAGCAAATGTGGAGAAATTCTTTCGGATGTTGCACAGTTTTATTGCCAAGACTACTTTTTACCACTGCATGAAATGTTAAAAGCTGTTGCAGAAGTACGGCTGAATTGCAAGGAAGGTGAATGTTATTTTAATTGATGTGCAGAATTTGGGCTAAGTTCAATGGGTAATATTGTGAAATATTTGTAAAAGCAGGTCACTGTGGTGTACAAGTTGGAGTCAGTCCTATGCTACTGGCCTCGTACCCTCAAACTTTCGGAATGGATCATCATGAATTTACAAAGAATTAAGCCAAACCAAAATGTAGTCCTACATGATCCTGAACGTGAGCCTCATACTCCTGTGGTCTTTATTTATATAAAATAAGCTATCCACACATAATCCACTACCCACCATTGATTACCTAATTACACAATCACTCCATCAGTAAATCAGCACAACATCTGTGACCCTGCATGTCACTGCTGCAGCCCCCTCTGATTCCCCAGGAGCTTTACTGAGGCGGTTCTGCTGACATAATATATTCATTATCCATTAGATCTGGCACATGCTCTGCAGTGCTCAATTACAATACAATCGAGCAGAGGGCCTAGTGTCAGCCCATGTAATGACTTTCTGATTATCTGTCTTTAAATGATGAATGAAATGAAAATGTACTATTCAAACCAAATGCAAGATTGCTAAAGATGCTAAATGAAAATTTTACTTATATACTTTATGGAAAGAGGGATGAGGTTAGAGGGTAAGGGTTCGCCTCACATTCAGAAATAACAAGGTAGAAATCTTTTCTTAAGCTGCTGTAAAACCATCTGGTGGGACAGTGCTGCCTTTGATGTTACGATCTTGTGCCCGTTTATTTTCTTTCCATCTAACTGTTCTCAGTCTCCCAGTGATTCACTGGAAGAATGTAAATTTCAATGATTTTTCATCTAATTTCATCTTTTCCTCTTTTGTTGCTTGAGTTAGCTGCATGTATAATAACATTGCTTTCAACTAAACTTGATTACAGTGTCTCTAATAGTGAAAGACCTATTTCATTTCTTTTTCAGTGCTATGAATTGGGGGAAAAACACACTACCAATATCACTTTTGTCTTTTTTTTTTTTTTAAAGATTTTCATGTTGTGCAATACTAATCTGTAAAAGCTTAGATAACGAACAGTGTAGACCTGTGGCAGACGTAGTTTCTTACATGAGTTCTTAAAATCACAGTTTTAACTGAGTCTCAAGAAGTAGGCTTTGTCTGATGGAGCAAGCACAGCATGCCAGCATAAGGACTAGCTTTTTTCTGAATAGTAGTCTTCTAAGTAGTCTAATATACTGTCAGAAAATTCAGTATATGCCACGATTATAAGTCGATGGGAGATACATAAGCATTCTGCTGTTCAAATAATTATAAATCAGACGTTTTGAAGCTACAGTCATTTCTGTCCCTGTTTACTTGTTCAGTTACTCTAGTTATAACTGAAAATCCCATAAAGCTCCCTTTCAGAGCAGAGTTTAAATTTTACTTAAATCGTAGATTCCCATTTTAAACCACTAAGTTAAATATTCCCGCTTTTTGAGTAATATGCAGCTTCTCTGGGAAAAGTAGCTCTGTCTTTTCAATCAGTTGCAGAGCTAATCTGTTTATTTATTTATTTATTCCTCTTTATTTTTTCATGCAAACCAAATAGCCGACCTTGTGTGCATATTCCAAGGATAGGTTATTGTAATTAATAAAGGCAACTGGAACACTGAGCTCAGTGAAACTGAGGAAAGGCACTGACTCACCTCTGCAGTTTGTAAAGATGTCCAGTTCAGTTGTAAAATTTCATTTAGCGCAGAAGCTGAAATAAATTTGTTTTTCGAAATATTCTCCTATTATGGGAATTTGAGGGAAAGGAGAAATACAGGTGTGTTAGTAGTGCTTCATAATTTGTGGCAAACTTGAACTTCAAAGAGAAGTGAAGCTGATATGCATTCAGGGTTGAGTCAGCCCTTTTTAGAAGCTGAAGCACAAGAAAGATTTGTAGCTTCTTAAGAACTTTGAAACTTTCTGTTTCCCCCAGACCCCATATCTCATTTTAAGAAGATATTTAATAATAATGTTTTTGATGAAAACCAGATAGATATACCAGTGTCCTTAGCAACAGATTGAGGGGCTTTCTGCTCTTAGAAGTACAATTCATCTAAACCAAGCAGCAAAGTTGTTCGGATGGATGTTTAATATTTTCACTTTGCTGTAGAAGCCAAAACATATGAAAAGTTGAAATGCATGACAAGTAATTCTTCTTCATTTAATTTTCTTTATTCTTTCCTCACTGGATATAATCCCCAGCAGCTCTGAAGATTTGTAGTATCAGGTAACAAAGCTGGGATAATGCAGCAGAGTGCAAACACTAGGCTGCTCCTTAAAATGAGGAGAGAGTGATGACCTCTGGAAGAATAATGCAGTTTAGTGCTGCTCCACTGGATTTACTCCTGCTCATGCTTGTTAGCGTTAGAAGGCAGAAAGCCAGGCAGCAAGGAGAAGAAAAAGTGGAAGGAAAGTCAAATAAAGGTAAATGCTTAGAAAGACAGTGGAAATTTTTTGACTTTCATGTCACAATAGAAAATAGGCAAGGTTACAAATTACTTGACATAAGGATACATGCTAAAATAATTATTCACTGACTGTGCATGTAGTAAAGTGCTGTATATATGTTGCTGTAATAGCCTTATGACCATCTTCTAACATCATCTGACACGCAGTGCTGTGAAGATAGCAAGGCTGAGAAGGGCAGTCCAGAAGAAACTCCAGGACAGTCTAGAACAGTTTGGATATCTGCTTTGTATGTTAGCTAAAGATGCTCAAGAAAAAAAGTGTTTCCAGGCTCCTATGCTAGCTGGGACACATTCCCAGTTCAGTGATACTAGACAGCAACTCCTAGCCCTATTTTTCTGCTTATTCACGAAATATGAAAACATTTATGTAAGTGAAAGCCACAACTTTAAGGCCTTCCCTTGATCTCTGATAAAAGGGTAGCATGGTCATTACTAATAGATCTGTATGTGTGGGCAAATTTGAGATATACAGAAAAAAACAAAGGTTTACCAAAGCTGGTATAAGTTTCTGCTGAAATACGTTCTGATAGTCATGGGAGAGAACAGACTTATAAAACTTTCATTGGTGCTAATTGGAAATACTGTTTCAAGTCTCAGTAAAAATACCATTTTAATATTGAGCCTCCTAATATACTGATCAGTATTATAAATACTGAACAACTGGAAAGCCAGAGTTTTAGCCAACATTGTGGTTTTCTTATTTGTGTGCACTGTTAATAGCTGTTGTCAGCAATCAGCACGTTTCAAAGGCAGGTGTACAACGCTGTGGTTCTAACATTTCCTCTCATTTTTCATGTTTGATCACTGGTTTATCTCAGATAAATGACAAAGAAAAATGGTCCAGATGAAGTCATCTGCTTTCAGTTATAATCTTATTGCAACAGTGTTTTATAATTTGATAAATATAGGGAGAATAACGTGTCTCAGTTGCTTTGCCAATAAAGTTGGCTGCCTGTTCTGAGTACCATGGATTCCAGCCTCTCTCCCTTGGTTGTCAGGTTTTGATTGACAACGATTTTCCTATAGTTTTCCCCTGCTTCAAAATATCACGAGAAGGATATTATGCATTCCCAACCTGCCAACTTTGGCTGCATTACAGAGTGTTCAATTATGCTCTAATCGAATAGCTGCCCAATGTAGGCCACATAATGACTTCCTGATTATCTGACTTTAAATGATAAATGAAATGAATATGTAACACTCTGTTGAAATACAGGCTAGTCACTGAGCCAAATGAAAACTGATTTTGTTCTCTTTTGTCTGAAAAAAAAACCAAAAACCAAAAAAAAAAACAACTAAAAACCATATATTTTATTGTAATTCCATTCAGCAGTTTTTCTGTTGCTTGTTTTGCCTTCATTAAGATAAACATGGAACGTGTTGTCTAGGAGAACATTAGTCTTCACTTTTGTCATCAAGCAGATGCTGACAGTGTTAAACAGTGTTCAGATTATTCTCCTTTCTCTCTTTACATTTATTTGTTATAAAAAGCAAGGTCAGATTTATATGATCAGCTCCTATTGGGAATATTTCAATACATGCTGGCACTGCAAGAAGTCTGTTTTGAGTAATGTATTATACAGACAACATTAAGGTCTGAATAAATTATTTAGTGGTGATAGTGCTAGATGTTTTTCATTTCCAGTCTGTGGTATTAGTACTAAGCAACTGATATGGCATCACAAATCAAATAAACCTCTACCACCTCATTTGGGTAGCATACATTTATTTTGCCCAAGTTAGAGCAGAGTATCAGAATGATCCTTCAGAGGCTGTTGTGGAGATTTTCCAGTCTCTTTGCCCAAGAGCCTATGATGGACATTTTCTCAAAGCACATTTCTCTTAATCACCGAAGTGATTTGTGAAATGCTGCCTTGATCTGAAGTCATACATAGAGCAGCTCCTGATTTTGTGGTGCATTAGGGTAATACTTGTGGCTCCTAAGTCACTAGGAGTATCTTGTGATGTAGTAATTAAAAAGAATACTTGTGGTGAAGTTCAGCTCACTTTGAGCTTTGTTAATTGTCTCAAGCTCTAGCAGGGTCAAGGCCACTCCTTGGTCATGGTTGTACTTAGACTCTATTCTGAGCAATCTTTTTTTTTTTTTTTTAATCTTTGCCTTCATTCTGATCCCTCTCAGTTAAAAATTGCTTTGCTAAACTGATGTTGTGAGTAAAAATTAAATTAGGAAATGAGATGGACAATTTTGCTGTTTGTGCCTGGGAATAAGAACTTAAAGCTTCGTTAATTATTTCTTGAAATGCTCTAGTGATTGAAATATGTGTAAGAAACATTGCTTCTTTATAGAGGAGTTTATTGAGAATGACCCTCTCTTCTCAGAAATAAATCTCTTTCGTGGAAGAAGTTGATGAGAATCATGTAATGGGCAGATTAATAACAATCTATTCAACAAGGTGTGCTATCTATATAATCTATATAACAAGGTGCGTTGAGACACATTATTTCTCTGTGTCAAATGACAGCAGATCTACCTCGGAAATCTTTCCTTTATGCTTACATTTTCCCCCCAAGAATTTTTTTTTAAGCTTGCACTTCAACAGGTGATGGATGCATTCTGAATGCTTTAAAATACGTGGGTCGCTATGAAAGTAAATTCCTCCTTTTCATTTCTATGGAAACTACAACAGATACAAAGAACACAACAACGCTATTTGACAGGGCAAGCTCTCAGCTACAGAACACTCTTTTTCAACACAGGCACCACCATCAGATATGATTTTTGCCAGCGATGAACAAGAGCCTGCGTGCTGCGCTTGTAAGCATCTGCAGCAATGGAGGTGACCCACAGCCTCTGTTTCCACTGCTGAAACACACCACTCAACCCTTGCTGTGCTCACATCCACTCTTTGGTCTCCATAAATGTTTAGCAAGCATCAGTGAATGTCAGTGGGTGCCTTTTTTTTTTTTTTTTTTTTTTTTTTGTGTGTGTGTGTGTGTGTGTGTGTTGGGGAATTCAGTTCCCTACCTGTGCATCATACACACTTCCATGTCAGATCATTTTGTCAGACTGCTGGAAGAAGTTGGTCAGCAGGCAAAGCATCTCTAAGTAAACATTTTGGAAAGTGAGCATAGATTCTGTGGATGTTGGGAACAACTTCTTCAAGTGAACAACCTACCACTATGAATGTATAGCCTAGCTCTGCTTATCTATAAGTAGCCAAATGTTCCTTCGCATGTTTTACAACCATGTCAGAGTGAGCTTAAAGGTAATACAGCTTTAGTGTCAGCTGTATTTCAGTAATTTTCTTCCTGTTCCACTTCTAGCGGCTGGTAATACATTCTAGCAAATGTGAGAATTGAATTACTTGAAAAGAACTCTCAATGGTTTGAAAATAAGGTGTTCTTGTAGTTAAGTGACTAGATTGTGATTCAGGAGACCAAAACTCGCCCTTCATTTTTTCACCTGTGTCACAAACTGAGTGAACTTAGAGGAACTGAAGTGGGTTTTTTTTTTAGGTATTAAATAACATTGATTTTGAAGTGAAATGAAAATACAAGATTCTGAAAGGACATGGGGTTTCCAATTAAACTTCTTGGGGCTACATTTTAACTGTCATTTTAACTGCTATCTCACCATTGGAATACACAACAGAAGTAAATCTAAAGGTACTTGTGCTCTTACACAGTTAAAGTACTTTCAGATGCCTAAGTTCCCTTGATTTCATACTGCTGTGATTGTGATTCTTTAAATTAGCTACAGCTGAGCTGGTTGCAACTAATGGATAGCTGCTGTGAGTGTGGTTATTTCCTTAGTAGGTTGGAAGCAAGATGGGTTGTGGAAGGTATTTCTAATTTCTAAATAAGTAAGGTAGTATGTATATATACAACAAATAAATCTAACTAATTGAAATTGTCTCTTTCCTTTTACTTTCTTTATTCTCTTTTTTTTTTTTTTTTTTTTTTTTTGTGCTAATTGTTGTTATGCTAAACTGGTGTAATTATAGTGTGTATCCATACTGCTGTTATTGCTGCAGTGATTATTCTTACAGATCGAATGTAGGCTGGCTAGTTCACTGTTCCTAACCCCCTGTGCTTCAGTACAGTTAGGTACCTGTGTGTTTGTCCTGATTCCTGTGTTTGAATGTTTCTTTTTTGTTTTAACGTTTTCAGATAAAATGCTTTCTTTGTAGCTGCTGTGTTAATTTTAGAAATACTTGGGCTGCCTAGTTGAAAGTCACTTCTATGTGTCACCACAATGTAGATATATTTTCCATTGTTTTGTGGGTCTGAATAAAGAAGAAAGAAATACTTTCTCTTTGGTTTAAAAAGGATCTTGAAAAACCTAAATAATGCAAAATAAGAGAAGAAGAAAGAAGGCTAATTCAATTTTCTTAGATTATTTTCTGTAAACACTTTTTTGAAAGCATTCTCAAATTAAAAAAACCTATAAATACAACTAAGAGGTAACTTATTAAACAGTTGAGAGGAAGGAAAAACGTCTAAACAATGTGTGTTCTTTAAAAGTTACTCTGGGAAGACTGTGCTGATATAAAGCATTATAGAATATGACACACTTTCTTTTTTCTGCTTCCCTTTCTTCCAGTTCCTCTGTACTGAGGCGAGGGCTGTGGGGAAGATGGGCCTGGGTGCAATGTTAAATAGGTTTGGGCCTTGCAGAGTGCTTTTTTTGTAAAATCTGGTCACTGCATGTTGAAGGTGAGCTTTCCCAGGGGAGGGGAACAAGAAGAATCAGGGAACCTTAGTGCAAAAAGAGGTTGCGGCAGGGGTGTTTGTTAGACTGTCACACATATTTCCTGCTTAGCCTTCCGTTATGCTTCTGCAGGGTGAGAGCTTGTAGATAGTCCAGGAGGGCTGTGCTCTGATTAGTTCTGTAGTGCTTTCTTGGTCTGTAGGCAAAGTGAAGATGACATGCCAGCCATTCATCAAGTTTGGTATGAGTGTATGGATCACAGAAATAAGACCAAGAGATTGGAGTGGGTGATTATTTCATGAATTAAATTTGCTCATATTTTGATTGCCTCTGAGTTTAGATTATTTAGATGAAATATATAACTTGTGTCATGTCTGTGTGTAGAATTCATGAACCATCAGTATGCAGCATAATTACTGTACATAGTGCTTAACGATGATAGAGTTCTGTTGGCAAGTTTTGCCCTTCTGATTCTATCAAGATTCTTTCCTCTCAGAATCAATTAGTCCTTGGAAAATTCAGATATGAGCAGTAGCTCTGTGAGGTCCCTGACGTTGGGAGCCAGCGTGCAGCAGTTGTTCTAGCATCCTGCAGAAACATTTTTCCTATAGTGTTTCACCTCAAGCCATGAGAAACTAAGCTCAACTTCTGTGTCAGTTACACCAAGTTTGTGCATTTTGAGGGATTTGAATGATTGAGGGTGAGTTTTGGATACTGAGCAAGAATTGTTTGCGAGTGGATGTTAGTGCAGAATATGAAATAATCGTCTTTCAGAAATTTACATTAGAGAAAGGAGGCAAAAAAAAGTTCTTGTACCTCCATGAGTTTCAATGCATGGGGTGGTTCCAGGGTAGCTTGATTGTTTTTGAAAAGATTGAGCTCTGGACTTTGCATTTGAACCCAGTTTTCTGAGGAACATTTGTTGATATAGTTGTTATTGCAGTAATCAGTACTGGTATTCAGTCAAGTATTTATGCATGCACGTGTACGACTGCATTTGAAACTGAGAGTCTGAATTCAGAAGTAGGAAAATGTAGATGGATTTTATTGCAAGTGCATCACAAAGCAGTTCAGGTTCGTTAGGTTCTGTTAAGCACAGAGCAGTCTGTGTTGGGTTCAAGGGTTTCTTTATTTCAATTTCTTTCTTTTTTTCTTAAAAGCGCTCTGGAAAACAGTCTATCAAATAAAAATTGTTTTAGACAAACACTTTCAAAGCTTTTGTCTGTCACACAGTTTTCTGTACAGCCTCTTTCTATCAAAATAGCAACAGCTGCCTGAAATCAGCTTGTGTAGTGGGAAGAGGAAAAGGCCAGTGAGGAGTGTTCCAGAGGTAACGGGAGGGAAACAAATCAAATATGAGCCAAATTTGACAAGAAAAGGAGGAGGGAAGATGAGGGCTGCCCCAGAAGTAATGCCTTGAGAAAAGACGGCAACTGAACAGTTCACACCAAAATGGCGGGAAATGCTTTGAGCAAATGCCGTTGCGTGAGCAAGGGCTTTGCAGTGTTGGAGGAGTCAGAAGCAGCCCTTACTGGGTTGGAGCAGTTAGTTCTAGAAACGATTATCTAGTCTGGGAGTAAGTATGGCCACAAGCACACAGGCTGTCCTTGTCCACAGGCAGCACCAGCACTGCTGCTGGGCGCAGCTGAGCCCTTCAGAACCGTCTCAGGGTGGAAGAAGGTGTTGTGTTCCTTCCTCCCAGAGCAGTGCCTGCACCCCGCGGTGTGACACCCCAACCGGCTGTTGTAAGGCATGTGGTGGGACATTGAACGGCATGGTGCTGGAGAGGTAAGATCTTGAAATGAGTAGACATGTAAACTGAGATAGTGTTCAGGCAGAAAATGAACACAAAACTGGAAGCAGTTGTATCTAGTTGTTGGAGAAGTCTTCCTCTTTTGTTTCCTCCTCATTTGTTTGTAAATGTTTTGTTTACATTTTGTTAGTGCACAAAATGTAGCAGGGGCGGTGTAATTTGATGGTGTAGAAATTAAGAAGATGCTGTCTTTACGGCACTCAGGAGGGCTGGGCAACTTTGGGATGGGGAAGAACAGGCATGGAATGGACACCCAGCAATGTGACAGCTGGGGTATGTCATCACTTCTGTGAAGAGAGTGAAGCTCATCAGCTGGGTGTGCAAAATGGGGGCTGTGAGCCCCCAGTGCCATTTGCCCATCAGGTGTAATTGGTAAAATGCTTGCTAGAGATAAGCAAGTGTTAATGTGACCTTGCATTGGAATGCAGCTCCTACATTGTGTTTTTCTGTGTTAAGTTTGGGGGGAGGGTAAGAATGGGTCAGATAATGTACAGTGACAATTAGGATAATGGGTAAACTGTTATGCAAATGATCTGAAAGACCTTTAGTCATTGGGCCTAAATGAGAGAGGATCTGAATTTATAATGGCATGCTGTAAGTGCATTAAAAATAAATATAGGGAGAGGAAGAAGAACCAATTAACCTGAAAGGAGACATTGGTAAAAGAACTAAAACAAACCATCGGGCCATAATTCAGCTTGGTTCTGCCAAAACTGCTCAAGTACAGGAGTTGCTTGTGATAGTTCAGTGGGGCAGCAGAAATAACTGATTTTAAGGGAGAACACTGTCTTTTTAAAAAGAATGTAAGGATGGTTTTATTTGAAATAGTGAAGGATCGTCTTACTTACAGAGTATTTCCCTTCTAGATGTATAACTTTTTCTGCGAATGTTGAGATGTGTTTTCTTCTGTGAAAGAATACATTTGAGTATGAAGGCATCCCATCTCCCTTTGCAGAACAGAAGCGTAGTGTCTCAGTGTTCAACGTGGTAGGAGATTGGTGGGTGGAATCTCTAGGAGCAGGGAGTAGCCGTAAATAATTGTGGAGAAAAAAAAACCCTAAGGAGAGCAAGCTGAAATGCTTGCTTTTTCTCTCCTTCAGCCCCACCAATGTTGGCATTTCACGTAAGACAGAAGAGCTGAGAGGAAAATGCAGTAATTTTAAGCAAGAGGAAAAATATTTTGTAGAGTAAAGATAAATGTGATTTGTCTGATAATATTTTAATGGCAATATAATTATAGATAATCACTAAGATTTCTGCTGGACATTGCTTCAAAAAATTTTTGCACTTTGATTGTTTTGGAAATGAGATGCTCTGTTTTGACAGTAGCTAGCACCAGTCATAGTTGCATTTAATTTGTAATAAAATACAGGTATATACTTTACTATATTTGCAGCGTAGCAGCTTTTTTGTGCTGGAGTCATGTCACTTTCTTTGTAGAGAGCCTCTTTCAGAATTAATCCTTTTGCTTTCCTTTTTTTTTTTTTTTCTTTTCCCTGATGGTCATTTGAAAAAGAAGTATATTCAAAAATGTGTCAGAAAAGCATAAAAGCTAAGAAGTGGTTGTATATGTGTAGGATGACATTCTCCTAATGCTCTGTCCTTCAAATTGTTAATGAAAAATGTTCTACTTCAAACTGAAAGAGAAGAACATGACTCACATTGTTTGGGATTTGAAAACAACTGAATAAGTTGGAGTTGATGTACAGGCGTTATTTTGGAAGCTGGTAATTGTGAGTTTTCCAACCACTTATGCTGGCATATGCTGGCTGATTTAGCAAAGCATAAGTGGACAGTGTAAAGCTGTCCAGACTCTTTTGTATAAAACTTCCATTTTGATTACTGGGAAAAAAACATAAATTAAGGGAGGCAGTGCAGCAGGGATGTATATGTTTAAGACTCCAGGCAAACAAAAGTAAATCTGCGAAAAGTGAAATATTTATTTTCCCTATAAGACATTTTTTCAGAGATTGGGATTTTATTTCCCAGTCCTCTGTAATATATATACAGAGGAAAAGACGGAGCATCCAAACACGTGTAGAAGAATACTGAAAATCACTCTGACTTCAGCATTTCAAATTAGGAAGGAAGAAGAGTTAAGACAACAAAGCCATTTAGTGTGTATTTCCTGTAGAGAGAGGTGGCAGTGTTCAGGTGTCTGTGCCAGGCAAATCTACACTTTGCACCATTAGAGCCTGAGTCCTGGCTCCATTCCCGGCCTCTGCCTGTCTCCATCTTCTAACTGGTGGCAATTGACGTGGTGTTCTTGGGTGAAGCCAGCATTCAAAGCAGCAAACTTGATGTGGACTCGAGGGCTCAGAAAAGACCATTACATGCACTGTGATCTTTCTTAAAACCTCCCTACAGATATTAGAACAAGATATATGCTTTAACACTGTGAAGCATTTGTCTACCTGTGTGGGTTTTTGTTTTTTTTTTTTTTTTTACCTCATTTTCTTTTCTGGGTGTATGTGGTAAATGACAGATTGTCTCAGATAATATTCATGTGATACTCCAAAATAATTCTGCAGACATGGTAAAAGCTTTTAGAGACACTAAAACTGATTATCTCTTCTGTAGCACTTTTCATCTTCAAAGCACTTACCAACATTAACTAATTAATCCTCACAGCATCCCTCTGAGTTAGATATCATTGCCATTATACAAATGAAGGAATTGAAGCGAAACACTTTGTGTCTAGCTCAAGATCGCCAAGACGGTTGGTGACAGATGGAATTAGAATGCACAGACCTGTGTTTGCAGGCTCTTTGCTCAGACCACTGCACCATTTCTCTCTTGACGAATGTACATAGAGGTATTGGTAGTCTAACTATAGCTGAGGGCTGAGCTTGTTAATGAAATCTCGTTAGGAGTTGCTTTGATGGGAAACTCATTTGTGGTCAGACAGATTATTATCTTTTTCAAACCTTCTTTTGCAACTTTTCCCTGAACAGACAAGAGTGCAAGCACTAATGAATTGCCCCAGACGTGATGTACTTTGGTTGTAGCTATAGCTAATTGTAAAATGGTTTGAGTCTTTGCTAAGAACGTTATACTCTTTGGAAAATAAAGCTTGTATTTCTTGGTGGTGCACTGAGAAACTGAAGTCAGCAGTAGCACTGAGTGTCTGAATCCATTGTACTCTCTATGGAATTTGTCAGTGAGCTAACATGTTGGGTATCCTAGATCATCATCTTGCTGACTTCAGCTGTACTAGATGAGTTCCTGGCTGCACTCAGTTACAGGGAAGCTCAATGAAGAAAGAAGAGAACGTGGGTTCTCAAGCTGTTGTTTAGTGTAATGACAGTATTTTCCAATCAAATGACATAGACATTTCTTGCTGAAATTATCAAATTCTTGTGTAATTTTTCCCTCCCCCCTCCAGTCAGATGTAATAGGCAGGTGCAACTCCATATTGTTTATGATGAGGCTTGTGAATATAGACAGTGTTGGGGAACAAGGAAGGTCTTCTTCTGTGAAATTTTACAGGTTTTGTGAGTAATGATGTCAGAAATACTTGAACTGAATGAGGAGGATTACAGCATGTACTTTAAGGCAACTGCTGAAATGATGCTGGGCACAGGTTGATTACAAGCAAACACAAAAACAGGTACTAGAGAAAACGTAATTAAAGGGTGCATTAGCAGTGATTGCTCAGACCTGTCTGAAAGTCCACACAGAAAATCCTCCCATTTAGTAAGTGGAAGGGTCTCACTTTGCTAATTGTCAGACTCCAACATTGGCTAATGCTTTAGCAACCCTCAGTGAGAATATTCTGTCTTAAGGAGAAACTGCTATTTGAAGTAAAACTTGTTCAGTTGAGTAGAGGAAGTAAAAATGACACTTGGCAATCTTGGCAATCCTGTGCTCCCCACTGCTTACTCTGAGATAGCATCAAGGAGTTTTAAACTAGTGCAGCACTAGCTAAGTAGCCCACAGAATGCAGAAAGATCTAGAGAGCTGTACAACAAGATTCCATATTGGAATATATTTAATATATATTATATATATATAATATATATAGCTGGTGGTTTTTTTGTTTGTTCATTTGTCTCACACACAATTTAAATGACCAAATCAAAAAACACACACAAAAAAAATCAGATTTTCAGATTTCATTTTAAGGACCTAAAAGCATACATTTATATTCAGAATTGTGAGTTAGCTGGGTTTCAGGAAGGCTTCACAGTGTTTCTGCTCCTTGCTTGTATGTTCATACACAGCCATGACTTTCTTCTACTGAGTTGAAGATGTATGCTTCTACGTGCATGTTCTGTAATATTGGACAAAAATTGAAGAAAATACAATCTCCCTTTACAAACTTGAATTGTTTTAGAACAGCAAAGAAAGTAAGGCTAGAAGAGATAAATTTAACTCTCATAGGTGGCCTTAAATTGAAAGAGTTGGATTGAAAGTTGAGTATATTTGAAATATAAATTTATCTTTGTACTTCTGGTGTTCACTGGATATAAATATCAAAATAAAAAGAGTAATAGTGGGGTATGTGAAATACATGCCTTGCAATACATGCAAAAATGTGCCTTGCTTGGCTTAGTGCAACTGAACTTAAAATCTGTGCTTTTACTTTGTTGCTATTGCTGTATTGAAATGAACTACTCAGCAGAGCACCTTAAATTTCAAAATTCCATTGGACAGGTGTTGGGGGTTGATGATTTTCCACACGTCCTTTAGGAAGCTGTTTTTATCCCATCTGTGTGGCATAATTCTCTGATGAGCACTTTGCTTGCCAGCTGAGAAACTGTTTGCCAAGACAACAGCTATTTAGCTGTCTGTGAGGTGAAAGTACTGGGGCTGACGAAGAGATGCTGGAAATACCAGTACTGTGTTTTAGCTTTTTGTAGTTGCTGACTGAAGGTGGTCTCCAACAGGCATTGCTTTGCCTCTTTGTGAGTGCAGGAAGCTGCTCCAACAGGGGGCTGGAAGGAGTCTGGTGTTGTCAGTAAATAGTGCTCAAAGTTCAGCAGACAGGCTTTTAGAAAAATTAGAAAGTATAAAATTAATATTTAACCAGATTACTACATTTTGTCTGTTTCATTAATTTTTTATTAATTTATGAAAATGCTGTTGATGGAAATATTGACAGTGTTTGCTTTTTTTTTATTTTGTTGATGTTGTGTGTTGTTTTGTTTTTTTTTTTTAATTCTTCTGGTAAATGGAAACTGATCTTTGTTACGAACAGAAACCATCTAACATGCCATATTGGGTAAATGCTCTAATAAGACAATAATTATTAGAGTATGAGGCATTAATGTTTAATATTGTTCATAACTCAGCTTTAAGAGGTTCGTAACGGAGGTGAGAGAGGAATGCTGTCTTAAGTGTTTACGGTTATGTTAATATTAAGATATACTGTAGGAAAGAAAACAATTTTACGTTACCTTACCCTTTCTGTTTGTGGAGGTTATTCTGTAGAAAGCGTTCTTCCAAATTTATTTTAATTAAGCAGTTCTGCTACTTCAGAGTGAAGTAGCAGAAGCAACTCACCATTACTGTGAGCCCTTTGAGATCTTATTCACATCATTCTTAAAAGATGAGAATTCCAAATTCTTTTGACTTTGAACTCTGACTCCAAATTCTTGGGGAATAGAAAATCTGGAACCTTTACTCATTACAGGAACTTCAGTTGTTCCTTCTGCATCTCAAACAAATCCTAACACTTCTGTACTCTGTGGTTTTGCCTGTGCAGATAGATCTGATTCTCTTTAGGCAAAGTGCTTCTAAATAAGATGCTATCCTTTGAAAAGGAAGAGAAAGATGCTCAGGAAGTTTAGAGATGGTGCTTATTCAGACCGTAACTGAGTAAATACTTAGGAAGGAGGAAGAAAAACAATAATTTATTGTGGAAATGAGTGAAATATACAGCATGGTAAGGTTTCATAAGCCTCTCTAGTCATGGACATATTCTGACTGCCGTCTATTTATTTGGTTTGTTTTTCAAGTCTGAAGCAGTTGTTGATTATCGTCCTCTCCTTAGGAAGTCTTTATAGGAGACAAGAATTCTTTGTTGTGCATTAGAAATGAAAACATTTCTTAAAATTGGTGTTGTCATTTTGATGCTATATGATGACTACAAACATTCATATTTTCGGAGTATTTGTTGGCCCTATTGTCAGAGTATCTGTATTCTTACAGCCTTCCCTTGGATCCGTTCTTCTGCTTTCAATGTTTGCTTTTTGCTCACTCTTTTCATATTTTTATCGTATCTTCTAATCACAACCTGAACCAGTAATATTTGAGTTGAGTATTTGAGATCAACAGTCAGATAGAAGTTAAGTAGTACAAGTTCATGTATAGAGAATTGCTTCTAATACCAGCAGACTCTGAGCTTGATCAAACTTTCAGACTTACCAGTATTTTGTTTCTGGATTTAAGCATCTGTATGCATACTTTTAATACTGATACCCAATGTGTGGAACACATAACTGTTTATCACAGCCCAGCAGGCAGGATACAGGTATTTTCAAGCAGCAGTACTGTACCCTTATCTCAGTAGCGCTAATATCCCCTGCCAGAACAGACATGATATATTGAAGCATCTGTAACCATGCAGGATCTCTGCATATGCCTTGAATTTAGCCTGCAGCATGTCTGTCATCCGTGGTGATCCTAATGTTGCGGCTGATGTTGCAAGAAGCAGAGCACTGATGCTGACTTGAAATCAGTACAGTCATTATGGATGTGTGATTTGTCCATTAAGCTGCACTGTCCTCTTTTCCGCTTTCCCTCCTCCTTCCTTGTGCTCTGGCAAGTTTGCAAACATGAAACTTGGCTATTGGTTCATAGAGCGATGGGATGCAGATTGCAGACTAGATAGCTAAATAGAATGGTAGGGACCAAAGCTAGTTAATGAAATAAGTTCCAATCTGCCTCAGAAGTCTGTTGTGATGAATTTTTGGAAGCCTTTCTTTTCTTTATTTCACTGACTATATTAAATCTGACCCCATAATAAAATAAGAATAGTAGAATAGAATAGAATAGTAGAATAAGAACAAGTTCAATACTGAAAATCATTTTCTGTTTTATTATAAACAATATTTGCAATACTTCAGTGCTTAATTATGCCACGATTGTGTAGAGTCCCAGTCTTTGCAGGGCAGTGACTTACTGAAGTTCTATCTTTAAATGATAAATGAAAAGGAAGTTATGCCTTCCAGCTGCATATAAAACAGAGTTTATTGCTCCCTGTGTCTGCGTTTTGTTCGCTGGATGGGTGAGGGTGTGTGAAAGGAAGCTTAAAGGGTGCATGTGTTACACTTCTTTTCTAACTTGTCTTTGTGTAGTTATTTGGATACATTTCCAGTGTTGTTTAATCTCCCTGAAATAAATCTTCATGAAATTCAAAGGGGAAAACTATATGTTTGGGGTTAATCTTAGGATTTTACAACAGCCTTTAGATCAAATCAAAACTGTTGGCTGTTGGTGAACTGTGGGTTGCTCTTGTTCGTGTGAGTCGCTCCATCACACACTCCAGCATGGCACTTTTGAATTGCAGAAATCTGTCACTTCTGAGATAAACCTGCTAATCCACCTTTCTCCTTAGCACATACTCTGTTCAGTGGGCAGATTTCTTACAAGGGTATTTTCTATCACTTTTGCCAGTGCTGCCTCGGTGTCATAAGCTGATGGCTTTAACTGGTGATTTTCTGTTTTTCAGACTCAACAGAGAAATCCAAACACCCCTCTGTGAAGTGTTTCTGGAGTTTATCCCCTGCTGAAAGCCTCCTCTAAGGTAATAGTTACAAATGTCAGCACGCGCATTATAAACAAAATTTCTGAAAAATGTTTCTTGCTCATTAAAGGAACTCGTGAATTCTATAGCCTGCGTTATTTCTCAGTACCAGCAGCAATCTTTGCCAGTCTTGCTGGTAAATATCTATGGAAGCCTCTGTTCCTGTTACTTTTTGTTCATTTTTTAAAATCATAATTCCACTTCCTATGCTGTTCAAATTCTACAGTTTCAAATCTCTGCTTGTTATCTTTTCCTTTTTTTCTGGTTTCAGTATCTTGCTTGAATTTTTCTGTCCTTTCTGAGCAGTCCTGCTGACTAGTGCTTTTAGTTATTCTTTTTCTTTTATTTTTTTCTTCAACACCTACTCAACCATTTACTTTTATATTAAGAATATTTTTTATGTCCATTGTGCGTATTGGCGTGCTAAAAAACTTGTTCATTTTAGCTCTGCAATAACACTCCGTCCGGATGCGGTACAGTCTGCTTGTTGTCCGTGTGACTTCCAGAACTTTTTTGTTGTAATGGTTACTTATGGTTCTTCATGGATTCTCTTGTGCATTTTCTGTTAAAATTCTGTGGGTCGTGTCTGTGATGATGCATGTATATGCGTCTAAGCACATATTTAATATACAGCATATGCCTGTATGTGTGCGCACACATATACACACTTGCAAGTTTTTTTACTGTGAATATAAGGTACGAGTATATATATTGAAACATAAAAATACCCTGCTTAAATATCTTTTTCTAGAGAGGACATTCTTGATGATGTTATGGTCCTTATAATCTATTGATTTTCTGAGCTGTAGTGATGGCTTTGTGCTCTGCAGAATAGACAGCATCTGTTATATTGCTTCTGCTGTTGGTTCTCTTTTATTAGGAATAAAATTAGGAGTAGTAACAAAATGATTTGGGTAAATAAAAACAGGTATGTTATTCACAGTCCTTTGACTCCTTGTTGAAAATGAAAGACATGATGCATGATTACGTCTTCAGTGCTCCTTTTGATTACTATTATTGTTTAGGCGGAGGTATAGAAAGATGGTAAATTGCTGCCTGTGTGTCACTATTTTTTCGTTCACTGATATAGGGAATTAATGGCAAGGGTTTTATTCTGATCCTGTGTGTTGCCCTGGTACTTTTCCCCTTTGATGTTCAGTGGTGTGTCTATGGCAGTGATCATTTTTGCAGAAAGGAAAAAAAAAAAAAAATATATATATATATATATATATATATATATATATATATATATATATATATGTTATATGGCACATGTTAAACTTGTGGCATGGGGCTTCGTTGATGGCTTCACATTTTACTTTCAAGTCAGATGTATTTCAAGACCTTTTTCTGAGTTTTGAGATTTAATGTGGTAGCACTTAAAAATGCTGCATGCATAATTTCACCTTTTGCTTGGATTTTGGGTGACAAGTTCTGAAGGTTACAGCATTTCTTACATGTGCAGGATGTGTGAAACAGCCATCTGAGAACCCTCAGCATGTATTTGGTACAGACAGGCAAGACATGGAGTTAAAGGACTGATAACTTTGAGACAGTGATTGTTCTGGAAAACTTACTGGGAGTCAACTTAAGAAGTTTACTTAACTTTAAGACAAATTAATCCATTTGTGAAGGGAAAAAATACATTCAGAAACCTGGAGAAACATAGAGGACAACTACAGCTTTCCATTCATTAGTGTACTTACGTCACCTGACTTTGTTGTTGTTACCATCTTCATCTGATCCTCTTTTAGCTTCTCTGGTCCCAAAGACTCTGGAATTTGTTACAGTAATACACCATATACAATACCAATACACCATAGCACATGAGCAAGTTATTGGATCTGATCTTTCCTTTTTTTTTTTTTGGCAGCGACACCTGAAAGGTCATCAGTCTCTAAGCAGGCTTCAGATATTCAAGTGCACTTTTCAGCTATGAATTCATGTGTTGTGCATACATTAATTATTCATCACTGATAACTAGGGGAGAAAAAACATTTGAAATGTGACATTTTCTATCATAGGTCATGCTTTAAGTTGGATTAATTATATTAGTTTCTTCAATTAATCAGTAAGGCTGCTTGTGAGGACAACCATTTGGAATAAATAGTTCCAGTGATAAATTTTAACCAACAGCCTTCTTAAAAGGAAATAAATGCAGTTCATAGAATATGACCCAAACCACTGGGTTAGAGTTTATAACAGTGTTGCGCAGGTTGGTTTGTTGGTGGGCATTGTGCTCCTCAGTTTGGTTGTGGCTGTTTTTGTAGGGTTGAGTTTTGACTTTCTGCATTGAGACATGAGGAAAAACCTTTTCTCTCAGAGAGTGGTCAGGCACTGCAATGGCTGCTCAGGGAGCTGGAGGAGTTGCCGTCCCTGGCAGCGTTCAAGAGGCATCTGGATGAGGAGCTGTGAGACCTGGTTTAGTGCTTGTGGTAGCAGTGGTAATGAGAAGATGGTTGGACTAGATGATCTTATAGGTCGTTTCCATAGGTCGTTTCTTGTGATTCTATGGTTCTATGATTCTGTGACTGGTCATGTTGGCAGTTTCCTACGACATCACAGTTATGCTTATGAAAAAATTAAGCAATTTGAAGCTATGTTCTCTGCCTCGTTCGTGAGACTCACATGATTGAAGAGCTCAGGGTTGCAAAGCAGTCTTTGGCATTGGAATTGTTTGCATCTTTTATATCTCTAAATGTGTTGTGGAACTGATGCCTTAGGTTTGATCCCAGTTTATTTAGGGCCACAAGCAACCATAACCAGTTGAGGAAGAGGCTGAGTAGGCAGTTTCTTTACCCCTTTTTAACAAAAGATTTCTATTGCTTCTGTCTTATTTTGCTGCCTCATATGACAAATAAAAGAAGGCTTCAAAATGCTTTATGTATTAGCGGGCTTATTTTAAAATCTGGAGATGTATTGTTTTGGAAATGATTGCACAAGAGAAGAAAAGCAAATTTGAATGCAGACATTGATCTCAGTACTTGGGGGGGGTTATAAACCAAGATTTTGCCAGTTACCAAGAAAAAGCGATGCTGTTGTAATGGCTGGGTCCTGTGAAAACACTGGATAGAGAGAGTAATGAATTACTGGAATAACACTGACTTCCCACTGGCCGTTATTATTTGCTCAATAGCAGTGCTCAGATTTGCTTTCTTATATTCCAGATACATCAACTATACCAGTTAATTTTGTTCTATAGAAATCTTCAACTAACTGCACTTAGTTTCTCTAGTGAAGCATATTTTGTTTTAAAAGGTCTTTGTGTTCCACAACCACCCCCTTACACACAAACCTTCTATTCATGTTTACTTCTGACAATTTTTTGTTTTTAATTATTTCTCTTTGGCTCCTGCAAGCTTACTGCAGTTGGAGTAGGCACTCTCTTTCAAGAAATTTTCATGAGGGTACTTCACAGCCAGCTAGAAATATTTATAACCTTGAAGTTGTCTTTGATCCTAAATCAGCTTTTAATTGCCAATTTAGTAAAACTGGAAGAATGATCCTATCGTTTCCAGAATACAGAAGATATGAATGCTGACTCAGGGGGCTGCAGTTATTTTAAGGCTTCTATTACTAATTATAGCTAACTTATTAGCACATAGAAATTGCTGGCCTTCCTGAATACTTGCTTGTGTAGAATTTGTCAGCTAGTGGATTAATTTCCTGAATGCTTACATGGACTGTTGCACTACTGAAATAATCATGGTGTTATTTATGTGAAATTTGGGGTCACTGAGTAAATTCCATTCCTTACTTATACATGACAAATAGGAAAACACTATGAATCCTGAGCTATTTGTGTAGTGTTGTAGAGAAAGTTAGATTCAATTTTGCATTTTTTCTTTCAGGATTGTGATGAGCCTTGACATTCTCATATGTACTGAATGTGATTTTTTTTTGGTGGTAATGATTGGAATATGTAGAGTGATACTTCATGACCTTTGTAACCTCACTTGCAGTATTGTGCTGAATACATCAAACAAATGTTTGAATTCCTGGAGAAAGTTATAATGCACAAAACTGTTGTATGAAAGACCTTCAGCTCATTTTCTAGACACACTTTGCTATTATGATCTTCAAGAAATCTCTGTAAGGTCCTTGACAAACTAAAAAATACTGCATGTCAAGATGTTTTTTGCCAACATGATTCAATCTTTGTCCAAATATGCTTGTTTATAAAACCTTACAAAAGATAAAGTAGTGCAAACAAGTGATCAGCACCATCTATTTCACAGATATTTATTTTAGTTTTATTTTCAAGCCTTCTCTATGCTACAATTTCACAATATATTCTGAAACTGATATACTAGATACTGGAGATAAGGGACATGTTCAAATGCAATCAATTCCCAGTCCTCTCTGATTTGTTTTTTTTTTTTTTTATTGTTTTTTTTTTCTTTTTTTAAAGTGGGGAAACAAAATAGATCTTTCATTTATGTGCACTGTTTGCCTCATTCCTTGGACTTTGATATGAAAAGTAGACAAATGTTGAAATCATGCAGACATCTGTAAAATAAATGAAAGCAGGTTTCCCATTGAGGATAGAGGGGCTATAGAAGAGAAGATTGATCTCTAGCATGGAGGGCAAGAGCCCTGAATTAAGTGTCGAGCTCTATTATGTTCAGTTGCTGCTTGCTTTCTACGCAGTGCAACTTGCAGCCAGAGTAGAAACCTCTCATTTTGGAGAAGTTCATGAATTATATTTAAATCTCTGGTTTTGGATTACAAAATCAGTGCTTTGACTGGATTTGCTGATTAGCAAGTTGTATCAGTTCTTTATTTAGTAATAGATGATTTCTTTGTGCTATTTAATAATTGCTGAAACTTAGCTATTAAGTACTGTCAGATATCTTTCCTTTTGGAGACACAAACTTTTAATTTAGACAACTTATATTCCTGTTGCTAAGTAGACAGCAATAAATCTTATTACTTCCCCATTTGATTCATTTTTTCGTTGGATAAGAATAATGAAAATCTGAATTAAATAGTTTTCTCTCCTGTATTCAGTGTCAAATCCATCAGTCTGTCAATGTATTTAATAAAATGGGAAGAGGGACTTCCAGCATAGCTGCAGATAGTAGTTATTACTGGTTCTTAAGTGGACTTAGTAAGAAATGCATGGGTTGCTCTGAAAGTAATGCCTCCAACTTTTTTCTGTGGAAACTACATCAGACACTGGAATAAACTGTCAGCTGCAAAACACCATTTTTTAAACACAGTCACCACCAGTAGTCACCATGCACTTGTGCCACTGATGAACCAGAGCCTGCATGCTGCACTCTTAAAAATCTGCATAGCCATCTAGAACGTGGCTTGTCTTTTACATCACTGTTACCACTGCTGAAAAACACCGCCTCGCTGTGCTCGCATCTGCTGTTGGGCATTTCTAAATGTTCAACAAGCATTGATGAATGCCATTGGGTGCTATGTTTTCTGCAAGAAGCAGTTCAGTTCCACAGCTTTGCTTCCTACACACTTCAATATCAAACTGCCCCTCTGCTCCCATCTGTCCCGTGGCATCTCAGTGTAATGGTGGAAGGTTTAACCTCCTCCACCATCCCACCAACATCCCCCTCCGACACTGAGGACCAACTCAATAAAATAGGAGGCATTACTTTTGGAGCAACTCTCATAGACTCTTTCTGACACCTATCCCAAAGTCTGCAGTGAGAGTTGAATTAAACATTGCCTTAACAGCTACTGCTTATCACATTTATTTGGATACTCCGTACTGTTTACTTTTCTCCCTATAAGGTGTGCTTTTGCAATAGTGAGGTATCTTTTTGTGTCAGTAGCACAGGAACTCTGTGGATAGATCAAAGCTTGCATTTGCTTAATACTAGTCTCTGGTTTAAGTGTAAAGAGAAGAGGACTGAAGTAGCACATGAAAGCCCTGTAATAGCACTGTAATCTCTCAAGGCGTTAAACAGAATTGCCAGAAGAAATCTTGTAAGAGCAAAGTGCAACAACAACAACAAAAAACACACAAAAAAAACCAAAAACCAAAAAACAACAAAAAAAAAACCCACCAGAATTGTGCAGTGACTTTCTCTGAAGATGACTTGCTAACTTTTAATGAAATGCCAGCGTAGGAGGAAAAGGGTGGATAGGGAAAATGAAATATTGAGGCAAGGTGTTAGAGCAGCACTTATTGCTTATCATGTGGAATTAGTGACTGTGCAATGTGTGCATTCTGTCTAGAGTACACCTAGCGTTTTGGTATGTACCTATTTAGTGAGACTGACTACAAGGCAAAAAAAAAAAAAAAAAAGAAGCTTGTTTACATAGCAGCTGTGGATATTTTTGCATGTTAGCGTACATTTGCACACGTGGGTGTGCATAGGTACGGAAGTACATGGACATGTATGTCTCAACATAATTGTAGTTTTCTGGTACTCAAAGAGAGTATGGGAGTTATCGAAGGGAAGACATGATATATTTGTATAATGTTTGAGATTATTTGCATTTTGTTTCTTTCTCTTATATGACATTGAATAATTCGGACATAATTTCCTTCATATGTTTAAAAAAAAAATGTAATCACTCTGTACTAAACAAAGTAAACTCCTATTTTATAATTCCTTATTCTAAAATCTCCTATACATTGTTTAACTGCAAAGTTTGTCATGTTCTGTGTTCCTTAAAGACTGTTTACACGTTCTTTGCTGACTTATCTATTTATAAGCATGGTTTCTACTGATGGTGAAATAAAAAAAACTGTTCCCTTTGCAATACTGCTATTTCTATTTGCATCGATAAAAGAATATTTCATGTTGTAATATCCTTCAGGTAATACAGAATGCTTCAGTTTCAGGTTGATACCCCAGACACTACAGGGTGATGTTGAATTTAGGTGTCTGAAAGCTATAGATCATCGCTGCTAAATAGTTATACCATGGGCAGGAAGAGATGAAAAAGTGAGAAACTGATGCATGACTAATGCTGCTGTATGCAAATTATCCTGTTGATGAGAGAAACTATAGAAACGAGGGAAAACACCACAAAGTTGTAGTGATGTCCTCGCTTTTCTTTGTGAGGGTCTTTGTGATTTCTCCAAAGGATGTTGCATTGCAGGGCACAGGGGCTTTCAGAGGTGGCTCCTTGTAATCTATGAGGCCATGACCTTAACAGATTAAATAGAACAATGAGTTTGTGTTGTCAGTGCAGTTCTGTCTAGAGGACAAAACATTTCATTTAGAAGGTAGATTGATGGTATTAGAGCTTTGAGTTGATTTACTTTGCACGCACAAATTTACTGTAAGTAGTTTTTTATTAAACCAACCACTGGATTATTAAAGGAATTATTCTGGAACAGATGAGTTGATTTAAAAGAAGAGTAAAGGATCAAAAACCTCAGAATTTACTGATAAATTCCATCCCTGCCTCTCCTTTGCTCAGAAACACAACATCATCTTTTTGTTTGATTGTTTGTTTGTTTTTTAACCTATCCTCTAACAGAAGGGCTGAAAGCAGATAATCTTGTCCCTATGCTAACCTAGAACACCAAAAGATAACTGAATAATCATGAATTCAAGTAATTATTGAGGTAGAGGGATACATCATCTCTTAGTATTTTTTTTTTTAATGCTTTTGAAAAATGGAACAAATAAATGGCATCAATTACTTGTGGTCCCGTGAGCTGTTGTAGCTACACGGTTCTTCAGAACAGTCAGAGAAATATGTTATGAAAATGTGCATCTTTTCCACAAATGCATTTCTTCATTCTATGAGATTACCTAAGTGTTTAAATAAACAGTTTATACAGAGAGCCTTTTCTCTTTTCTTTTTCTTTCTTCTTGTCTTTTCTCTACCCTGCAATGCTCAGCAGGTGTTCACATGTTTTTGTTTTTTCACTTCAAGCTATCAGTGTGAAGGAATACCAATAAATGTGTTAAGTTTAGATAATCCAAAATTCCCTTTGCTCAGCTTCTTGTTTTATAGTTATCTGTGTGGGTCAGAAATCTATAGCAGTGTGTTCATCTTCCACCCAAATCTATTCACCAAGCATCAAAACTCATCAGTGAGATGGAATAATGCCATTTAATTAGTCTTTGATATACAGTTTAATTAGGCCTTAATAAGGGGTAGTGCATCCTAAAATCAATTATCTTGCTCTTCTTAATAAGAGCAACTAATTAGTAGGTAAATCGCCACAGTTCTCCTTTTATCCTACAGTTTTCGCAGTCCTGCGGAGGAGATTAGGCTGAGGAAATTACTTCCCAATAGCTCAGAGAAATTTCGAGGTATATCTCAGAAGGTGCTCTGCCAAACACTCCGTGGTACATAAAGAAAGAAAATGGAAGAAGCCTTACTTCTACGCTTAATTTCTTGATCATTTTGCCCAAATTGCAGATGTGAAGTCACCTATGTGACAAAAGCAGAACCGAGGTGCTGCCCTGCCTGCTGCGCGCCCTGACTGCTGCACTCCCCGCCCCAGTGCTGTGCCTGTGCATGGCTTCGTTTCAGTGCAGCAGTCAGTAGCCCAAATACCTATTTCATGGAAATTGGTGCAGCTAGAAACGAAGGATGGATTATGGGCTTTAATAACATTATTTACAAAATATGACTCTATGTGGAAGAAATGTTTTAGATTACAAATGCCAAAAAGGAAGGAGGGGAGAAGGGAAGTCCAACTTCATATGAGAAAGAACACAGTGGCTCTCCATAGCTACTGAAAATCATGCATTGGTGAAATGATGTATTCTTTTGATATCCTTTCCTGATTCAAATGTTTATCTCAGTAATTTTGTTAATGATCTTAACAATACCAGGAAGCTGAGAGAAGTGGTACTGCTATTTGACTTTTAACTGGTGTGGGACAGGCAATTACAGTAGTGAATATCTGAACCTCCAGACACCATCATTTACTGCGTGTCTGATGTTACATTAGTGGTCTTGGTGTTTATCTTAAGCAGAAGATAACCCGCTGCACTATTTGGCTCTACTGCATGTTCTCTGTCTGTGTGTCCTGTGAGAATGTGCAAAAAATCTTTATAGATCCTAATACAGCCCACATGCCACAGCATCTTGTGCTTTGTGCACACATGGAAGAAAGCAGATCTCTGACATCCATGTGAAATTGCTGAGTACTTAAAGACATTCAGTAATAATTAAAAGAAAATGAAAAGACAAAAACAACAAAAACCTGTTTAACGCACACTGTGTTTTAGGTTTGTCTTGATCCTATTGTGCTTAATGTGGTGAATTCTCAAGTCTGACTGTTCCTTTCTAGTTCTTTTAAACATCTCATCCTTGCAAAGTTAGCAGTGGATGAAATTTCATACCTGTGAAAATGAGAATGTATTGAATTCTATCTGAGAAAACAGGCAAAATTGAACATAATTGATATTTTTGAACAGTGTTTCAGTTAGATTTCAGATCAGTGAAATGGTTACCTTGTTTCCTTCAGCCTATTACTGCCCTGCTGCCACTGCACCAAAGCCTAAGTCACTGGGCATTGAGGTACAACCCCGCAGGAAGCATATGAAACTACTTTAAAAATAATAATAATAATAATAATATAGCCTTTCTGTTATTAATGTTAAAACCTATTGTGGTTGTTTTTTGTTGTTTTGTGTGTTTGTTTGTTTGTTTGTTTGAAGTAGTTAACAAGCCAGCCTGCCTGTAGCAGAAAACGTGGTCACCTTAATACCATCAGTACATTTTATTTCTATCAGACCTCTTAAATGTCAGGTTACTACAAGCAAGCTTAGATGAACTACAGGCAGGCTGGCTGTAAAATTGGCCGATCTGTATGCAGTTAAAGGAAGTTGCCTTGTTTTGTTTTTCCTTCATGAAGAAGAGCAGAAGAGAAATTGTAACAGTGCCTTCTAACTCTGCCAAAGAGCATGATAGCCTGGATTGAGTCATTGGACAGGAGGAAATTCATCTCCTGTGCCTTCATACTTTATCCTTTATTTGATAATGTTTATTCTGTGGCCTTCTCTGATGTGGGGTGTGTTTTCCACACAATATCCATAAATTATATATAGTGATCGTCGATGCATATTTTATTTAAAACTGAAAAAAAACTGGCAAACAGTACTCAATGTCAGTGAATTAACAGTTGAGCAGGTCTGTTCAATTCTGTCATCTTGTCTTCTCAGAGGAGCTTGGACATTCTTATGCTGTCATCTTGCTGTGGTTATATCACGATTTACATCTGTAGCTTGTAAACAGCAGTAATGCAAGCAGTTTGACAAGTGGCACTTTTGCTAGTAAACAAATCAGCAATGCACTCAGAGTGATTAACAAGGATTGCTAGCATTTGAGATGGGGTCAGTGCCTGAAACACAGCTTGCCCTAAGTAGCCCTTCCAGTTTAGGATGTACCAATTAGGGGAAAAATAAATAAATAAATAAATGAGCTTCCAGCTTCAGTTGCAATACTTGCATAAGAACTACTAGTTTTTATGAAATTTTTGATGGCATCTGATCTTGCATTCTGTGGGTATTATCATTCCAAAGACTGACCGAAAAAATACAAAGTGTAGAGCAAGATTTTTGTTGTTGTTCTTTGGATGTGTAAAGGAAAGAAGCGTCAGGTCAAGAATCAAACTTTATCTGTGGTTACAACTAAAATTTAGCAGTCATGTCAGTAGCAGAAGATGGAAGAACAGTAGTCTTTCAAATTCTGTGATAGTTCTGCTTGTGTCTATTCATATTGTTCTTTGATTATTTGTTAAGTAGATTTGCTCAAAAAGGAATGCATCAAGGCTTCCACATGACTTGTATGCAGTTATCTTGAGGTAATGTTTCAGAGCCTCAACACTGATGTTAGAAGTATATTTGAGAGCAGTGCTTTGGCTTGAAGAAGCATTTAGATGCTGAAGAAAAATGAGATTTGAATCATTAGAATAAAATCACCCTGAACTCAAGTTCAAATGATTACAGCTGTAATGACCCATGGAGTTGCTTATCGTGAACTGTTCAGAATCCCACTCTTAACCTTATTACAATTCAAATTAAACTGTTATTTTAAACTACCAGACCTCTTTGCAGGGAGAGACCGGTGTCTTGACTGTTATCCTCTATGACTGTTCAGTCGTGCCTCGATGCAAAGCAAGTATAAAACACGACCAAAGGAAAAAGATGATTCAATTATTTAAGATTAACTTTGCATTGATACAAAGGACTACACAGGGTAACTGGTGATGCAAATGAGCTATAGGGTGACTGAACTTTGCTCTTTAATATTAATGAGGAGTTGTTAGTTTCTCTAGAAAACTGCTTTGTTACATACCTGTATGATTTTTCTGTTTCCTATCTTCTCTTTATTGTCGATGGTCTGTGCTGATGTAAAGGCTAAGATCAGAACCATGAGATGCAGCAGGTTGAATGGTTTTACTTATACATCTCATCAGCAGGAATTTGATTCCTGTCCTCCTTCTCTTCTTTGAGGCTAAGCCTTCTAGTCTCTCCAGGAGTCAGGAGAAAAGCAAAAATGTCAGCAGCTGGACAACAAATCATAAATTTATCATGCCTTTCAAATTTAATTTAACATAATAATTTAACCTTGTCTCACTTGAAACACCAGTAAGTTTGGTATTTCTTTTCATATGGACTTCAGCTTACTTTGTGCACTGATAGATGTTTTAAAATATTCCCTACTCCATTGGCTGTTAATCATTTTATGTTCCAGTCTGGGTGCATTGAGTAAACAGAATCCTATAAATGCAGTCACTGATGAATAACTTACTTATCCTGTTTCTTCCTTGCTACCGCAAGTATTTCATTCCATGTTTTCTATCACTTCTTGCTGTCCCTGCATTTTGTCTTTTTCTTTGATTGTTCTCTTCATTTTCAGCTTTTGCTTCTTAATTTGTCTCTCATTTTACATCTCCCTGCTCAAAACAAACCCCATTACAACTGAAAGATGAAACAAAGTCTTTCTTCCTTCTCTCTTTGCTTTTTTGCACTATGCATGGGGATTTTCCCTTCTCCAGAGGCAAAGCTTGTTACAGCTCCAGCCCAGGGTAGAATGTAACAGTTTACAGCAAAATTCCAAACTCTTCTCAGCTTTTGTGGCTCTTGCTATGGAGACAGCAAGCTTAGCAATATACTGAGTATAGTTAAAACAATCTGCTGCCTGCTGCTCTTGCTAAAGCTTCCTTGTGCTGGGAGGGAGACTGGGTTGCCAGGATGGAGGATGGCACAGAGCAAAGCTGGGAATGTATGTAGATGATGGCTTCAAATTATTGGGTTCGTTTTCAGCTCTCAACAGCCTTCTTTCCTACACAAGTGAGTGCTTTACCTATGACTACAGCAGTCTTCAAGCTGGATAAATGTGTAAATAGTAATTGACTTATCTTGACCCATTGTTCCATTTCAGAAACAGGTTATTTAACAAATGAATGTCAAATGCTTTCCCATGATTTATGAATTGTACTGCTACTGCACGGGAAGTGTTATGACTTTGAAGTTAGAGATTAATAACAGAGGCTTTGTATTTATGTTACCATCCCTTATAGCCATGATTAGTTGTGGTTGAATACCACTCAGTCACGTGGGAATCTTACACCAGATAACATCTTTCCTTTCCTGTACAAGCCAGTTTTTATACTGAACGGTGTACCATGGAGAGGGGGAATACACATACCCCAACTATTGACAGGCTAAAAGCCACTGCCATGGCAAAGATCTTTTTAACTTCTCTGTACATAGCTGAACTCATCAAGTAACTTTTCCAGTCTTCCATTTCTGATGACTCTGAATCTCTCTTTGCTGAGGCTCATTCTCTCTTTCTTGCCTACATCGTTTTGTGGGAATTTTGGTGAGAAGGAATCTTTCATAGCTGTGAATCAGCTTGGCACAGTTCTTCTGAGTGACCAAGTACCATTATCTTTTCCTATTCCAGTGATCTTTAGACTGTCATTGTATTTGAAGAAGCTAATCTCCTCAAGGGAAATTACAGTCTCATAAGGCTCATTTTGGTCTTCTTAAGAAATCAAAAGGCCCACATATTCTTCCCATTTTTGGCTACCCAATTTTCTGTTCACAGCTGCATGTGAATCTTTTCTGTGTATTTTTTGCTGGTACTTAGTATCAAGCCACTGAATGAAAATCTGCTTTTGTACCACCATTTTAATTTCTTTGTATGTTTCTTCAACAATTTTCCTGTAAACTGTCATAATAGTTAAAGTCTGCAAACGTTACTTCAGTAGATGGGGCCAGCTTTGAGGAACATAATTGCCCTAAAATGTTCCCCTTTTTGTGCAAGCACTGTAGTATTGGATTATACACAACCATGGTGTGGATACAAGAGACTAAATATTCTCAGCATGATCACTGTCCATGGAGTGAGGGGAGATGCCTGCATTCATTAGTCAAGTTTCCTCTAATGGTTTTTTTCTACATAACAATTTGCAGGAAATAAATACATTAAAATTCATAAGCAAGTGCATTATTATAAATAATTATTCTATAAATATGGTACTTGCTAAAGTGATCAAGCATTTATGTATGGATATATAAAAGATTACATTAGTTCTGGTGAAAAATCAGTTCCTATTTATCAAAATCAAGGAGCCACCCTTAGTAACATGAGAACTACCAGTATTTTTCAAAATATCCACGTGACTGAGTAGCTTCCCTACAGTGGGGTGCAATTAATTTCATTTCTCTTAGTAATTTGTGGTCTTAAAATTTAATCATCAGATGAGAAATGTATATTTATTGATGTTACTTTAAAACCACTTAAAAAATACAGGTGTGTGGTATTGTGGAGTCAGTAACAGATGTTATTGGCAACTAGTTTCTCTCATTTCCCCTCTACCCTGTGGAGTAACTTGGCTCCAGAGATTTTCTTATGAAGTAGGAAAGCTATAGAGTGTAAAACCTGTGATGGAGACAGGATTATGTTGACCAGGGATGGGATATTGTTTAATGCATCATAGTAATGAAAGTAAAAATAAATAATTCTACTTGTACCTCCCCGTTAGCTCTAATTAAAGCATTGACTTTAATTCATTTGAATAAAATTTGGTTTTAAATATGTAAAACTTCTTAAGCAGCCTAGTAAAGATGTGCCTATGAAAAAGAGAAGAAAGTATTACAGAGAAGTTCATTAGGTGATTTTTAGGATCTTGAGCAATTGTTCAGCAATTGAGAAAGTATTGCCTTGTACTTGTCATCAGTAGATTTGATGGAAAGATCACTGGGGAAAAATGAACATTTATACAATTGAGAAGGAAATTAGTGTTAAGAAATAGTATTCAGACACCTTGAGGTTATAAAGGGAAAACTAGCTGGATGATAACCTGAAATATGACTGCAAAAGTGGTCAGTATTACCATAAGAATCATGTACCAAGTCATCTCAGTTTTGAACATAGGGGACTCCTTCAGTAAAATGCAAGCAATGATAAATTCGAGATACCGTGTTACTGATAAGTCTGATTGTAATCTGCTTAGAGAAAAGCAAGATAAATGATAAGGGAGCTAGCATGTATAAATAATAGAAATGCTCAACAAACACTAAGGGAAATAGCAGGGTTTTGTAGACATAACGGGGCATATTTTTCATCTGCTCACCTCTTTTGTAACAAGGGCTTTGACAGTTCTGTTGCATGACCAAGATTTTAAAGGCCACATTGTTTGTTTTTATAAGTGGCATTGCACTGCTTAAGAACGTGACACAGACAATGCCTGAAGACTTTTTCTATGGAACAAAAGCAAAAATCACAGTTATGGCAATTTAGATTATACACATGCATACCAATTTTATATTTACACATAAAAATTAACGTAGTGACCATTCTTCTATTCAGACATGTACCTTGTGACCTTGGTTGAAAACTGTATTCTTCAGCACACAAGGCAATAGAAACAAGCCCTCAAATTAAAAATAAAATAAAATAAAATAATAAAAAAAAAAATCTGGAAAGTTAGAAGTATTTCACTATGAGTGTTTCTTGTCTCCTGATAAAGGGATTGACTGTTAAGTACAGCAGAATTAGTGGTTACCTATCAAAGACGAAATATTTATGTTATCCTTTATCAGCAATTTCATGAAAGTAGCATAGGTTTTTCTATGCTTCTAACAATATTTAATCCCTTTTGGCATTGTCTCTGGTAACTTGGTGGGTATTTTGACATGACTTTAATAGAAATAAAATGGTGTCTGTTGGACTCTTGTTTATCTTGTCACATGTTTGGCACAGAGTTTGAGTTGCCTTGCATTATTAATTGTACTCATTAAAATGTAGCAATAGTAAGGGGGAAGTATTTTCAGAAGAGGGTTTAGCTTCAGTTGAAGTCCTGTAAGCTGTTAGGTAAATCAAAACAGCATAGAAACTCTGGAAACATGGGACATGCAGCCATAAATTGAAGTATTCTTGATTATGGGAAGGTGTAAATTAATTTGGCAGAGAAGTTATGACAAATATGTCTGCCCATTTTAGAAGCTGTCCAAACGAGCTCCAACTCAACAGTTTCAGGACCAATTGATTAGAAAGTATGCACACATCAGAAATTAAGGTGGTAGTTGTGTTTGTATGGTTATGAACAAGCTTTGTCCAGACTGTGATTTTTTTTTTTTTATGTGAATTTTGGCAGTATAGAAGAAATCATGGCAGCAAACAGTAGAAATAAGTCCTAACAGTATGTAATGGTTTCAGTCTGTATCTTTGAAATTTTAATTTAATTGTTGAATATGAATTTGTGCGTGCAAATGTTGAATATGTTGAAACATTAACACTCCCGTTTTGATTTTTCTTCTCCCACCTGGTATTTTCATGTATCTCTGGTGGTGCTTCAATGGCATTTTCTTGCAATATTCATCTTAGCCTAAATGAATGAGGCATTTATTCTCTCAGCACTCCTCCTTCTTTCTTACCACTTTCAAAAAGGCATTTTTTGCTCAGATCTGTGAGCTAGCAGCTATTTTGGCCTCTTCCATTTTTTGTGTAGTATGTCAGAATCTCACAATCTCCCTCAACAAAATGTATATCTGCTTTGCTTTCTTCACTGCCCATTTCTCCAACTGATACAGAATTTACTTTGGTCAAAGCTCACAGATTTAATGTAGATGAACGGCATTCTCAGCTCTTTCTGATACTTTTGCAAGTTTAAGATACAAATGTGGGAAGAAGCAGTTGCCTGCTTATTGAAATGTACTATATTCTGTGACTGGAAACATTACAGGATAGAAAATTGTCCTGAGAATGACCTTCTGTACCTCCTTTTCATGTTGGTTGAATTATTTTCTTTTTCAATTTGGACATTAAGCCCCTGGGGGGAAGAAAAAAAAAAAAAAAAAAAGTAAATAGATCAATAGATCAATTCTGACTGATTATTTGAATGTCTATCATAATGACTAAAAATTGTTGCAGATTGAAATGAGGATCTAAGTCACTTTAAGCATTTTTCAACAAAACCAGAGGAATAGGAATGACTGCACTCAAGTGTCATTCACCAAAACTGCTTTAATCCACTGGTTTGAGGACTGTGGGATTAGGAAAGAAAAAGTCCTGAGACCAGCAACTTTCTATCTTCATTGACCTGTAGGAGCTCTAATTTTAAAAATAAATAAATAAATGAATTCAGGAACTCAATGAGTTTAAAACACCTTTTCTACAAAATTTCATGTACTACGTCCAGTTGGATTACTTTTTGGAAAAGGTAGGGATGAGATGGATGGATCTCAAACAAGTAAGTTATAGACAATAACTGTGAAAGAAAGCAGAGACAGTTTGAATTTGTGATCAGCAATCCTATAGCTCCATAGTTTCTTTGGGTTTTTGGATTGTGTGTATACAAATTGCCTACCATCTTTAGCATCAAGCCCAAGTGGCTTTAAACAATATTTTAGATAATCTACTAGGTATTTCTTTCTTTCTTTTTTTTTTTTTTTTTTAAGAAACCAATTATGCTAGAAATTAATAATTTAAAATTATAAATAGAATAAAGAAGAAAACATGAATATTATATCCTACAGCTACATTTTTCAGCATGGTGTGCAGGGAATTAGGTGCAAAAATCCCATTTATGTTAATGGATCTTGCGTGTCTAATTCCTCTTACACTGCAGCGTAAATTTACCCCCTGGTGTCTTTGATGGTACGGAGGACCAGCACAGAAGGGGAAAAGAGTGAGTGATTTATTTGATGATCTGTCAATCATAATGGCAACCAGAGAAAATTGTGAAGCTGATTTTAACCTCTGTAGAAACAGCTAGTTAGACCATATGCTTTTTTTCTCTTGCCAGATGTCATCATTCATCAATTTCTCATTAAGAAAATGGCATGCTAAAACTGAAGTTTTCTTAAAGACTACAGAAAAATCAAACTGTGAAAAGCATGATGAGGCAGCTTTTTTCATAAGGGCAACTACTGTACGCTCTTCAAGTTTTACAACTCAGGTCTGGACTGGAGTGCTTAAACCTGTTGCTTTCTAGTTTTTTGTTAACAAATAAACAAACATTAAAAAAAAAAAAAAAAAAAAAAAAAGCACCCTTCCCATATCTACAGTGTTCTCAAAATTTGAGGTCATCAAAAATTTTTTATGCTTTTATGTCTCCTTTGCAATTTCATTTTTCAGCATCCTGTGTATTCCCTGGTACCTCTAATGTCCCTTAACAATCAGAGTAGTCTGCCCTTCCAGTGTACTGTCCAAAGGGGCTTTTTCTTAGAGCTGGAGGTCATACATATCTACTTAAACTCATTCAACCTATACAGACTATAAGGGGTTTTCTGGCTGCTGTTGTGTACTTGATGTTCAAAAACAAACTAGCCTCCAAAGAAATCCATCCCTGACAGGTAATGAAAATGTTACCATCAGAGTAAGGCAGTATTTGTTCTTATTTTCTTGAAGACTGTCAGGAGTCAGTGTACGAAGAAAGCTTTTTAGCAAAGGAAGTTGTCATTTCTGTTACTACACTGATTACATTTAAATGACTTTTTGGTTTTTTTTTCTTTTTTTTTTTTTCTCCACCTTTTCCTCCCACTGTCCTAATATGTGCTTAAAAACATCCTGGAGAACCACATAATAATATCATTTTTAAATTCCTTCCTTCTTGTATATATAACACAAATATGTTGTAGCTGTTTGGTAGGCTGCCATTAAACAGCTGTTTTATTATTAATATTTTATTGCTTTATGTTTTCCAAGATATTTTGACACTTGCTATTATTTCAAATGCAGCTTTTCTTGGAGTTCTTAATGGTTTCTGAATATCTCTAGACGGTTTCAAGATCTTAAGGCTGTCACAACATTTTAAGTAGGCAAATCAGCTAACAGTAGTTTCAAGAAAGATAATTTCCTTTGCACGACTTCAATCTGCATCATTTTGCATGACTTATTAACAGGAACTGACTCATTGATAAACAAGGCATACAGCTTATAGAATGGAGGATGTTTCAGGGTAAATGTCTTCAAAAAGCTAAGTGCTTATCAACATTCTGAGTTTCCTTTGGCTGACAGACGGTTGAAAATTTGCAGAGGCTGCTTGTGGTTAAGATTTTAGTGAAAGCTTTTCACAGGTATTTCACAGTTTATACGTATATAAAGTATTTAACTTTACAGCTGTCAGACCCAATACTTTCAGCCTCACCCAGTAGTTCAGATCTAAATTTCTAAATATGGTGTATGATATATTTCTAAATATTATATATATAGCAACTGGAATTGTTTTAACACTCTAATTTTCTCTTTTCATTTACTCCTTCCGTTCCTGGGTGTGGGTGGGACATTGAAGGTCAGAGTAATGATGAAAGTGAAGAGTTACAACTCGTTATTCATATGGCCTAATACTGTGGATCTGCTTAAAAACATAGACTGTCATTTCACTGCATTGTGGTTCACCTCATCTCTTTTCTCCTGGTAACACCTGTCCTAAGTTTAAGAGATGGAACAGCCTGCCAGTCTCCCTTTGCTAATGACTGCTGATCATTCCAAAATGTGTGGTGATTAGCTTGCTGATAGGAAGTACAATTGCAGAGCAGAATGCCAAATTCTGTTTATTTAAGAACTCCTGTTAGGCAAAAGAACTGTTCTGGAGGTGAAAAGATTAGTGTTCTACCTATAAAAGCAGGCCTCAGTTCAATATATAAATTATACTACCATAAATTATACAGCTAGTTAAGACTGAACAGTTTTCCCTTCTTTTCACCACTAAAACAAAAGTTAGCAAGAATTATCACTGTTCCTTTCTATCTGAGTTTTTTGTCATGCACTGTAATAGTGATTTCTGAAGTGAAACTGGCACTTCACTTCTTAGCAGATGGTGGCTGTTTTGAACAGTCATACAGAGCTTTCTGTCCTAATTCTGTGCTTGAGAGCTTTCATGAAAATCAGCAAAAAAGCTGCCAGTGTACTTAGAAGCAATTAAGAAGCAAGAAGTCAATGCTAAATCTCCATCCTTTTCAGGTAGAACTCCATATTAACTTCAAAGACTGTGCCAGAGTAAACTCTTTAGGATCAAACTTACAGCAAATAAATATTTTGATATTTAAATCTCTTTGGGTATCTTTTATATGGTTTTGTACCAAGGAGGCTGCTCTCTTCTCACAAAATAAGATTTATCAGGAGGACTTTGAAGTTCAAAAAATGTGAATGAATGCATTTGACTTTTTAAATATTTGAGAATTTAACAGGACACAAAGTGCTTTGTGATGACACTGAATAGAGGGTCTTTTTTTCATACATATGCATTATAAGAACACACACAGAGTCTACTCTTTCACTGCTCTCTGGGTACTCTGTTCTACCTCACCAACACAGAAAAGATTCTCAGTATTTTGTACAAGGGAAGTTGTTTGTTGCTTTATTTTTGTTGTAGTTACAAAACTTCTCTGCAAGCCCCAGAGTAGAAAATTGTCTTTAAAGAGAAGAAGAGTGATTAAGATACTGCAGCGTTTAATAATCTGCAGTGCCAGAATAGCCCCTTACATCTGGCAGTAGTTGCATCCTAGAGACAGCAGAGTGGGCCAGGCTGATTTGAAACCGACCTGGGTTCCTGATCTGGAGTTGAGAAAAACTGAGGACTCGAGTGTGTGCTGCTGAAGAAATGTAGTAAGAAGAAGAGTAGTAATATCTCTTATATTCACTGAAAATGAGAATCATAAAACTCATGTATATAACAAAAATTTATCTATGTGTGTATATATGTATATATTTCACAGAGGTATTTTTCTGTTCCATAACTAGTTACAGTGATTTCTTATCAGGAAACCATTTTAGCCTGAGTTTATTAAAGAGTCATATCTAGCAGGGGCTGAGCTCTCTTTCTATAATGGCAGAGAACATACAAACAACTTTTTGGCTGACAAATAGTATTATTGGAATGAGTATATGGATGTATTTAAGTGCCAGCATTTTGCTGAATGAACACTGGCAGGTAAAAGAGTCTTGAGTCTGTAAGGCAGAAATGAAACTGGAAATGTTGTTCCCCAAAATTTAATAGTTAAAATTGGTCCAGCATCTTAAATGCATTCCCCTGCACCTTTCCCAACTTACTATACTGTGAAAACAAGATGGCATCCAATGGCTCACTTTTCTACTGTTCCCTAGATTCCCTTTTGAGCATGCCCTTTTGAGCATGACAAAACACACATATTTCTAAAATATAAAGATGAACCCAGTGAAGTGTATTACAATGAACAGAGAAAAGCTTCAGCATACAGATTTGCACTTGGATGTTCAGAAGGTACTTAAGAGCTTTAGTGCACGGCAGAACCAGTTACAGAGTTCTCAGCAGTGGCACTAGATTGGTGTCATTGCCCAAAGGCAACTTTGGCAGGAACAGCACAAAACTGAACTGTACAAAGAGCAGAAGATGGTCTTTATCTATTGGCCTATTTAGGCTTTTGATTCAGCGTATGACATATCATGGGATTCTGTTGTGCTCTTGTTACCATGCTGCTTTGCTGGTAAACCAGCTGTTTATCTGCCTTAAAATAACTGTTTCATGTTTGTTTCCTGCCCCTGCATTTTTACACTTGTCCTGGCTGCAGCTGGGATGGAGTTGATTTCTCCTTCATAGTGTCTGGTCTGATGCTGTGTTTTGGCTTTAGGAAAAAAACAATGTTGATAACAGAGATGTTGTAGTTGCTGAGCAGTGCTGTTCAGAGCCAAGGACACTGCAGTTTCTCATCCTCTTGTGCTGTCCTGCTAATGAGGGGGGCTAAAAGGGCATAAGGAGTTGGGAGGGGATAGAAATCAGGATGGCTGATCTAAACATTGTATTTTACAGGCAAGTGGAATGTCTGTAGTCTTTTTAATCCTTAAGCATTTTAATCAAGTAATTATTTAATTGCAGTATACAAGAAGAGAAGAAAGGAAAATAAACTAAATTTACTTAAAAGCAGTGAGACAGGCTAATAGGAGCTTTAACTAGGCTTTAATAATCAATTTATAGAAATAGCACACTAGCTCAATGTAATAATTGTATTAGTCTACCAGCTTCCCCATTTCTAAGGAGTTCAGCCCAGCGTTGATGTTCAGGTCAGTGCTTCATTTTGGTGTTGAGTGGTAATAATCTGAAATGTGATGTAGTTTCCTTTGTTCTCAGAAGCAGGAATGGAGGAGGCTTCCAATGGCCATTTAGAAAACAGATGAAAGAAAAGTTGAAGTTTGGGTAGCTTGCTGGTTTAATTTAAGAACAAAGACTTCAGTTAATCAGGTTTGTTCTATGTTACAAGCTTAGATGAATTGAAGATTCATTTGGATTTGATTCTGAGAAATGTATGAATAAATTACCTCATTAGAACAGTTTAATCAATTAAAATATTTTAGTTTTTTCTTTTGCTAGTACAAGGTGTGCAGAGCAGTTAAGCATCTCATGCACATGTATGTACACAAGTCTATTTAACAAAGAACAGCAAACTTTAAGTACTGTTGCATCTTTTTAAAGTCTCATTCATTCTAGTTGCTCACCGTGCCCCACACATAGAAGTATCTAGTTTTTACATGGAGATTAAAGCAGAATCAATACAAAGCAAATAGAATAGCCATTTTCATCTTTTATCCGGAGTCTTTTTCATTCTACACTATTTCCAGTGAATGGTTTCTGAAATTACGTTCTTGAAAGCAAGAGTGATTTTTCCTTGTATTCTTTTCTGAAGTCCATTGTTCTCAGAAGGTAGAGGATTCAGAGTGCTGTGAAAGAAAATACCACACCACAACTTGTACCTAGGGATAATAAACTTTTTTTTTTTTTTTTTTTTTTAATGCATTTTAGTTAAAGATACTGGGGCATAGAGCATAAAGATTACTTCATTTTCTATTGTTAGTGCTTGTTGAGCACCTTTGAACAAATGTGTATGTTCCTGCTATCCATTAGGACTGTTGTGAGATATGAATTATAAAAATAATTCCTATCTTCACTTGAAGTTTTGAGTTCTAGCAGGTCATTTGAGTTGAAAAACTCAGATGCCAAGAAGTGGATGAAGAATTCTATATTATCTCAAATATTCAAATATAATATCTCAAATATTTGTAGCTTGTTTGTGAGGTAGTAGATGCTCATTTACTCTGAGTGTTGTGTCTCAGGTTGAGAATCTTGACCACCAGAAGAGTATAAAGACGTTATGAAGTGTCACTCGAGAAAAGCAGTTCCTCCTGTGTCAGTGGATTTATTTTATTTATTATAAATTGCTGTTTGCAATTTATCCCATTCTAGATGTAAATACTGGTAGAGTGACTTAGAGGCATGTTTTGTGCTAAACAAGCTGCTTTTGTATAGTGGCAGAACAACCAAAATGATTAAAGCTACTAAAAATAAAAAAAAAAATAAAAAATAAAAAAATAGTTGAACATGCAAGTTCTCTTTAGCAGGACGGATGTTTGGTCTGTAACTTGGGAAACTTCCTGAATACATGCTAGCATTATCCTCTCATATCTTTGGTATGGTGAGCTCTTCTATTCCTTGTTTTCTTTGGGGGGGATTGGTACGTTATGGATGTCTCTGTGGTGGTGTCTGCTCCTGCTGTCCCAGAACTATCACATGCTGTGACAACCATAAGATATGGTTGCATTGTGAGCAAGTGGAGACAATCTGAAGTTTTATTTCAGGATGTCATCTGTCGCAGTTTAGAGAATGCTAACGCACTACTCGGATTATCAGGGCTGGAATGGTGCTGCCCAATTCTGCTCTGCATTTAAGTTGTGTTTATTATTTTCTCTGTATAGTGACCACCTTGTGACCAGGTGTGAGGAAAATTAAGGGTATGGATCTAGCAAAAAGTTCCTAGTGAGAGAAGGTGGATGGTGGGAGAGAAGGAACTGGATGCCTGCGTATTTGTAGAAGTATAGTACTAACCCAGGGGAAGGACACACAAAGTCAGGGCAGGGTTGTCCTGTGCAATCCTTGCTTAAATTGACCAAAACCACTGTACAATCTTATGCTCAGCATGTCAGCTCTTGTATGCATCAGCTCAGTTTTTTCTTCAGGACTCAAGGGTATTGCAAGAACTGAATTGAGGTTTTCCCCTTAAGGAGGCAAATATTGTTTCACACTTTATTTAATTGCCACCTGAAGAATAATATTTTTCAATGAAGAACACAGAAATGGACTCCTGTGATCTCAGTTTTGTACACAGTGAGTGCACTGCTTAAAGAAGCAAAGTAGTTACGGTCAGAGAATATGAATCCTCTGAGAAAATGAATCTCCAGCTAAACTGTAAGCTACAGGAATAGACCAGCAAAGCTGCTTTGGCTGAACGTTAAAAATAAATAAATAAATTGTCATTTCTAATTTTCATGAGGGATTAATATATAAATAAAAAAAAAAATTGAAAAGATGAGGCATTGATGTAGTTTTATATCTTGGGATTATAAGATAAAACACACAAAGGAAATTCATCTAAAAATTTGCCTACATAAGGTGATTCACTACTGTGTAATCCTTTCTAGCCCACATAATTGTAACATTGGAAATATAATGCTCACAAGGCTAAAGTATTCAAGTTGGTATTCAAAACTTTCTGAGCTCTTATGTATGTTCTAGTAATGCATTTGAGTGATAATATGCAGAGCACTATTAGAAGATAATAATAGCAATTGGTGTTTTTTGTATTTTGTTGGTGTTTTTTTTTAACCAAAGCAAGAGGACAGTCCTTACAGGTCTCTTGGGATGTGCACTACATAGGAAAACTAGATATTTAAATGACCTAAACTGGAACCTACATTGTTCTTTACATATCTCTGAACTGATCTTTGAATCCCAGTTTTAAAAAGTCTTATTATTAAATGCTTTATTTTCATCCTAAATTAGCTTCTTTTTTCTGTAACTCATCTTGAATATTGAATGAACCCAAGGGTAAAATGCAGATCCTGTTTTAATGTTATTTTGCATAATACATTTGCACAGTGTGAGTAATGGTACCCAGAAGGAAAGAAGCAGCATTTAATTATATAATTTTACATTTTTTTTTCTGTTAACTTTCATATTTTGAGTCTGTTCATTTGTTACGAAGGCTGCTCTGAAAGTAATGCCTCCAATTTTATTATTTTGGCCCACAACATCAGAGATGGATGTTGGTGGGATGGCTGTAGAGGTTGAACCTCTCCACCAATATTCCATTACCTTTTGTTCTTGTGCAACAAATAACAGTAGAGGAGCAATTTGAGAAAATGATGTCTGACATGGAAGCTGTGAAATTTAATTCCTCTGTGCAGAAAAAATGGTACCCATTAACATTCCTTAACACTTGCTGAACATTTATGGGGACCAATTTCAGCAACAACAGGTCTCTTCCACTGGTGCAGATTTTTATGAGCACATCATGCAGGCTTTTATTCATCGCTGGTGAAAATGCGTAGCTACTGGTGGTGAGTATGTTGAAAAATAGTGTTTTTAGAGGATCTGTCCTATCAAATAGTGTTATGCTGTTCGTATCTGTTGTAATTTCTATGGAAATAAATAGGCAGCATTTCTTTTGGAGTGCCCCATATATATATATATTTGTATACATATATATGTATATATACTACTTCAGAATTTCAGTATGTATACATACATACATGTATATATATATATATACACACATATATATAACTAGAAGCCGTTATGTCTAGGATTCATGAAAGTAATAAAATTTAAAAAGTTATTTAGCACAGTCTGTGCTTTTTCAAGTAAGGAAGACCTGCAGAGCTACTGTATTCTGATTTGTAGCAAAAGCTCTGAGGAGTGAGTTTTATGTTGTCTCAAGCTATTTGCCTGGTGTCGCTGGCGTGACACTACAATCCAAAGGACAGAATATCAATAACGTTCGGATGTAAAGGAATGTAAACAAGCTTTAGAAAACAAATCCAACAGTTTGTTAAATAGACCACAACAAAACAAGTCCATTGTCATTGCAAAAATAGCTCTGAACTTAGTACGTCTAATTATCTGAATAGCTTGGAAAAACATAATTAACCCATCAGCAACATTTGGTATTCTACGTTTCAAATTCTGATACTATCTGGTGAATTTTGTTTATCCGCATGTCTATCAATGTAGTGACATCACCTAAAGGTGAAAATCCATGGGATTTTTCTTCTTTTATAATTCCAAGTGTGGCTTAGTTTGAGAATGTAGCCTAAGCCCCAGTATTCCTTTATCCCCCAATATCTGTTTGTTTATTTTGTTTGGAATTTGCTTTTCATTTAATATTGAAGATTATTGGTTTTGTGTGTGACTACTTTGGTTAATATTGATACCCTTGCAGGAATCCCTCTCAACAAATGATTCATCCACATAACAGGCCTCATGTAATAGGGAGTGCTCATTCTCAAAATCAGGTGTGAGAGTAAATGGTACCAATACTGAGGCTGATTACTGTGTTTCAGAATTCATGAGCAAGGGCTGCTCTGAAAGCAATGCCTCCTGTTTTGTTATTTTTACCCACAACAAATGCTGGTGGAATGGCAGTAGAGTTAAACCTTCCCACCAATATTCCATTTTTGTTGCTGTGTGACAGATGGCAGCAGAGGGTCACTGTGACGGAATGGCGTCTGATGTGGAAGTGTGTATGATGCAAAGGAATGGAATTGAATTCCTCCATGCAGAAAAAATGACACCCAGTGACATTCCTCAACACTTGCTGAATGTTTCTGGAGACACATCCAACAGTGGATGTGAGCACAGTGAGGTGGTGGCTGGTGCATTTCAGCAGTGACCACAGTGGCTCACCTCTGCTCGTGTAGATTTTCATGAGTGTGGCTCTTGTCCATCAGTGGTTAAAATGCACGGCTGTGTTCAACTGTGTTGAAGAATAGTTAAGATTTTCTCCTATCAAATAATGTTTTTTTTTTGTTTGTTTGTTTGTTTTCTCTTTGCATCTGTTGTAGTTTCCATAAAAATAAATAGGAGGCATTAATTTTGGAGTGCCCTACACATATTCACACAAGGCAGGTGGTAAATGTTCAAGTTCTCCAGTTTGTGTGGCTGACACAGGATGCAGAGAGGAGCAGCCTGCAGCTCTGCTCCAGCAGTGTGTGCTGCTTGTGGTCCTTCAGTTCTGCCCACAGCTGTGCAAAAGCAGAGGAACCAAACTGGCTTCTAACACAAACCTCCACCCTGATTTCTCAGACTGCATTGGCTGATAACATGGTGAAGAATCAGGTATTATGCAACTGATGTGTTGTTTCTTCTGAGAATATATTATAGTTTCCATGACCATACATTTTTACTAGCTTATGTGTACATTTTTGTTTTTTTTTTTAATGACATACTAATACTTGTAGTACTGAAATAATATTAATGTCCTAAGAAGCAAACAAATGTATTTGTTGTTTTTGAATCAGATATTATTTTGGAAGAAATCAGTATTTGTTTCTTGCTCTTCAAAAATGTTACATACATTTGGGTGTTTTCTTCTATTTTTGTTTTATGCTGTATCTCTTACTTTGTCTCCACCGGCCTTATGTTTCTGGGTTTCATTGGTGTAATGACAGTAAGCAAAAATGAAAGCACTGTAGAATTGAAGTTGATTGTGTAAATACATTATCCTTGCCTTCCCATTTGGTATTGTTTACTTCAGTTTGGTTACCACCTTTGCATAATTTCATCTTCTGATGTGATTGGCTCTGTTCAGTTTTTCCTGAGATCTGCATGCCTTGTCAGGGGTAGAAAGTTCAGGAGAGCAGCAGCTCAGAATCATTGGGCCTTTCCAAAATCAGCCCGCCATGGAGCTGTGTGTGGTGATGAAAACGTTCTTGATTTAAAATCAGTGGGCTGAGGATACACGATCAGGATAATTTGTTAATACGTATTTTTTATCTGAAGGTTTGACTTGTGAAATAATATGTATCTGAAACTGTTAGCATTTACAGGTTCTCAGCTCAGATGTGCAGAAAGTCTGCAAGTGTACTCGATTGGCCTTGATAGTCATCTCTGTTGTCTGAAGTTCCTTTAATGTCTGTATGTCCAGTATCTGAACTTAGATTTCAAATGAGAATGTAAGTTACGTTTTTGCCAATTTGAAGTACATTTGGCATTATTTTAACAGATATTTGCATTTTGCATAGGCATGCATCTGGTGTGGCAGGTCTCTTGTTCCAGGTATCATAAAACTGATGTAAAATAAGTATGCTAGGCTTCGGAGGTTTTTTGTTCTCCTGCCTTCGAATGAAAGAAAGAGAATATGAACATACAGTGAAAAGATAAAATGATACTTAGAGGAATATCTAAATGCTTCCAGGTATTTTAAGGGAAATCTAAGTTTCTGTGACATCTTAATAAATAAATAAAATCCGAGAGGTATATGGTTCTATTGGTGAGTTGGGAAAAGTGTCAATGATATTAATTTTCAAATACATCTTCAATTGCTGTCTATATTGTTTGCATTACAAGAATTTATTTAATAAGTTTTTCTTACTGTGGCTGTTGCAATCAAGGCAAAAGCATTCTGTTGCAAAAGCTTTGAGAAAACATCTAGTCCTTTAGTGAGCTGAATGGAATTCCCAGTAACACAGAGGTTGGAATAAAACCTTGGGAAATTATTAATTATTAATTTCCCTCTTAAAGCATATTCATAAGATCGGAATTTGCAGAAAACAGAAGTTCCATTGAATTTCAAAAACAAAGCAAAATGAATAAGCAAGAAGGGTCTTCTCAACTTTGACAGGGAAATGATCTATTACTAGTATATACCATGTTTTATTAATGTTAACTGTTAACAGAATTTGTTTTAACATTATTTTTACAGACATTGCATACAAGCTAATTTAATATTATCCTTAAGGAGAGCAGCAGTTTCCTTCTATTTCAGTGTATTTGCAATTTTATGTGAGAGCCATGCTTAGCTCTAATGCTAATACACCCCAACTGTTGATTGGAGAGCTCACTGTTTTGTGTAGTTCTTTAGTCAGTTATCTGAATCCTTCCTGGACTGGGATGGGACATTCCTCAATAGCATCTTCTACCTCTGAAGAATATTATTCGCAGAGCTGTAATCTTTTCTGCTCAGTTGAAACAAAATATGTAAAACGAATAAGGAAAAGAAAAAAAGAAAAAAAAAAAAACATCCCACCAAAGTCCATTGAAGAGAAGGCAGAAAAAGCAGTGAACCCTGGGCTGCTTGTATAGATGGCCTTGTATACCAGTGGTCTGGGGTAGCTCTGACTGCATGTTAGTTTCATGTAATAACCCCAAACCAGGCTATTTATAGACTTCTGAGCTGCCTTAGGAGGTGCTTGTGTAACTAGCTTCACAGAGAAACAGAAGAGTGGTTGGAGTTTTCTACATATTTTTTTCACAGTGAAACTTTAAAGTGCAGCTGTAGATAAAAGAAGATTGTAAATCAATACATTATTATTCCACATATCACGTATTGTCCTTTCTACTCCTCTTTGAATACAAACATTGTAGGGTTATGAATGTCTGGTAAGAATGTATGGAAATGGTTACCAGAATGATACTTGATTTTACATTAAATAGGGTTGCTCATTAGACACTTGTTGCAGTACTGTTGCACAAAGACAAATCACACAGGCATGATGTCGCAATTTTTTTCACAAAAGCATATTTTGCTATTCAGTATAGTTTTGTTATAACCAATAATTATGTACAAACCGTTCATTTAATGTTATCCTGATTTGCAGAGCTGCTGACAATGTACATTTTGAAGAACAACTGAAGAGAATAGCCTTTTCTCATTATCTTCAGTAGCACGGCTTTATGTGCACATTGGAATGAGGGCAGTTTTGACTGAGATTTTCCTTTTTGTGGTTCACACGTGGCTCATGCTGGCTTCTATCAATTGTCCAACAGGAAGATTTGAGCAGTCAGATTTTTCCTGATTGCCTTTCTTTCTTAAATCGTTTGCATTTGAGTTGGAGAAATCTTCATTCGCTCTAAGTATTCTGCGGGACGCATCATTTAAGAGCACGTAATGACATTGAAAGTGTAAATACACACAAATGAATAACAGCACTGACTCCCTCTCCACTTTATTTCCAATCATACAGTGTGTACTTAGCAGAAGAAAACAAAACATCAACGAAAACCAAAAATGTAACGCTGACACCAACCTTTTTCTTTGATTGTGTATCCACCAGAAAACAAAGAGACTGTCTGCATTGTCCCTAATTACACACTGTGTGCTTTGAAACCCACCCACAAAAACATCACACTAGAATTACAAAGAAACCAGCCCTCATTATCTGTTATGGAATTAAAGAAATAGCAGTTTTCTTCCAAATGGATAAGTTTAACTAGCATTTTAAGCACATCAGAAAGGAGAAAGCCAACCAACTTTGTTGTATTTTGATATTTGGCAAGTGAAGAACATTAAAAACAAACAAAAAATTGCACTATTTCTTTTTATAAAGCTTTGTTTCATTTTCAGAAGCTACTTGCACAAAAAATATTTATGATATTGAAAGGATTGGTTAGCAAATTCTGTAATGCTCTCATGCACTAGCTTCTTTTGAAACAAACTTAGTCAGGAACTTACAAACGTCACTGCCATTGCCTGTCTGCATCTTCAGAACTATCATCTTTAGAAATATGTGGTCCGTGGGTACTTAGAAGACTACTCCTGAAATCATTTGGGAGTTAAGGGGAGAAAACTTTGTCTTTTCAGTCAAGTGACTGCTTTTGATTTCTTTTTCCTTCCCAATATGTATAGTCCTCAGATGCTTGTCTGCTTTACAGTTTTCCTCTCTATTTTTTTTTCAGTGGCATTTGGGTTCTTTTTCATTTTTTTCTTAACAATGAGTGTTTTGGAATCTATCTGCTCCAATACTGGGTCCATATTGCACAGCAAACATCTGCTGTAGGAGGGAGCTCGGTAAGTCTGGAAGAACAGGAGCTGCAGATTTGTATGTGCCCGCTTAGAGAGGAGTTGGTAGTCATGAGGTGTGCCTGGAAGTTCCCTGGAGAATGGGGTGATGCAGGAGGGGTACTGGGAACTGCTGTGCTGGCCAGAAGCAGGGCACGGCAAGAGTGGGTGTACCTTCATCTTTCTTTCCTGCAAGCTGTAGATTCTCAGTAGAGGGATGATTTCATAGCCGTGTGGTTGAGTGACAGTGGACTGTAGCATGTGTGCAGGGATCAGTGTGGGCAGCTCCTCATATTCTGAGAGCTTGGGGTATGGTGAGGAGATGTAGGTATGGGGATCTCCTCTTGTTTGCTGGGTGAGGAGCACTTTGTCCAGGGGTGGGCTGGGTGAGGTGCAGCTGCACAGTGCTCTCTGTGATCATTTTGTGTGACACTGTGCCACAAGTTGAACAGAAGGCACCTTACATTATTCTGAGGGTGCTGAGTACAGCAAAACGTCTTCTTCCCCTTTTGCCACTTCTGTGTTAAATTTACAAACTCTGTGACTTAGGAATAGCCAGGAGAATTCATGAAATTATACCTTGGAAAAAATAAATACATGACTGAAAATTGAGTAATTGAAATTAGTAGTAATGAGGTGATTTCTTTTTTACTCTTATTCAGCCCAGTCTTACACACCTTCTTTATCACATGTCCTCTGTTTGCTTTACCCAATGGGGGAAATAAAACTTACTTTGCTCTCATATCCTTTAGGAAATTTTAGTTGAACACAGTTGTCATATTTTCTTTGTAGTTTTCTCCTTACTGTTTTCAAGTATGTAATTTTTATTATTATTTTTTAACCATTATCTAATTCTCAAAGAAGAAACACTGCCAAATCCACTGTAATTTTTACACAAGAAATATACGTTCGCTTGTTAGTTCAATTATGTAGCTGTTGAATTAAAAAAAAAAAAAATTACAACCTTTTTCAAAATTGATGCACTCATCCAACCTAATAAAGAATGTGTAAATAATGCATATTTCAATAAACATTTGTCTCTGACAGTGATGAAGAGTATTTTCCCAGTTCACATAACTTCAAGAATGGACACCTGTGATTTCTGTGTTTTCATCTTTTTCCTTCCAATTTTTATCATCTTGTTTGCTTCCCCTTCCTTTCCATTCAGAAATAAGAAAATATAAAGAAGTCACCTTTCCTATGTGTTCACTGGGATGATTTAGTTAGAACAAAGAAGGCTGTAATTTTTACAGAAGCTTTTTAGAACTAATGAAAATTATCAACATGTCACGCAGCTGCATTTCAGTTTTGTTTGTCAGAGCCCCAGAACAGAATTGATTTTATAAATAGATCCTAAATGTGAGTACAGAACACGCATGCTAATAAGTTCATGATAAGACTTTGTTTAGAAATACTTTTACGATTTACCCATGAAGAGGAAAATAATTATATGTTAAATAGAACAAAGTAAAGCTTTCCTTTTTCCAAAGTCATTTATGTGACTCTGTATCCTTCACAATATGTCCCATGTAAGTCGTATCTTCTTTACATTTATTGATGAAATAGAAGAAAGATTCACATGTATTAGAAAGAAATTGCATGCTTTCCAAGATGGAATCATTTTGTTTTACCATGGCACAGGTTGTCAGATTTGGTTTTCTTTCTTTCTTTTTTTTTTTTTTAATTGTCCAATTGTTTTATCATAATTAAAATCAAATTGATCTGGGTAGCTTTTCTCTTCTTAAAGTATTTTTGCAATCCTATCAGTGATAATGAACAAGAAGAGAGGAGATGCTGTATCACATCAGAGGTTCCCTGTCCTGACTCTGAGAACAGCTGCTTTCCTTACAATGACTGCTCTCCACCATGAGCTGGTGCAGCAGCTTGATGTGCTGTCTGAAGAGCAGGAACTGCTGATTTGGAGGGCTGCTCGGGTAGGCAGATAGCTTATCCAGTGCCAGCCTTTTCTTTATTCACAAAGTGGCTTGAGTGCTGAATCTTCTTCCCATTAGGCTGAACTTTGTAGGTTCGTTGATGACAGACATTTTGCTTTGCCAGCTGCTGCCAGAGTTTGTGTACGCAGCTTCTGCAGAGTTCAAATGTGACATTGCAGCTCTTAAGGGCACGTGAAGAGTCCCTGCTCTTTGTGTGAAAATGTGCATGGACAACTTGGCTGATGCAGAGCTATCAATCTGCAGTTGTAATAAATTTGCTCTATTTATATGCTATTATGGTTTTATGATTGAAGAAGATTGTAAGAAAATGTTTAAGATGTTTCAGCAAACAGTTTTTGTTTAGATACCCAAGTGAAGGTGAAAATACTTGCCTGTTATTCCATCTTTTGTGACCAGACTAGGATCCCAAGCTGTACCTAGTTGGGAACCTGAAGGTAGGCTGTGCCTTGTGTGTAGATATATATATGTAGGATGGACATCCTAGCTCACGAGTTTGTCCTGGTATTTAACCCGTGTAACACCTTATTGTTTCATTCTTCACACACACCTATATTTTCCTTTTGGTAACATGTGCAGTTTTCCTCCTGAGATTTTCATTGCATTTCTCAGAATTGCAACCCCTCTGTTCTGGGGGTGGTGAGTTTGGCAGTGTTCTTCTTGGTTTTTTTTCTGATATTGTAAAGCCCGACACAGGCTGTCTGGAGCTGAGTTGTAGGACATTTGTTTATATCATGCGCTACGAAGAGTAAATGAGTGTAGAGGCTGTGGCAGTCCTTGGGGTGTTTGATGAAGTCATTTTTAGGCTTCTTCTGTGTATACCATGTTGTTCTGATGAATATGACTATCAAATTTCTATTTGTTTCTGGTGTTATGTAATCCTTTTTGTGACATAAGGTGGAATTGCATCTAGTGCCTCCCTACAAATATTTTTTCATAGATTTTGGCTGTCTGGTCCCCTTTTTTTGAGGCAGATTGTGATGTTCAGCTCACTGTGGATCAAGTGTTGATGATGCTGGGCTTGATCATCTCCTCTTGTCTTTTCCAACCTAAAATATGACATGACTATATAGTTCATACTGCTGTAGAATTATTTACTTTCTAATAACCAATAGAGAAGGATGAATGTAGTTCTTTCAAAACCTGGGAAATGATGGTTTCCAGCATACTCTTTGCAAGACTGATAAACAGTCTGTTAATGTCTGTTATTATAACTTCTAGGGTTTTCCTTAGAGTTATCCATAATCACTGTTTGCATCTATCTAGAAATCTTATCTTTCTAATTTCATTCTAATAATTATATTTTGATCAACAAAGTATGAAAACTGGTTGTATTGTGACAATTTCATATTGGTTATGAAAGCCATTTGTTTGAAATGAAAAGAATCAAAGATGAGATATATATCACACTTTCTGTCAAAGCTAAAATATTCTTTGTTGTCATGAATTGTAGATCAGGTATCTGCATACCTTGTGTCATTCAATTACTAAGATACAGCCTTGCTGAATGCATAAAATATTTTAGAGAAACTGTGCACAAGGCAACCTATAAAATGACGAAGTAGCACAGGTGGAATCAGTGGTGTGGTTCTAAATAGCTCTACAACACTCCTTGTGCTGAGTGGCCTCTAAAACTTGACTGGCATTAGAACATTATTTTCAGTATCAGTGACTGTAATAACCATTCTGGTTTGTGATGTTCAGAAAATATTTGTGCTACAGAACAACTTTGGTTGTATTTGAGAAATGTATATCTGATCAATGATGGGAAAGTAAAATTACCTGTTTGGACTCCTAGGTATTTGGATTGAATGTAGCACTCTGATGTTGCTAGTTATAAGGAACATGAAATCAAGATGTATAAAACATTGCTTCAGAAGTGATGTTGATCACATGAACGCGCATTGCACTACAGCTAAAATAATTTTTTTGCTTTCCTGTTTTAGCAATTCATGCTGCTTGATCTATTTTTTCATTAGTTTCCATATTATCCTAGCAAAACCAGTCAGTCGTTCATTTTTCTTTAAGTTATAATTTGTCAACTGTGTTTCTGTACCAGATTATTTTGTCACTATACTGCATGCTCTGCTTTAAGTGATTTAGCTTTTTAGTAAGTGCTCAAAAATAAAATATGTGGCAGAATTTTTTAATTCAGCCGCTCTGCAGAAGTGAGCATTGTCCAGGGCTTTGATTTTGACAGACTAATACTTCTGCCTTCATCTCTCTAAATGTAGTGTTGACAACAGAGGTGATAGATTAGCCCTTTTCTTAATTCTTTTTCTGAAAACCTCACTGCTAGCCATGGGTTTGAGTATTGCACAAAATGAGTATGTAAAACAGTGGCTGTCAGAGCTCGAGTAATGGCTAAAGGCTTATTCAGGTCCTTTTTCTTTAGTTTCTGTGGAGAGATAAAACACATTTTTTATTTTTGAAGGAAAGTTATTTTTGTGTTGATCTGCAATCTTTTATTTGAAATATCTCATTCTCGGTATCCAGGCCTGAATGAGTAAAGGTAAATAAACGCACTGATAGAAGTCCATGTTTTGATTTCAAGTTGGATCATTCCTAGTAATTCTGTGCCACAAATTTAACAGAAGGTGCCTTATACAAATTACAGCTTGTTCAAAATGTAGCTGCCAGAATACTAATTTGAACAAAATATTCACAAGCCACGCTTTTTTCCAACTTCTGGATCTTTTGCTGAGTTTTCCAATCTGTTGATTTTCTGCTTCTGTGTGTTTCTTAATTAACTGGCAAGTTCTTGGAAAAAAACATCTTAGGGATTCCTTGTGTTGCTTTGAATCCAGGATGATTTCGGATTTGTTTGTCACACTCAAATGTCTGCTCTTCAGTCCATCACTTATAAATGAGTGGTAGGTAAGCATTTGTTTATTTGCAAGTTATTTCATTTTGATACAGACTGAATTGCTTTATTCTCTCTGATACAAGAGGTTTTCCAATCTCATTTAGCTAGGAATCTGGATGGTTAGGTTTTCTGTGGGATTGAAATGCTTTTGATGGGCAGGTTATGGAAGTAGATGTGAGCTCCAGATGTGAACTAGACAGAGCCCCCAATTCCACATTCTCAGAAAAGCGTTTGGATGCTGACTGACTGTGGGGAAGGACCTGGGGCTGCATCCTGCCTTCCTGTCTGCCCAGGCTTTCAGGTGAGACTCTGGACTTGTGGAGGGTCCACACCAGTGCTGAGAATTAGCTGAAAGAATAATGTGTAAACATTTGTCATTGAGTGACACAGAAATACTTCCCTGCCACTGCAAAGCAGCACGACGTATAGCTCAGCTCTCCTAGTGAGGTTTGCTATGTGGAGTGGAACATGATGTGTGGCTGCAGCCTCGGGTTTCTGTCTGGTCTCTTACAGTCCCTCACAAAATGTAGCTCTAAAACAGCTGCAAAGTTGAAGATTACCTTAACAGATATTAATATGCTGTTTTGATTCTGTTTGGATTGCTTCCTATGGAGAAAGTGTTATTTATACTATAACTGTCAGAGAATGGAAAAAGAATTGCATTAGCAAATGCATTACATCCATATGTCTATAGATCCAGCCTCCCTTGGGGAATGCTGCCAAAAATGATATTCCTCTCATTTTATTTGTTAGTTGTATGTTACAATAGAAAAAACATGTTGTAAATGCATTAATATCCTAATAACTGAGATCTTGATTAAACAGGAGATTTGGATACCTGCTTATGTCTCACTGAGGCCAGAGAGACCTAAAAATAAGTTAAGTAGGTGTTTAAAAGCCTTAAAACCTAGTTATATTCTACTGAGGGGCCCAGAATTTTAAGAAATACGTATTAAAAATTATTCTGATGTGTATTTGGAACATGAACGATTTTTTTTATTATTATTATTATTTTTTTTTTTTTTAATTCAGATATACTTGTTTTATAGGATACAGTTTTGTGAGGTGTGATTAAGAACAGCAGAATCTGTACCTACCTTTGGAAAATATTACACACTTCCAGAGTTTCATTTCTTGACCCTCAGAAACAGATCAGTCCATCCTGAGACCCAGATCTTAGTCCTGTGGGTGCCAGTGGTTTTAGTTTTGCTTTTCTTATTTTTGCCATTTGAAAATGGAAATCTGTTAAGAAAATTGCCATAAAAGATATCTGAGGAACAGAAGTAGCTGTTTTAACTTCAGTTAAAGCTTCATACTGATTACATGAGTTTAGCCTCATGTAACTGATGTTCATGAGATTTTCTGATGTACTCCACAATCCAGTATCTAACTGAAGTTGATTTCACCGCAGGTTGTATACTAAATTAAGGAAATATAAAGCAGCATTTCATATCATATTCTTTAGAAACAGTCATTACATAGGTAATACAGAAATATCCATTAAAAAAACTTCATGTTTAAAAAAAAAAATAAAGTCAAAGTTAGGGCAGGGGAAACGTGTAAGCTCAACACTTAAGTGAGAGGAAATCATATTGAAACTCAAAGTGTAAACTTCCACAGATACTGTGGAAGCCTTTCTACTCATATTCAGTTTTTGAAAATGAGTACAGTAATTTAAAAGTATTAGGTATTAATCTGTGTTCTGTGTATTTGGTATATAAACGTTTTAACTACTGTTTTGTGCTGCATCTCTGGAGAGTGAAATGTTTCTAAAAACGAGTCACTTGCAAACAGATCGCCCCATGAGGAATAAGACAGTGAAATGGGACGTCTTGTTTGTGCTCTGTGTTCTCCTGTGCTCCATCACAGTATCTCTTGTCCCCTCGTTGGTCCCCATGTGCCCGCTCCCTGTTAGCCATACTGCGTACCTGCTGAGTGAGTTCTGCTCTGCCCATAGTTGATGGATGTGCCTACTGCACTGTAAGCTTCTGTTCACAAAGGCACCAATTAGTATTTTGCTGTACTGCTACGTCAAATTTTATAAAACATGTAGAAATATGATTATATTTGAGGCCTCAGAGAAATGTGAATATAGAAATGTTTGAGATTTTTGAGGAGGAGCTAAGTAGACTGACAGCTCTTTGCAGCGCCTTACTGCAATGAAGAGTAAAGAAAGACCTTTCTGCCCACTAATTAGGAAGTTATTATATACAGCTGTTTAAGAAGGAAGCAGTTCAAAAGTGGAGCGAATTTTTCTCCACTCATCTTCCCAAGTGCTCTTTTCCTTACTTTATCAAATGGAGTACCATTGTAAATCTCAGTGCATGTTATAGGAAACCATCCTTTAGGCCAGCAGCAGTGTGTTAATGGAGTCAGCACGTGAATTTCCATGTAGCACTGGGTATTTTAAGATAGAAGGAGTTTTATCTTTCACTCTTGCAAGGGAGACATACAGAGACTTGAAGCAGTCACTAAATTTAATAGCTGAAGGTGGTGTTGGTAGCTGTAGCCGTTAGCAGTAAGGCAGATGGCCCTCTTGGCTTCATGGAAAGGGGAAAAACCTCAGAACATCGCTTTCAACACTTTTATCTGAAGAGTGTTTTGTTTGGGAAACGCTGATGGATGAGAAATCATCTTTTACCAGGAGCTTTTAATGTGAATGTCTGGGTTCTGAATTACAAGCAACGAAAATCTCCTAACACTGGAATGCAAAAAGCAATGTACCTTATCAGCTTTTGTGAAAAATAAACCATATTACATGTATTTACACTAATTGTATAATTAGACATTCAAATTACGGTATGTAAATACTTAGTAATCAGCTAAAATTTGCTTTGAAAAACAAGATAATTCCCTCAACACAGGCGACCTTAAAAGAATGTTAAGTTAGGAGAAACCCCACAGAAGTACAATGAGAAAATTAGCTTACAGTAATGATTACCTCAACAACTGGGGAACAATGTGTAATTCTGTCATTTCTCATTTCCTTTTGTGTGGAGGTATATTTAACGATTTGAAGTCTAATCAGGTGATCAGAGCATGGTGAAATAAATAGGAGGACTCAAGAATCACAGTGCTAGATCCCAGTTTGAGAATCTACCTTATTCCTCAAAAAACAGGAACATTGCTTTTCCCTTTTGTCAGAACTATGTCTCTTGGAAGCTACCTGGAGTGAGAAATTGACTGTGTCAAGGAGCCACATAGAGAAACTACAGCCAAGGACAACTAAAAATACAGCAGTAGGTATAGGAAGTTTTGCTGAGTTAACAAAACCTTTAATATTCGCTATGGTTATTCATTCTCAACCTGAAACTCTTCCAGATACAGTATGTAAATAAAAACATTTCTCCCCATGGAACCATACTCTTTCAGTGTTAAATAATCAAGCATCATTTTTGTAAATTGCTAGTTGTTATTTTTGACTGACATGTTTACTCAGATAATATAGCAGTTTTTCTCAAAGAAGTGTACTTAGTGTCTGGATGACATAAACACGTGGTTTGTTGGGGTTTTTTGTTTTTCTGTTGTTTTTTTTTTTTTTCAGAAAAAAAGAATTCCCAAGTGTTCTGCTTCATTCTCTTTCAGCCTTTACAGCGTGGCTTAATATTTTCCTTTCCTTACTGCTAGTTCAATTATAGTCTGTGTTTGCCTTTTTTGTTTGTTTGTAAAAAAATGCTATTGACAAGTCTACGAAACCTATTTAGGAAGCACTTTCTTCCTCTGTGGACCAAACCTGGCACAAAGAGCATGATAAGCCACAGCCTTTGCTTCACACTGATCTTCCTTCACACCAGCATGTTTTCCTTTTGTAAATGGGCCATTGTGGCAGTGAAATGAGATGTGAGGGAATTCAGTTGTGTGACACAAATCAGCACCACTTTCATATGATAAAGTGTTCCTCAAGGCTAGCAACTCAGAAAATGAGTGTTGTAGCCAGGCCATCGTGTTGAAAGTTCATCACTTCTGTGATATGAGAATAACTTCAAGGAGTAAGGGGCTGGGATGTTTTAGAGGTTTATAGAATTTGGGAGAAGAGAGAAGGAGGTGAGAACATTGTGAGATGTACACCACTGCAGCTTCTCATAGCTTATAAGAGCTTTATATGCAGAACAGCAGTAAGAATTAATCAGTATAAGAAAAAAAGATCAGTAGTCACTGAAACAATAAATAAGATCACAAAAATGATCACAGAGATCAATAGATTGCTTGTTATGTAACCAGTATTGTTAATTCATGCTAATGTAATCTATACCGTTTACTGTTGTAAGTTGCTGATATGCAAAAACTTTATCTTGTCAGTTCCCGGGACTGAGGAGGAGGGGTTTTGCTTTTCATGACAAAAGAGCTTGATCTGAAACTGTTTAACAGGTAGAGAACTAATTGCCATTCCTTCCTGTCTACCCACCTGGAAGGGCTGGTGAGCAGCTCCTGGGATCACAGACCTCCTTGTTCGCATTGCTGTGGAGCTGCTGGCAGAGGCTGCCGCAGTTGAGTGGTCAGTGGGCAGGAGGGCAGTGCTCCAGGTCATCATGGCTTTCATTCGCAAATGTGTGTTTGCTTATGTGCTGGTTAAGAAATATAACAGGAAGTGAGAACTCCGTTTTACTGTTTTAAGGAGGTAAGTCTCTCAGCTTGGCTGGGCTTGGGCTGCAGTGGGGACCAGGAGATGACCAGCTGCCCCTCACAGCTGCTGTGCTACCAGTATCTTGGCCCAGCCCTGGCTGGCCATGCCTGTGCCTTCACCCTGGCACTTCTCTTTCAGGCTGCTGAGCATCTGGTTATAACTGAGCATGGGATTATGTGAACTAACTACTTAGAAATGTTGAATAATGGTCATCTGGACATCTAATGATTAGATACTTGCAGATTATATACCCACAAGCTTAAACTAGGTAAATTCACTGGTAAATTGAAATAGCACAAGCATGGCAAGGTTGTATCCTATGTAATCCAAACACTTGATCAAGATAATCATGATTGTGCTTCTTACTGAGTATGGAGTGCAGCAGTTGAGAACACAGACTTGCTGTGAAGGCAATCGTGGTGAGCAAACTTGAGACTGCAGCTGATGGACACTGAAGCCTCAGCGGTTGGTGTGAGGGAAGAGTATCACAGTGTTGGAAAATCTGCTTTGCTTTATTGTTTAAGTAAAGACAACCTGAATGAAAACCACTAAGTGACCTCTTAGCAATGAACTTAATCTAAGTATCCTGCTTGATTCAAGGGGAAAATGCTTTTGGGAAAGTGATTGCTGGTAAGATGTGACAAAGATAGAGATGACAGAGACAGATAAGACTCGGGGCATCACTGTGATCTCGAGATAAACTTGCAGAGGCTGACAGGACTGAGTCACTCCACTCAAAAACCTTGTAGTCACTATTGCTAATAGAGATACTAAAAAGATGCTTGTGACATTTCAAATACTGAGAATTTTCTATCCAGCAGCTCTTAAAGAAGATCCCTAACTTTATAAGACCAATAGGCTTTTCTGTGTACTATATATTTGGCAATATCTTCAGAGATGTTACCAGCTTGTCAGTTCTTCTGGGGGGCGGGGGGCAGGTGGTGACAGTGGGGGACCAAAAAAAACAAAACACAAAAAAACAAACACTGTCAGTTTTTGAATTAAAGAACTACAGTAAAAAATATTGACATTGAAGGGAATTTGCATTGATTTCCAGGAAACAGCAATTCAACCCAACAGTCAACATGGCAGTGGCTTTAAAAAGCAAACAACAAAAAAACCTGTTTTAAGATGGGAAGAATTCCCAAGATGACAGTGACATTTTCTTCAGTAACTCAGTTGAAGGCAATTTAGATCATTTGATCTGAGACAAAAGAGCATATTTGAACATACCATAGGCGCAGATCCAGGTACAATGCAAAAAGTGTCAGCTCTAAAATCCATCACAGTGCTTCAAGGCTGAGAGGGTCTCCTGCATGTTCCAGCAATTGTTCCTCTTTATACCACCAACCATCAGGTATCTCAACTGCAGGATCCTTAACTGATCACACACGTTGGAAAATACACAGAGCAAAATACTCCAACAGCTGTCAAAGATCTATCTAAAATTAATAGCAATTCATCACTACAACAGCCAACCTTGCCGTAATATTTCTGTGTATTAAACAGGACTTTCTGGAAATGTTCTTTTTGACCAATGCATATTATCTTATCAGTCAAGATAATGGTTCTGTGTAGCTTTTCCTTATCTGAGGGGATATATTTGATCAAAATGCACTTTAAGGATTATTATTTTTACACTCTCTGTCTAAAGGAAAACTGATAGCTTAGTTTTTGGTGAGAGCTTTCTATTAACCCCGATGTACGAGCATTCATTAGTGGATTTCCCTTGAGCTTTGCTTATTTTTAAGAGAACATAATGCTTCAAATGATAGCAATTTTAAAAATCTGATTCTGATTCTCATTCTTGTAATTCATGGTGTCTTCTTGTCATAGACATTTGGGCAAACACCAATCAGAATCTGAATATCATTCTTTGAAAAGCGTGGGGTATCTTCAGTAATTCTTCCAGTGCTGTTTATCCACTACCTACTGTTGTTTCTTCATGCAATAGTTGTTATTGCTTTTGACATGCTTCTTTAGGGAGATTTGATTAGAATCGGTAAGTTATTGGGAAGTGCTCAATTAGCAGTCTTTCACTGCTGGTGGTAGTGCCAGTTAATCCTCCTGTGCTTTAAACACAGTATTTCTACATGACTTTTCATTCTAGGCATTCACGTGAGTCAAATACAGATTAAACCAAGAAGCCCTGATTGTCATTGATTAGGACATGCAAGTGGATGAAGATGGGTGCACAGTAACAGGCTTGAGTGTACGTGGAAGTGGCAGGTTGAAATGTTAATATAGAACATACAAATCACTGAGATAGTGTGATGATAACTGAGAAAGAGAATGAAAAGGAGCCAAGGACTTAGGATTATGATTTCTTGGGCATAGCCATTTATTTGTAGTAATTAATAACCCTCTCCTTCTGTGTAACTGTACGCACATAGTTGTAAGAGAGAACAACAACAGAAATGTTTCAAAGAAATCTACTTCTTCCAAGTCTCTATTAACCACACCCTAAACCTCAGTCTAACTACATAAAAAAGGACAAATTACCCAGAAATGCAGTCTCTGTCAAACTGTCAAGTGGTTACAGGAAGATAGCAATTAAGAAAAACTAGAAGCAATTTGAAGTTTTGGATCGATGGGCAAAGAAACAATTGGCTTTCACAGACCTTTGGCTGGCCATGAGATGTTATTAATGTGTGCAAACCACACTGCTGCTTTATGTCTATTAGCATGCACTTTCTTTCCATGCTTCTTGCAGTTGTCCATCACTAAGTATCAAATCCTACATCTCACAAGATACTTGGTTGATATTGGTACTTTTTGTAGCCGGGCAAAATATCCATTTCATCTTCACTGATTAGTGCAGTTTATCCTGAAAGACAGTAAAGATGGGTACAATATATATCTCATCTTCCGACAGTACCACCACAGAGTCTGAAAACCAGCTGTTTCAGGAAGCATTACTGATTACACTGTTGGCACAACTCCCCTCTGAAACCTAAGAGTAGTTCCAGAGTTGGAACGTCTGGAAGCATCAGGGATATCCCACAGGTATTCTCATGATTGAAGTGAAGGGTGTGAAAGTTGCAGTGTTTACTGGTTTACTGTGATGAATTGCATTTGCCCTTCTCTTCCAATTGGAAAATATGGGATGATATGTAGAAGGCATTTCTAAGAATTCCAGCTCAACTGAAATGAAAGATATGTTCTTAATTTAGATAAGGTATCATTGTCGTATCTCTCTTGGCAACCATTTTCCCTCATCTTTTTTGCTCATGTGTTGAGCTTGTGTTTAAAGCTTTAGGATTCATTCTCTGTTCTCTTACCCCCTTCTCCAATAATATCTCATTTTCAGAATTGATTTTTCTTTCTTCTTTCATTACAGTGCAACTCTATTTCTTTGACCTTATTTTCAGGTTCTCACTATCCTTTTGTCTTTTGCTTGTTGTGTATCATACAACCATAGAATCCTTAGAGATGGAAGGGACTTTTAAAAGTCATCCAGTCCAACTCCCCTGCAAAAAAAAACAGGGACATCCACAGCTTGATCAGGTTGCTCAGAGCCTGGTCCAACCTCACCTTTTATGTCTCCAGGGATGGAGCTTCCACCACATCCAGTGCCTCACCACCTTCTCTGTAAGAGACTTTTTCCTTATATCCAACCTCAATCTACCCTCTTTGAGTTTGAAACCATTTTCCCTTTTTCTGTCATAATAGACCCTGCTAAAGAGTCGGTCGCCTTCTTTCTTGCAGCCCCCCTTTAGATACTGACAGACCACTATCAGATCACCTCACAGCCTTGTCTTTCCAGGCTGAACACCCCAGCTCTCGGCCTGTCCTCGCAGGAGAGGTATTCCATCCCTGGGATCACTTTTGTGGCTCTTCTCTGGACACTGTCCAGCAGATCCATGTCTTTCCTGTATTGAGGACTCCATATCTGGACACAGTACTCCAGGTGAGGTCTCACATCACACTGCAGAGGAGCAGGATCTCCTCCCTCACCCTGCTGGCTATGCATCTTTTGATGCAGTCTGGGATGCATTTGGCTTTGTGGACTGCAAAGACATATTGCTGGTTCATATCCAGCTTCCCATACACCTGTATCCCCAGGTTCTTTTTTAGCAGGGAATGCCAAGTGTTCTGCAACATGCGTGCCCCAGATTCTCTCTCTCTCCTTGTTCAGAAAGAAGAACATCCCCTTGTTCAGAAAGAAAACCAATTGAACTCTTCCAATTCTAGCCTCCCTGTTCTGAGTCCCATAGTTCATATGTGCATTTTTACTTCTGCCATTTAATGTATGTCTTTTTCAGCCTTTGTGTTAGCTCAAACTAATGATTGATTGGGAAGTGAATCTGCTTTTTTATTCTTTCACTCTGTCTTACCGCTGGCATCAAATAGAACTTCAAACCATGAGAGCATTCAACACAGTCAGGAAAATGTGAGTCAATAATTTCCAAAGTATCTCTGTGTTTCATATGCTGTCCCAACTTGTGAATGCAGAAAACACTCTGTAGGACATTATGTAATCTTGCATCCCCCGAGATTAATGAATTATAGATACAAAACCATTATCACTCCCTTCTGGCAACATTTTTAATTTCCCTTGTACTATGTACCTGTGACTTGTTGGCAGTGCTTAGCTTTTCTTCCCAGTGTATTTCAAAGCTCTGGAAGCTTTTCATTTTTATATTTATATTTTACAATGCTTTCTTTTTCTTTTCCTTTTCTTTTTTTTCCTGCTACGTTCCTTTTCCTTTTGCTATTATGCCATTAACCTTTTAAAACTTAACATTATTGCTGTATTATTCACGTTCATTTTAGTTTGATGAACGGGAAACATCATATAGTGCCAAGTGTTTTTAAAAACGCTGGCAAATAAAATTGATACTATTAAGGTTACTGTGTATTTATATTTAAATTTATAATGGATGAAAAATTCAGAAGTTTAGCGAGACCAGTAAGAAAAATAAAATGCCTTTGTCAAAAATGTAGGTACCTACACAGAAATACAAACGTGGTCCAGGCCCATTACATTTCTACCTATTATACTGGAAGAAGAATCTTAAAGAAATTACATTTCTGTTATTAGTAAGTGAACTAAATTTTCTGCTATCTCAAACTAAGATTTTAGACGTTCTTTCTTTTAATGCAGATGTCCTTTCTTTCTGATAAAAAGCCTGTACATGCATAAAGCTCTTTTAATCACATATTTTCAGATTTATCATAGTGAATATTCAGTATAATTTATAAATAATATGATTCATTAGGTCAGATCACCTTATAAGGTTACATCAATAAATGAGCATGTGGTAGCCTTCAAGGCAGAGCTCCTATGGAGGCAAAGCAATGTATTAATCTCTTCATTTTTGATTTCCACTCATCTCTTGCCAGCTTTATAATCCCTTTTCAGAACTAGAGTGGGCTAAAATGAGCAGAGAATGGGAATATACCTTTAAAAAAGTAGAGTGAGAAGGATTTCTGTTAAGCTTCCCATGTAGGGATGGGCCAGTGAAAGCTCATGAAGGCAGATGAGAGAGAAATTCATCTTCTGTCACTTCAGAGGGCAAAGTTCCAACCAATATAGAGACATAAACAAGACTTCTTGCATGTGTGGTGAATGTAGGACATGGTCAGCAGTGAGCTAGTTTAAACAGCTGCCCTGGTTTCCATTGTATGGAGGTAGCACAGCTGCAGGGCCTGGGTTTGGGCACAGTGGAGCTGCTCTGACAGGGTGATGGAAGGGGCTGGTTGAGCAATGTTCCATGAGCAGGTAAGAAATCTTTGGAAGACTGAGATTACTGCTTGGGAGAGGGTTGAGATGATGTATGTTGGCAGGATGTTTGCTTTGAAGAAAGTAAGAGCTCGGTTGAGTGAAAAACAAAAGCAATTTCAGGCATGATGATTGTTTGTCTGCTGACCATCCTTACACAATAGCATATGATGCAGGTTTGTCACAGCCCATTTGCAGATCCCTGCTGATCCTGGAGCTGCAGCAGCAGCTGGGCAGAGGCCTGCTGAGTGCCAGGAGGCCACCTGTGGCATGGAGACCTCAAAACAGAGCCCAAGGCAGGGGTGCTGTCACTGTGCCTTGTACGAGTGTGTGAAGTATGCTCCAACACGTGTGAGAGAAGATAGGAAGCTAGTCCTGCTATCAGTGCTAGGTAACGCAGCCTTATGCAATGAGATTGTTTCCATTCCCTCAAGTAAGGACTTGAAAGCATATATAAAGGAAAGGTTACTCATGTCCTTCAGCTTTCCTGTCTTCCAGAGAAGATCAGGCACTGTCACTGCATGCAGAAATTGACGCAGCACTGCTGAAATTCAGCTATGTGATACAATCCTATTACAAGTTCTATAGGTTTCAGATGTTACCTTTTCCCTTGTCTTCCTTAGAATATTTTAATAAAGGTAAAGGGCAAGCAGCCCATACTTAACAGCAGTAGTTTGCCAAAACAGCAGTAATATGCCAATTCATAAGGAAAAATTAAGTAGAATCATTGAATGGCTTGGTTGAAAGGGACCTAAAACCACTCAATTCCA